>NW_026562396.1:644166-1288333 GCF_027474105.1 Poeciliopsis prolifica
ATGCTTATGATGACAGCATCCTTTTTTGTCAGTTCTGGAAATATGCTCTGAAAACCATTATTCTCCAGGCACTTATTGCCAAAAGTAATGTACCTTAAAAAGCTGTAGACACTTTTCCTTCCCTCAATTTATTGTTGCAGGAAAGGAGGCTTCTCAATGCCAATTCTCTATTTGCCCAGAGGCCACAAACCTAATTAATATCACCAATACATCTGCATTCGATGATCTCCTTTAGAATTCAAATGAGATCCCTCTTCCATCATCAACCACTGTGCGAGAGCTCACGCTCGCAAGAATTATGTCGGCTAGTGCGCCGAGTTCTCACTGCGGTAAATTAAAACATACACCTTGCTGTTGGTTTGTGTTTAGGAGTTTGCGATATTTTAAGACATTTAGGTTCAATAACATTTATATTCAAATGGAAATGCCATTAAATTCCTCTTTAGGCAGTCTACGCCCCCTGTTTTGTGAGGCCAGAAATGAGTGAGGCCCTCAGACAGACGTGGCACTGAATAACAACCTGGATGGACATTTGGCATCACAATTCTCCTCAGCCTGACACTCATTACTTCCCCCTCATTAGAGGACAACTGTTGGTTAGGGAGGCCACTTTGAGGAGAGTGTGATGGATTGCTGCTGAGAAGCCTGTTTTTTAAATTGCCATCACTGTTTCTTGATCAGAGATCGCTGGTGGAGAGAATACGAGTTCAGAGGAATTAATATACCATGTTTTGTGAAAATGTTTTTTTTTTTTTTTTTTTTTTTTCTGGGAGTGCAACATGCAGTGTTATCTGTCCATCTGACCGTGACTTTGAGGGGGGTTGGTCTGATCCCAGGGGTAGATGGATGACCCTGCATCTGGCACTCCCACGGGAAATCTAAAAGAAGCAGGGCGGAACCAGCCCATGCGCTCCACTGCGTCTCACAGCGTCCTTTTAAACAGGGCTCCCCCAAACGACTGGAGCAACTGCGTAAATCTCACGCCTCCGTCGCCCCCCGACCAAAAGGCACAACAACAGAAGCCCAAAGAAGAGGCAGGTCTGCCGGACCTAAGAGGTGTAGCTCCAGCTTCGCATTTATCTCTCTCACTGCCTGGGCTGATTTACAAATTCTCACATCACAGCTTCCAAGAACGTGAGCCCGTCAACAACCGCTACAAACAAATCTGTCATGAGAGTTGCAACGGGGATCCAAACTCCAAAGCTGTCTGTTTATCACAAATCTACATCCTTTGGGGTTGCTGATGTGGGCAGTACTTTTTGCAGTAAACACCACATGCAGTTTTTGCGAGAGGTCTAGTTTGAAGCCACATCTACTTAAAACAAGAAGCAATAATTTAAGTCTTTTAAAAGAATAAAATATGAAAGTTTTTAAATTCCAACTTCTAAATAAAACTACGGAACAATTAATCAAAAAAGACTTGCTTTTCACAATTGTTCTTGCTTGTTTTGAGTATTAAAATTATACATGTTAGCCTACTTCTTAATATTCCTGAAAAAATTATACTTTAAAGAAACATCTCAATTTCAACAACAAGTAGCTTTTGTCTGGGAGTAATATTAACGTTCTGGAACAGCCCAGTCATAGTCTCAACTTGAATTTGATGGAGTCTGTGGAGGGAGTTAAGATGGGGGTGATGGAAACCAGGCTTTCCAATCTCAGAGACCTGAAGGTCGCTATAGAACTGCCCTTTGGTGAAAGACAGTGGGTCCATTGTTTTATATTTTAGTATTAACTTGTGACCTGCAGGGTGACCTGACCTCTCACGTCCTGAATGATTGGCAGCAGTACCTTTGAACCCAACATGAATAAAGTGGATATTAAAAAATTATGTTTTTGGATCTTTTTTTGCTCAATGTATCCTGCCAATGAATGAACTTGTTTTTTTTTCCATCATTGATTCTCTATCTATTCTGCAAGGACGCTAAGGTTGTTCATCTTTGCTTCAGGTAAGATCAAAGAATGGAAATACTGGGGAATGAGTCAGTAAAACAATGATATGCAAGGTCACTATAACATTACTAAGCTTTGAACAAGGTCAAAGATATGTACTTATTGCAGTGGTTCTCAAACTTTATATTCAAAGACCCACATCTACTTTTCTAGATAACATTAGTTCTGGAAAACTAGTAAGAAGGAAATATCTTCTATTTACTTTACTTACAGCCTCCAAAAAAACAGTACATTATGCCTGCAACTGTTTGTCTTTCACCAGCTGTTCTTATTTCATTGCACGGTCTATAATAGTTTTGTGTACTACAGTACACAAAACTATTAAAAAGCATTTTAATAGTGCTAAAAAGCATTATTAGCCTCCCAGTAATAATGCTTTTTGTGTTTAAACAGCCAATTATATTCTGCCACCCCCATGCATTAAATTTTATTTAGAAATCTGAAATGATATTCAAAGTACACTTCACCTGAATGATTTATCATTTATATCTAATAAACTACTTGTTTCGGCACACACAGCTGCAGTGTACTTGGTTGAAAACAAACCTTGCCTAAGGCAGGAGTTTGCAGAAACAGCAGGCTACTGTTAGCTCCTCTTCTCCATGGTTTGATATAACTTATTGATAATTCAGTTTATGACAGTTTTCTCTGAAGTTCCAACTGTATGCAAACAAAATTTACTTTCTTCTGATAAATACATGAAGCTCCTTGCTTTGAACATTCTAAATATTGATGTACTTTAGCAGTGGGAGAACTAGAAGTTTATATTATTTAAACTCTAATATGTCTCAACATTTTGTTCTGCATAAGAGACATCAATGAAAAGAAAACAACAACAATGCATTTTGATAAATGTACTTAGAAACAGAAGTTATTCCAGCCTTTCCCCAGATCTCAAACATTGAAAACGTGTCCCACTCCACTTAAAAAATCTCATTCAACATGTAGATCAGAATGATCACATTTCAATATCTAGATAGACTTGTTGTTTGGTCCAGATCAGAGAGATTTGCGATCACATTTTCTGTGATAGACACAGAACTGTCAGTTTTTCTTTTGATCAGCTCAATAACATGATTATAAATGACAAAAATGAATAAGAAATGCTTAACATGCACAGATGTAGTATCCATATCACAAGCTTGCATCAGAAACCAGATCCAGCCCCACTTGAAAGACGGCGATGCACAGAAATAGAATTAAAGTGGTCCAAAGCTTCAAACACCATATGGCAGAGGAGAATGACAATGGTGATGGAGCAACACAGTGTGCCGGGGTTATCCATTAAAGATCTCTAAGTCGAACATTTGTGTGCACAAGCCACTGAAAGGGAGCGGCTCAGTCATTTCTGAGAAATTATCCTTGTTACTTGGACACGGGACCTGTGACACACACTCACTTCCACTGAAACTCTTATTCTCTCATGATAGCTTATGTAAAGAAAGGGTGAACAGGCATGCTATCCCTTAGTCACATGTACAGAAATTAGTCTCTCTCTCTCTGTGCTTCTACTACACACACACACTCACACACACACACTCACACACACAGAGTCCCTCTCAGCCGTCCCTGCGCCATCATCCCAACTGACAGCAGTAATGAGTTTCTTCTCTACGTAAGCCAACTGGCTCCCACTCAGGGGAATTTTTCAGCCTGAACTGTGGCCATTAATCACAATCTCGACCAACACGGTGCCATAACGTGTGTGGCAAACAGAGATGTGTTTGAAGGTTGATGGGGGGCACAAATGTAGAAGCGGCAAAGGAGGAGCTGCTGATTGTGTTGAAGACAGAGAGAATGGCTGATTACGAAGGTGAAGGAGGAAATATTACAATTTTTATGTTGGGAAATGTTCGTCTTTAAACTGATGAACATTAGCTCAACTATTTGGGGAGATAATATTCTGTAGCATCAGTCATAATTAATCAGCTAAGAAAATTACTAAGGACATTTGCATGTAAAAAAAAACAAGAAAAATGTGTGCAGAAGATGGAAACTTATTAGAAAATGTTATGGAAGATACTGGGAAGGCAATAAAATATACACAAAATAATTTAAGGGAAACTGCAAATGGCCTCAGCCCATCAAAAACATGTACCGTTTAATATAACAACCATGAGAACAGCTGCCCTTAATGTGTAGCAAATTGCCACCAGTTCATTTTGCGATATGGGGATGCTGTCGCCAGCACATCCTCTTATCGCAGCAGCTGGATATTCAGAGTTTCCAATCCATTCCTTACATTTTTGTTATCGCTTTTAGCTTCCCTTTTTGTCGCCACTGACATTGTCAGCGGACTACGATGTTCGAGGATCACCCAGCCCCCAGCTTGCCTCCAAACCTGCTAATCCGGCTGAATTCATGGTAATATCCAATCAGTAACCTCCCTATCTTCTTTTGTCCACGCGCACTTATGGGTCTTCAGCCACTCCCACCGCACGGAGCTGAGCTCTCACCAAATCACGGGAAAACCCCCCAAAAAAACTTAACTCGGAGCCAAGAGAGGGGAGGCAGGAGCAGGTCATTATCATTCAATGTTACCAGACTTCGAGTAAGATGTGATAGATCTTTGTCTTTCCTGCCAACTGTACAATCAAGACATGTTTATGAGCTTATTTGTTCCATTAGAAAATTAAACATGTTTTTGCAGAAATTGCGTAAACAAAGAAAACACCTGGATTTGCATTTTGTGGTGACAAATCCAAGGCTAGAGCATGGGAACATTAATATAAATGTCCCAATTTATATTAATGGGAACATTAATATAATGTTCTTATGACAGTTTTCTATGCCTAAACAGACCAAAGATTGTCCCAAAATATAAAAATGTGATAAGAAAAATAATTAAGTCCTTTTTACGAGTATCAAGTACTATATTTGTTCATTTGACATTTGAACAGATGTATATTTGAAGTTCATATTTGCTGAATTATCAATCTAAATAGGATGTAACATGCTTTTTAAAAGTCCTTAGATGTTAAATAAAAAACACAACCTGAAGTTTAAAAACTTCCTGCTACTCAGATTCTGACATACTGATATGAATAGCAGGCATCTTATACCATTAATATCCATGATTAAAAATGACTCAAAATAGCAAAAATTAAAGGTTATGTATCCTTTTTGTAAAACTAAGTAAGATGCTTAATTTTACACTCATTAAATCCTGCTTTTAGCATGCACCAGATGTGTCATCATGGGCAGAGTTGAGCCATGGATTAATTTTTTAAAAAAGGTTTATGTCTGAAATCGGAACAAAACTTTGAGTGGCATGTTTTTGATGTACCACAGAAGTAAAAAGTAAATAAGATGACACTGTAGTTAGGCAATTTAGTAAAGGGCTGTTTCACTAATTTCAATCAGTTTAAATTCAAAATCTTATGAAAACTACAAGTCATCAAACATGGATTAAAGTACGTCAAAGCATTCGTTCAGAAGTTGTTTGAATTTGTCCAACCTCTCTTTCTACATGCAAAGGACAAGAGGTATGAAAATAAACTTGCACATCATCATAAACACACAACCCCAGAGAGAAACAGGCTGATGGCAGCATTATGCTGTGGAAATGTTTTCTTCAACAAAGTCACAGAAGTGAATCAGAGTCGATGCAAACAGAATCATTAATTTAGAGAAGTGATCCACAATCACAAGTGAATCAAATACTTTAATTTTATGGCGTTTTCTTATTTGTTTGTTTTTTCTCATTTTAATTAACCTGAATTGTGTGAATATTTCAAAATAACCAACTAGAAAATAGTTATGCATCTATAATGTGGTAACAAAAAGGATGTATGGGATATAAAATGATGCCCACTAATGTGAAAACACATTGGCAACCTGTAGCTCCCACTCTCCAACCTTCGGGTTCATCTGCTCGGCCTCCTCTCACGGTGGATGGGAGGGGCTCTACCGTAAGCTGTCAGACATAAGCACATATCACTGGCTCGTCCAGCCCAGCATCAACCAGCTAACCCTCTAAAGCTGTCTCCCCACTCACAAATAATGCCCGTGCTGGAAAATGGACAGGGCTATTACGCTACAAGCATCATGTTTCATCTTTTCACGCTACGGCAATGAAGCAGTCTACCTTACGACTCACTAACCCATGACATAAAACTACTTCTGTAAAGGAAAAAAAAAATAGAGACAGATTCATAAAAATGATTAAAGGCACCAGCTGGAAAGGTGATACAAATTTCCGACCTGCAAAGAAAAAATAAACATCTCATCTTTTGATGCTCACTGACAGAGAACTACTTGACTGCAGATGGAGCCTGAGATTGCTCCTCTAGTAGTGGATGAATTTAAATGGTTTTAGTTAGGACTTCACAGAGAAGTAAAGACCTTTACCACAAATCCAAAGTGCAGACTCAGCACACACTGTGCAGTTGCTTTTTGTACAAGCTGCTAGCAGTCGGTCAGCGTACGTACAGCCACTGAGCACATACCCCTGTCGGGGTTTTTATATGATCTTAAGTATTTATAATGCACACAGAGATGAATTACAACTCTGGGGTCTGGAGAGCAGCATTCTGGCATTTTCACACGACAGAGGCAGACTCCTTGGAGCTAAGTGGGCACATCCACTCTTTGCATCCTTCTTCTTGTCAAACGCTGACCCTGAAAGCAAAGCTGTCGGGGTGAGGAGGTCATGCTGCGGTATTGAGATGGAATGTTACTCCATGGCTCAAGGTCCACGCTCCAGAGCTGGAGAAAGCTGGAGATCACTGGAGACCCCAACATGTTCTATCTCGATATTTAACATCCAATCTTTCTGTACAGTTAGTTTTTAATCCCTGATTAATGTTAATGTGGTTTATGGATCTGTTTGCTATTTTCAAATTGGCTTGTATTTATTATGCTATCAGGAAAACATGTAATTGAAATACTATTTTAGAATCTTGTGATGTAATCATATTTTCCTTTCTCTTTTCTTCCTTCTGATTCAAAAAATCCTCATCATTGTTTATTAGCTTTAGCCTCGCAGCTGTTAAAATGATCTTGATCGTTGGCAGTGAAGGCCCATCCATCAAGCCAAACATGTTATTGGGATGGAGAATTTTCATGTAAAACATTCAAAGTGTTTGTTTAAAATGTCCACCTCCACCTTTTTGCCATTGTTCTACATCTGTTAGAATTTGCACAAAGTAAGAGTGAAAAAATTTTCACTAGGAGTCAATAAGCTTCAACTGTCCTCATTATGTTCCCATTTTGCCCAAACAACATTCCCCCTGGATCTCGGTGTGCTTTTCAAAGAGGTAAAACACACTTCTTCTCCAGCATATAAATTATAAAACAAAAAAACACAACAAAGTGGATTGAAATTCAGGCCTCTGGGGCTCTGTGTTTCTCCTGCCTTCCTGACTCTTAGAAGTAGCAGAGTTACAGACAGCATACAGGTTGTCAGGGAGAAACTGGCCATCCTCAATATCTTTCATCCTGTGCCATGCAGCAGTAACCTCCTCTAATTGGCTCCTGTGGAATTTATTTTATCCCCAGTGACCGACTCCAAACATGCAGCAGCCTGACAGGCTTTTGACCCCAAACATTTCAGGATTTTGGTGACAAATCTGGAAGAAATAAAGGAGAGTAAAAACTTTGGATTTCAGAGTTTATGTTCTTAAGCCAGATCTCCAATTTTGCCGTCAGACTATATGGTCACTAATAACTCACACATTCAATAACTAATTATTTTCTAACATTAACACTTCGATAAAATTCAAGTGATTTTAAAAATACTTATGTTGCTCATAAAAAGCAGTAGAAATTGAGCTATTCCTGCTTGAGCAGAAATTATACTTTTTCGGTCTGCAGTCAGAGCAAGAATAAAGAGATGATGTGTGCAGTCACCAATTCCTGTCACTGTGGATCAAATCACTGCATTTTTGCAGAACATAATCACTCCAATTGTGAGAAGCGAGAAGATTTTTAGCCTTGGATTTTTGGCACTCGCAAAAAAATGACTGGAAAGATAAAATATTTTGCCGTTTTGGAAGAACAGTGAAGCCAGAAGTAAATGTGCGCACCTTTTGAATTACTTTTAGTTTGGACAATGTGCTTATGTTTCTCTTGTCCCTTTCAATGGATTGCTGTGTTGTTTGTTTAGGAGACATGGGGGCTGGAGCTGTGATGCAGCAGCAGGTTTGGGCCACTTTGTTTTACAGCCAGAGCCAAGGTCACTGCCACTGCCCTGGGGCCAACACACGGTGGGGGGTGGGTCTCCTCTGGGGATAGAGGAGGAGGTGCACCATTGGAGGAGGGGAAGAATAATGTTAGGAGATGCAAAAGAAGCGGGCTATTCTGCACTAGTGCACACAAAAAGGTCAAAGTTTCCCAGATAACCCCCAGCCCCCACCACCAACCACCCAACCCCCAGTGGGACCTCTGACCTCTGTGAAACAAAGGAGGGGGTCTGTGTGAGAGCCAGGGTGCGAAGGGAGACACACCCACCCAGAGTCAGCAGTGACAAAAGGGGCCTCAGCCGCTGCTAGCTGAGTCAGCCAGGACAACAAATGCTGAGGCCACCGCCACAAAGCAGAACCACCACAGGCTGAACACACAGCCCCTGCCCGTTCCCAGCCACTTCACCACCCCAAGCTGCACAATGAGAGCTGCGCCGAGGCGAGAGGTACCCCCAAAACACACAAACATGCATGCAGCTGAGTGGGGGAAGAGATGGCAGAGGCCCAAAGCTGCTGCCTGCCCATCACTGTGTAGCCTTTTGTCTCAGTCTCTTTTGCTTATTGGCAGAAAGATTTCCTGATCCCCGTTTAAATATCATGGAGAACTGGACTGAGAGGCCCTGTGGCATGCGTTTGTGTGTGCATGTGACTGTGTTTGGGAAAAAAAAAAAACATCTACCAGTGGCTTCACCTCTCTGCCCCTTTTCACATTTTCACACATACAAAACAAAATTCACACCAACGAGCGGACAGGAAGAGGGAGTTTTGGGTCTTTTATTGGTGGACGCCGCAAAACCTGTAAAGTGTTTTAACTGCGCAGTCTGGCCATAAAGCCTCTGTTAAGTGTAGTGAAGCGCGATGACGGGGCAGAGGCAAGAGCCAGCCGAGTCAAGCCTGCAGTCACTGGAACACCAACATACACACCGAGGACAAAAGACCACAACTATTGCTTGTTTCGTTAGCTGAAAGGTCTAATGATGAAAGGCATGTTGGTTTGTTTAACTTGAACCTAAACTTCACATTAGCACACTGCGTGTTGGTTCAAATCTGAGGATGTAGTTTTAATGAGGACAGGCCAAAGGAAAAAAAAAAAAAAAAACTCATTTGGACTCAAGTCTGCCTCGGTTAACCTTTGGTCCGGACTCTGCTCCGTCTCCTTTCACCTCTCACCTCTATTACTCTGGAATTCCTCCCTTGAGCCCTAAAAGGAGGCAGAAGGAATTTTTGGCCCCCTATTCATTTGTTTGTTTGAGGATTGCTAGGGTGGTCTGGAGACCAACAGAGACATTAACAACAGATTCACACACAACCAGCAGAAAAACACAAAAAACTGAATGGTAGGTTAACAGAGGGCTGATCTTGATTTTTTTTTACGACTCAATATTTGTTTTATTTTATTTAACTTACAAGGATACAGAAAGTGTATGCAGTAAACTTTTACAATATCCAAACGTTAAAACTGTGTATGTTTTTTTTTTTTGTTTTTTTAACTTTATCCAGCTGAAAAAAAAAAAAAAAAAAAAACTGATGAGATTCAAAATGAGTGTCCAGGTTTGGACAAACAAGTGCTAAGAACAGCAGTGTTTACACAAATACCCAAGATAAAGCCACTTAGACATTTTATGACACCAACAAGAAAGTAACTTGATTGTTATTCTTCATTCAAAATATAAGACTGATTTGGATATTAAAAAGCGATTATAGGTAAACAGTGTTAATGATCGGCTGCATTCTAGATACATTTTAGAAAAGCGGCTGCTAAGAAAGCGCTCACAGTTGGGGGAAAAAAAAGAAAGGTCAAAGTATGTGAATGTCAGCAGTCTGCATATCAAGCACTGACTGATTTCTTTCCTGGTGCACAAAATCCATGTCAGGGTTTCCCTTTGGAAAGATCAACTTGAGTTTACAAGAACTATTTGTCATCATACAGCCAAGAGAATACACTCATACTGTATATGGAAACAATGTATAGCAATTAATGCATGCATTTAGAAAGTTATATACTTACATCACCCTTTTTTCCATCTATCTCCTCAATAGCTTTGTTTGCTATTTAAGGCTATTTAAGGCTATTTACACGAGGGTATATTTTTAGAGCACAATACCCATTCTCCTCCACACAGCAGCTCAACTGTCTCTCTTTGAAGGAGGTAACAGAGTACTGGAATATATTTCTTCTGTGCGGAGGGGAAGTCTTGCTGGCACTCTTTCAGCAAATAAGCAACCCATGTGTACCTGTATCGGCATAATCTTGTTGATTATGCTGATGATGTATGGGAAATAAGTTGACTGGAATTCATGCAAATCAATTCAAGTCAGAACAGCTCCCTTTTTGTTATCCAGTGTGCAGCAATATTACTTTTCTAATAAAACATCAATAGTGATGAATGCTTTTCATTTTAATATTTGATTAGCAATTAACTGCATAAAGTGACTGAAATTGTAATTAGCTTAGAAAATCTCTCTGAAGCCCTGCTTTAAATTTCATCCTATTCTAGTCTGCCACATGAAGACATATGGCAGTCTAAGACAATAAGACTGCAGTCTGCGATCCCTCTGTGATTTTCCACAGCTCCAAGGTCAATGATGTGTCATCCTCAAGAATAATTGAGATTCACAGAGCTTCTTTCCCACAGGAGAGTTAGACAACTTTGAGCATCCGTCAATGAAAATATCAAGAACTGTCACAAAGGGTTCAGAGCAGCACTTTACTCAGCTTCTTGACAATGAAATAACCCCCAGAGGACAAAATGTATCCTTACAGAAAATAGAATTTCCATTGCTCTAAACTTGATACCATTCAAAACCGTAGTCTTCAAATTAAAAAGTTTAGCCTGAAAATAAGCCGTTATGGAGAATACAATGAAATAACTGCTTGGTATATGCCTCATTTTCTGGAACATGGCTCAGCATTGCTATGGTAAAGACGCAACAACCTGGGTTAGTTGTTAGCTAAGTGCAGAAATGGAGGATTTCAGTCCTTTATCCCATCCATCCACTTGTCCATCCAACCACCAATCAACCCATCCATTGTCTTTTGGGTTTTTTTGCAAGGCAACAAGTCCAGGACACAAGTCTAGACTGTCCTCTTTAAAGGTAGCCCTGTAAAGTTTATTATGATGTAGTGCAACACATTTTTAGACAAGTGGCAATGTGTAGTCCACTCAGTGAGTCCAAGTCGGCTTTTGTATCCTATTTTGTAAGTGGATATGACTAAAGAAAATCTCTAGAGATGCATCCACAGGCATTACCGTGATCATATGTTCCAGTAACTTCTCTCAACGTGGAGCAGACACATAGAGGATACATAGAATGGCTTATTGAGAGCTTTGTCATTTATCCTAGTAATTCCTTCACTGGCTCAGTGTCCACATTACTACAGACAAAGTGTCTTATGTCCTATTCTTGTCACACTCCATCCTCCTATCACTTAAAACCAAGACAACAAGATACTGATAAACAAAATGAAGGACAGTGAAAAGCTGAAATTATTCAATTTAAATGAGCTGCAGCGTAGAAAGCAGAGTCCATGCCAGATATCAAGGATTAAAATATAGAAAGGACTTACTACAAGTGACCATCCCAAAGTCATATTTTCACTACCTCTCAATTTACCTGCCTTTGTTTTCCTTCAATCTGTTCTACAACACACCAAAGATTAAAAAAAAGAAACTAAGCTAAATAAAATTGAGTTGGTCACGATCCTGTGTGTCATTATTATCAGTCATCCATACATTAGTTTGGGGTGGACTGCTGTAGACGGCACCTTCATTTACCAAGCTTTTTTTAGCATTTCACAAAAAGCAATAAAAACATCTTTGTGCATTTGGTGGCAGCATTTTGTGACTTCTTCTACAGAAGAGCTTTCATGCTCTGCCCCATGGTACAAAACAAAAAATATCCATTAAAGAAAAAGCTTTCATAAATCCATCTGAGTCACAGACAGGCTGATGGAGCACTGACTTCATCATGGCGGACCATTGTGAGTCAAAATCAGCACGCATACCAGACCCATGCGAGGTACAGGGCAACCATAAACCGTGTCCATGAGGACGGAGATCCTGTGATGCTTACATGACAGGAATACCAATGAGAGGAGAGATGAGAGAAAGGAAAATGAAACAAAGATGGTATTTTTAACTGTAGAAAAATTGAAAGACTTCTGCTTAAAAAAAAAAAACAAAAACAATATATTGCAGGCATTACTTCATGCATGCCTAAGCATAATCCAAACCATGTGAGAATAAAGAAGAAAAACACATTACATTCAAGAAAACAGCCATTCATTTTCAGATGTCATTACTATATTTGGTTAATTAATATGACAGGAGAGAAAATTTGCTTCTTTGTGAGCAGCAAAGGTAGTAAACAGGGGGTTGAGGTTATCAGATTGAGGGTAGACTTCAACAGGCTGGGAGAAAAAGAGAGATAAAAGGAGATGGCAGGGATGTTGTTCCAGTAATCTTCGAGGCAGGATACTGTGAAAGCGGTCAGAGAGAGATAGATGGAGCTCACCACAAAACAAGTCCTGCCACGTAATCTGACATCAGTGCCACACAAATCACTCTCACTTTCTACTCAGGATAAACCATTCAAAGAGCTTTAAGAAGTCAGATGTGACGTCCTTGAGTGCTATCGGGCCTGGAAGCACCCTCTATTAAAAGGTACACCTTACCCGACTCAAATACGATACTTATTGGTCACTTATTTCAATCTCCATGGCTTGCAGGGTCTTTATTTAATCCATAAAAGCCACGTTGATGAAACCACCTTCATTATCTCAATGCAATGTGTCTAATTAAAAAATGTTGACACTATGGATTCAGTAAAATGTCTACAAAAAAATAAGACATCTAGCTAAGTGATGCTTTTCTTCTGCTACGGTAAGCTGTCATGTTGCGTTGCCTGGTGACGTAGTTTTTGCTATGGGGGAGGGAGGGACATCGGCCGGGTCCTCTGTATGGGCCTTGTCATTCATGTGAATGATAAAGAGCTTCCTGAAGCCGAGTTAAGGAGGAAGTAATAGAGGAAGTGAGGAAGATGGGGGGGAAACACACAGCAAGAGGAATCCGCCATAAAAGAGATAACCTTTGAATGGACAAAAAAAAAAAAAAGAGTTTCTCAGACCGACTACTGATTTATATGGGCAGCAGGGAGTCTGTCCAACACCAGCCACCAACAGTGAACCTCCACAAATGGTTGTCAAGCAAATGAAAAGTGAAATTTAAAGCGGGTGATGGTGTGAAGGGTCCGACGGAGGCTTTATTCACTGGGTGTGCTTTATAGGGGCTTTGGTAAATTGCACCACACACCGCATCACCGTGATACAAGTCAGAGCTTTGTTCTGGGAGGAAGTAAAACACAGCAAATAGCCCTCAAAAAGACAAGACCAAATACATTAAAGCATGCTTGTCTTTCAGAAGAAACACTTGTCAAACATATTTCTTTTTTCATTTTAAAATAAGGAAGAAAAAAACAACACAAAGCTCATGCAACATTCTAAAACAAGGACCTGCAATTTTACAATCCAGCACATTTGAGCATGATCAACTTGGTTACATAAATACAAATCAGAACAGGTGCAAGTATGAAACAGAGTGAGGAGCAGTTGAGCACCGAGGGATGAGCAAAATTGCATTTTTTTTAAAGCAAAGAGTCGAAGGAAAAAGACAATCAGTGAAAACTCTGCAGCAATGTTGTCTCTGCTTATTATAGATGAGCTTTACAATTAAGCTCCATAAGGAATCCAGAGACAGCTATAAGAACCTAAAGGGGTTTGTAAAGCATCACAACTTAGAGACAGAAGAGTGAATTACTGGAAGACGAATATAAAATTCTGGCTTGTGATTGGTTAAACTATAGGTAAACAATTTGGTCATTCTATGCTTTGACTCAAGAACGGGTATCAGTCCAAAATATCAGGGGTGAATAGTCAGAATGTGAGTTCCACTAATCCTCCACCAAACAATACAAGTCAAAGACAAAAAAAGAAAGAAAAAATAACAAAAACTATAAAAGAAGAAATCAACATGAATTCGAAGATGTTGAAATTTTTTCCTGGAGAGAGATTATTACTCTATCCAGCACTTAATTAACACCTCCAACCATTTAATTATAAAAAAACAACCTTTTTTTTATATTACTTTTAAAGATTAAACATGTGCTGCAATTTCAAGATAAATTACAACACCTTAAAATAATGTCTGATTATCACACCATTGACATAAAACTCAATCACTGGCCGAGGACGTTGATGTCTCACTGGGTGACTGCATCAGAAAATCTCTACTTTATTATCATGTTTTAGTCCATTTTTCAACTACTAGCAAAATTGGTGAAGATCTAATTCCATCATGGGAAACACATTTTAGTACCACTGGTAAGGATGCGTAAAACACAAGTAATATTACATTTCCTCACAATAAAAAAATAAATAACTTGACTACAATTAATTAGTATTATGAAACTGTAATTTTAGAAAAATCCCTCCTCGCTCTATTCTTGATTAGTAACATCACAGCAATGAAAGATTAATTTCTTTTGAGATTTTCTTTTTGTACAACTGAAGCAGGGCATAATTTTACTTTACTATTTAAAAAGCATAACCATTGCCTGTAACTTGCTGACGCACAAAACGTACTGCATGTTTTCTACAACCAATTGATCTGACTCATGTTGCCTAATATACTTTTTCTTTCTTTTTAAAAGAAAAAAAAAGACTTCAAAATGTATGTCTTAAAGGTTACACATTGTTTGGCAGGAACCGACCGTTGTGGTAAAGTGACTTTTCCCTCTCTGTTAGAGACATCCATGCTAACCTCTGTACCCCACAAAGCTGGAAAGCTGATTTGGCCACAGTGGCACAGCAGCATTCTGTCTACACATGGTCTAGGAATCAACAGGCTTCTGTGAGCTTTTATCCATTTTTGTCTCAGAGAACACAGCCTTAACTTGGCACAGTATGGAAGACTGCATTATCACTTTAAGCTGCTGTGGCTTGTGGATCCCTAATGCCTTTGATTTCAAGTGGGATGAGAACTTCATGCTGCGATATGACAGACAAACCAGGCGGACCGAGCGTCAGATTGTCTTACAATGACCTCACAGAAATGAGGTAAAGACGAACCATGGCAACAAAAGCTTTGAACTTAATGAGGATCTTGAATATTTTCTAATAAGGACTTTGGTTGTTAGGTTGGTGAAAATGCATCTTGATGCCTGTACCAGTGAGTGGGTTGCTAAGTTGCTCCAGCTTATTTTGCTCTTCCAAAGCAGTCTGGAGAGCCTCAGCGTGAGTTCTTGTTAATGCTTCAGTCAGAGGCTTGCATTTCAAAGCAGCACCAGCATCAGAAAGTTCATTAAACGCAATGATTTATATTAACAATTACACAGCTACACATATAAAAAAAAAATTTACGTGCACAGCAGTACTCAAGTTAACTGGGACTGGTCTAACGTGACGATACTTGAGACAACTTCTATTTTTTTAGCGGAACTGTACAGAAAGGCGATGGCATGGCATTTAGCTGTTTCCACAAATGAACAAAATAAGCCACACAAAACACACACTCTCACACAGACAAAGCTACTTACTGGCTGCCTGAATTCGGGCCTTCCGGCTCACCACTCGCCCAAAAGAGTTCTGGGCCATGCACTCATAGTCGCCTTCATCAGACGAGCCGTCAGGCTTGGTCTTTTGGAAGTGGACGATCAAAAGTGAGCCGTTGATGAAGGTGGTATGATGGCGGTCCTGAGCCAGGAGCAGGCCATTGCGCCTCCACTGCGTGGTGATGGGTGGTATGCCGTCCACCTGGCAGTGGAGCATCAGCGGCTGCTCCTGAACAGCAGTGATGTCGCTGGGCTCCAGCTTGAAAGAGAGTTCAGCTCCCAAAACTGCACCTGAAGAGACATGGACACGCAAAAACAAGTGCTGTAAATGTACTGTATGACCTGAATACAAACAATTGACAAAGAAACTGCAATAATCAAACAACATTTTTGCAAAATATAGCCACAAACTAACAGTAACATAACTGATATTTTTGTATCATATAATTTCAGTTTTATGTCATGCAGCGTTTTCTGATTTTCCAGAGTTCTTTCCACTAGCATGATATCAGGATGATATGAAGTCACAAGACTACTGCTGAAAATATCATCCATGTAAGGTCACAAAAAATAAGCCATACAAAACATGACATGACGGAAGTGAAAGTTCTTCATATACTCTGAAGCTTAATGAAATAAAATTACATATGAAATATTTTTGTGGTGCAAAATATTGGGTGGTGCAGATGTTAGCAACAAGGTCTGGGGTTCAAATCTGAGCTGGGGTCTTTCTACATGGAGTTTGCATGTTCTCGATATTCATGTGTGGGACCGTTAACATAATTGCTCTTTCTATATTGTCCTTATATGTTAGAGTGTGTGTGCATGGCTGTCGGTCCTGTGTGTGTGGGTAGCGCTGAGATGGACTGACGTCCTGTCCATGGTGTACCCCGCCTTCTATCCAATGACCTCTGGAGATGAGCACTATCCCCCCGTGACAGACAAGCAGGTGTTGATAATGACTGGATAAAATATTGTCTGGCTAAGGTAGGAATGTTGCCTCCACTTGTTGCCGCCACTGAGCAACAGGGCACTTAACCAGAGTAGTACTGTCATTTACCTTTGAAAATTGATTTTCTGAGTTTATATTGTTTATATTGAAATTATATTGTACCCCAAGTCTAAAGTTTATCAACAAAATTTAATACATTTTAACAGTGTTTGACAAAGGTTGACAAAATCATATTCAAATATATTGAGAGATGTTTATTGTTCTAAATGCTCACATATAAGCTTTTCTTTAAAAGTTAGAATTTGCCAGATAAATCGTGCTAAAAGCTTGTGATTCTTCTTTGAAATGCTTTATGCTATTTTTGCACACATTGCCAGCATCTAATCCTTATCGCTCTGCACCATGTTCCTGAACTCTCCCATCAACTTTGAACTGCACAAACTGCTGCTCGCACACTGCTTGCTGCTAACACAAGGTGCCACCCTCATTGCAACTTCCCAGTCTTGTACATTTAATTGCAATGACAATTTAAGTCCATAATAACATGAGGGACATGTTTTTGCGTATTTGTGGATGTAAACAGCATGGCATGACTCAGTTCTGTAAAAACGCAGCTCAGTAGGCCGTCTTGGCATCATGTTTCAGCTACTGATGGACTAAGTACCGTCAGGCTCTGCCCCAGGCCCTGGAATCTGGTGGGACGGGCTACGGGAGGGCAGAGGAAGGGGGGGCTAGGCACCGGGGTCAAAATAGAGAACCTCCGGCCAGATCCACTAACATTCCAAAAGAAAAGTGCTTCCCCTCAGGAGCAGGCAACCTTTTCACTGACACGCCCCACTGTGAAGAGCACATGTCAGAAATATTGCTAAGAGAGAGAGAAAAAAAACTTCCCTCATGATTGCTCTGTGTCCTTTCTAGATGTGGTCCTTTCCTTCCCTCTTTTTTCCACTCAGAGAGCACGGTAAGTAAAATGGCCATGAGACTACAGAGACATCAGTGAGCAACAAGGGGGTGTTGTTAGAGAAGTATTTAACCCTTGGTTGGCCTGATTCTGGACTCAGAGGTCCAGAAAGCAAAGAAGGCTGTCAGGCAATTACAAACAGAAGCCGCACATGTGGCAAATTGTTTTTCCCAAGCGATGAGGACTGTTACCGATGCAGAACACTTCCAGATACAATGTAGTTCTTGGTGTTTCTTTGATAGCAATAAATTAAAAGACAGACAGCAGATGATGTTACAGCAGCAAAGAGAAAAACAATGTTGCTGTTTAACCATGCCATTCATTAGAAGCACATAAAAGGCTTTTAATGATTTTCTTTTCAACTCAACTCTGAGTATATTCCATTAACGGGGGAAATGTGACTACACTGTCTTTCCTGATGAATAAAGCATGTTGCCCGAGTGACCGACTAATGCAAATATGAGCTCAGGGTGGCTTGAAGGTCACAAACAGCAGTGGGAGAAAATGTCAGAGAAAATATTTCTGAGCACAACAGCTAATTATAACCCAGATCCAGTGAGATAAGGAAACAATAAAAAGGTTACGGTCATCTGTGCATCATGCGCATCCAGGGATTGTGAGAAGGGGGGAGTGTGCAGACGGAGATCTAGTGCACAGCTGTAGAGATGCAAGTTTGAAGCTGCATTCTTGGTACATAAGGACAAATATATCAATACATATACAATACATTTTATTTAATGCAGAAATGTCAGATTACCAGACAAAAACACATGAGAGAAAGATCGACTCGGTATGTTTCAGGGTGGAGCCTACCAACTACTACGGAGAAATAAGTGTTGAGATTTGACACATAGATTTAAAGCTACACTCAGAGGAAGAAAGACATGAATTTACAAGCATGTGAAGTTATCAGACAGGGAGCCGAACTGAGAGATCAAAATACTCCACAGGTTTCTGACAGGATGCAGTGTCAGGATACCTTACCACCTGATGCAAGCAACAATAAAGCTTTGAGATATTTATACCACGCTTTGAACTTAGAGGTAAGATGTATAGAATTGTGTTCATTCAATCCTCCTTTAATTTGAAATCTCTTTTAAAGTTTGAGGGTTTTCCAAAAGACTGAAAAATCGGCACATATTTATCTGTTAATGTAAAAACATGAAATGAAAGCAGCATATGGATCGGGCATTAACTTTGGATATCTTGGTTTGTTTTTTTCTTTAACAGTTTGAAAATTAAAATCAATAAAAATGTTGATTTTTAAAATGTTGATGTTAATATCAACATTTTTATTAAATTACACTAAAACTAAATGTGGATGGAAAGGGGTTAGAATTAATTAAATCAATCAAGATGCTAAAAATCAATTTTTGCTCTTTATGTCTTTGTTTAGGCAGGATAGGTTTGCATAATTTGGGTTTTGGAGACCAGGTGGATCTTTATGTAATGTTTGGAGGAGTGGGTTGAACAAAATTAGAAATGGATGTAATTTATGTTCAAAACAATGCATGATTTGTGTAGTTTTCTAACTAATAAACTCATTGAGACTGAGTCATTCTTTGTCTTTGACCCATATGAGAACAAATACTGCAAAGTCATTACAGCTATTTTTTAAATAAAAAAATAAGTAAAATAGGGGGGATCTGTAGAGATGTAATTTTGTTTCTTTTCTTTGTGAATTTTCATCTATAAACTGCTCTTAATTGCATTAAAGAAGAAACACAGAATTATTGTTGCTATTAAAATAAGAAAAATACCACCTCTACTAAAGTTAAATCAGCATTTCTGTCTTCGGTAGGACTTCTGATTTAGGTTCAAGTTCATGAATCAAACCACAAATAACATTCAGCTTTAAAGAAGCTAATAAAATGAGCCACATAACAACTCAATTTCTTCTATACAAAGTCAATCATTTATGGCTAAAGGGCTGTGTTTATACTTTTTTCTGCAGGGGAGCTATACATGTTATATTGATACTTACATTCTCAGTATTGGCTCCCGCTTGATAAATAATTAATCAATACTCTGATGTTCTTCCCATCTGAAGCCACATGCTATTTAAATTGTTCTCACTGTGACTCTGTTATTCTGGTAGATACTCAGAGATGATTGTTCCAAAGATAATTTAATATCATAATGCAACATGGGGGTGCGGAGGAATAAAGTTAATGATCTGGAGATAAAGTAGGGCAGCTGCTTCACTGTTTACTTCCCAACCATTTATGCTCTGCAGAGTCGGTTATATAACAGCAAGAAATCTAACAGTTATAAACTAATGCCCCAGTCACAGCTTTTAGATGACTCCAATTTTCAAGCAGTTAAGGTCACTTGAGGTTACTTTATATTTACATATGACTTTACAATTAAAAAATTAGATAATTTTGGTTCCAAACAAATACAGAAAAAAATGTATTCTTGCTGTCGTCTCCAACTGTCTAGATTATTTTAATGCTCCTAGTATCTATTTTAAGGTTTCAGCTTATTCAACGTTATCCTAGACAGTTGAACTAGGAAGACAGAGAACATTATAATCTGTTTGTAACTGTGTTGCCTTTTATTTACTCTTAGTTGTAGGATAGATGTTTTTACCTTTTGAAGATTTAAGATTGTACAACTATTTAACATATATCATGGTATTTTTGTGGTGTGTTTGACTAATTGATGTTCCTTTTCATGTTTTTTTTTTTTTTTTGCACAGTAGTTTAAGCTGCATGGATTTGTATGAGCAGTCCATCAGTACTAAAGAATCACTTATTTCCTACCTATATACTGGCATACTAAATTTGCATTCATTCAATATATTGTCCTACCAAATAGCACTTTTAAGCAGTTCTTTGACAGCAACACGGATATAGCAATGACAGTGATGATTTGATCTGTTGCAGGCCAGATGATGGTTTCTCTGCTTTTCCTTTTTTTTTTCTACAATTCTGTTAAATTGAATCATTTCAAAGAAAAACAATGCTTTCTGGATGGTTAATGATGCCGCTATCAGAGGGTTATTGAATGACACATTCCTAAAATGTGATTCTGATTATGGCTACGCAATGTTTTGAATCCCAGTCATCATAGCTACATCAGTGTTTGGAGTATTGCAAGTGCAAAACACTAGTCTCAGGCATAATTGATGGACACATTCTTCATATAGATCATTTATGTCTTGCATACAAATGACAGATTTGGACATTTGCATGGGCTCTCATCTCCCTGCTCTCAGCAGAGTCAGTCTAACACTTGAACAATAGTCAACTAAAAGATGCAGCAGTAAGGATTATAAATACTTGAAAGACTTACACTTGGAAAACATTACTTGGGAACCCCGTTAGCAGGGAGAGTAATTGATACACGGGGATGTCAGAAAAACAATGAGGAGTGAAGAGTAAATATCATCATTATTATCTTAATTAAACAATATCAATACATTTAAATCTTCTGTCCAGCCTTAATTTCAGGATTAACATGCTTTTAGGAAGATGGAAGGAAGATGAAACAATTATGAGCTTCGGTGAGTCATGAGAAATTATTACAACAGCAATTTCTAAAACACTTCCATAAGTAAGCAGTCACTGACTGAAACTTTTCATCATGAGATCATTTTAATGATTTTCTGCCTTTTTGTTCCGACGTTTTATCCCAAGCAGATGGAAGGAAGATATAAATGATAATGCTTCTTTCTCCCTTATCAACACTGCTTAAAATGCCATAAAACCTCCTTTATCTCAGCCTAATCTACTCTCTGCAGCAGACGAGCACTTGAAAGAGCTTCATTTCTTCAACGCGCTGAGCAGATTGGAGATGCATCCATCACAGAGCCGAGTGTGTGTTTCTGACAGTTTTTGTTCCCAGTCCTCGGAGCGAGCGAACATGTTATGAACCAGTAGCCTCTATGATTCCAGCGGGGCCCTTTGTGGGTCCCTGTGTGGTATGCTTTGCAAATACTCAATACACTCTCCAGCCTTTTGAATTAGGGGCCCCCACATAGAGAGAGAAAGTGACTGTCATAGCGAACAAAGGGATGGAGGAGAAAATTTGAAAGGGAGTAGAGAGACAGCCTTGACATTTAATCTGTACAAATATTCTCCCCAGCAGGCAATAACCGCAGTCTTTTAATCTGTTCTCTGAGCAATAACCACTGTCATTTCACCCAGCCACAGGGTGGTGTGCTCTAATGACTGACCGGTCAATAAATCCATCTACTTTTGAAGTCCCCTGATATGAAACAAAACCCTGCTCAGAAATCACAGCTTTGAAGTTTTAAGGAGAGACAAATGTGCCATAAGTGATATTTCTTGTTGCACTGATTTTGGAGAATCGGCAACTAAGGCATAAATAAATATAACATAGAAGCACATGTTCGAAACTCAAGCATGCATCAGTCAGTTTTTCCACCAAAACAAGGAGCTGAATGCATTAATAGTCTCAATTTCAATAATTTCAAAGAAATTAGCATGACAAGTTCTGCAAAATTCACAAAGCTGGTAAAACAAACAAAAAACAGTCAAGCAAATCAGGCTTCAGCTCTGAGATTTATACGGAAATGTTCAGATTGTGTACAACAGGACAGCAGTCAAGTTCAGGGTTACACTGCGTGCAAAACACGCTTCTCACAGCTTCCAGCGTGCATTACGCTGGTAGCAAAAAGGTGATTACATCCGACCAAAAACACCCTGTTCCAATGCGGTGTGTGTGTCTTACCGATGAAAGCATTTAGAAGGATTCCCAAAGAGCACGAAACAGGGCACTGGCGCCGTGTGGATGCCATTTAAACACAGAGAAATACTCCGGCACTCGTGAAAATACACAGCGCTGAATGTTGGCGAAGCAGCGGGTTTGCAAAACAAAAACAAAATCAAAACGCAAATCAAACATCCAGACGCGGCTGCGAGATATTCCAATCAACCAATCTGCTGCTCAGTGGCTCACTGGGATCCAAGACGCTCTCGCCATTTTAAGCATCTATGAAGAGTCTGTCAGCATCCCACAGCCTGTTTCCTCCTCACACACTCTGCTGTATCCTACACGCTGCCTCTGTGCTGGCTGTGTGTGTTTCTCTTTCTGCATGCTTTCCCTCTCTCTCTCTTTCCCCCCCCTCTCTCTCTCTGAAACACACACACACACACACACACTGAATCTGTATCTGCTCTCGGAACAAAAGAGCCGACTGCTGAATGTTTCGCTCTCAACGCTTGCTGCAGAAACAGCGTGATTTCTTCATCTCGGAGAGCCCACTGCGAATAAAAGGGCCCGCGTTGCTGCTGCGGGCTCGTATTTACATAGGCAAACGGTGGAAATAATGAGGATGAGCATGTTAAAAAAAATAATAAAATAAAATAAATAAATACCCTAATAATAATAATAGTAATAAAAATTAAAAATACAAAATTAAAGTGACATCACTATCCACATACACATCCTTGCTGGATGTTAAGGAACAATAATGACAACAACAGACTGTAGCAGATTGTTTATTTATTGAATGAATGAATGAATGAATAAATAAATAAATAAATAAATAAATAAATAAATAAATAAATAAATAAATAAATAAATAAATTTGTAACATTTGTTAAGCTTCGACCTAAAGTGTGCAGACGTAAAATAAAATGCACCAGGCGCTTTCACATTGCATTTAAAGCCGACGGTTCAGCGCATGTGAACCTGACATGATAAATAGAGCGCGAGGACCTCTGGCACTCCGCTATAACAAAAGCAGAGGTCGTTCACCTGCACTCTACTACCACCTACTGGAGAGATGACGCATCTCAGGTCTTAATTAAAAAAAAAAGGACAATGGCTTCATGTTATGTAATACAATGAGCATCACACTCTATTTAATCTTTAATCGCCATAGATGTAAATATACTTCCTGTATATTTACATCTACGCCTCGCCCAGCTGCTTTGCTGTTCACAATGTTTTCTGTGACACGGAGGACTTTCTTTAGATTGAATGTCATTCAATGCTTTGGGGAGACTGCAGAATCAGCAGTAAAACAGAACCAATAAAAGGAAAAACACACCTAAATCTGACTTATCACAATGTTGTTAGATTTTAAAAAAATTAGACATGCAGTAGGAAGAAGTTTTCACGACCAAAAGTTCATGTGATGATACGATTTTTGTTGTTAGATGTTTCTGTAATTTCCTGGAACACAACTGAAACACGTCATTCATTAGTGTGACAGACTTTTTCATCTGATTTAAGTATATATATATATATATATCTATATATATATCTATATATATATATATATATATATAGATATATATAATATATATATATATATATATTATTTTTTTTTTACAAAAGCTCTTTGTATAAACTGTTCTACAGATTAGAGATTCAAAAGCTTAACCAGGAATATTTTCCTAGCCACTCCTAATGTCTTTGCTTTAATGACCTAGTCACCTTGACCTATAAAATGTGACATTTGTTATGTTTTCTCTCCACCTTATTGAACTATAAACATTTATGTGATGACCCACCAGAGGAAGCCCTCCAGAATGAGCCATCTAACCCTATGTGAAATAATTAAGAAGGGACCCACCTCAATTACAAGACAGTGTTGCTTACACGCAGATAATTAGTTTTACCAGTGATGCCTTAGGGTATCTACTGTTTCGCTTTGCAGGGGGTCTTTTATGCATATTGAGTCATTTACATGTGGTGTTCATCAAAAATTTAAACAGATTTAAAGGGAAGGGCCTTTCATTTCTATTTTTGCCTTCTTTGCATCTTTACTTGTGTTCCTATACTAATTGCAGTAAAAATTACTGAGTAACAGCAGGATGTCACATGCTTTTCGCAAGCATATTATTATTCCGGACGTTAGGGATTTGTGGCTTCCATTAAGGTTATTTTTTCTTATCAGCTATAAACAGCAACTGGGATTTGCATATTAACACCCAATGGACATCATAGTGTTTGTTTATGTTATGTTCACATCATTCACGGAGAGCAATGATGTCCGTGGGTCAATTTGACTCTGGGAGTTTTTAATCATGCAATAATGTCAAATCAAAAAATTCTTCCAAAACATCTTTTTATCTGATTATTAACCCCATTGCAATCAATATTTGTGCAATGATGTTTTTTTTGTTTTTTTTTTCTATGAAATTAAGGAACAATGATGACAATTTACTCATTTGGACATGAAAAATGGAATTTAATGTTTTTTTGTCCACTGGAAAAAACCCAGACACACAAAAAACAATAATTTCCTTGAAATTGATCTTTAAGGAATTTTCTTATTTTACTTCTTTTTTTTTTCTCTCTCCAATGGGTGATCTTTATAATTGAACTTGAGACACATATGCTGTTCAGGGTCAAATTGACCTGCTGATTAAAATCAAGATAAATGAGTCACAGAGAGAGTGTTTATGTTTTCCTCCACTTTTGCAGAGTGTCACTCAGTGTGGGTGGAGTTTATCCACGTGAACAGAAAAGATTCCCGTCAAAAGTTGCATGAACACCTGCTTTCTTACAGTTTCCAAGTGAAGGAAAGAAAATAGTGAGAGATGGGTTCGTGTGCGTCCACATACGCATGTATGGGTGTGGTGTGTTTGTGTGTGTGTGGTGAAATATGGTTCATAACTGCAAGGAAACATATAGAATTGGGCATTTTTTAAAATATTTTTTTGCACTTAAACTTGACTGCAGAGTCAAATTAACCCGAAAAGTATCAATGTAAAAAGTAGACGCAGGGGGTTGTGCAAATGTGTAAAATGAATAAATTTTCAATTTCTATGTAGAGTGCACCTATTAAGACAAAAAGTTTCATGCAAAAAAAAAAAATACTTCCAACTGTATTAAAAAAAATATCAGAATGTGGTGAGAATGTAGATGATTTGTTTTTCTGGAAGAATGATTGTTAAAGGAGACAACAATTTCAAAGACTGAATGACAAACGTAATTATTTTTCGTAATTTCACATCTAGAGCAGGAATCCTCAAATCCAGGTCGTTTTCCTGCTGGTTTGTCTCTGCTTCAACACACTTTAGTCAAATAATAATGAGATGCAATTTTTTTCAGTCGAGACATTGAGAGCTGCCATCCTTCTAGATGTATTCTGTCTTCAACGCTCCTGAATCAGATGAACTGAGTGTCATCAGGGACCTGTGGAGGGATCTGCTGATGAGGGTCTTCAGCCGGCTGATTCTGGTGTGATGGGGCAGATATTTTCAAGGACTGGGCTGGGGTACGCCTGGTCCAGTGCTTCGTCCACATTTATTTCTTGTCCTACTGAGCCACTGTAACACTGTATTGTGGCCGAATGAAAAAGAATGTTTATTGTTTCCCTCAGATGACTATTTACCTATATGGTCTACTGCATTTATTAAATGTAGTGGAGCAGGGTGGAGCAGTATTGAACTTGGATTTGTATCTGAATTTGACAGAAGCTGCTTGGAATAACTTAGATTTGATGCATGTTTGCATCATCTCATGAAGACCCCTCAGTTAAACTGATGTCAAGTGTCCTTTTTGTCTTTGAAGTACAAATTCATGTCCCACGATTTCCTTTTCCGAATGTTTTTTAGGGTACCTACAGAAAACAACACCTCAGCTTGATTTAGATAGAAATGGCCCCTAGATGGCGGAATTGTGATGGAAACTTCTCATGATTAAAGCGTCCAGGTGAGCGCCTCGGTAATTTCAGAAAAAACAAATCAATATAAAAGCAAACAAACCTCTTTTAAAATAATAACAATAATAATAATATTATTATTATAGAGAAAGCTGGCATACCTTCTGACACACAAATGAACAGTTTAAAATAGGAAGAATCGTAACAATAATTGTAAGCAAAAAAATATTTGCCGACGGAAAAAGAGGGCACCGCCACTCCCCTTTATGCGCGCCTGCTCTGTGCGCGCGCACGTGAGCTCAGCAGGGTACAGTTTCAGTGACAGTCGAGTCATTACGTGATTATAACTCACCGATCTCCCATCGATCTGCTCGAGCCGTCCAGCGTCTGACCGATGCCTGCTCCTTGCGCGGCGGGTTCTCCATCGACGCGAGGGGAGACGGCGGCGGCGGCGTCCTCACCGCCTTCCCTGCGCTCCTGAAGAGGTGCAGACGCCTCTACAATCACACGGTTGGCCGCTATGAGGCGACTAACGGGAAAGGCGAAGGAGGAAACTTTGATCGAGCTGCAGAGCGCCTCGGATTCTCAGCTCACAGGTGATTTAAGCTCGTCGTTATGAGCAACATCTTCGAGTTTGAGTTTTCAAAACGGGATTATTTGTGAATCATGCGTTCACCTTTTGAGCTGCAGCAGCACGCTGCAGTGGTAGTTATCCTCAACCCACTGAAATAAGAACACTGTGGCGAATGGGATACCACAACCACAGATCCACAAGTATATTTTCATGATCTCGTGTTAAACCACTTTTAGATGTTGTGTAAAATATATGTCAGAAATTAGTTAGTGATGGGTGGAGGACAATGGCAGACCTGTCCATTGTGCATTGAAGATGTTCGGTAAAAACTGCGGTCGCTTCATTACTCCATCAATAATCACTGATGGACCTGCTTGATCGCAGGGTTTTTTTTTTTCTTAAAATGCAGAAAAGGGTAATAATCAGAAATGAGAAAAGTGAGTGGATAAATGTTTGTTTTCTTATCTGTTCTGCGTAATTGGCTCCTCTGAGATAGTCTGGCTTCACTGACTCTGAGTTTTGCTACAGTTTGTGGTTTTACATTAGGTTCATTAGAAAACACTTTGTCCCAGAGCGTTTGCATGGGGTTATCTTTGTGCAATTAAATTACACAATTTCTGAGGATTTCTCAAAGTAAAAAAAAAGACAAAAAGAAAAACAGACACAAAGAAGTTACCACTAGTGTGACGATGTAGAGATTAAGCAGAAACTGATTACATGTAATCTGTGTCTTTGGTCAGAGAAGAGATGAGGTGACTGATTTCTGTTCTGTCGTAAACAATGGGGAAGTCATTACGTTTGTAATAATTCAGTGCATGCATCTGCAGGAAAGTGTGAACAGAACTGATGTTGAAGACAAAAGAATTGTACTCAAAGGCCTGCTGCTCTATAAAATTCTTTATAATAATGTAAAACCTACAAATACAGATCGCTGGCATTGCAGATTAGATTGATAAACAGCATCAAATATTGAAACACTGAATATGCCAATCGTGATTTATATCTTATGTTATAAAATCTCATGAGTCTTATTCATCCTTTAAAGTCTTCAAATAAACAAGTCTTATGCTTAATGCTGGTTGATCAAACTCCACCAAGGGTAAGAAGTAAGTAGTAAGGATGCTGCTTACAATATTAGCTAAAATTAATACTCAAGATTTCTGATGTGATTAAAAGATTCTTTTTAATTTGTATTCATTACAATGCACTGTAAGTTCTCTTAATTTTACATACCCTGTTCTGATTTTCTAGATATTATGAATAATAAGAATTTGTTCACTGAGTGAAAACCACTGAATATTAAACAGTTGTTTTCTTTCTATTTCTAAGGCATAACAGCAACAGAAACAACTCAAATGTTTGCATAGCCTAGTTTTTACCATCATGGATTGGTCTCTTTTTTTTGCTTTTGACACTTTTTGTAGAGGGTAAACTTTTAAATCTTTAGTTCATTTCAAGTTATGTGAATACTGTTTTGCATACAGTGCAACAAGACTGGTGCAAAAAGTGGCGCTTCATGTCTCTGGCATATTAACGGCTTCTCTCTGGAGGCGTATTCATGCAGTTTTCATTCATTTTTTCAGACACTGAGTTTTACCAGGATGTGCAAATGTATGATCAGAACTGTATTCATGTTAAAAATGTAAGGATTTATTGAGTTCTTCACATATAACCTCAGCAAAGCGTAATCTTTATCACCATTTGGCCACGCTGTTTTTTAAAACAATTATTTACAATTTAAACCCTAGGGTCCTTTGTGGTATTTTTTTTTTCTTATTTTGAGATATTTAAAAATATATATTTTGTAGAAAATTTAAATTACAGTTTAATGAACAGGAAATAAAATCTCCTGTTAAAAGAAAACAAATTGTCCACTAGTTTATTTACTTCTATGGTTCCTTGCCATACTGGAACCATTTTGATTACAGATCCAAAATAATCAGGTTAATGCCATCCTGCATTTGCTTCAAAATTTCAGTAGTTATCTACGTAAATGAGCTCTGCATGGAAGATCATCATGGAAAAGGAAAAACAAACACTCCTGTTGAATCACTCAGAGTTCACCAGGCATAATGAACTCTACACCCAATATTTTGTGTTTTAATTTTCAACCACCTACTGGTGTAATTGCTTGTGGAGGCAGACTTTTAATTATACGTGGGTGAGTTGTGAGTTAAACTATTCTTGGTCTGCGGAGGCTTTGCTCAGGCTCTTATCAGGGACATGTCAAAGGCCCCTGTCTGTCTTTATGTGGTGTTTGAGGAGTGCTGCCTTGTTCACAGCTGTCCAAACAGTGACTAGACAGCCTCTGCTACATACTTGTAACATATTGTGCTGACTAGTGTGCACTTAATTAACATGGGCATTATTTCCCTAAACCTTAAATAGGCGAATGCACTGTTTAACTTGATGTTCCCTACATTTCCATTTTAATAAACTTAAACACTATCAGTTTTATTACAGCAGCCAGGAAGTAAGATACATTAAGTAGCTCTTCTCTTACTGGTAATTCTATAGATTTTTTTTAAGACTTGCATTCATTGGCAGCGATCTCATTTTACTGTCTTTCACATAGCCAGTGAAGTCATCTTGTTGTCAGAGGTGAAGCAGAGCAAAAGGAGTCGCTATGGAAACAGGCTTTGTAATTGCGTTATCCGGTCAGAGAGATCCGCAAAACAAGATGAGACAGCAAAAGATTTCCCTTCTGCAAAAGACGATCCCAATCGAAAGGTTTGGATTCTGGACTTAGGTAGTAGACAAATACAGTAATTCATCAAATGTTTTCCGGTTTCTATTTTTTTTAAATAGAGAAAATATTGTCTGCATGAAAAGCATATATATATGTAAAGAAAACTTACTCAGTACTTGTTTATAGTTCTTTTTGCATAAGTTGCTGACATGCAGAGGTCAGCTCCTCTGTGTTTTAGGGTCAGATGTATCATTCTCCTTTTGAGAATACTGCATGGATTCTCCAGGGGGTTTATGCCAGACAATTTCACTAAATTTAGCTCCTCGGACAGTAGTCCACAGCTTGTGACTCTTCTATAAACATTTCAATGGACTTTACATTATTTGTAACCATTTGTCTGACACTTTTTCTTCCACTCAACTTTCTATGAACATGCTTAAATACAAATCAATGACCTTTTGTTGGTTAGCGTGTCATCTAAACAATGTCGGTGACTGCCTGCTTTTCAACTGTCAAGTAAGCGAAGCCCCACATGATATTTTTCGGACACAGCATGATCATTACACACTATTTGTTTTAAGATGTAATTTTCTAAGGACCTAATCACTGAATAAATTGCCCTTTCAATAGCATTCATATTCATTTAGATGCAATTGTAGAATTTATCTTAGATTCAATTGTAGATCAGAATTTACGCACATGTGCCTTTCTACCTTTACTTGTTTACTTTGCACTCATTTTCATAGAACAGGAATAAAATCAATCATGTGAAAGACATGTAGATAATTATCGTTATTAAGATATCAATTAATTTGAAAGCAAACACATTTTTGGTGCATAGTAGCTCTTCAAAAATGTTTCAGGATTCAGTTGCAGGTTAAAAGACACAAAGGTTGTTCTTATTTTTGCCTTTAATTTCAGTCGTGTTATTTAAGCGTTCTGTGTCACAGCACAGGTTTTGCAAAGAATGTTTTTATTATAATCCTTTTTCTTCAGTCTTCCCGCTTACCTGACTCATGTTTTGGATCTAGTATTATGTTTTATATAAGTTACACTGCGATATCTGAAGGTGACATACAATCCTAACCAGTCTTGGCCTCCTATGCTTCAGAATAAAATCAGGAAGTTATTTTTTTCTTTGGGACAACAATATCCTATTGATACGAGAGGAAGTTAGTATTTTTAGGGGGGCTAATCAGGAAAACACGAACAGTAAGACTTTTTCTTTTTTCTTCTTTTGCTACTTTATCAAAGTTTTATCTGGTCTTTGTGATCACAATCTGTTTTGTTTCCTATTTACTGTCAGAAAATGTGAATTTACAATGTGAAAGTCCATTTCAAAACATATTTCAAACTTCAAAACATGGAGCGTTATTTATAAGAAGCTACTTCTCGACTTGAGCAGTTTATCAAATTTTCCTTTAGTACTTTGTAAGCTGCAGGCTTAGCAGGAAATGTGCTGTGTGAGATAGAGATGACGTCTTGTCAGAGAAGACGTAGGGCTGGATGTAGATTCAGGATGTTGTGGCTTCTCTTTGACACAGGGCACTGCATATCTCCTGCACTATCAGGATTCACTGCTTGCCATAAGTGTTTATATATAAACGTTGCTGTTTGAATATAAACACTTATGACTTTATGGTCATTTTGGTTTTCTAATTTTTGAAAGTGTTGAGAGATTTTCACACTTGCACAAATCAGTTGTGAGATCATTTTTTGTTTTGTACCTTGTTCTTACAATATGCTGAACAAAATAATTTGCTCATTAATACTTCATTTTCTGCACTTCGTACTCTTTGAGACGATTTGGCATTAATCAAACATTTGCTAAGAGTGAAGTTGCAAAATTTGACATTTCTCCTCTTGAGAAGTGTCTCATGTTGTTGTAACCTATTGCTGTGTTTAGTTACACCTCATATTTTTGGAGCGCAAAGAAACACAACTCTTGAAAACCAGAAAAACAAATGATGTGTTGGTTTGAGTGAAAGGATCCTGCAAGCAGTACGTTCCTACACAGCCTGTCTGAGTCATAGTGAAAATCTGTTGTCTTGATACCCACTCAGAAGTACACAGCAAACGGAAGTGTGTATTTGATCATCTTTTGATCAAATACAGTGCTTTTACTCGCATGTAGTAAATTGCCAAAGTGGAGCTGCACTGCTTGTGTTTGTCTGTCTCGCCTTTTTAAGTAAAAAGGCTACATTTTCCAGTTTAATTCTAGTCTCTAACCATTTTCTATCTGTCCTTTGAAGATGGCCCTGCTGTTCTGACTGCATTCAGGATAAACTTACACTCAGGTATGGGCAGATCAGAGGCTTCATGTCATGCCTTGCTGTCTGTTCTTTTGTCATCATATAGCGCCGTGTCTCTTGTCACAAGCTGCTCTCACATCTTTGGACTATCATCTTTGGTCGACCTTATTACTGTTCTCCGATGCACAAGTGCGTTGCTGTTTTCAGGTCATGGAGATACAAACGTCGGCATGTCTGTCTGTCTGCTTGTAGTCAACTTTCATCATTCAGCTTCTGGTTGTATCCCTCTTCTGGTTGCACAGACAACCAGAAGAGGGGACGTGTTCATGGCTTTAGCACCGTTCCTGCAGTGGTGCATGCAATGATTTTCTACAGTAAGAAGATCGCAAGTGTGTCGTAATGAGGGTAACACGATTGACATGACTTGTTTAAATGCAGTTCTTGCTCCTGCATCTTGCTCTGCAATTTCATACAGATGGGTGTTACCAGTGCGAAACAGATGACAGTGAATGTGATAGTTTCTTGTTTGCTTGAGTAAGTGGGTGGCTGACAGATTTTTTTTTTCTTGTTATACATCTTTTTGTAACAAAAATAGCAAAACAAGGAAAACAACACACACAGAGAGATGCTGGCTGTCTTTCAGAATATTCATTTCAGTGACTCAGGAGGTGCTACACCGAGACAGGACTGCAGTTCTGACATTATGCATGCTGAAATGTAAAATTATACAGCGAAGAACTGCTGAAATGTAAAATTATACAGCGAAGAACTGCTTGGGTTCACATATGCTGCAAAGCACGGAACTTTGTTCTGAGAGGGATGATGGAAATACTTGTGTGGAGCACTGCCAAGCCAATCAGCTCATTCTTGTTGTAATTTATTTCTTGGCACAAGTCACTTCCTCCTCTGAAAGTGTCTTCCACTGAACTCTGTTCATTTAGAGTATTGCTGATACTGATGATACTCTCCCAGGTACTTTGGTGGTTAAAATGACTCATGTCACAAAATGCACCAAACTTTGAATAGAAGATCAAGAGTATTTTTTATAGCATAATTCAAATCAAGTCCCTTATGCTGAGTTTTATTAATTTAAAGACCCTAAATGTATGTCAACTGTAGGCTTACAAGACTTATATGAGTAAATTGTTGCACATAAACAAAATAGACAATTTTAGAAAAAAAAAAAAAAGCAACACCAGAAACATTTGAATCCATCCCAAAAGTTGAAGCCAATGATAACAGGAAGAAGAAACAGCAAAAATCTGAGAACGACTGACCGGAAAACAGGATATTTATACTGATGAATGATTACAACTAATATGAGGTGGAGGATGTTATCAGCAAGCAAGGAACGGGTAATTGATAGCAGAGGCAAATGAGAGTCTTCTAAATAATAAAATGAAATAATATAAAATAGATCAGAGAAGCTGAACACAAACTACAAAATGAAAAAATCAGAAAGATTTTTCTATTTTTTCTATTTTTCTACTGTTACAGCCCCTGGCCTCTTGGATCTGTGCAGGGTTTTGTTATGCAGGTTCAGCTGTGATGGCTCATCTCCTGATTGGCTACCTGGAAGCTGCAGGAACTACACCCATTGGACCAGAAGGGAACTGCAAGCCACCAGATGTTAATGAGACTCACCTGGTTCTATAAAAGGCTCCTGGAATCATTTCCGCAGGGGGGGACAGCTTGTAGGAGGAGGTTTTGCTCCGCTGTTCCCCACCTTTGATTTGTGATTGTCTTTGACAATTTTGTGAATATTTTGGTTGTTTGTTCTGCTACAGCAGGTTGACTTTGATTTGGGTGACAACACAAGCCAGACACTTGTACTTAGGAGGCTTGCTGCTCCTTTCGTATGTTTGTTTTTTTTTCATTTTCCTTTTGGTTTATTTGAATTGCTATGGACTGACTTGTTTGGGCACTTTGATTTACTTCGCACTTACCCTTTTTTTATGCTGTCAGCTCTTTCTTTTGTTTTAATTGGATTATGTGGTATTCTGTCTTGTTTTTGTGATAACTTTGTTTCTTTTTGTAATAAATCATCTTTTTATTTATCCCTCCTATTCTCTGGACATTTTTTTATGCCCTGAACCCCTAGACCAATAGGGGCGTAACATCTACAGAGAAATCCATAGATCCCAAACTTTTCTTGACTTTAACGATTGAATGAAATAATATAATTATCTGTGATCTGAGAGATCCTCTCAGATCTCGAAAGACTGAGTGGCAAACTCGAACTGCACCAAATGAACATCAATTTGTTTATGTCGGTATTGACTTTTACAAGGGATTTATTATACTGCAGATCTCATCATGACCCTGATGTGGTTCAATTTACATATAAACATGAAACATATTGATCTGAAAAGTCAGGGATCGTGCCACAGATGTTTGCTTCCATTTAAGAAAGCTAGAGTTACATTATCTTTGTTTATCTTGATGATGTTGTTTTGCTATTGCAATTTTTAACATATAGGTTTAATTAACATTGTTAATTGACTTTTTTAAAATTCATTTATTGTTTTTGTCCATAACATTTTGGGACACATTGGGATCCTTGTTTCTATGCACATCCTCTGACCACCACTAGCATGCAAGGCAAGAAGTGTCATGCCCAAGGACTCAACAACCCAGACAGACAGAACAGGGGGTTGAACCGGCAACCCACCAGTTACAGAACAAACTCCAACCACCAGAGCCTCTGTCACCCTACCACTTTGTGGTTGAGTTGCTCTCTTTACCAATTCCTGCCAGGTTATTATAATATCTCTTACAGATGACAGTCATATATTCTGTAGCAAGGACATTTTATTACCTCAATATATTACAGCAAAACCTTAGATAAGTTAAAAGGTACTTTTAAATAGTATTTGTTATAATTTTGTCAACTAATTTAATTTCACAGAATGCTAAGTATCACTCAGATGAAGGGGCTATTGATTTTAGAGGGCTGGCAGTCTGATATTGGATGAATTCAAAGGGGATCTTCTGTAAATAGACAAATGGCCCATTAAGATCACCTAGTAAAACGTGGGTTAGAAAATGAAGTACAGGAAAGTTAAATTTAAAATGTAACTTTTTGAAGAAAAGCATGAGAAGGATAACTAACTTTGGTGTAGTTGTCTGAAGTTTCCAGTTATTTGTACCTCTTTAGATTTAAACTGGCCTTTTGCTCCTGTTTGCTCAAGCCGGCCTCTGATCGCTGCCAGTGTAGTTGGAGGGAGGCCAAAATACTGAGACAAAAAAGGAACAAGGAAAATTGTTGCTTGGAAATAAGTAAGATTGAGGCAAAGGGCCAATCACTCTTCCCACGAGTTTCATGAAGTGATGTAGGCTTTTTGAATCTTCAGAGAGACTCTAACTCATACCCCTTCCTTTCTAGTGAGGCTCAAGACCTTAAGTTGAACTTCCATGACCGCTTTTGTCTCATTGGCTCAGGCTACTGCTTGTCAAATGAAAGTTGGCAGCCTGTGCAGCTGTCTCGGAGCAGCAGGAGCCTTTAGACCTACGTGTTTTTCCAGACTTTGTTTCGTTCAAGGGGAGGTCAGTCTCGTGGTGCGGCAGCAGCAGCCTCAGCCGCCAGCTCCTCCCTCGCTCCAGTGTCTTCATGCAGCCTCCCCCACAGGAAGCATTGCTTTTCCCACCATTCGGGAATAAAAGGAGAGCGGGCAGAGCAGTGCTTCATGAGCACATTTCCAGTGCCATACTCAGCCACGCAGGGAGAGGGAGGAATGCAGTGTGTCAGTGTACAAAATATGCGTGTGTGTGCGCTCTGGTCTTTGTGCTACTCATTGCTCTTGATGCTGAGTGCTTGCTAAAATAGTAAAGGTCTGTTGAAAACTGATAAATTGTTATTGGTTTGTTGTTAAATTTAGGTTGTCTAAGCTGGATCTGGATTATTACACTGGCTTTGTGTGAACATCATTCTTCTGCAGCACATCCCATATCCTAAAAGGATATAATTCAAGCGCGCACTGGCTCAGTTTAATTACTACGGTTTTAGGCTGAGGGGAGAAGGTTATCATTTTGGAAATCATCGTTCTCTTTCTTTGTGTTTAGAAAAACTGGGTGGTTGTTTTTGAAATCAATTCTTGGATTTCATCATGTTACTTCCTGTGCAATTTTGTAAACAATGCAAAAACTTCCCCACATAGTTTCCATTTGACCAAGTATTGTTCCAGCCGACAAGATGTTAATATCACATCTGATAATGAAATACAGCAAGACGATATGCAAACAGCATTTGTGTAAACAAATGAACAAGTGAAATCCAAAATTAGCTTAAACCCCACAGCCATTAAGCAATAAAAGAGACGCCTGCTCGCTGGTGGAGGTAAGTATCATCTAAAGCCCTTGAAAAGATGTTTGGAAAGTCTGAAAATAAACTAATCTTTTAGAGCACTAACATGTTCTCACACTTATTCTTGTTGATCAAAATTTCAATGGAAAATTTAATCAGCTGTAATAAAATTAAGAAGTTTTTTTTTAAAATGCCAGCTCAGTTGCTACCAACAATTGCTGTAAAACAGATGAAAGGCCTATTTCATTTATACTTACTATACTTTTTAAAGTTGATTAATATCTCAGGAGTTTGAATTATTATCTATGACATCCTATTTCTTTATTGTGTAAGGAAAATTGTCATGCGAACTTCACTGCAAACCTCCACACTGATTGAACTTACTTTGTCCAGATTAGTATTATTTGTTTGCTTTTGTTTTGCAGATGACAGCAGCGGTAACGGGGTCAATGCATTATGTGAAGGAGGCCCACTGCCTGGGCATTCAGAGGTAAGTTCTGATCCATTTGAAGGCCCAGTTGGAATGAAAAGCATTTTCAGTGAATTAAAAGTAGCTGGACCGTTCAGTACATCTTCTTCATACAGTGGCTCCTCTGTTCTGTCGACACCTATAAACAATTTGTATCTAAGCATCTTAAAGCTAATTAAAACATTTAATTAGCTAATTAAAACATTTAATTAGCTTTAAGCAGGAAACTGGAACATTTTTTTCTTTTTGAAACAACAGCAATTCCCTTTTTCTGGGCTGAAAGCAATAATAACATGTGAAACTCTTTCCACTCTTACTATCTTGCTAACAAAATGCTTATATCATACGTTTTGCAATTCAGTGAATTCACATATTTTTCAGTGTTTGAAATTCCACTATTAGTCCAAATTTAGACTTTAATGCGCTGCAAATTCAACATCTATGAATGGATTTAAAATATCCCCTTCTCTTGGGTCACAAAGTAATTGACAGAGTTTTCTGCATATCTGTGAAATTTCCTTTCTGCTGATGGCTCTTTTTGACTTTTGACTGACGTTGAGTCACTTTTAATTGCTGAGTCACAAGACTTTGTGAGTCTCAAAGAGCTCCTTTCATGACTTCATCAGCGAGAGAGGAATAAACTTCAGCTGCTCGAACTGGAGATCCGTACTCGTTGCTTTGGTTTTCAGTGATATGTGAGGACATCCAGTCGACTGAGGGAGCTTTCTTGAATAAAGCTAATAACTCAGCTCAGACGTTAGAATTAAGTATTCAATATTGGATATTTAATGTGAACGTTATTATGGCTACTAACCATAGCAGCACCCTGGTTATAAGGAAGTCTGTTAGTGGATGTCAGGATGTGATAAACAAGCAGGGTGGAGTTCAGCTAACGGCTCCATGAGCTGCTTTTGGCCGTAAAGTACAAGAAATCTATTATTAACTTGTCACGGTCAACAGGACTCATTTCTTAAGCAGTGGTGCTAATTTTACAGTCCTTCTCTCAAAATAATTCATTTGAACTTTTTTTTTACATATATACATATAAATATAGAAATCAGTCTGAGACTTTTACTTTTTTAATTTGCAGTGAACTCTGCACTACTGACTCTTCTATCAATAAGACATGTGTTCACTATAAACAGCTGTAATGAAAGTGGTTTAGTGACTTTTAGTAATAGTGCTTACTCTTGTGAAATTCAAAAGTCACTCAAGTTTAAAGTAAAGGCCATACTAAGTTAAAAATCTTAAAATCCTCCTTTGCAAGTATTTTTTAGTTACTAAAAAGGAATATCAGTTTAAATCAACAGAGAATATATTAGGCATTCAATCATCTTAAAGTTTAAAATTGTACATTTTGCTATGTAAGTAGATTTAGCCGCATTAAATGTGTTTTTTGCTCCACCAAGTTATTTTTGTGTAATGACAGACTGGAACTGGACAGCTTCCTGTTTGATGTGGCACTTTATACATCGGAGTTCAATCCCAGCAGGAAAACGCAAAATAATATTCCCTTCTATTGGTCTCTTACACATACTGTATTCAGAAGGTTAAATCCTGTTGTGCAAACAGATTATTTTTTGTCAGATTATTCATGGCAGTATATTTTGTGTTCCGTCATTGTTTCTCTTTCAGACAGAGAGGCTTCAGCCAAACAGAGACACGGTGTTCTTCAGGGATGGCGTTCGCAGAATAGACTTTGTTTTGTCTTATGTAGATGATAAAGATGAGAGGAAGCAGGTACGTTTGAAAATGTTTCAATAACTTGACAACTCAGCAAATATTCAGTGCTGCCACTTACTAACTGCAACACAGCCAACATTATTACACAATCAAATGCCAGAGGAGAAGTGCGGATGCTCGAAAGAGGAAGTAAGGTCCTGGATTTTTTCTGAAGACATGTGATAGATATGATGAACTGTTGTTTTAAATTATATATCTATAAAAACAACTATGATAGGGCAAGTATTATTCTTCCTTTAAGGGAGGAAACATATTACAGCTAATCATAATAAAAGTCTGGTTGTTTCATAGGCTTGTTGTTGAAAGACAATAGCAAAAATCCCAAAAAATGTTTGTGGCATTGTTTCTTTATTGAAGCCAAAGCCCTGACAATATCTATACTAGTTATCTTGTATCTAATCCTAAGCTTAGGTAAAAAAAATGTATATATAATTCAGAAACAATAACAACAAAAAGATCTACTGTGACATAGACCATTGTGTTTGTATTTCCTGTATCTTGTTTTTGGTGCCCTCAAGTGGCCAAAGTAGCTGAGGTGTGAAACAGAGAAAAAAAGGTTAATGAAATGCATGAGTACACGAGGCTGTATGAAAACTGGTTACAAGTTTAAGATTTAAAAAAAAAAAAAAATTTAAGTTTGTTGACACTACAATGTATTGAGGCATTTGCTAAATTTTATTTCAAAGGAGACAAATCTGATTCTCTCCCCTAAAGTAGTTCTTTCAAAATTTACGTTAGATCTCTGCTGCTTTTTCATTTTAATTCTCAGTTCAGGCCCTGATTAATTAGAGGAAACTTTTATTACTTTGAGAACAAGTAGAAACTCAAGAAATCTTTTAATAATGAAAAAGCTCCTTAACCAAACAGATCAATCAGTGGTCTGGACACAAATAACTGTTTCTCTTGAAATCCATTTTGCATGCACAAGAGGTTTGGCAAACAACATCTGCAAATTTTCTCAATGTCTGTCACTCTGTCAGCACCTCACTGCCCTGACTACTACAGTTACACTACATTTTCATTTTGACAAGCAAGTAGGCTTATTTGCAGTGGATGCTGATGTAAACCTTATTTTAATTTCTCTTATTTGGTGGAGTATGTTGGAAATTAGTGAGCTCTTATGTTTACTTTCAGGAAAGGAGGAAGGAATTTGAGGCCAACCTTCTAAAAGAAGGTCTTGAGCTGGAGACAGAAGACAAATCTGTAAGGAGTCTCAACTGTTAAGTGCCAGCGCCATCTAGTGTATATTTTTTGTGGTGCATAAAAATGAACTGAAACCTTCTTAAAGGGATTGTTCAGTGTCCGGCACATATTGCTGGTGATGCGTTCAAATTATTTCTCTGTCAGGAGGCGAAAGACCACAAGACATACTTTTTAAAGATCCACGCGCCGTGGGAAGTGCTCGCCACATACGCGGATGTCCTGAACATCAAAGTTCCCTTCAAAGAGAGCGACATGCAGCACGGTCAGGACGTCCATCTGGACTGGCTGTCCTGCCCTTTCCGCCTGCCCGACCACATCATGCACCCCCAGACGGACCACTTCACCTACCCCTTTGACAAGAATAAGGTGGACTTCTTCCTCATCAATGACAAAGAAACTTTCTTCCCTCCATCCACAAGAAACAGAATTGTAAGTATAAGACATTCATGCTGGTCTGATTTGATTGAGTTTTTACGCTGAATAATTTGTGAAGATGTTTGTGTATTTAAAAACTATATTAAAATTTCTAAGCTTTCGCAAAATATCTTCCTTGCTATCAGGTGTTTTACATCCTGGCTCGTGTTCCATACTACAGAGAGGGTCAAAAGGACAGAGAGAAGACGGGCATCAAGCGATTACTCAACAACGGGACATATACAGCAGCCTTTCCCCTTCACGATGTAAGGCTGATTATTTCAAACTGAAGGGTTGCGTAGATGCTGGGAATTTATTTGTTGAGTTTCTTTGCTCCATCTTTTCTATCCAGTTTTGCTTTTGCTGCCGCTTCTTTAGAACTGCTGAGATTTTGTTTTATTTATTTAAAACAGATTTAATGTCTCTGGATCTGACTCTTTAGAATATATTTAAAATCGAATATAATTAACATTATATTCATTTATGAATTAAAATGATCAGAAATGCATTCGGAAAAGGCTATTTTAAGGATGTGTATACTTATGCAACCAGGTTTTTGCAGCATTTTTGCACACCCCTCCCCTACTTTGTGTAGTGGTTGTTCAGCTTGGATACTTGGTAACGAAACCAAAAAAACAAACCATTTCCATCAAGAATGCAACAATCGCATCCTTAGTTTACTGGAAGATGATCATAATTGTGTTAATGTCCCTCTGGTTTTCAGTGTCGCTACTGGAAAAAGGCAAGAAATGCAGAGTGTGAGAGCGAACGCTTCAACTTGTACCAGCACTGGGCAAGGTTTCTCTGCTTTTACAAAGAGCAGCCTCTGAACCTGATCAAGTAATCGATTTTCACACGAGATTTTACACATGCCTACTTGTTATGTATTTATATATTTATTTTTTCATTTTCTTGTATGTTTGTTTCTTACAGGAAGTATTATGGAGAAAAGATCGGGATCTATTTTGCTTGGCTGGGCTTCTACACTGAGATGCTGTTCTTTGCAGCCGTCATGGGTGTTATATGTTTCACCTATGGAGCGCTCAGCTACGGCAACAACAAATCAAGGTCAATACATCCTCGGGACAGAAAACCAAATCCAGTTTATATTTGTTGGGCTGTTTTGCCTGAGCTGATTATAGATACTTTTGCCCACTTTTTACAGAAATGTCACCACACATTCCCTTCCTTCAAATGATTAAGTTCGTACAGTATGAATAAATCCTATGTCATCTTGTTCTAAAAGAGGGAAATGCGTTTTCTTCTTGCTTTTAGTGAAGAAATCTGTGATGCCGAGATCGGCGGCAGCATATTGATGTGTCCTCTCTGTGACAAAAAGTGTCCTTTCTGGAAGCTCAACTCCACCTGTTTCTCGTCCTGGGTAAATATTTTTGATAGAAACAATAAAGTTTGCAGTACTGCGTTAAATACAAATGACATCAAAATGCAGTTGGGGAGTTTTCAGTTGAATTTAAGCTGCCAACATGGTTTTATGTTTTATTATTGTCCTCATGAAATAATGTCTTATCAAATATATTCATTTAAAACGGGTTTAGACTGAGCACAGTTAATGACACCATCTTGATCGAATCACCAGCGACCTGCTGAGTAGACAGTATGTCTCAGTATTTGTGCCGAAAATCCTCTGCTTCTCTCTGGACCATTTTTTTTTTTTTGTCATTCTATCTTCCAGCAATCCCATCTGTTTGACAACGAGGGAACCGTATTCTTTGCCATATTTATGGGGATCTGGGGTGAGTGTCCAGAGATCCAGCAAACTCCCCCCCATTGTTTTACAGTTTGAACCTTTTCACACTAAGAGATTTAACCTTTTAACCAAACTGCTCCAGAAACACCTGCCAGCACAATTATGTTATTCTCCAGGAACCGGGCAGCACCTCATGTCAATTAAAATCCGACACAAGCGACATTCTGCAGCTTGAAAAAAACGACTTATTTCAGAAAAAATGGATACAGATTACATTATAATGTATCAATAAGTTGTTTTTAAAAATATATATATTTATCAATGTTGATGTATTTTTCTATAAACCTTTTTGGCAGTAACTCTGTTCCTGGAGTTTTGGAAGCGGCGTCAGGCCCGACTCGAGTACGAATGGGATCTGGTGGATTTTGAGGAGGAGCAGCAGCAGCTTCAAATCCGCCCAGAGTTCGAGATCAAATGCACAAACAGGAGACGAAACAAGATCACTCAAGTGAGTGATACCATCATTTCAACAACATATAAAAACCTATGTTTTGCTAATATACATATATAACAGTGTCGATAAAAGCTATCGATACTTTTTAAAACCATACATCTGAATAAAGCCGTAAAAGTTCTAAAATAAATGGGTTAAATTTGGTCCATATTAGGTTTTAATGTAAAAAATTATCGATCTAAAATTCTTTTTAGACATTTATTAGAGACATAGATGTGATTTTGAGCTACAGGTCTCTGATTAGAAGTTTAGACAGATGCATCAAATTTAAAAATGTGCAAGGCTTGGAAAAAAGGTTGGTAATAATGGAAAAATGCCAAAAAGCAAAACCTCAAAATCAGAGAGAGCTTTACTAAACTCATTCCAGCAGTTTTTGAGTTGTAATGTTCCAATGACATCAATATACTCTGCTTTGTTTTTTTTTTTGTGGGGTAAATTTGAGAAATGGTGGTGGTGCATGTAAGGTATGAGACAAATATTTCTGTTTGTGTAGCTATTCAACCTGACCTACAACCCGACCTAACAATAACTGTGTCCAGTTATTGTTAGATTTCAAATATAAAATATAAATAAAAAAAAGTTTCATAATTATAAGAAATATCTGCTAATTTTAGCTGGGAAGCCCTTAAACATCGTTTGGATGCATTTCCTCCTAATAACACTCAACAGGAAGTAAATTAGAACTCATCTTTCAGGAAATGGAGCCATATCTTCCCGTCACGACCAAGTGTGCACGTTTCTGCTTCTCTGGAGCCACCGTCATATTCTGGGTAACTGAAAAAAATATATATAAATCCACATCTTCTTTGTTGCCACATTCTGGTAGCTCTTCCACATGTGCATGTCTCTCTCCGCAGATTTCTATGATTGTAGCCTGTATCATTGGGGTGATAGCCTACAGGCTGGCTGTCTATGCCGCCTTTGCAAGCATCATTAAGGATCCAATGAGAAAGATCCAGTTGGTGGGGAGATTCATCACTCCGCAGCTCGCGACATCCGTCACTGCTTCCTGCATTAATTTTGTCATAATCATGATTCTGAACTTCTTTTACGAAAAAGTGGCCATCTGGATCACTGACATGGGTAAAGAGATTAAACCGATTTAAGGCAGAGTCCAACATGCCAGACTTCTTTTTTTTTTTGCTGAAAATTTCATTTGCTTTGCTGCAGAAATCCCCAAAACTCACCTGGAATACGAGAACCGGCTGACGATAAAGATGTTTCTGTTCCAGTTTGTCAATTACTACTCGTCCTGCTTCTACGTGGCCTTCTTCAAAGGGAAGTTTGTGGGCTATCCCGGCAAGTACTCCTACATGTTTGGGAATTTGACCAAACTGAGGAACGAAGAGGTGAGGTATCTCATTCATTGCGGATCATCTTTTCACGTGCCTTTTCACGTCTGGCGGAGGACACGGAGGGTTTCGTGTGGAATAAAGAGTCTCCTTGTCCCAGTGTGATCCTGGTGGCTGTCTGATTGAGCTGACCACGCAGCTGGTGATCGTCATGGCTGGGAAGCAGGTGTGGGGGAACATTCAGGAGGCTCTGCTCCCGTGAGTCCATCGGATCTTTTCAGCCTCATTTTCAGTTTTTCACAAACAAAATAGATATTTTCAACAATTACCATTGTCATTAACATTTACATGGAGCAATTTTTAAATAAATAAAAAAAGATTTTTTTTAAAGAAATTGGATTTATATTTTAACACTAAACACAAGTTAGCATTTCTACAATCTCTCCACTGAGAGAATCACTTTTGAAGGAAATAAACAAGAAACAAGTTGCATTTTCTCCTAGCAGGGTCAAAATATTCTATTTCCGTCATATTTTGGAGGCTAAGAATAGATACACAGAGTATATACACAAATTTAGCTTTCCGTTTATATCAGAATGAAATTGCCACCTGAGTTGGTATTCATTTTATTTGTATTTGTCTTTGTGGCTTGTTGACAGGTTGATGCGTAACTGGTGGAGCAGCAGAAAGGGACGACACAACCCGGAGAACCATTACAGCCGCTGGGAGCAGGACTACGTCCTGCTGAACTTTAGCCAGATTGGCCTGTTCTACGAGTACCTCGAGATGGGTGAGAGACAAATAGATAAAGACAAATGCAGCACATACAAGTGATGCCACTTGAAATAACTTTCTAATTGTTTTGCTGCACCATTTTTTCTCTTTTCATGGCCCCTCTTCATGTCTTCCCAGTGATCCAGTTTGGCTTCATCACTTTGTTTGTGGCCTCCTTCCCCTTGGCTCCCCTACTTGCCCTGTGTAACAACATCCTTGAAATCAGAGTGGACGCCTGGAAGTTCACCACCCAGTTCAGGCGACCAGTGGCATCCAAAGCCCGAAACATCGGAGCGTGGCAGGAGATCCTCAATTCAGTGGCGATTTTATCTGTTGTCACCAATGTACGTCTATGTTTCTACATTTTCTTGAGTTGCTTTTTATAGTTTTAAACACCATCTATTAAGAAGATTTCCCGTTCACTTTTTTCCCCCAGGCTTTTATCATGGCTTTTACCTCAGACATGATCCCCCGGATGGTATACCTGTATGCCTACAGTAAAGATGCCACCATGAGCGGCTATATCAATAACAGCCTGTCAGTGTACAACATTTCGCAGATACATCCAGACAACATGCCTGAGGACAATTGGCATAACTCCACTACCACATGCAGGTACATTTTTAAAAGTGCCAAAACTGAGACTTCGTTCATTTAATCCTTCTTTGTTTGAATCGTGTGAATTCAGATACTTTCCTATGTCACAGAGGTTTTTAGTGTTTTATTTTTGTAGAGAAAAGAAAATAATGTTGAGGGATTTCTGTAAATCTTTGATTTTAAAATCCTTTTTCGGTTCACTTCCTGCTCTGTGATTTACTTCTCATGTCGTAAAGAGATGAATGGGTTTTTTGTTGCACAATTTCATCTCCAATGCAAGGTATGGAAGAAACTGTGAGCATTAGCCCAAACTACTGCAGGGGATCATTTTTACTTTCAGAGATTGTGTTTGTCTGGACAATCATAGTGCGGTTCGTGGATTTCATCTGTGCCACTGCTGCTCTCTGCAAGGACATTTTATTTCATTCTTTTATAATTGGTTGTCAGAGAGCAATACATTGCAAATGTACTTTTACCTACTAATCGGACTTTTTCACCTTCTGACCACAAACGTCCAACATTTTACTGGCATTTTATTTGGAAGATCAGCAGACAGTAGCCCATTCTTTTGAAGTAGAATGCAAATTATTCATGGTTTTTAGATTTCTTTATTAATAAACGCTACGGTACTTTAGCATGTGTTTGTATTCAGTTACTCTAGTGCAACAAGCAGGCTTCAGTAGTCACAATTAGTGACAAGAGTTTTCTTGGATGTCATTTGAAATCAGCAGAGCGACATCATGCTGTAGGAATGTCGCTCAGCAGACATGAAGATGACCTAAAGTTGTAGCCAGAGCCATAAGAATTTTAGGTTTTTAGATTTTTTGTTGATGCAAAATTTTGAAATCACATGTGAAAGGAATCTTTAAATGTTTGCAAGCATTTTTCTGGCTCATAGACTTTTAAAAACTTTAAGGTGTAACAATATTTTTGTGATGTCTTTGTGTTTTTTTTTTGTAATTTGTAGATATCGAGACTACCGTTACCCTCCAGGCCATGAGAGGCAGTATACCCACACTATGCAGTTCTGGCACATCTTGGCAGCCAAAATGGCCTTCATTATTATCATGGAAGTAAGACAACGCAGCTCTGTTCCAAACTTAAGCTCTCAAAACCAATATCTGGCCAATATGTAAATCTCTGCCTCTTGTTTTTTGTTTGTTTGTTTGTTTGTTTGTTTGTTTGTTTGTTTTTCTACAGCATGTGGTCTTTGTGGTGAAGTTCTTTGTCGCCTGGCTGATACCAGATGTCCCGTCAGATGTGAAGGCGCGAATTAAACGGGAACGTTACCTGATCCAGGAGTACCTCCACAAGTACGAAGTGGAGAGACTGAAGCTCCAGTTGAGCGCCAGCTTCATCACAGCACCTCTTTCGGAAACATCCCTGACACCGGACAAACATGAAGTGGTCTCTGAGTGTTCATAACCTGCATGCAACACTTCAAATGCTCCAAGCCTAGAAAAAACTTGTCAGTTTTCTTGCAAGGGCTTCCATCTTCAAACAGAAAATTTTTTTTCAACATAAATGGGCCTTAGCACCTTTAAGTTGTGCTCATATGTTGGAATCCACTAAACGAGGCATTCCGTAAAAAATAAAACCTGGAATCAGTTTTTATTATGATTACTGTATTTTCCGGACTATGAGTTGCACCATATTCCATAGTTTGGCTGGTCCTGTGTCTTACAGTCAGGAGCGAGTTATGCAGGTTTTTTCCCCTCTTCATGATGCATTTTTTTGACTGATGCATTAAATATTAAATCATACTGCTGGACATGACCCAAGAATTAAACATTCCCTTCTGCAGCCTGAGGAAATGTAATCATGGCCTGAAAAGAAGACAGCTAGAGCTGTGTTCTGGATAGCATCTAGATAGAAATGTCTATCTATCGGTGTTACCTTTCAAAACTACTGGAATAACTACTTGTGAACAGTTTATAGAGACATCCTGGCAATTACCAGCACAGAGACGCCCTGCTAGCTGCCAAAGAGATGAATAAAAATGATTTTCCAGAAGGGGCTTCTAGGTCTTACCACTTCAATGAACCCAACCGCCTATCACTCCGGATTTACCGCATTCGTCTGCTCTCTGCCCCGCTGTGCACTTCACTGGCTGTGCTGAGTCATTCCTGACCCCCTGATTTAACACGCAGTTTCAGAAACTGCCAGCAAACTTCCAAGACAAAGTTGATTGTTTCTGTGAGCTTGTTGAAAAGCAACTGAACACTTAAGCACTTATTTAGACATATCGTTTGGACAAGGTCCCCCTTATGTTTAACAATTACTAAATAAACGTGACTTATAATTCAATGCGTCTTACATGTTTTCACCCTCTTCTTGTGTCATTACATTCCAGAGCTATGTATAGTCCGGAAAATATGGTAAAGACAAATTTTTATATATTTTTTTATGCCATACAACATTTTGGAAAAAGTAAAAGAATCAGGAGTGAAATAAAGCAAACCTTATATCTGCAGCTTCTTCCTTTCTCTATGAAATCCTCTTAAACTTTCCAAGTTTGCGAGCTAATAACGCCTACGTGCTGTGATGAAGCTTAATGTGATCTTTGACATGCAAATTAAAGCGTAAATACTTTTTAAAATCAGATTATAGTTTTCCAAATGTTATTTTCTGCAATGTAACGTGAAGGACTTATTTAGACTTATTTTATTTATTAGATAAAGGTATGTTTTTGTTAAAGGTGATGTGATTGGAATATTATATATTGAAACTACTAATGTAGAAAACACAAATATTTGATTATTTCAGAGTGGAAACAAAGTAAAAAAGTTTTTTTTTTTTTCTGTGTTTCCTTTTAAACTAGTAGCTACATAATGTTCACCTGCTCTGATTTGCACTTGTAATATTTTAGTTGTACAGTTTTGGTTTGTTATGATGTTATGGAGTATTATGTTTAGTGAAAACCTCCTGAGAGCATAGCTTTGAAAAACCAAGTACCTCCTATTCACAGCAGCGATTCTAACAATCAGAAGTAAAGGATTTTATTCTCACAGTTCAGCAGCTGCAGACTTGTATCATACCTTTCACTTTTGTTATCAGTTTGTTACGGGACCTCTTACACAAAAACAAAACATTTTTGCAGATTTAATTTTGTTTTCAATGAATTAATTTCAATTCTTTAATTAGTTTCTCAGTGTGTATAAAATATACATACAGAACATCTCAGATTTTAATTTTGCATGTAGAAAGGAACAGTTGCATGATTAACTTTAAAGAGTTTAATTTCTGAAAAAATATTTAATTTTTTTGTGTAAGATTGCTCTAAATTCACCTCGTGTTTTCTTTGTAAATAATTTCAAGTCACACCATCAAGCCTTTTCTGAAGTAAAGGTACAAAGCAATATATTTTATTGACTTGGTTTTGCCCTGCAACCTGAAAAGTTACTAAGTGAAATTCTTTTACCTTTCCCAGCAGATTAGTTGGTGTTGTTAAAGCCTTCATAGTTCTATTAATTGCCTTTAAGCAGTGTTTTTAATCTACATTTCTTATAAAAAATAAAATAAATGAACAGCCTCTTATTACGTGTCAGGGACCAGCCAAGATTAAACTGCTGTGCAGATTTTAATGCAGTTTACATTTCTCTAAAATAAAATACCTTTGTATGTATTCATTTTTTTTTATATGAATCTTACTTGTGGGCCTTTAATTTTTTGTTATCATAAGATCATCCTCGGCATATTTAGAAATAAGCCTATTTTTATTTATTTTTTTATCTCAAGATTAAATCCAGTCTAGTGTTAGTTATGCAGAACTAAAGTGTGTGGAGTTGATCATGCATGTTGCATGGTGGTTTCCCCATCAAATGCCTTAAACACATAAGTTGTTTTTATATGTTTTTAATTAAACATTTCTTAAGTGCATTCATGTTGTTCGTTGTCTCCTATTTACTATGTTTTTGCACTTGTCAGTGCAACGTGTTTCTGTTTTAGTTCGCTGTAACTTATTAAACAGGAATATAATCTCTTCCAGAGGTCATTTGGCGTTTTCTGTGTGCTCAAATAAACTTTTCAAGGTAATTCCTTTTTTTCTATCAAAAAATGAATTTTATAGACAAGTTTATAAAATTATCAGAACCTCAGTTTGTCTCAGTTTATCATAAATTATATTTTGCACCACTGGCTGCATGGAGGTTGAGGAAAATTGCATTTTCAGCAGAATTATTTAGGCACAAACTGCAAATTGAAACTATGAACCTCAAAGGCCAGGATCAATTGGAAAGTATGTTTGACTGGATTTTTTTTTTCTAAAGTTCCTTGAGATGGCATGCATTGTACATTAACAGAGATTCTACATCCAAATGAATAGATGCATTTAAAAAAAACAACTTTTGTGGTTTTATTGGAAAATTGTCAGACAGGAAAGTACGTTGTGAGAGAGAAGGAGAAGACATGCAGCAAGGATTATCAGGCCAGGACTCAAACCCATGACAGCCATGCTAAAGACTGAGGTCTCTGTACACAGGTCACACACTCTACCTCCGTACCACCACAGCATCAATGGGATCTAATTTTGTGTGATTGGTTCAGGTCTGTTTAATTTGTGAAGTGTAACTGCACAAAAATGTACTATTATAATAAAATTATTTCAAGTTCACTGGATACTCTTTGAGCAAAATAAAGTTTTTCTATAAATCGTAATTTCTATTATTGGAAATGTTTTGATTTCCTCATGTTTTAAAGTTGGACAAAAGCCCTCCATCTCTTTAAGCCAATTTTCCATCAGATAATCTCAGTGCAGGAATTGACTGGAATATGTTATTTGGGTTATTTTAGAAATCATAATATATCCAACAGCTGTTCATTTTTGATTTATGAACACATTTACAAAGGGTAATGGAAGACCCATGTCTTCACGGTGCCTTGATCAACAACAAATCACTTCATTTGTGACTATTTTATAACTGTATAAAATATCACAACATATTTTGGAACTGGGTCAAGGTTTAACACAACTAACAAAGTTTCCTTGTCGTTGTTTTCACTGCCAGGAGCAAGGAAATGTTTCTTGCTTGAATTAAAGTTTATGTCCAGCTGAAACTGATGATGCTACAAAATGGTAAAGACTGACATCCAATTTGGCTGTCACACAATGATTTGACAAAGATTTCAGATACTCAGAGAAGTTGTATTTAAAAAAATAAAAAATCATGAGCATTTTCCCCAGGGGCTAAATAGAACAAACTACTGTCAAATTATTTACAGGAAACGCACCTACTAGAGTCATGATAGGTGAGAGTGAACATGGTATTTCAATAGTAATCTGACAATAATTTTTAAAAATATAATGTCAGAAAAGCAGGTACTCAAAGCTTCTCCTTTCGGCCACCAGGTGGCAACCAATAACCACAAATGAGAAGAAAAGCAAGCTTTGATTTGTTATTTGCTGTAATTACTAATTATCAGTATTTCCTTCCTAAAATGACACTTTATTTATTTATTTATTTATTTATTTATTTATTTATTTATTTATTTATTTATAAATGCAAAACGTTTTTATGCCTGTATTATTGTTGTAAAATTATAATTAGCAACACCTTGAATTTCCAAGGAGACATGGAGGATGACGATGCTTCCAAAGTGAAGTTCATTTTCCCCGCTGAAGACGTGATAGTCAGGGACAATGAGAATAGCAGAAATAATTAATGAATTATTGATGGATTCCTGCGCTGGAGACAGGAGCTTGTTGAAGGGGGAAAGGGGGGAGGGGGGAGTGACGGGGGGGGGGGAGGGGTTGATAGTGGCGGTTCAGTTCATCTGGTTACCATAGCACCGCCCTCGAGGGAGCTGCAGCTTTCATTTTTAGGGTTACTGTCCTTAATTCTTTTTTTTTTCTTTAATAAAATTGGATATTGTCTGCATCCTCAGCTGCAGTCTGCATGTTAAATCAGGATGTAAGGCAACAGAAACACTATATATAGCTACACACACACACACACACCCACACCCCCCCCCCACACACACACAGATATATATATATATATATATATATATCTGTGTGTGTATAATATGTATGTATAATATGGTGAGCAGCTGTCCAGCGCGGAGCTGCTGTCGCTGACCTCGGTGCTGAACACGACGTCAGATGAACCTGCTCTCATCACAGGAGACACCATCCAGCCTCCCTCCCTCTTTTAATGCTTCTGTTCAAACGCTCCGTTTTCTTATGTGGCTTTTTTAATATATAGCAGTTTTCCCATGCGGTAGATGATTCGCTTTGTTTAGTTTTTTTTAAATTATTATTTATGATCATTTTTTGAACTCACATTGCTCTCTCGCACGCCACTGGCTCTCACTTTCGCTCGTCTTTTTGGCGGCGATGGCACTTTGTGCGGCTCCTGCACTCCGGGCGGGAGGAGAGCTGCTGGCGGATGAAGGCGCGCACCTCGTTTGAATTCCTCTCTTTGTCAAAAGGTGTTTTCGTCACGGGTTGTTTTTTTTTTTTTTTTTTTTTTTTTTTTTTTTTATTGTTGTTGTTAAACTCGCCGACTGGATCGTCTCCTCCCTGGGCTCAGACTCCCTCCACCCTCGTTTTGTCGCTTTCCTGCCGCCCGCCGCGGCAGTCGGCCATCCGCTGCTGTAACATGATGCCGAGACAGTAAAATTATTCTTATTATTATTTTTAAAAAAAAACAGTCAACACACAAAAACTGGACATGGAGTCCATGAAGACAGGGGTCAAGGAATTTGCGGGGAAGACCCTGAGTCAGATGTACAGGTAGGGGCTTTTACATTGAAATGCACGTTAAATTGCTGTATTTTGTTTTCACAACGCTGCATCGCTGTGGATGCATGGGTCAACTTAATGTTCTTAAAGGTGCTTACAGAGATGGCTGGTCACGCCTCTGTAAGTGAGAATAAAATTATGTAAACTCGTGTGCGCGCGCCTGTGCGTGTGCGCGATGTTTACAGAGCGCGGATGCCTCCGGATGAAGCGGCCTTTACATGAGGCTGGTTGGCAGATTGGTGAAACGGGGCGCAAGGATTTTCTTGATATTCGCTGACCATTTCCGAGTCATTACGATCCTGCGTCCACCGAGCATGTCAGAATCATCCATTCCAACGAGTTTTTAAAAATATCCTTATGGTTTGTTTTTGTTGTTGCTTTTTGTTGTTTTGTTGTTGTTGTTTTAACAAGCCAGGAATTAAAACTTGTCATTCGTGTCCAGTCGAGTTTCTTTAGACTTAAAGCTACATTTATGCCTTCTGAATGTGTGGTCAGTTTTAGACACACATCTGAAGTTAAATAAATCTGAATTTCGTTGTGCTCAGGTGATGCCACACCAAGGCCTCCCCAATTCTCGTTTCTTTTCGATGTTCTGGTTCTTTTATAGAGCAGCTTCGGTCGTACAAATCCACAGAGGATTTGAAGAGGGAGTGTGCGCAGCTGTATCGTTCATCCTGTCGCAATAGGCATTTTGCGCGTATAAATGTGTAAAATGAACGTGCTTTTGCCGAAAGGAAGCGTGAAGTTGGGGGTGGTGGGGGGGAGGAGTTTGAGGAAAGCCCACAGACGCGCGTCTGCAGGCTGCTGCTGCTGCTGCTGTGTCTCTGAATACTAATGAGCGTGAAAGTGTAAGGCTGCTGCAATGCGGTACAGTCAGGGACATTTTGATCCATTTTGAACCTGCAGGCCAAACTTAGTTGTTCCGATTCTCTGCCCTTAGATTTATTTCTCTTATCGTTTTTATTTTGAGTGGATGCGGATGAGGCAATTTGACGTTGTAGGCTACGTGATTCTGGTATTTCTTCTATCTTTCAATCCTCAACTTGATAGCATCTTTTTTTTTTCAATGGCACAGAAGAGAACAGCGTGTACTGTAAAACACTGTCGCTCCAGAGGCCTCATCGGCCATTTGAGTCATTGAATTTCACATTAAATCACGTGAACTCTTTGGGTGCATGGCACCTAAAGCATCAGTCTACTGTAAAAGAAAACATGAGGAAAAACGATGTCTCTGAAAAAAAAAATTATAAAAAAAATTTTCTCAAAATCTAAGGTGATCTTGTGTTAAATGATTTCAAACGCCATCACCATCTCTTCATAAGGGATGTTTTTGTGAGTCGGGACTCAGCCTTCGCCCGACTGTCCGCAGGGTGATAGAAAGGAGGCAGAAGACCGGGGAGGTGATCGAGCTGACGGAGGACGGGCGGCCTCGGGAGGCCGCGGAGAAAAAACCCCCGCTGTGCGACTGCACGTGCTTCGGCTTGCCGCGCCGCTACATCATCGCCATCATGAGCGGCTTGGGCTTCTGCATCTCCTTCGGCATCCGATGCAACCTGGGCGTGGCCATCGTGAGCATGGTCAATAACAGCACCGTCCACCAGAACGGCAAGATCATCATCAAGGAGGTGCGTGACGACGACAGACGCACGCTTTTACGCACGACAGGAAGGAGAGTTGGAGAGAAGGGGGAATTCTGACTGAACATCCATGAGATGATGTGATTTGTTTTTGTTCAGGAAAAATAAAGGAGAAAGCAGGCAGAGTGCGTTTCCCCCAACGGGAGTCAAAAAGGCCTTTTACTGCAACATGAGTCAACTGAATAATCCACTCAATGATTCAAGTTGCTTATTGTCACCATGGACTAAAATATGTCAACTTTAAAATGAATATAAAACGAAGGAGATCATAACAATCAGAATTTTTCATATGAGAACATAGAATTATTTTTTCTGAAACCTCTCACTGGTGAACAGCAAAACCATAAATGCTTAGTTTCAAATATATATTTTTTAATGTGTTTTGCACTCAAGTCTAACAATTATTCGATCGCTAAAACACAAAACTGCTTCATTTTGTTGTACTCGTCATAAGTCAGTATCTTATGTTTCGTTTAGTGTTGTTATGCTTTTCTAATCATAATCGGATCGTTGCAGCCTGCATCAACATCTCATGAAGTGAGGGAAATCTGCAAAGTCACTTCTGCATCATGGTCATTTTTTTTTTCTTTTCAGCTGATTCAATTTTTACATTTTCCCCCCCCTCACCAGAAAGCTAAGTTCAACTGGGACCCGGAGACAGTGGGAATGATCCACGGGTCTTTTTTCTGGGGCTACATCGTGACGCAAATCCCGGGAGGATACATTTCCTCGAGGCTGGCAGCAAATAGGTTGGCGGCACCGATCATTTTTCAGAAATATTAGAAGAATGACAACTCTCATTTTGTTTAAATGCAATTAAATATAACACGATTGTATTGTAGCCTATGTATTTTTACATTTTTTTAAAGTGACACAAAACCATCTCTATTCTCCTCGTTTGCATTTCATGAATTATATTCCGAATGGTTGATATTATTTAACCACAGACTAAATCGATGCATGCAGGAAAATAGAGATTAACTCCAAGAAGCAGCAGACAGTAGGGCCGGCGGCCCTGCAGCTCCTGGTGTCAAGGCTCCGCGCCACCTGTTAATGAGCTCCCTGGGGAGACCCGGGTCTAATCTGTCGCTCTCTCGGGGTGCGGATACCAGACTCGGTACTGCTTGCCAAAGGCTTTTATTCCCCCGCCAACGTCTCGCTCATTGTAATTACGCATGACTTACTTACCACAGAGACACCCAGCAGTGGGCCCGTTACCATGACACTGCAAATAGTCTATAAATATATATAAAGAGGAAGTTTTAAAGAAAATGTTTTTGGCTTTTGAAAATAGCGTACGACGCTAGTCTATTGGATATTTGGGAAATATCGTGTCAACCAATGAGTCAGTGCGTAGGAAATGATTCTGATTTTCAGTACAAGCCCTCTGATAGTGACATCTTCCTGTGACCCGATTGGCGGGTCTGTAACCCCGCTTGATTGACGCGTGCGGTTTAATCTAATCAGTTGGTCTCGTGCCCCCACAGGCCCGCCCCCCTCCACGTAAAGCCGAGTGCGGTGGGAGAACGTGCCAGAAGTGACAAATGCGCGGTTTCAGTGGCCTTGGCTCGGATATAAATAGTCCAACCTTTCCAAAGAAAAGTAGACGTACATTGGTCGTTTTTAGTGTAATTTTCTCAATTTTAGAGTCACACACACACACACAAAAAGAGACTAGAGAAACCATTCTGTCCGTTTCTTTTGCAAGATATCACACAGTATCCTGGAAATCAAACCCCCCTCCCCACCCTATTGCTATCAAACGACATTACTATGTTTTTCTTTTTAACTGTGCAAAAGTGAGAGTGGTTACCAAGCGACTGTGAGACCGGTGTGAGAGCGCAGCAGGTTTTATTATTTATTTCTATGACGACGCTTAAAGAGGATGCGTACAGCTGTCGTCATCAAATACCAACATGATCTGCACTAAATATTTTTTAACATAAGGAAATAAGTGTGAATACAAATGCTTTACTGTTTTGTTAAAAAAAATAAAATAAAAATAAAATAAAAATACGCTATATAATTTATTTGATCAAATCCTTTCTTAGTTAAATAATGCAAGCTAAAAACCCACCATGAAGCATTACGGTAATAACCACAGTGCTAAAATGCCATTATTCTTAATGTTTTTCTCTTAACATTTACAGGGTATTTGGTGCAGCTATTGTCCTCACCTCCATTCTCAACATGTTCATCCCCTCTGCTGCTCGAGTCCACTATGGGTGTGTAATTTTTGTCAGAATATTGCAAGGACTCGTTGAGGTAAGATCATCTAAATGTCTTCCACCTCCTCGTTTTGACTGGAAATAACCTAAAACATATTTCATTGTTTTAAAATGCAGCTATGATATGTTTCAATTCAATCCACCAGCTAAACAGTACAGGGGACTGATTGCAGCACACTTTCTGGATATGTAGCCAGAGGAAATTTGAGATGAGCTTTATTGATCTGATCCACTACAGTTTGTTTTTGTAGGACATTCAAGCTCTGGTTCCTCTTATGTCATGCACTGTATCCTGGATACGCAGCATCAGCAGCGTGCCCCCCACCTGCACCGTAGCGATAGATTAGAGGGAAAATTCAGATTTAAGTCGTATCACTCCCTTGACTGTATTTTGTAAAAGAAAAATAAGCAGATAAATTTGCCTGTTGTGTGCATTTCCATCAACTAAATGTAGAAAAGCCCTCATTGTTTTGCAGTTTACAAAAAAGGAGAAAGGGAAATACATTTTGATATATTTTATTTAGTCCTTTAAAGACAGACTGCTTTATACACTGATCTGCAAAAACAAGAAAGAACATGCAGACTGTAATTTCCACAATTTTTTCCAATTAGCAGCTGACAAACATTTGACATCCAGATACCTGCTTTGCTCTATAAGCAGCTCATCAGGTGCTCAGTTTGTTCATGGTTATAGCAGGGACAGGGGGTGCTAATTTATGTTAGTCATTGTGCTAAATAAGTGTTTGTTCAGCTTCATGCATGGGTAGGGCTTTCCAGGATAGACTGCAAGGGAACCTCAGACTCAACGATTATGCAACACACTGCAAATATCATGTACTGTAATGTATATTTACAATACACAATTGTATCTAAAGAAGTGAATATAAATAGCTTGTGATTTAAAATGAAGCTGGTGCCTTTGTATGAATGCACTGCGTTAATAGTGACCCTCGTTGTGGTGTGTTCAGGGAGTGACTTACCCAGCCTGTCATGGCATTTGGAGCAAGTGGGCTCCACCACTAGAAAGGAGTCGTCTGGCTACCCTCTCATTTTGTGGTAAACAGATATTTTCCTTAATAAACACACTCCTGAACTGCACATCTGTATCTGTTATAATGCTCACATGCCTAATCGTAAATGTGTTGATGGTCTTGTGTTGCTGTTTGCTAGGCTCTTATGCTGGTGCTGTGATAGCGATGCCTCTGGCTGGAATCCTGGTCCAGTACACTGGATGGTCCTCAGTGTTTTATGTCTATGGCAAGTAGATGGATGAATGGACGTGCTCTGCTCACATTTAGGTGGAAGTGTTTCTAAGCTCTAGACTCTGACAGTTAAAGAGTCCAGTGAAAGTCAAACAGATTTATCCAGGCAGACTGAGTATTGATTTCCCTCCCCGTTGTTTTGGTTTGTCAATAAACAGCCCCCCGTCTTTCCCTCCAGACTGGATACAGTTAGCTCTCCTGTCTGGGTTTTTTTTTTTTTTTCGGTTGACGCGTCCTCCAAATATTTGAGGTCAAGATGATCTGCTGTAATTAATCTCTGATTAACCAAATATTTTAAATGCGTTTCTCCTGCAGGATGCTTCGGCATCTTCTGGTACATGTTCTGGATCCTCGTGTCTTACGAGAGCCCTGCTGACCACCCTTCCATCACTGATGAAGAGCGTGTCTACATAGAAGAGAGCATTGGAGAGAGTGCCAAGCTGATGGGTCCATCAGAGGTAAGAGGGCATCAACAGGAAATCAAAACTGCACGTAAAAATGACTTACTGATTTTATTTCTTTCTCAGCTGTCCGTTTCTATTTGCAAACCAATCAATTTTTAATGATTTCTAGAAATTCAAGACCCCTTGGAGGAAGTTCTTCACCTCTATGCCTGTCTATGCAATCATTGTGGCAAACTTCTGCAGGAGCTGGACCTTCTACCTGCTGCTCATCAGTCAGCCTGCATACTTTGAGGAAGTGTTCGGCTTTGAGATAAGCAAGGTGGGCCATCTTGCATAAACGTAAAGCATAACTAATCACCAGGTAAATCATGCTTCAGCTAATGTTGGTAGTGGAGATGCTCTTTGATATGAAGATATGCACATGATTTCACAACATATATATATATATATATATATATATATATATATATATATATATATATATATATATATATAATATATATATATATATATATATATATATATATCTTTGAACAACACAGGCTATTTTTTTATTATTCAAGAAATGGTAATTTAAGTAACAGAAGTAAATAAGACAAACACAGGGTGTAATTGCATTAATTACTAATTAATATTTACTGTTAATTAATAAGGAGAAATGCAACAAGTTTAACTTGGTGTACAAAGGGCGAATATTGCAATTTCTTTATTTTACAATATCCCTGGCAGCCCACTCAGCATTTTGTTTTTACATAAACAATCAAATGACTTTGATATAGATGACATAGAATGAGAAATTTTTTGAATTTGCATATTGGGGGGAAAAAGCTTTCCCCCTATGGAGCATCTTTCAAGGTTTTAATCTTTAGACACAGGCTACCCGAAAAAAAAAAAAATCCCTAATTTATGGTAAAATGTCAGTAGCTGTGATGGCCAGAATTTTACCTATAAATATGGATTTAACCGTATTTATAAAACAGTCCCCCTACAGTTCAGTATTGATTTTAGTTTCTCTCTTTCTTTGGTTATGTTTTATCTTAACATTTAAGAGGCCTGATAGGCCTGAAAAAATGTCTCCAAACTCAAGCAGAATGTGTATTGAAAGACACATTTTAAAAAGAGAAATCTATAAATGATTAACAAAAGAACCTCCTGGGTTCTGTGTGAGTTCTTAGCTTTTCCCAAAACCTTAAAATTTATACATTCAGATCCTGCAACCATGTTATTGAAGTGTGACAGAAAACGTGTGGAAAAAGCAGCTGACGTCTAACAAGACTTGGAACTAGAGGTGATTAAATCATTTTGCAAACTCCCACAAGCAGATACCAACAACATGTTCTTTAACCATCAATGTTAGTTATTATTAGATATTTTTTATTTAGTTTGTTTTTATTCTTTTTGCAATGGCAACAACAAAAGAGAAATGGTTATTTGTATTCAATGCTTTAAATGCTTGAGTGCAGATTTAATCTGAATTTCAAAGTTGTTTTTGTTCTGTCTTGATAGGGGCAGTAGGTGATTAAACGTTTTCCTTGTTCTCAGGTGGGCATACTCTCTGCCCTTCCTCACTTGGTGATGACCATCATCGTGCCCATTGGCGGTCAGCTGGCCGACTACCTGCGCAGCAGGAACATCTTGACAACAACCACTGTCAGGAAAATAATGAACTGTGGAGGTGAGAAAGCTGAACCGCGGATGAATGAAAACAAAAAAAAATCATTTCCACACTTCTCTTGCTCAGCCACAGGGTGTTACTTTCACAGTTGTTGTTTTTTTCACCGTTTTTTTCCCTGCTTTGCCAGATGGATTTTAGAGATAAGTTTGTTTGTATTTTTGTAAAATCTATCTGCACAATACTTCAAGCTCTGAGGCTGACTCACTCCGTGAGTGTGGGTCACTGTGCATTGATTTCATATCTGTCAGCAATGTAATTGAGTGCAGCGCATGTATCGTGCTTAATTCAATTGGCACCGTGATGACCAGCAAGCGGCCTCCGGGCTTTTTGTGTACTTTGTGTGCACACGTGTGACCCGCTGTCTCTCTTCCTGCTAGGATTTGGCATGGAGGCCACGTTGCTGCTGGTGGTGGGGTATTCCCACAGCAAAGGGGTGGCAATTTCCTTCCTTGTGCTGGCAGTGGGCTTTAGTGGATTTGCCATATCAGGTTTGTGATATGTTCCTAAATGTGTTGCAAAAGACAAACTATGACACAATGCTCAGTTTTGATAAAATCGCCTTATTTGTTGTGCTTACTCATATTCTAGACTTAAAAGTATCAATATTTTGTTGAATAAACTCACATTTTTATCTATATACGTACATCAGATTGCAACTTGTAGTGGTATTCTTTTTACAGTCCAGTCATTCAACAGATCTCAAAGCTCATGTTTTTGTTCAGTACAAAGGAAGCAAAGGATCCAGAGGTCTGTGTGCAAAATCAGTTTCGTTCCTCTTGCTCTCAAGCTTTCTGCCAGAGTCTTTAATAATTCAGTGCGAGCTGTCTCGGGGGGATACGCCAGGCAGGCAGCGTGCAGCAGCTCGGGAGGACACTTACTCATTCAGCCAGTCATTGTGGGGGAGGGAGGAGGACGTGTTGAGAGTCGTTGCCTATTTCTGCAACAAGGTGGTCTGCATTTGTGCTGCTTTTATCTTCAGCTTTACTCAGTGCATTCTGTCACACTATCTCCCTAAATATAGCAGCTAAATATGACTAACTGAACTTGTTTCCTAAACAAAAAAACAAAAAAAAGATAAATGGGTCTGCAGTGTTTTAATTTCATGTTATATTTAATACCACCAGGCTTTAATGTGAACCATCTGGACATCGCTCCTCGTTATGCCAGTATCCTGATGGGCATCTCTAATGGTGTTGGTACCTTGTCTGGGATGGTGTGTCCTCTAATTGTTGGTGCTATGACAAAGAACAAGGTAAATCTCTAGTCTCTGACTGTGAACATAACAAACATCCCTGATTACATTCGGTTTTTAAAAAAATCCTGAACGATTCTTGACGCACCAGAAAGAAATAATTACATTCCTATGCTTATTGTTATCAATTGTTTAAACAGGAAAAGGACTCGCCACACAGCAATGTGGTGAGTCCTCGCTTAGACATTACATGAAATAAAACTTCACCTGCAGAAGAAACTTGTAGTTCAACTTATGAACTGCAAGCCAGCTAACAAGCTTTCAGCCTGTTCTACTCAAACCAGTTCCAAAGTGGAGTTTTGTCATCTTAAAGGAGATGCATTTTAAAAATGTTGATATTAACGATTTGCAGTAATTTACATAGAAATATATAGTTTACAGATAAAACCATGCTGGCTGTTACAAATACCATAAAACAAAACAAAACAGAATGTGTGAAGAGTAATTGAACAGGAAAACCATCTGATGAAAAATAAATATGAAGTAAGGTCTTCCATTAATTTATTTATTAATTTAACTAATGTTTTTATTTTACAGTTTTTGTTAGATTTTTTTTTTACTCCAAGTAATATAAACATCTGGTGAGGCCCAGAGTCTTGATTTGAATCAGATAGAGAATCTATAGGAACTGCAAAAAATTGGGGTTATGGCAAGGAGGCATTCCAACTTCTGAAATATGGAGATTATCACCAAAACTTAATCTTCAAAAATCCATTAGCCTTATTTTTAATGAAAACAGTTTGGGTGCCGAAATGCATTTCAAGATATTTCCATTGATCATTGACAAGGTTACAAGAAAGTTTGTAGAAAAACAAACATAAATAAATAATAACTTTTTTATTTTATTTTTATACTTCTCAACTGTATCACTGCATATCAGGAAATTTTTTGGTAATGAATAATCTTCTAATAATATTTATTTATTCATTTTTAATTATTGTTGAGCATTAAATTTCCATGCTGTGGGGATCAATAAAGTTTTATTATTATTATTACTATTATTATTATTGAAAACTGTGTCACTTGAATAAATGGGGGGTAATGATTTTTTTAAGTAATATCTTCTTTTTGCCAGCACATGGTCACAAGAGGAAATTTTGTTGTTTCAATAAGAACTGAATAAGTTATTAATATAAATAGCAAATAACTGTCTTATTCATTTGACTGAAGAACAGAATAAAATGTCTGTCTTATTCTGGTTGCATCCTCAGTATTTTCATGTTAATAAATATGATATTTTCCTTTCTTTGCTTCAGACTCGAGAAGAGTGGCAGTACGTTTTCCTGATAGCCTCCCTGGTGCACTATGGAGGAGTGGTCTTCTACGGGCTCTTTGCCTCTGGAGAAAAACAGCCATGGGCCGACCCGGAACTCACTAGTGAGGAAAAATGTGGCTTCATTGATGAAGATGAGCTGGCGGAGGAGACTGGTGACATCACCCAGAGTTACGGAGCTTTTGGGGGTGCAGCCAAAACGTACGGAGCGACCACACAGGTGAATGGAGGCTGGGCAACCGGCTGGGAGAAGACGGAGGAGTACGTTCAAGAGGAAGCACAGGAAGGAGGCTATGGATACAGGCAGGAAGAAGGGTATTCTTAGGCCAAACACAAGTGTTACATGAGTTGACTTTGTTTCCCGAGTTTCCTGAGTACACATCTGTTTTAGTCCTAAGAATATCAACAAATGAGAAGCAAGAAAAGCTACAATCTATTGTCTTATTGTTTGCACAGAAAAACCCTAAAAAATTATCAATTCAGTGTAAAAATTACTAATATATAATATATATATATATTTAAGGAGAATAATACAACATTTGATGACTAGAGGTGTAGCACATATCAATTTGGCAGTATGTAAATGTACTATTATGCATATTAATAATAGATATTTATTTGGAGTGCAGTTGTGTGTAAACCTGTACATCTTCATCCCAGCAGTTGAGGCTTTCTGACCACACTGAAGCCTGCACACTGGTCAGCTGAACATTCAGTGAGCAACATCCAAGAAGCCAGCCGCCTCAGTGTAGAGATATGTTAATACATAGCACTGTAAACAGGAATTAAACTCTCTGTTGTTATAGATTGTGCTGTATCTCTTCTGAAAAGCGTGTCCTTGCAGTGCACCAATGTGATTTATTTTCCCATCACTGGCTTTTGGATGTGAATGACCTATAGATTAGAGATTCAACAAGTGACAAAATGATTTTGATTAATGTTTTGGTAAAACAAGAGGTTACTGAAATGTTTTTACTTGTTGTCAATTTGCTAACTGAGCACATCTGCAGTTTCCGGTTTGATTTCTGCAAACCATTCTTACTGCTTTATTGCAGCAATTATTCTGCCGAACCACATCGAGTTGAACTAATGCATTCTTAAAAGAGTTGTTTCAAATGAAACCTAGGAGATAGAAATATTAAAGAGTAAATATATATGAGTTTGAGGATTAAATATGCACCACATGGGACCAAGATGTCAAAGGTCAAACTTGGCCTTAAAATGGGTTTGTGCAATGAAAAGGTAAAAGAAATGACCAAAATCAGTATGGAAATATTGATATCACAGGCCCAAAAACCTCAAGATGTTTATTACAAATGAAATATAATATTTCCAGCAGAGCAAAGTAAATATGCATACAGTTGTTGAGGAAGTAGGGAACTTTGAATGCATGTTGTTAGGGTTCATACTGAAATACAGCAGGACACCAGAGTCTAAAACTTAATGAAACCATAATATTAAACATTCATAACATTCAGGGTAATTTCTCTTTTTTATATTTAAGTATTTATATTTCAATAAATTAAGGTAAATGAGTTTCATTAGCTATAGAACTATTCCATATATTCTTTACAATATAAGGAATTAAATTAGATTAAAAAATGGTTTAAATCTCATGCAATGTAATTTTGCATGTTATTCATCATACAGTTGGAGACCAGTTGGCACAAATCTAAATATTCAGATTTTTTCCATAAGTTTTCCCCTTTTCCATCTTGTTGAAGGGAAACAAATGTTGGATGAGTTAATATCTTAAGATTAATACAGAAGTTATGAACATTCCTAAATAAGTATTTGGTATTTGTTTACATTTAAGCTTAAGACATTTTACCAGAATGAAATATTTTTTATTTATAGAATGGATATACAGTTGAAGTAGCAATCACTGCTATGTAAAATTTTGTTATTTTCTTAAACTTCTGTTCTTTCTTTTTTTTTCACTATTGAATGGAAGTAAGAATGGACATTTTATGCTTCACTGACAGTTGTAAAACTATTGCCTTTATGTTTGGAAATCTGCAGAGAAGGTTTCTACAGAGCCCTCCAGGTGGCAGGAGTCGGTATGAAAACATCCATCTATTCTGTCTCCTAAGATTCAACAGATGTGGGAAATATTTTTCTGCAGTGTAGGAAGTTGAGGCTAAATTGTTTCTTCCAAGCTCAATAACTTTGTGTTTGTCAAACACAAACACAAAGGCAGAGAAGTGATGTTATGTGCTGGAAGACATCACAAAGAACAAAGAATGAACTCGAACCAGAAATTATACGTCAGACCAAAAATTATACATGCAAGTGTGTTTCCATACATAAACCTCTGATTACAATTTACAAGTCTTGAACATCCTTTGCGTTTCTCAATGCTGGAGTTTAGATTACTTTAATTTTCTGTGTATGTCTACTCCTCCACTCTGCTCTGTTGCACATTGGCAATCCACAGCCTTCAGATTACTAAACAGAGAGAACATTTTAAGAGCTTTTTCTTTGTCTCTGTCCAGGTGCCATATTTTTTTCCCTGGAAAGAACAAACGACATGCATTACATTCACCTTTTATTTTGTTACTACGTTTTCACTGACAACATCTGAATGGGGCCTACCTGATTTATATTTGTGACTTGTTTGTGAAGACCTCTTGTCAGCACAATGTAGATGTGTGTGGATGTGTATTTATGCATGGAACAACGTGAAATTTGTACATATTTGTATGTCCATTGTCTCTGTTTCTTTTTAAACTTGTCTTTGTCTCAGAAACTGTTACTGATGCTTCGATTTCTTTGCACAATTAACCAAAGGTATATAAAAAAAACAAAAGAAAACAACAAAATGAAGCTTTATTTCAGCTGAACGTCTAATGTTTCAAGGTAGAACAGAAACTCAATAATGAGGCTCCACTACAGTTAGCCAGTAGTGTGCAGGTGATACCAAACACCCCTCAGTGTACAAAGCAATAAATTCATAGTAACAGCTCTGATCACTAGTCACACACAGTTTTGATTTTGCATATTTTTTATGCATTTCTTTAGAAGTCGTGGTTTTAAATGTAGAAAACAAACACTTGTAAAGAAAATCTATGTGTATAAATATTTAGTAATAGAGTCCAACACTAACCGCTTTGATGAGAAAAAGTCAATGCGTTTGTGAACGGGCTGCTCACCAGATGAGAATGATAACAAAGAGCTCCACCTGAGAGGTGGACGCTCTTCTTCTTGTTTCTGATTTTTTGCTTTGGTGTCGTCCACACTGAATGTGTTGCTGTGCTGCTGTTCTTCCTCTCTGTTTCACTCTATCTCTCTCTCGTTCTCTTCCAGCTTCTTTCTCTCTCTGCTCACCTCCCCGATTTTCCTCTGCATTTAGTTTGATTAGTGTCTTTGATTCAGTAGACGGACTCTCCCTCCATCAAACCCCATGTGTATCCCTTCCCTTGTGCAGCATTTCACCGTCACTATGTTCACTGACATTGCAGCTGAAGTCTAAACATGCGATTTTTGACAAAAATGACAAATGTGCAACATGAAATAGTGAGAAGTTTCCTGTTTTTGTGCCTCAAAGTTACTGGGTGATTATATGCTTCTGTTGGTGTGTAAATTGAGAGGTTTGTAGATGTCAAAATGAAATAATCTTTTTCCTTTTTTGATATAAAAAAAGTAAACAAAACTGTGTTTGCTTGGAGTATCTGTGTCAACAAGTGCAGTAAGTGCAGCTGCTTTGTGATCTATGTTTAAGTTTATATTATGATCATGTTTAGACAACCCACTTATTTACACATCGGCAATTATAGAGTTACAATATGAATGATTTGGACTGCAAATCCAATATTCGCTTTCCACTTTAATGTATTCTTTTCCTGAGGGAACTGTCTACCTCCTTAGCTACTAAATATTTCAGTGCAAAATGGAGTCAATGAAAAACCCAGTTAGCACCACTGCAAGAAGCTTCATTACACAGAACAATTAGTCAAAGCGTATTACCTTGATTAAACATTGGTCGTTTTCTGTGTTTTTAGTTTATGATGGCCATAAATGCCCTAAAACCAAAGGTAATGCGTAGTAATTTCATAAAATGTGTTCCTACTGTATTTCTGTATTTCAACTGCTTGGCAACACCTATAATACGATAAAACAATAATCACCCCTCTTATTGAGTAAAATGATGTGAAAATATCATTAGGTGAGGATCTCTGTCAGTCTGAGCAAATCCAGCGGCTACAGGAAGTGCACAGTTAATGGCTGCCCTCCTTCTCCGTCTGTGAAATCAATAGGGTCGGTCCCCAGTGTTCTGCTGGACCTATTGACCACTCCAAGTTCTTAATGGAGATGAGAGGAAGGGGGAGCACTTATTGAGCTATTTGGATGTGTTGTGATTTGTGATCTGGCAGCAAACTATGCCTACAAATCTCACACATGTTGTGGACAATCAGAAATATCACATCAAAAGAATCCTTTAAACTGAGCATGGATACAAATATGCAGTTTTACATTATTTTGATGGAAATGCATATTGAACACGACTAAAGTTAGCCAGATTAATCAGGTACTGTTCAGGTACTGCTGGAGTTGTTTCATCTGATTAATGAGATGAATTTATTTAAATTGGGAGTAATAAGTGCAGAAAGGAAATATTTCTGTCACTCTCCAGCTTGTTTTGAAGGGACCCAAAGGTGTTTACAGTCAAGAAAGATATACAGTCCCTCTAGTGCATCCTGCTCCAACACTCCTTAATCAAACTCCTGATTACCTTCTTGGCATGTCAGCAAGTTTTGTGACAGTGTGGTCACTAACCATTTATTTGATTCAGGTGTGTTGCAGCAGAGATGCATCCAAATGTCGTAGGACAGTGGCGTTTGAGAACTGGGGTCCAACTCCCAGGTCTAGCGAGATTTGAGTCCAATCCATGGTCGTCTCCTTTTACTAGGATATGTCCAAAAAATCTGTAAAAGAAGATTTCCAGATCCAACACCACTTTAACTGACTACTGATAACATGAAGGTGCAGTGGTTCTCTTCCTATCAGCACACTAACTTAAAAATAGAGACAAACACCATAAGTTACACATTTAATCACCTTGGTGAAAAGGGGAGGGCAAGGTACTTTTATTGTTCAAAAGACTTTTTTGATTTGGATCCTGGAAAAGATGTTTGTAAAAAAAAAAGAAAAAAAGAAAAAAAAGCAGTTTATTAGATGAAGGTTGTGGCAAAATGTGGCTCAAGAACTCAGATATCAATAATGCAAAACCACAGAAAACATTGTATCTTACCCTGGGGGAGAAAAATCTTACCTTGGATGAAGTGTTGAATGGCCCAAGAAACAAGAATAACGATCTGGCTCTCGATAGATATGAGATCTTGTGTTTCCTATTGATATGAAGCTGCATTAGCTTTAGATGTTTTACCATCGACATGCATCTCTTCAAACATTGTATTTCTACCACATTTGTCATTAACCACTGGATGCATTACATAAAGCTCAACCTTAGTGACCTGTTGCAGGATAAACTTGTTTTAATAAGTTTATCCTGCAACTTACTAAAACAAGTTGCCAGATAAACAACCATTACAGTTAATGGTGCTCAGACTGTTGAGCACCATTATCTGTAATTTATGTGTTTAAAAAGACAGAAATTACAAATGTAATTTGAATTCTCACATCCAGCGCTTAAGGAATATAATTCAGGCCACAGGCACTATCAACACTGACACCAAACAACTTGGCAGCAGCTATGTAAACCCCCAAGGTGACTCAGAGATCAGATTGATGCACATCTGAACCACATAATATTAAAAACATGCTCCTTATGTCTGTGTTAGGCTTTATGTGTGTACACATGTGTGTGCTTTATTGTGTTTCCTGTCTCAGTTCACTGCATGAGTTAATTTGACAAGCTCAATAAACGTGTCACCACTCAGTCCTAAACTGTTTTCCCACAGTCAACCAGCCTTAACCGTCATGCTGTCCCATTACATTTGGGTGGAGGCAACCCATAAATGTTTGTGGCCATCGATTCACCAATAAATGATGTTAAAACACACAACAGAAATGTTTTTGGGGAGACAACCTATGTGATGAAACCGAGACTCTATATGATTAAAAATTTGGCATGTGGGCGTGTTTGTCCCGAACCGAGAGAACGAGTTAACATATGTTGAGCCATTTTAATGATTGTTCAAGAGAGGATAGGGGCAGGTGCTGTTTTGGCCTCAAGGGATTTGGAGAATGAGAAGGGAAGGAGGGGATTTAGGAAAGTGGAACCTGATGCCAAAATCACCCTTTAATGGCAGGAGGCGGGGGTCCACGACGTCATGCTCAACCTCCTGAGGCCCAGAGTAGCTCATAAATAAAGCTCTGATTTGCACGCCGTCATTCCAGCGACTCTAAGCAGGTTGCAAGAAGATGACAAACATTTCTCTTGATTACATGTCAAATTCGGATGAGAGTAGTTTGCTCCTTTTCACAGCTCCTAAAACCCTCTGGGGTTGCTAATGCAATCTTTCTACTTCTCGCTGAAAAGAGAGTTTTACTGTTTATGTTTAAGATCTCTCATGCAACTAATACGGTGCTGTTTGGTCACACACATCCGCATGTGAGCTGTCCAAAGTGCTCAAAGGAATGACGTCGTAACACCATCCCAGGCGTGTTCTGAGAGTTACACAGAGACGTGGAGAATCCAGACAGAACTCAACATGCCACCACAAGATTGAAACCTTGAGAACATTCCTATCTAGAAAAAGCACTTCTAGGCTCATTCAGGATAACCATTACCCCCGCTCTGGATCAGTGACGATTGGTTGAAAAAAAGAGAGACATGTTCCTCCTCCCGTATGAGACAGGAAACACAATAGGCTGCACATCCCAGCCTCCAGTGCTGTAGCCATACAGGTGGTATATATTTAGCAAGCCCCCAAAACCAAACCCTCTCTCCCACCACCTCCTTCATCTGTTCTGCTCATGTGATTCCGACCATCATGTCAGGAAATGCGTCATCGGTTCGTCAAAGGGGAGCCTCTGGGGCCACGCACTCTAATATTAGGATTAGGATCGTTTGTTTTTCACAAACACCAACGTTCTTGTTTGCTTTCATAGATTTCTCTTGTTTTTGTTTTATTGTTACACATAACAAATAGAGAAAAAAGTGGCAGAGTTTCACCAATTTCACCACAAAAACCTTGAATAAATTGTTAAGTCAGAAAAGCTGTTGTGTTATGACCCTGAGCAAGTTGTTCCTGAGGCAGAATTTAAAAAAGTGTGAAAACAGTATGCACTGTGAGTAATTACCGAGCATGGCACAACCATCTATTAGGTCGAGGGGAAAATATGTTTTCTATGAAATTCATTTTGTTACTTACATATCTTTATTTGATATAAAAATATGTGTGATATTCTGAAACACTTAAGGGTGATTAAAAGGAAATCAAAATGAAAGGAAATCTGTAAATGAATTTTATGAACTGTGTATAACAATGTGTCTGTTGAAACGGCTTTATTTTTATTCACAATGTGCAGACAAGCAGTGGTATGTTTTGAGAAAAATAAAACAAACAACAAAAAAAAAACAGAATAAAATCATTAAAGACATGAGGATGTGGGATTGTTTTCTTCGACTGGGTTATTGGAGCTGATGTCCCTAGACTAAGGTATGTTTCTGTGCACATGTGTCCTTGCAGGTTTTATTCAGCCTTTCCTCTCAGTGCTCTATCACCAGATGGGCGCTCACATTAGATGTGTGGTGTGGGGGGAGAGGGGTATTTCCCAAAGCCCGAGCATCAGACCTCCTTTTGTCCTCTTTCCTGCCACCGATGGCTTCACAGTGGGGTGGCGAGCGCACTCCAAATCTCATTAAAAAGTGAGAGATGGGGCGGGAGGAGGGGGGGTGGCAGGGCTGTTAATGTATAATATTTTTTTCTTAAGCTAAAACCTGTGGCAAAAACGCATAACCTGAAACAGATTTTGCATGACAGAGTGGTGAGGATTAAAAAAATATAAAATAAATTAAACAAACCACTCTCCTTCCTGAGATGATTTATTGATCTGAATTAATGTCATCGCTTTGTGTCCGCCTGATTTCATTAGACACAGAGGTGAGACACATCTGATAGAGTGGTCTCCAAGCAGGGGGATAATATGAGAAAGACACTATCACAGCACAACCCTTTTGTTGTACATTTAGAGTGGGCTCTTTGCACACGGCCTTATCAGTGTGAGATAAACCTGTTTTCCATCGCTGTTACTCGTGTTAAACAGCAACAACCCCGATAAAAACACCCAATAAACAATCTCAATTCTCAGAGCAAGTCTCTTATTATCTCCATGTTAAACAATTAGCTGTAATTGCCACTATGAATGACCTCCTTTGTGCAACTTGAAATTTACCCATTTACCCATCAGGGCTCAAAATTGCTTTAAAATTGCAGCCGATTACGGCTCATCGCCTGCAGAAACCATGAACTTGCTTGACGATTTAAGGAGAAAAAAAAAATGTTGCACTGATACAGCCACTTGTCTCCTCTAGCAGTCAGTTTCAGCAAGAACTTGACAACGCTCATTTACGCCATTCCTAGAGCTTCACGTTTTCTGTTGTTAAAGGGGTAAAATGTTAGGCGCCTCTAAGAGTTGAGGCGGTGAGGGTAGACACTGGGACCAGGGTGAGGGAGGAATAAAAGGGCGAGGCAGCAAACAAATGGAGTAAAACACAACTGAGACACTGCTTTTGATATTTGCCTGCAGTCATAGGGGAAAATGTAAAGATTTCCAGTGTAAATCAGAAATTGCTTGAGTTTTTTTTTTTTTTTTAACAATTAGAATGATAAAAATAGGGGTAGTAATAATTTGCAAAGCCAAAAATAAAAAAATAAAAAATCTCAAAGGGATTTTTAAATTTAAGCGAGGAACGTATTGAGAAACCCTCAATGGAGAAAGTGCAGCAACATTTAAGACTCATTCTGAACATCTTGCCTGCATATATAGAAATATCTACTTCCTGAAGATCTTTCACAGACAAAAATATCAATAAGATGTCAAGATAACACATTTGGGACATCAGAATGAAGGGAAGCTTGCAACAGGAGTCACGTGACAAGGATAAGATAAAGTCATGAGCTTTCTTTCATCACATCTCCTTTATTTGTTATCTGATGGCTCTTTCCCCCTCCTTCCCTCACACTCCTCCTACTCTGTCACTGCTGCATGGTGACTCAGACTCTGCAGAGATGCTACATCTCAATGATGCGCTGCATGAGTCACCCACTGGTCGGATACTGTCTGTCTCATATGGACTTTTGACAGTCATGCAAACACAAACACTGCACAGGCACAAATTTGTGATTATAACCTATGATCCATTTTTCACACGCTCTTGCATATTTGCTGCTCCAGACAAGGAGAAGTCATGATCACTGAACAAAATGCTTGTTTTTGATCGCCATGCTACATAAACATTTTTAATGGTCTTCTCTTCACATGCCTCTGCTAATCTTTTTAGCGTCCGCTGCACTGCTACGAATGCACAATCACTGCAAATCTGACAGTCCTCTGCCGCTCACAGGAGGAAGACCTTTACTCATCCTCTTACTGTTTCTGTCAGTCTGTCTCCCTTCTCCTCAATCAGACTGCTGGTAGATATGGTACTGAAATGTTTTAAACCATTTATGCACTTAACATACACACACACACACACCCCTACACACGCACACACACACACACACACACACACACACACACACACACACACACACACACACACACACACACACACACAGCTAAACAAACACTCACAAAAATGCAGTCTAGCTATTTACAATTGAGGTTTCACCAAATCAGTCAAGCCTGACAACTCTCAGCCAACATGAAATGAAAACAAGAAATGAAGGTGTTTTTTAAGTTCATGGCAAGAAATTACCTATTTTATAATACTTCATTCAGATACTGACGTAATTCATCCAATTCATTGCACAACATTTCAGTGTTTGAAATCCATGATGACATTTTGAGTTAATTGATGCTCCCTGACGTTATGAACAAGGGTTCTGACCCATTTTACAGATGATAGCAGCACACCAGTTACTAACATAACATTTTCAGAAATACTGAAAACCACTGAACATTGCCTGCTTAGTGCAATTGTTAGTTACTAAAGTCATTTGTTTTGTCTTGTTTTTAGTCTGCTGTGTTTTTTTCCACAACAGACAAAAGTTAGAAATGCATTTCATTTCTAAAATAAATTGCTAAATAATTGAAGCTTCACAAAACCATGACAAAAGAGAAGTGATGAAACAAATTAAAGTCTGTTTTTTATCTAAACATAAAAAATACTAAATACCTCAACATTTCTTCATTAATTAATGTATTTGTTGCGACTGAAGCTTTCTTGATGGTGAAGATTCTGCACATGTAGATAGATTACAAATTGAGACATCTCTGTGTCTTTTACATCTATCTGTATGTCCTTGAACATTTCAGATTTTTTTCTGTCTTTTGTCCAACATTTCAGTTCAGAGATTAGTTTCTATGGAGACTGGGATGTAAGCGTAAAAAGGAAAAGAGAAAAAAGAGAAATGTGGTTGTCAGGAGACAGTCTACGGCTATGAGGTTGATGCTGAAATCAGGAAGGGTGCAGGGTGCTTTTTAATTTTTTATTTATAGGTCTTACAGCCTCAAAGTGATGGGGAACAAAATACATCAACCAATTCACCCTACAAATGTTAGCAACTCAGAAGGAAAACATTAAGGTATCAATTTCTCAAACTCTCCAGATCAGCCTTTGCCCATCACTGCACAAGAGAGTGAGTGACAGTTTGATTTCTCTGGTGTTGACAGGGGTTAAGAAACTCGCTGCCGATAATACAGACCTTTCAGGCACTCCATCACTTGATAATCACATTACTCTGGTACTCCATTGCTTCCTCTCGCTCCTGCTAATCTTTTTAGCGTCCAAGTGATTGGGATCGCAGCGACAGAGAGAAATGACAGCGAGTCACCTGCTGTGGAGCTGAGTCCTCTCAGCCCTCTTCATGCCTTACGAAAGGTTTGGAAATCTATTGACTCTGAAAGTACCTTCTGATTTTAGATCTGTTCTTTTTTTTTCTTTTTTTTTGTTAGGTTTAGTGTTCAATCGATTCCAGCTGTTAATTATTGTAATTTATTAATTATTTTAATCTTTATCTAATCAAAATCAAACTGACCCTACCCCTCTCTATGATTTTATCATTTAAAGATGGCTCCCCATTTCCTTTCTTGTAAAAACAGGATTTCAGAGTGAGTTACTGTGCTGCCCTCTAGTGCCCTCTATTGGACACACCACAAAAGTCACTAAATGTTTGTTTATTCAGTTATTGATGAACAAAACAAAAAACATTATGACTTTGTTATGTCATAATGAGACTTAACAAAGATAAGCCACATTATATTTGAATTTTTGCTTTGCTAGACTAAAATGTAAAGTAATTACCGGGCTGGGTCAACATAAGAGGCTTGGCTTGACAGGTAGTTTAATTAAAAAAGGTTTGCCCCGAAGCTCCTGGCACAGCAGTCTGAGTTGAGGAAACCAGAATTCATTTGTCATTACTGCGGCTGACAGACATATTGTTTAATAGCCTTTTATATGAGCACCTCTGCGACACTCAGACCTCGACAGGCTGTGGCTGAGACAGATTTTGTTCCATAGCAGGATCATAACAAAGAAGATTGAAATCAAATAAAATTTAATGTAGAATAGGGTATTTCTTATACAATGAAGTATATTTTTGCACATATTTGCACATTTCTGTACCCCTGTTTTCAGTGAAATCTTCTTGTTTCTTTCCGTGTTTTTATTTTTTTTTTACGTCAAACATCAAAATAATCTTCAGGTGAGTCTAAAGACAAAAAGTGGACAAATCATCTTAAGAAAATTGTAAAAGTGTTGTTAAAATTGTGTTCGATTATTTCGCAGCATGTCATTCTATAAAATTGCTCCTCCTTAACATAGCAACCATTCATCGGAGCCGGACATCACATATTTTTCAAAGGAAACTTATTTCTACAGTTTGGCTTTTAGCCAGTTTTAGTATTCACTTATATAACTAGTTTCAATTTAAGGTTATTGCATGGAATTGCATTACACTTTTAGTTGATATCAAACAATTTTAATTGATATATTTATGTTACTTTTTTTATGAATAATTAAAATTTTACACCAGTTGCTCAGTTTAATTTTTCTCCTTTTTTTGGTTTCCTTCTTTTATTTCTTTCGATTGTATTTATGATTGTTTTGATAATTTATTCATTTATTTTCTGCCATCTTAATTTTAACACTGAATATTTTGGAATACATGCTTTCTAAATTTTACCAAAATTTGTCCTTATTATCACAAAACAATTTCATTCCTTGAGTTCTTCTAACAGCTAATTGCACACTTTTATTTTATTGTCTATTTTTAGCCTTGTTTAACTTGTTACTTCTTCTTTCTTCTTGTATTTGTTCTATCGAAAAAGAAAACTGGTTGACCCAAAAAGTGCTATAGAAATGTATTTATTTGTTTATTTATTGATTCATTTATTTCTCAGAAAAATACATGCTCTGTGTTCAGCATTCACATTCAAACTTGGTGAAAAATGATCTTGATGGCATGTTGCATGTATTTGGAAATTAGAGCCTCAAACAGACACAAAAACACGCAAACAGGACGACACACAAATGCACACACAAGCCCCATAAAAACTGGTCACTTTTACTGAAACACATAATTCTACATCAAAATAAGATCTGCGTTCGTCTGACAGGATGATAAAACACTTGTGAGCCTCTAATAAGCATGTCCCCATCTGATGAGCCCCAGGTCCTCTTGACCCTGGGGACCAATTTGAGTGGTACACAGCACATGGTGCTCTTCTGAATGATCAACCGTAACCCACCACACCCCATCCCATCGCCCCCGCACCAGGGGAGGAGAGGGATGTGGACAAGATGAAGGCGGATTTAGGGTTTTGTTGCCTTGGTAACCCAAGATGCCATCTGTCATGCATGTGACGATCATGTAGCTGAGACATTGTTTTAATTCACCCATATTCTCAGGGCCAGACAGACCTTCTGGTAAAACACATTCACTGCTCACCTGCAGTCTTTTCCTGACAACCATAAGGATGCAGAATAAAATGTGTTTCAGGCTCGATTTTACAACATTGGCTGCGGTCCAGGTCCTGGGGGATCATTTATTAGCCAGTCTGAGTCATTGTTAAAATTACTTTAACGGGCCTTTAAAACATCATCAGTATGGCTACCATACCAAACCTGTTTCAAAGGCAGAGAAAGCCTTTGAAACCAGAAACAGGATGTGATTCATGCTGGACATGTTTACTGTCTTTCTGTAAACAACAGGAGACAAGGGAGAGCCGGTGGTTTGGCATAAACAAGCAAATTATTTCATGAATTTTAAGCATTAATCTGAGAGTAATGCACTGGTACTTTTATTAATATTCACACAAGTGTTGCACAAAGGAATACTATGGAAAAGTAAGGGAAGGTCAGAGAGGAGGTGTGCAGAGGGAGGAGGTGGGGAGTGTCTCACTGAGGTAGAAACATAAGGGACATATCCTCAGGGAGAAGCTGCAAATGAACCAGTAACCACACCTGGGACGGGCAGCAACAGCGGATGAATATATTGAGTTTAGTTTGTGGGCTGCCTCCCATCTGATTGATTGTTATTGTCTCCCACATGAGACACTGTCATAATGATATTGGAAACATCTTCAGAGTACAAAACAGAAGGTGGCAGCATCTCAGCCCACTTTACCATCTGAAGCCAAACCAGCTGTGTAAAATGTGAAAAGTGTGAGATGTCTATACACCAAACTTATTATTGTGGCCTAATAATTCAGCTTTTGTCTTTTCAGGAAACTTGCACTCAGACGATACTTGGGCTGCCACAGATTTTAGTCTTACTTGAATGTATCAATGTTGGAGCCGGAGCTTCTTTGTTGAAGAAAGTCCCTGCTTCTTCAACTCAGTTTCTAGTCGCAACTAGAAACTCAATTAATTCACTGTCAACACTGACACCAATGTCCCAGAGCTTTGCAGTTGATTGACTTAAGACGTGGGCCATTACAAATAAAAAGATCCAGGAGCCACTCTTGAAACAATTACAAGCACCATTGAAAGATAATTAACCATTCTTAAAGGTCAGACTCATTCTGATCATCCAACCTTTGGCCCTTCCATTTCTGATAATGGCAGAAGTAGAGAATAAAATGCATCACTAAAAGTCCTGAAAATAATGTCTGTGGTGAGTATGTGTAATCATCTCTCTAATAACGTATGTGTTTGCTCTCACATTGAATGTCTCTTGCATAAATATTCTCTTTCCACTGTTTACATCAATCAAATGGCCTGCACAATTATTGTGTTGTTTTAATTGTGCTATTAAAATTGGCTGGGAAACATGTAAGGAAAAAAATGCAATCGGAAAACTGAAAAAATCAGTCAGAATAAAAACGCAGAATTGTTTGCTTTAATGCTTTTGCATTGCTAAAATTACAAACTACTCCTTTCTTTATGATGGGTTTGATTTTTATTTAATAAGCACATGTTTCTTTAGCTTTTAGTCTTTCTCAAAAAAAAAAAAAAAAAAAAAAAAAAAAGAAAAACAAACTCAGGAATGCCAACAACCTCTGCATGGAGGATATTTTCGGTTTAGGTTCCTCTTCCTCTGATCTCACTTTGTAAGGTGACACCAGAAACTTGCAGGCGTGTGCAAGAAGTCTTGTTTTAACTCTTCCCCCTGTTTCACTCTTGTGTACTCTCATTTGGCCGAGCTGAGGGAGATGAACATCTGGTCCTGAGTCATGTGAGCGTGAGGACAATTCACTGCAGAAGAAAGGAAGTACACCTTCGGAAAATCTTGCAGAGTTGGAGTTTGGCAAGTATTTTTTTTTTATTTCAACATCAGTAAGGTTAATTGTGAGAGAATTGAAAGTAACAATAAAATGAATGTTGGTGAATTACATTAACAGCTATATTCCAGCCAGAGTTTCAATGTGATTTTAGTAAACAGTCAGTTTCTTTTTATAGATGAAAATAATAAGATTTCTTGGATAACAGTAGATTTTTCTACAGCTTTTAAGATTCTTTACTTCCCATAATGTCTCAAAGATTCAACCAGTAACATGGCAGTGTTGTGAGGTAACTGCAATAAATTTTTATATTTTGATTCCATTTTTCTGTATTTAAGATGTTATTCAAAAAACATTTGAGTTTATTTGTGACACCCAATCATATTAAAAATAATAATTTCTCACAGTTGCATATCTAAATACAGCAGTATAATACAAACCTCCTTCTTCTCTGAACATTTAAAGTTTATGTTGGAGCTGATGGAAAGTTGCTGGTGCACTTAAATTTGCGAAATATCTATTGTTCATTTTCTGTCTAACATGACATTTCTATACCCCAAAAAGCAGCAAGACATATAATGACATCATGAAATAACTTAACTGGATAGATATATGCATTCAAAGTTATTTATCCCAATTATTCAGATGAATGATTAGAATAAATTTAGATGCAAAAGTTAAAATTTGTTGTTGATTTAAAGACAAAAGCAAAATTGAAACTTTAAATTACTCAAATGATAATTTCAGCTTTCAGGTGTGAACACTGACTGCACTATAAGTGACACATTTTGTGTATTACGTTTTCCCTCTAAATAAACATTAGACGTATCGCTACCGTGTCCAGTGGCAAAATTCTATGAACTAGTTGTGAAATTAACTGTTTTCCAAATACAACTTCTGGTTTTATTGCCAGGAGAAGCCATGTTGAACGCCATATAGGCTCAAACCATGAAGCACACTGACATTTTACTGATTTACAACAAATTTGAAGTTTTCACCAGAGTCTGTCTGAAGATTTATCATTCTGAACGGGTGGCGTGTCATTTCAGCTGTTTCCATCTAAATGCTGTGAAAATTTTTAATAGCCCAATTAAGAGATCGGGGATGCCACTGAAGCAAATCTTTCCAAGCATTGAAGGGAGACGAAAAATAAATGAGGTGGAATAGAAACACAGATACAAGCACAGACCTGTGTGTGTGCTGACAGATTCCACACCACGCTCTGCAGGAGTATAAAGACTGCCAGTGTCTGAGAGCTGGACCTTTTGATGACCTCTACTCCGTCTTTCCCAGCAGAGCCATCCTGAGGCAGAGGCGTGAATCTTGCACCTGGATGTTTTCTTAAAGAGGCTCTCATGGCCCACAGGTCAACCAGTTAGACGAACCTCAAACTCAGCAGGCTGTGCCCTCCATATACACAAAATAATCACACCCTAAAGGCCTGTCCCATGTCTGGATGAAGAACTTACAAAGACTCTTTTTTCACTATGAACTGTAAGAGCGCTATAATCTTATTATAGCCAACAAAACAAAGTCCAGAGCACACTAACTGACTGTATGTGCAGTGTCCATAGTGTGTGTGGATATCTTGTTACAAAGTGTGAGGAAAAGGGCATGACAATATTTATGTCATCTCAAATTTATTTTTTTTATTTACATCATAGTTTGTGAGGATTGAGACCTTGGAATTTTAACAATCACTTGTTTGAGGTAGGATTCCCAGAGGGCTTATCGCCAAACGAAACGCTGCAGTGGCTCAACAGTTCTGAAAAGCTCTCCTACTGAGATAATCACAAACTACCCAGGAAAACATGTTGAGCTGATGGTAGCATCTGTCTCATAATACACTTTTCTCACCAGTGTTACCTTAAACACTCAGGCAAATGGCCTGGGCAATGAACACTATTGCACTTCAATACGTCACTTCAGAACCTCCACCTTGGTGTAGCTTGTTTCAGCTTTTGAAACAAAATGGATGTTGTTTCCTCTGAAAGTAAACTGCAAAATGAAGTAATCCCAGCACACACCAGGCGTCCACTATCTGGGCTGAGCTGATAGAGAGGATGCCAAAAGGAGGCTGGTAACTCTGGAAGAGCTGCAAAGATCTCAGTCTTCGGGAGAACAAGTTGAAAGAAACTCTAATAATCTCACTCTCATTATGCTAGAGAGCCCAGAAAAGCCATTAATTGTCTAAAGAAGACAATAAAGAGACCAGCTAGAAATTTACCACAAGCCTGGTGGGCAATATAGCAAACATGTGGAAGAAGCTCTGGTCAGTGACCAAAAGGAAACCTTTTTGGCCTACATGCAAAACACCGATTGTTAAGGGAAGCGTACACACCATATCGCTGTGAACACTGGAGTTAATAAGGTGTAGGGATGCTTCTCTTCAGCTAGAAGAGGCCAGATTTCTGATATCCTTGTCCATATTTAATGCTCCTCTTGTTGTATTATGCAGTTTAAGGTTGAATATCCGGATGAAGTGTGTCACAACTTTGAGTTTGTCTGCAGTAACAGAATAATAATGCCTTCTGCACAGCTACTGTAATGATTATTGTGTTGCATGTCCACCAGCAGACTTCCTGTACTTCATGCTTTTTTGAACTGCAAAATGTTAAATTAATCTTACATGTTGAACTGATGAAAGTTTCCCTGAGCTGGGAAATAATTTGCTTCCTGTCTTGTAAAGACGATGCCAGACATTCTCCTCTTTCACACTTTTGCACAGCCATGCTGCTAAAATCTTCCAGAACAGAGTCATTTTTGTTTCTGTCTGTCTTTGCTCGCAGTGCCTCTGGTTCTCACATGTGTTTACATGAATCTTGGTTCATTTGACTATCAAAACAAGCAAAAGATGTTTTGAATGTTACAATTACCAATAGCTCCGGGGAAGAGTCTCAACATCGTCTCACATTGTGGTCACTACTTTGAAGAATCTTGGTTATTTCCTTCTCCAACCCAGAAAGACCCGTTCTCCTGAATGAGAAAGTGTTTCAGACGGCCTGTTTTGATATTTTGCCCAGACATTTATATTTCCCTTGTGCTGAATCCTAATTACTTTGCCCCTTGTAAATGTTGTAGGAAATTGGGATGATGAGAAAAACAAATTCTGTCTGAACATGTAAATCTGAGTAGAGGTTCAAAAGACCTGGTTAGCACTTTTGAATTAAGCAAAAACTAAGGTTTTAAGAGATCTATTAGCCCTTTCTGACAGTCAATACTTGCAGGCTGCTGTATACAACATGCAGCGAGAGCCAAACATTGTCTTCAAGTAAGAATAGCACTACTTCAGTATAGTTTTACTCAAGTAGAAATTAAAGTAATTATTCAAATTGTGCAAATTGTTGTATCTGCAAATATCAATTTTACTATTTTTTTTGAAGACTGAAATACTATTAAACTGTGTAGAGATTGTGTGGGATTTATAACCGTAATGTTTATGAGAAAGTTTGTACTGTTTCAAAATAGCTTTAGATTTGACCCAGTTCAGGAAAAGAAACACCTCTACTATTTGCGTTTCTTCAATACTCAGCTGTGGGATTTGAATTTATGTGGAAATGAAACTGTAAACCGAGATGTTTGTTCTAAGCTCCAGAAAAGACCATTTGCTGTTTGGGTTGTCACCTTAATTCCAGCTGATTAGCCAGAGTTTTGCTAATAGTTAGGGCATGCCTCTGCAAGAGGCCATGCTTTATGATGGAGATTGCTCTGGGAACAGAATAAATGAGCCATATAGCAGCACCAGGAGACCAGCTCAGGGCAACGGCTGCACGTCTTATTAAGCACAATCTGTCTGCACTCAGTCATTTTAATCCCTTTGATTAATGGATGTCTGCAGGATTGTTTGGTTGAAAATATGCGGTTGATGCATCGAACACAATGCTGCACCTAGAGTGTGGTATATTTCAACACATAGTATATGATGGTGCCATTTAACTATCATTATCAAAGATCCTTCTGGTTGCATATTCTGTTTAAGGTAACCTTTGCAATACAGGCGTGGTGTTTGTTTTCTTCGGACCGCATATTTATTTTGACTCAATAATGTACTAATCATAATTTGCCTATCAAAACCCAACTTGACCACAACAAAGTGAAGCCACTTGTGTGCCACATTTTATAAAATCTTACTAAAAGTATAAATTTCATAACTATTACGTATGTTTTCTGGACAGTCACAATATAATCTGTTGCATATTTTCAGACTTTAAATTAATTGAAATTTCTTTTAAAACATAGATGAACATGTGAAAACATATCTACTATTTGCTCCATCAGCTGGAGGAGAATCATGGAAAGTGAAGTGGGAATGATGAGTATGGCCAGCCTTGATGATCCTCTGAGTCCGACGCACCTGACAGGGCTGGGAATGAGCTGCCTTCTCTCTCCAAAGCACAGACACTTAGGGCCGGGCCTCACCTGTCTTCATACGTACAACCAGTGGCTGCCTTTCCGCCATGATGCTCGCCTCCTGCCCATGAAAGAAGATCTGGCCCTGTGGCTCAACTCTATTATGGGTGAGAAGTCTTCTTTAGACTACAAATTACTATAGTCTGCAAGGGGGAAATTTTTCTTTTTTTCCCTCAAGCTATACAAACACAGGTGTTTTTCAATCTTGACAATTGAATAGATGGACATACATGTGAAAAGCACTAACATGGCACTTTATTAACATCGGCTTACTTTAAGTTTTTGTGAGTTGAAGATGAAAAGGGCCCAAAAATATTTAGTTTGATGAAAGCATTTAGAACCAGCCATGCAGTCCGTTTTCTTTAGCACAAAAACCAAATCAGGTTCATTATTGTCCCAAATCCCTGAAATCCCCTGACATTCAGAGATGTTTCTCTCCACTTGCTTGCATTGCGCAGGAAAATATAAAGCGTCTGCACATGTCAGAGCGTGTTGAAAGATGTCGGGGGAGTAATTCAGACTTGATAAATCTCTTGCGCCAAAGACTCATCCTTCAAATCCCCTGGTTCACCAGGTGAACTTTTCATTTCCCTGCAATGTGATCCTCACTATTAAGTCACTGAGGTAAATGCTAGCCTCCTAGTTAATAGAAATGAAAGTCTGTACAGTTAGGCAGATGTTTGTTGTCACCAAGTATGTCTGATTGTTGTACTTTTGTGCAAGTAGATTAGTGTGTTGATGTGTTTTCCTTAGGGTTGAACCTCACTGCAGACAGTTTGATGGAAAAGTTGGATAATGGTGTTCTCCTCTGTCAGCTGGCACAAATGCTCCAAGAGAAGATGATTCTCACCAGCAACAAGGTGCTGTAAAATCATGAATTCATCACAACCGTTCACAGTTGAGTTCCTATTTACTGGTGTCCCTAACTTAAGATTAACTTGCTGAAGTAGGATATACTGGTGTTTTTGGAAAGGGCAAACTAGAGCGAAAGGATTTAATGAGGTGCATGGAGGAAAGTAACCTGAGGAAAAAGAAGGAAATTACCATGTGGAGAAGACCTGATAGATAGATAGATAGATAGATAGATAGATAGATAGATAGATAGATAGATAGATAGATAGATAGATAGATAGACAGACAGACAGACAGAGACAGACAGACAGACAGACAGACAGACAGACAGACAGACAGACAGACAGACAGACAGACAGACGACAGATAGACAGATAGATAGATAGATAGATAGATAGATAGATAGATAGATAGATAGATAGATAGATAGATAGATAGATAGATAGATAGATATAGATAGATAGATAGATATAGATAGATAGATAGATAGATAGATAGATAGATATAGATAGATAGATAGATAGATAGATAGATAGATAGATAGATAGATAGATAGATAGATAGATAGATAGATAGATTTAAATTTTCTGTAAGAAAATGTAAACTTGTACCCACTGCAGACTCACTTCATATCTGTAAAACAATCACAGGCTTTTGTCAGAAGAGTGATCCATTGGCGAGCTGATGCAACTTCTGGATCCTTTTTCGCCCGAGACAATACTGCCAACTTCCTCCGCTGGTGTCGAAAGATTGGAGTTGATGAGGCATACCTTTTTGAGTCTGAGGATCTGGGTGAGTTAAATCTGGATGGGTTTTTTTCCCTAAAACAACTCTGATGTGTTCCTCCCTCTACTGACAAACTATTGCACAGCTTTAATTATGCATTTAAGTACAATTTAAATGTTTACTAACTTTGCAGTATGTGAAGTTACCTTGCTGCGATTGCATGAACTTAATATTTATATGCAGAAAAGGCCATCTGTGATTTAAAAATAACAAGTACCAGGACAATTCAGGATAATTCAGTTTGTGTTTCAAAATGTATATATTTTTGTAATGATTTCTAATCATAACAAAAAAAAACATAGCTAAAAACACATTTGTATGTTTTTTTAGCTAAAAACATACAAATCTCTTCTCAAAATTTGAGGAGAGTTTTAAATTTGAGTCAAAAACAACAAAACAGTTGTTTGGCCAGGCAATAATTAAAGTTTTTAAATGAGGGAAATGAGAGTCCAGAAGATCATAGATCACAACAAAAAATCTGGGTAGTTACCCATAGAGGGCTTTGAATAAGATAAGTGGTTGTAATCTGATTTATAAGCAGAGAGCAAGTATTGTAAAGTCTGCTGATTGATGTCTACATTTCAAAAGGAGTTTCTTGTGATGTCGTCATTTTATTTAACATAAACTTGTTCTACAATTATCATAGTGGATAGAAACCCAGTATTGTTAAATATTTTACTTGCGTTTCTCTGCACACCTCTAACTTGGGCCTGTCCAAGCAAGAAAGAGATGAGTGACAACGATAATGTGGAGGTAAATCCACGAGACGTACAATTGTGACGGAGTTTTCTGTCTGTTCTTTTGCAATTAAAAAAAAAAATGCCTTATGCTTGACTCATACGACATATGCGATTAAAATAGGATTGTGTTTTAATTCAAACTAAGTGATGTTAATAACCTAAGTTATGTTGGTGAGAAGACTTGGGGAGTTGCAGAGATTTTTGTGGAATCTCTGACACCCCTACGCCCTCACCTGAAGGAACCCACATGAATTCCTGTTCACCTTTAAAGATAGGAAATCACAATGAGGAAGGATATTTCCTGTACCTTCCCCTCCTGCTTCAGGTGGAGCTCCTGTTTCCTTTTGTCAAAAACAAACTTTTATCTCCAGAAACATCTTTTCTTTCATGTGAGTCACATTTCTATTCTTCTTTTCATCGTTTCTGCTCTGTCTTCTGATGTAGTCCTACACAAGCAGCCTTGGGAGGTGTGTCTGTGTCTGATGGAGCTGGGACGCATTGCAGCCAGGTAAACAAAACTTGGCAAAGTTTCAGGGAGTAGATAAAAAAAAAATAGCTTAACAACAAAAATTGTTAAAATTAGACATTTGATTTTTTGGGCAGGCTGCCCTGTTTGCTGTTGAAAGAAAATAATTAAAAATAAACAAGAAAAGGAAATTTAGCTCAACATTTTACTTTTTAGGCGTATCAAAACATATCCAATTACACTGGGTGTAAAATTTTAAAATCTCAGAATGAGTGAATGTGAGAGTTGTAATAATCAAAAACAACTCATTACTTTTAGCTCATATGGGAATTACACCTTTCACTACAATCAAACAGGTTTACTTTATTGTAACCCAAGTGGGATTTGATGTTAGACCAAGCCCTGGCTGTAAGTACATGAAATTATTTCATGTTGATTCATCAGTTCTGATTTTGATAAATTTATGTATATATTTTTTGTTACATCTCACTGACAGGTACGGAGTGGAGCCACCAGGCCTGGTGAAACTGGAAAAAGAGATAGAAAGAGAGGAGGCTGCGCGCTTATCTCCATCATCTCCTCTCTGCTTTTTTTATCCAGCCTCATTGTACTCACCACCACCAACGTCGCCCCTTCCCTCAACCCCTTCCCCTCCTCATTCACCTGCCCGCCTCTCTTCGAACACAACCTGTGCGCCTGAACCTCTCACTACCTCCTTTGCCTCTGATCTTCCATCAGCCACCACAGACCCTCTGCCTACATGCTCACCCCCTCCTCAGCTCCTCCTCTTAGCTTCTAGCCTTTGTACAAGCGCAGCCTCAACACAACCCTCTTTGTTCTCTTCATCTTGCACCACTGAAACATCTGCTTCAGCTCTGCCGTCAGCGCCCCTAACAGACCAAACTCTGGGATCCTCTGCTGAAGTCTGCCCGGCCACAGAAAACAAACAGACTCCCAAAGGCTGCAAAACTGCCATACCCTCCCAACCAGCAGCACAAACCCCTTGTTCTTCCAACAAGTCCAGAAGCCGAAGGAGCGTCAGCACGAGCATTTTGGATGACATCGTATGCATTTTTTTCCAGTGAAATTTATTTTGTTTGGCCTTACTTTGTTAGTTCCTTAACCCTGAAGTAGACGTTTTCTTTTTTTATTCATTTCAGGTGAGAAACATCACTGAAAATCCTCCCTGCAGTTGTCCCACAAGGTTCCCTGTTGAGAAGCAGCCAAAAGGCTGCTACCGCGTAGGGGACAAGGTTCTGTATTTACGGGTAAGAATCCTGCTAAATTAGTCTGAAAAATACACAAATAAGTCTTAGGCTGTATGCAAACCACCTAACATTGTCTTTGAAGCTGGCTATATCCAAGCATGTGACTGGAAAATTGAGTAGAAAAAAACGCTTGACAGAAAAGGCGCTCGAGCAACATTCGTAAATCATATCCTTGAGCGGATTGTGAAGAAAAGGCTATGCAAGACTTTGACAAACAATCATAAAAAGTTGACTTTGACTTGACTCACTGCTTTAAGATCCAAGACACAGACATATTCAGGACAAAAGCTACAACAATGGCATTTCTCGTTTTAGCTGCTAAAATTTCTGTATTTAAACTAACAGAAATAAGCCCTGGCACCAACTGTATAAGATACTCAAGATTTTATAAATAACTATAATGTGTTTTGCTGATGCTTGTCTTTCTTGGGATGCACCTGTATATAAACAAATACAAAGGTGATTAGTGGGATTAAAAACAGGTAAGCTGATTAGTAACAGGTGGTAGGAGTGAGAACTAACAGATCAAGACTAGAACTAGATTCTAGCAAAACCATAAAATCCAACCCTAAAAAATGAAAAAAGAGCAGCAGAAATAAACACTATCGGTAACTAATACCTGCAGGTGGCCTTTGAGAGATTTTTTTGTGTAATGCTGTCATAATGTATAAAAACATCTAAATGCAAAGTAAAGTATGATGTCCCTTCAGACTATTGATCAACAATCCAGTTAGCAACAAGTGCATTGTGTCACAGCAGCTGAAATTCAGCGACTGCGTGCCTTTCAGCCGTCTTCAGTCACGCTCCACTCGCATGCGTCCGTACAGAGGCCCGAGGAATGGGAGGCAGGGTTGCTTGGCAACCTGAAGAATAGGCTTCAGCTGACAAAGATTGTATTCAGTATGTGGACCTTCAGCGAAGAGGACAAAACCTGGAGGAAAAACAAACCCGGCTTTCTGAGGATGAGTGTGCAGAGACGTGACCCTGGAGTGTGGTTTAAATGGCAGCCCACTTGGGAGTCTCAACCATCTGTGTGAAGGAGGTTTTAAATATGAGGGGCAAGCTTTGTGCGTCCACCCATCCACACAAATAAATAACATTAATGCACTACGGCTGACATACTTTCTGAATGCTGCCAGCTCTGCAGATGAAGCATAAGAAGAGTATTTCCTCTTCATCAGTACAAGAAGGTTGCCTTTAATTGTAAGAACTTTAATTCTTTGGTCACTGGCTAAAGTGACTGAAGACAACATGAATCAGTAGTTTTTAAACTGGCAGTACCTCTGGCACTGTCCGAGGTAATTTATTGCAGATATAACATATCTTATGTTGCACCCGTAAAACATGAATGGACACCTTTAAGTCAAAGCACAGCAGTTTCTTTTCAGCAGACTTTTCAGCTACACCGCATGAACACCAGTGAAAGTCAGCCGAGGCTCAAATAGGAATAATAAACTAACCAAATCAAGTCAAAGTACTTTGACATGGACAGTGAAATATTTCATTTTGTTGCAACATTTTGGTTTTTTATTGTTTTTTTCTACAGAATGCATGTGTTGCTTTGCCAGTTGCACTCATCCTGGTCTTAGAGTATGTCAGTGTCAACATAACTGTGTCCAGCTGTCAGTTTTCAACCATAATTACCAGTTTAGACAACAACTACGATTCTGCGTTTCCCTTTGACATGACTGCTGTCAAGCAACCACATCTCAGCCGTTCTAACAGAGAACGGCTGAGCACGGCCCATCAGCACGGCCCATCAGCCCTCATGTCATTTGTTACCTTGACACACACTGATGCCTCTGAGTGTGCAGGGAAACGTGCCCTACACCTCAATTAGCATAAATCATGATAACTCCTGCACTGCTTCTGGGAGAGCACTCTGTGTGAGCAGACCTTTTTAAAGACCAGATACTATTGATTACCGAGGCAAAGTCATTAGCAAGGGGCTTTAATCAGACAGCTTGTTAATGAGCGGCGGAGCATGACCGCCCCTCCTCACATGTAAACTTCACACCCATCCCCTCCTGCCTCCCCTCCTTCTATTCCCTCTGGAGACTATTCAATCATGCTGGCTGTGGAGTGCCTTGCCATTCTTTGGTGTTGAAAAAGAGGAAAGGTTTCCTTTCTTTCTGAAACCAATTAGGTTTTCCTCCAGCTTTGTAGCAGGGATACGGACTGATGGTGTCCATAGAAAGGAAATGCATTGAAACACCCCTGGATTGTTGTGGAAGCTCATTTGTGTTTTTCACATTGTAGAAATCTTGTTTTGAAGATGATGCGTCTGGGTAAAACCATCAAAAGAGGAAAATCCTCCTCCTTCCTTGTCTTTATTCCTAAACTCTTTCAGCCTCTGTCAAGCATTCTTGAGTAAAACATTAACAAAATTATCTCACTGCTCTTTGTCTCCTCATCTTAACTTCTGATCCTAAAACTGATGGAGAACATTGGAAATGATTGACCAAAAAAGAAGCCAATTCACTGTGTGAATTATAAAATTAAATAATTAATGTAAAACTGAATAAATAGTGAACGCTTGTTTTAAAAAAAAGGATTTTCTGTTGTTGGCAATACATCTAAAGAACACCGAGAACATCTAAAAATGAAAGTTGTCAACATTTCATTAAGCATTTCATTAAGTAAACTCGTGTTATGTCGTCTTATCTTGGTGAGCTAATGGCTTCTCAGATGTACTTTATGAGATAGCTATGATAACTTAAGCTCCAAAAGTTTAACTGCATTTGCTAAATACTACATGAACGTACTCTGAAATATTTTGGTCTAAATTATGTTTGCATACAGACTTATTGCTATTCATAGCTTCTGTGTGAAGAATAAATATGTGCAACTTGAGGCTTTATCAATATTTTAATAAAGCCTAAATGCAATACATGCTAAATGCTTTTAAGACATTTTAGCATGTCTTAAAAGCAACAAGCGTTAACATGATTTCTTTACTCAAAGACACCAAGTGAACGCTAAGGTTTTTAAAATGTGGTCACTGCTCTCAGTATTGTTATCACAAGCTGATGCTCACCATCTAAGTTTAATGTGTTAGAATGAAAACACTGCTAGGAGTTAAAACATACAGTTAGCTTTAGCTCATGATGCAGTTTTATAGTTTTGCATACTGTAGCTAAGATAAATAATTCAGAGTCAAGGAAGTTGTGATTTCTGCTCATTATGTTTCATGCAGAGTGGGACGTCTTGCAAAAACAGAAAACCTGCATAGGTACTTAAGGGATTGGACTATTCATCATTCATTATTTCAATCATTTTGGTTTCTTTCTTTATTGTTAAGTGTAAATTCTGGATGCAATTTCCAACATCAGAAGTAGTGCATGTGGCTAAAGCCTGCCTCCTATTGGCGAGTGTTCGTCCTCAGCCCTTACACACTCATGCATATTTCAGTAGGAGAGGAGAGAAAGAATCAATGGAGCAGCCAGGGAGGAGGACACATGGGAATCCAGACTGTGGTTTACGGGCTGCAGACGTAGCACACATTGTTTGGAAAACTGAGCCCGGGGTGACACATATATAGACGGGTCAGTCCACAAAGGGACCTTCTGCAGAATATTTTATCACAAAATGGCATCTTTTATTTTGATGATCACTTTGGTAAAAACGGGAGTAAGATACTCGGCCCTTTTAAAAAGAGATTAAAGCAGATTAATACGCGGGATACAGATGCCAAGTCAAACACCTCCAGTTTTATTAGCTGACAAAATGTAGGAATAAAATGTGAAAAGAAATTATGACTGGAAGGAGGACAGACTCATCATATGGTGACTGATGAGATGTTTATCCAGCATGTCAGGCTTGACCCCTGTCAACCTTAACATTTTAATCCGCAGGATGACAGCTGAGCCGAACCGTGTCTGGAGTTTCCTTTGAAGCTGCTCGATTGGTCGGTCTCTTTGCGCATGTCTTTGCTTGTAGCATTGATTCAGCCCCTCTCTCCCGCCCCTGTGCCATGTTAAACACACATCTGCACACGAGAGGAGAGGATCCGCATGTATTACCACAATTTTAATGGTTTAGTAATGAAGGGTTTATTGGTGATAGGGGAGAGGGGGTACTGGGGTCGTGGACTGTGGCAGGAAATGGATGGCTTTGTAACGTCCCCTGGGAGGCTGTGCTGAACTCATTTCAATTTCTTCTTCCGTTACAAGACTTGATGAAATCTGTAAATAATTCAACTCACCTCACTGAAACTACAATCATTATATGCCCTGGTCATGCTGTGGTCCTTATTTTTGCCAGTAGCTTTCGGATGCTTTGTGTTGCAGATCTATAAATGTTCTCGTGTGAGAGTGAGTGTGTGTGTGTGTGAGCATGCATGCTTACGTCTGGATTAGAGCTGCATGTGTGCTCAGCTGGTGCCTTGAGTTGCAATTTCATTTGGTTTAATGAGATTTGGACAAAGCAACCCAAGAGATTATTTGGTTCTCATTGCCAGAGCTGCATGTCCAAGAAGCTTGTGATAATTACAATGTTTTTTGTGTGTGGGTGTTCGCGTGCGCGGGCGTGCGTGTGTGTGTGCGTGTGCGTGTGTGTGTGTGTGTGTGTGTTGTTATGTCCTGCTTTTCATATATATATATATATAAGAATTCCCAAACATGGACTGACCTTCCTCTCTCGTGTCACCTTTGCAGATGCTGAATGAGCGTCATGTCATGGTTCGTGTTGGTGGTGGGTGGGACACTTTCTTAGGTTACCTGCAGAAACATGACCCCTGCAGAGGCGAGGGAGGAGCAGGAAGAGGGACGCCGGCCAGGCCTGAGGTCAGGGTCTGTCGGGACAAATTAAAACCCGCCGGCCTGAATGTTTCAACAGAAAATTATATGGTGGTTGGTGTTCACCATAGGGGAAAGAAATAGAGTCTCAAAGAGTTATTTTAACAAAACAGTTTGAACCTCTTTTTTCCTCAGTGTTTAAAGCCAAAATTTCCCTTTTTTATATACGTCACTGACAGAGATGACTGTCCTTTCAGGATAGCTGAGTTGATTTTTTCTTAAGAACCTCTTTTACGAACTTAAGAATTTTAATAATCAATGAATCTGTACTTTTTTATGAGGAAATGTCATAAACTAGCTAACTTAAATATTTCTCTTAACTGTTTTTACGTTGACATTGAGTCATAAAGCAGAACACCTTGAGAAGTCAGGGATAAACATTGACATAGCTGCTTGCTGGAGCACTAGCTTTTTCTGTAGCAGGATCCATAATGACCTGGATGATCTGACGTATTCAGATCGAGGAACTGATTAAAATAAATCAAAAATAATCAAGGATCAGATATATATTTCAATAATGACTAATATGTTGAAGTATGAATCCAAACTTTTCTTCTTCTTACTGTAAATTGAATCCTGCTAAATGTTGGAGTAAGTAGTCTTGCTAGCAATAGATGGTTAACTCTAATAGTTTTAGTCTTTTTTGTTTTTTGTTTATCTTTTTGTTGTTTACAGAATAATAAGGGGTTAGAAAAGAGGAATAACTCGTTTTATTGGTTGTTTAATATGACAAAGCAAACATTATTTAAATTTCTATGAGCGCATAAGTGTTAGTGTGATTAGACAGCTCCATGACAACACGATGACAGATCTGCAGCAGTAAGACAACAAGCACAATAAAAATCAAAGCTGATTGCCTTGTACATTATTCTGCTGAAAAATCATGTCTTTTTTAATCAACCTTCATTCCAGTTGTTGTTTTAATGTTCTACACTTTTTAGATTCAGAATCTATCAAACCTCAGTGTTCTTCCTTTAAATGTACTTCTTTTCTCTTACAAGCTCTTCTTTAAAGTAGATTTGTTTTGTTTCTATTCTTTTGTTAAACTTTATTATTTGAATATCACCAATTGATTTGTCTGATCACTAAGAAGTTTACTTTTGATGCTATTATTAACCTACTTGGATGATGACCAGTTTCAATTGACCTGTAATTAAAATAAAAACATTTTTTAAAATGTTTCATCAATTTTATCATCTCTCCTTTAAATCTGTTACCATTCTGTCTGTCTATGAGCCAGGAGTTCTTGCCTTATCCTTAAAGCGATACCGCTGTTGAACGTTAAAGTCAACCTTGACAAAAAAAAAGACCAGAATCACTGATGCACTTCACTTTTTTCTACATATAATTCTGCAGTTATAAAATCACTGGTTTAAAATCAATACTTATTCCAATAGTTTACACTGGTGCTGTGGAAAAATCGTACCATACAAATGCTAAGAGACAGTATATTTGTATAATGATGAAAGCAAAGCACACTGAAAGGAAAAGGCTCCGCTTCTCATCAACTTTATTCAAATGCAAAAGCTCCCTCTAGATGGCACCATGTCCTCATTGACAACAGGCCACGCCTCACCCTGGCAGCACTCTGCCGCTAAGACCATCTCTCCGCTTTTCTGGACCTCACTCCAAAGAACTGCTTCCAGTTTCAGCTCCGCAGATCCATTAATAGGAATATCCCCCTGCTTTCTCAGCAAGACTAGAGTTTGTCACGTATTCACTCTTTGAATGAAAAAGAAATAAGAGGCAGATCAAATGAGGATAATTTACAGATGTCCTTGGAGGGTAATGCAGATAACAGGCACAGAAGAGAAGAAACAACATTCACAACATGTTAATAAATACATATTTTATTACATTAGAATAAATCAATAAAAATGGACACAGATTTTTTTTTTTATCATATACTGAAAGAAACTAATGAGATCATGCAAGACTGTAATGTCTTTTTTAATCCCACACAACATCTGAAGTGGATGCACCCAGTATAAATGAACTGTAGAAAATAATAGCTGTGCTACTGAAACATGTGCCACTCTGAGGGGCGGCGTTTTCTCTCGCAGTACAAAGTTCCTCATGAAACACACAGGAGGGAACCACTTGAGAAGGATTTTACAGCCTTTCTGAGTACCATGTGGCAGAATTGTTTTCAAGTGTTCTTTGTTGTTGATATTTTGAGAGTCTTGCTACGGTGTGCTGTGGTTCACTTTTTATCAAGTCCGGGGAGGTGTAATTCTGTGCTTCACAATATTTGTAAAACATAGGGGTCGCATGATGGCACATGAAGGCCAGAGAAGTCAAATTTCTCCACCGGCAATGTACAAAACATCTTGAAAGGGCGGTGTGCAACTGTGTTTGAGTCACAATAACACCTAATACTTGTAGTAAATGACCTATACATACAGTCACTGTAACTGATTTTGTTGATATCAATTCACACGAGTTTGGGTGTGAACTCAAAACTTGAGAAACCCAAATCATCTTGTTGCATTGCATTCTGTCAATTTTCTTTGTCACAACCTTACACAAAAATCTTCATATATCATATTCAGAGTTTCTGATATGCAAGAGCCTGGATCCTGAACACGCCGTGGAATGAGGCTTCTTACATGCCCTGTTCTTCATTTGCTACATTATGTAGCCTTATAAAAGCATATCTATCTCACACTCCAGGCTCACTGACCTTTACATGATGCAGCAAAGTGCAAAGATCTCACCACACTGACGGTACAAGTTTCAGTCATGCGTTAGCTAATTTTCTCGTTAATGGCAATACTGAAAGGACTGAACATCACAGAACGTGTTGTTAGCACACTATGACACCTTATTTTATATGAGCTATTTGACATAGTTGACAGAAGAATGATCAAGACTCATACCAGGTAATCAACACCTGACATCATGAACCGCTGATGAAGGTTTTTGTATTTTTTTTAATGAAGTTCTTCTACTCTGTGAGAAACAGTTATAATCTCTGGAAGGTGATGTTCTCTGTTAATTCCTAATACCTGAAACGATCACTGGGAAAAATAAAAATAAGTCTAATTTTCATTTAAACTGAATATTAAATCTTTTTGGCTCAACATGACTTTCAGAGCTATTCACAATATTTAATCATATGTTACACAAGTAAAAAAAAATTTAAACAAATGAAGTGTTAATCATTTAAACTCTATCCTCATTGTCAATTTAAATAAGAAAACCCCAAGAGTTTAAAATGCCACTTGTACCCATCAGCTTGTTGATTTCAGAAATCTCATTAAAAGAAGAGATATTTCATAATCCATGTGTTGCATCCAATAAAAAAAACCCATTTGGTTTTTGGATGTTGTGCTTTCCGACAAAAATATTCGTCTAGTTTCTTACTGTCTGTGCATTTCTTTTTTTTTTTTTTAATGAAGATTGAATAACAAATTAAAACTAACATGGGTGATAAGATATTTCCTGTGTCTTTGCAAGTTTCACATTTTAAAAGTTAGTACATAATAAAAGTTATTTTTGCGTAATAGAAAAAAAAATATTTTACAGTTTGAGAAGGGACACTGTGATACTGTGAGATAGGTAACCCTTGCCTCAGTCTTAAACCAGTTTTATGGAATGAACACTGCATTTCTGAATTTGTGGATCTTTACATAACCCTCTTCACAATTGTTGGCACCTCTGGTAAAGAAGTATAAAAGAAATTAAAATATGTTTTTAAAATAAACCCGCCATAATCTAGCAGAAAAAAAACTATGTTGAGAAATAATGTCTTTCACAGAATCATCAGCGGTACAATCATTGGCGTCCCTGCTGTTAATACACTGCAAAACCCCTTTTTACCGATAGATCAGCACTTAATTCTCTCGTATAATGTTTCACAATATTGCACCTTACAGAAAGAGGATGTTTTTAGTCCTGGACCTTGTCTGAAGCTGCATCTTCTTCACTTCAATAGAAGTGAAGAAGATGCAGGGAGAAAACGAATTGTTTTCTACAACAATGAGTCCATCGCAGAAGGTCTATTTTGTGTCTGGGGAATCTCTTGTGCCCTGATTCAGCAAAATGTTTTGAATCGATAACCTTTTGAAACTCTGGATGATTTTTCTGGCATCTCAAAGAGTTCATGACTCCATTTAACTCTAGGACGGCTTCAAGAGCATTTTCAAAAGAAAGTGTAACAAAAGAATGTGAAGCAGTGAGCATGAGGTGCTTTTCCAAACATATTGTTTTTTTTTTTCCCTAGACACATCTGGAATATAGCTAAAAAGTTCAGTCTTGATCTATTAACCCTAAGAACAGTTCCAGAAAAAGTCCAGGTAGCATTTGGAAAACTGTACATCCCTACATTTATGATGGTGGAAGACATTTTTTCCTAGAATCACACCCGAATAACCAGATTTAGGGAGGCCAAGATGCCAATATTTGCTGCAGTGCTCGAGTAATGACTTCTTTTTTATTTCTTTTTAACAGCTACCTTACTTTGCATAACGGTAAAATAAGCTGGGGAGCTTATCCATCCTGGTGGCTAAATAAAATGTACGAGGGTGTCACATTAAATTTATATTCCAGGTAAATGGGAACAGTTTACTAATTAAAAGTTCTGAAACCATCCATTGTCTGAACTCTGCCTTTTCTTGTCAGGGTTTTAATTGGTTTCTTAGAGAAACCAATTAATCCAACAGGCATGTTTTTAGTGTGGAGTGAAGCTGGAGAGAACCTACGCTTTCGCAGGGAGAAACGTTTATGCAGAAAGACAAACGCCAGGATTCAACCTGCAGCTTGAGTCTAAAAATACTAAAACAATTAATATACGAAATAAAAGAAGAACATTTTAAGTTTCATAAAAATTGCTTAGAGTACAAATATCTACATAACAGACAAAAAAAATAAATAAATAACACTTTATTTCTCAACATGAGGTTTTTTTCCCCCTGGCTGTGTAAATGTCCACAAACTAAAGATAAATTATTTTCTGAAAGTCTTCAGTTAATGGTCCTATAATAAATTATTTATTTTAAGACATTTTCAACATCTTTAACAGCAGTGTCACTACTTGCAAAGGGAGCAGAACATATGATTAGGACCGCTGCCCATTTCCTGCTTGTTCTGATATGGAGATATTTGCCCTTTCTCACAATGTTTGACTTTACAGCATCTCTATAATTAGGTTAGGAGATCATGAGGGTGGTGTTGCACTGATAGCCACCGTTGCTTCCCTTGTTCTCAGAAATAGCTTAATGTGTTTGTGTTCACTGTTTGCAAGACTAAAAAGGCGGCCATAATTAAGATAAAACTAAAACATATTCTTTAGTTAATAGCTTTGTTCCACGTCTTGGTTTCTGTCAGGTTATTATTAAGCTGTCACCAAGCAACCCGGCTGCATGAGCAATAGCGTCAACATCCGGTCAGAGCTCAGCAGCTTCTCTGTTTTCATATTTTTCATGTTTTTTTTTTGTTTGTTTTGTTTTTTTTACTTGGTGTTTGGGTTTAAAAATCATTCTTAACCTCGTTTACTGTTAGGAGAGAAAAGTAAAAAAAAAAATAAATACAAATATTCATTTCACACAAACATCTGGCTCTACATAAAAATGCATTTTCTTTTATGTTTGAGGCTAATTTTCTCTAGTGTGTTATATCACACTGGTGTAATATTTTTACAAGCCGCAACCTTATACAGCTGATTAATTTTTTATACCAGTTTGTGTTTTTCACTAAGATACGAGCAACAAAACACATTTTTTTTCTTCACTACAAACAATGATATAGATCAGAGTCCTGGCAGGATGTTCTGGACGGATGTTTGTCTTGATGACTTTTTCTGTTTGAGGATTTCTCTCAAGATTTCTCCAGAGGAACTGAGAAGATATGTGTTTGCATGTGTGTTTCCTTTGTAGGAATGTAAGTGGCTTTATTTGTTTCAAAGAGCACCATTTTAAGAGTAATTCTATTCAGAGATATCTGTTCACTTTAAAGCGCCAGAAAAATCAGCATCTCAGAAATCAAAACAGACAACAACAATAAAGAGGCCTTTTTGAAGCCGTTTCCCACTCATGAGCTGCTGTACAAGTTGTTCTTCATGTTCCTGAAGGTCCATCGAGGGGTTTGATGTGTGAAGTTCGTCTTTTATTTTGTTGCGTTTTTGTCACAGATCAGGCACACTGCACACTGAAAGGATATGGCCACGTTGAGGGTGTTGTGATACGGTGATTACACGAGAACTGTTTCAGAGTTAACAATGGAAAGGTGTGCTTTGTGCGTTTGGTGGGTCAGTCTCCTTGTAACACCTCATGTCACACGGTTCCGTTCTCCTGCCTCGGTTTGTGGGTCGTCGTGCGAGTGGGCGTGCTCAAGGAGGGAGCCAGGGTGCAGAGGAAGCCAGCCAGCAATGTGAGGCCGAGGCCCCCCCAGGCACAAAACATGGACCAACCATAGCCGTGGCTAATGTCTTCAGGGAGGCCGTACATGTAGCGCGGGTAGCGGGACAACTCGAAGTTGATTCCTGCCACACATGTGCACAAGGAGATGATGCAACATGTTCCTGTGTGAGCAGAAGAGACCAAAAGTGACTTAAAGGGACTCCTGATGGATGCTAAAATTCCTTCATGCGCTGCAAGATCGCGTTGCTGCAAGATCGCGTTACTGCAAGCGATTGATCTGCTCGCTCATGTTAACCCCAATGTGCTCTCAGCTGTCACCAAATAAACACAGTAACTGGATGAAAATCGGATTCTGTCTGCATGCAAGTGTGTGGACGTGTGTATACGTGCTTTCACAGTACCTCCCATGAGAAAGAGTAGGCCGGCTACATATTGCATGAGGTCATGCTGCTGGCAGCATCCCAGCACGCCAATGATCCAACCAAAAAGAATGATGGACACGGCCATGCCCACAAAGCCGGCTGTCATCCTTCTTAGATCTGTAGGGGTAGAAATATTGCAGAGTCAGCGCTGACAGAGAGGTGTCGAAAAGAATTTCAAAACTTTAAAAGTTGGATTTAACTACTCATTTATCTTTACATGTTTAAAGTTTAATGTGCAAAGATCAAAAGAAAGAAGTGAACCATTGTTTTTTTGAGCGATTAAAATACCAGGTGTACAAAGACAAGCCAGAAAACATTGAATGTGCAAACATTGTGTAAATTCACGAGCAAAAAAAAGAAGAAAAACTAAAAACCTGAACACAAAAACCATGACTCATTCGATCTGAGGTCAAATAAATGTCACCAATTCATCTGACATACCAATGGCTTGACACTTCTAGAAATCTGAAACACTTTAAGACAAAACAACACACACAAAGAGGAAGAATCTGAAGAATAGAAAAATGCATTTTCTACAATGAACCAAATGCTTCTTTAGGAAGGGTGCAATCTTTTTCTTCACAATTGTAGAGCTTCATTGCAAATCTGGTATTTTTAAGCTTTCAGGAGGTTTCACTATGATGATCTAAAGGGACAGAAGGTTTTCTCATTATGTGTGCATGTATGTAGGTGACACCTACAAGCTAGTTTAGGTGTCAACTTCTGCTCTGCTGCTGCTTCATTTGTGATCCTTCACACACTTTGCAGAATATATGAAGCATGGTCTAACATTTTCGGTGGACTATTTAAGCTGCGAGGCATTCTGCTGCACTCTGCACATCATGTTCCGCCTGCCTGCCTGCCGGCCAGCCGGCCAGCCGCTACTGCTGCCAGCTTTTGCTTGTTTCCTCTCAACCCCTCCACCACCCCGTCATCCCCCTCGAGCTCCGAGGTCAGATATCCTCTCCTCACTTCCTGACATCTGGAAGACAAGTTTAGGAAGCAGAGATGTGCCCATCACTCTGTGACATGTTGAGTAGCATGGAGTGAAGAGACCGGAGCCGAGATACCAAATGCAAACTTCTATCTTTGGCTGATCAAGATTTATTTAAAGTTCAACAGAAGAGTTTTGTGACTGAAATGAAATACATGTCTTATCTTACTTATTCTTGATGTTGCGGTCGCTTGGAATCTCTGTTTTCTTTCTTCTATGCCTAGTGCCACAATAGTGCCACAATGATTGGTTAACCATCACTTGTTTCCACAGATTATTAGTCTTACCAATCTATCGAAGTTGATTCAGAGTCTGAACTGGAATCTAACAAATAATCGATCAGGGAGGCTAAAAATTAGGGTGATGGCAAGGAGAACTTCTGACCTCAAAGCCAAAGACATAGTCTTATTTCCACATCAGAAATTATTATTATTTTGGTTCAAGTAAAGCTATTTTAAATCTTTGCTGGGTGTATGAATAAAACCAAAAATACATGAAACTTGAAAGAAAAATGTTTCTATTGTTTTGTGTAATTGTACTGGATTTTCAGTGTGGTAAATTGCAATGTTGTGGGAATAAATACCAGAAATCATAATGGTTCAAAAAATTTCATTTTGGATGAACTATAATTGTGGTTCTATTAGAAAACAGCTGACCAAAATTGAGAGACATTCTCCAGCTACACCTCCACAATATCAGAGGAGCAAAACAACTTTTCCTTATTATGATTGGATGACATAAAATATAGATACAGGAAGAAAATTTAGTCCATGCAACAGCTTGACACTTCCTCTGAAAAAGTTATTGTTAATTGAGTTAACCTCTACAGTTGCTTGATAAAAAAATAAATGAAAAATTACATGGGTGCAACTCAATGCACATAGGCACCTGTTGAAGAAAAGGTTCTTCAAGTTACTCAAGCAAATGTAACTGAGTAAATGTAACCAGGAATTGGTTGCATTTACTTATGCAATTTTCAACTTTAATTTCATCCTTTCTGTCTTTCTTTTCTTAAAAACACATTACAAATGACAGAAAATACTTTTAAAAAGCTTTTATGTCCTTCATCCCCTTCTGGGAGTTGACCTGAATTCACAGTCCAACTAAATCCAAACTCTAAAATATGGGAACTTTCACTGTCCATCACTAACAATTCCTCTGTTGCAATAGTTTGAGCTCCCAAAGGCTGTGTCACTTATTCTGTTGCTTGGCCAAGTAGGTTTGTTCTTCCTTTGCTTCATTAAAGAATCATATGAACTGCCTAATCTGCCTGTATCAGCCTTTACTACCGCCGTCACTAAACAGAGCAATAAATATATATTTTTAAAGAAGTGGTCAACATGCTTTGCAAATGTGAGCAGTCATGATTATGCATGAACCGCGATAACATGACGGTTCATATTATCCGTCACATAGTTGATGGACTCAACTAATTTGTTACTAAACTAATTAAAATCTGTGGAGTTTGGCCTGTGGCAAAAAATTGTTATACTATACGTAATATAAATAAACGACCAAAATTAAAGACATTTTTTCTGTAAAATCAATTAAAATACTCTTAATGGGTAGCAATAAAGTAGGCATGAACACTTAAAATGGCTAAAATCACAAACAGGCATATCATATCAGGTCAACATGATGAGAACCTTGTCAACTTTCTGAAAGCAATCTATCCCGTTTAAACCTCAGAGAAGCTTGGAGAACTCCTTCAAAAATGTGTTGCATCTTTTGAAGGAAGCATCTTTTATGCTCAGAAAGGCCCTGCACAGGTGTGACCTACATAGGAGGCCTGCAAAAACAAAGCCTCTGATTTCTAAGGGAAACACAAAGGCCAAACTAAAGCTTTCCAGATAAAAAGTTGACAAAAAAGTTGACATCAGATTACATGTTTAGCATAATTCAAATTCAGCATTCCAGAAAATAACCTTCACTAAGTGAGAAGCATGGAGGTGCAAGTGTCACAACTTGGGGATGCTTTGTTTCAGTAATACTGGACAAGCTCACCATCATATAATTCAGAATCATAGCAACGTGCTAAATTGGATGCATCCCTGGCAATTTTAGGAATCACAGCTTTCAGTCAGCTCTGCTGCTGGCGGGTCACCTTTAGCCTTTAGGGCATATCTTTGAATTTTTTTCTCTTTGAGGTCAACTCTGACAGGTGCTTTACCACCATGAAAGCAATGGTTAACACATTTATCTTGTGTATTTCACAAACATTTTGCATAATACTATAAATTGAACAGTCTTGTGAAACTGGGTTGGTCTAAGGAATTTCATGAGGAACTATTTTTATTACGTATAAATGTATTAGATGTAATAAAGCATTTTTACATTGTTACAGTGATGATAAGGTAGATCATAGGTCTCCTTTGTGACAAAAGTTTTTTTTGTTCAGACGTTTTTACTCAAATAAACCACATGTGATGATTTAACTGCATTTCTTTATCTATATGTAAAGTTCATATTGCTGCCAATCATATAAGCTACACATGCTGAATACATCAGTGAGCAAATTGCCGCTATACATATTCCCTGACAAATAGACTGAGATAATCAGTGAATGAATAATTGACCTTCTGATTGGAGGACGGCTGATTTATTCCCTGAGCCACTAATTATTACAGCCGCCATCGCTGCTGTGAAACAAGAGGGAGGAGATAAGCTTTAAAATACTTAAAAGACAGCAAATTAAATGTTACTGAAAGTTTGATTTGTTTTCCAAGTTGTTCTTTTCAACAACTTGGAAAGAAAGCCATATGTCATAAATACGTGCAAAGCAAAACCAACAAGACTGGTCCCAGATCGTACTTGTAAATGCTTTGAAAAAACAGAGATTTCACATTTCGTCAAGCTCAAGAGATAAATGAGAAAAATATATGACATTTTTAGTCATTTTTCGATGACTAAAAGTGGCAAAACAGACAGAGAAAGACTATGAGACTTACGGAGCGCGTGCCACTCATCCTGGCGTATGGTCTTTGTGATGTTGATGGGTAAATTCCGTGGAAGGATGGACGAGGAATAGTGGTACTTGACCGGAGTACACCTTTGAATTACTCCTGGTGAAAAGACAAAATGAAGATGACAGTTATAATCAGAGCAGCAAGGTTTACTGAAGGAGAAAAAGAAGTTAGAATTGCATTTTAAACCTTTGCTCTTTTTTTCTGGGATGATGCGACGATGTGTGCACAGACATAGCATTTATTTTTCACCCTATCTGAGTTTTAATTTTTTCGAGCTGGGCCTTTTAACCTTGTTGTTCCCCACTCTAGCACAGTAATTAAAGAGGGATTAGGAAACAATGTGGTACATGGATTATACTCCCAAAGGTTTCATATGTAAATGTTATGATTTAAAGAGAATCTCATCATATTTTGTGCATGAATTTTGTTTTTTTTGGCTCCTTTCTAGCAGTTTCTGAGCAAATCAACAATAAAGACTCATTTATTGACATAAACTGGATTTTCTTTCAATCGTAGGTCTATGGCGACATAAACATTTGTATTACATTTCTTGAAGAATGCCACAATTCAGACAATCTTTCAATCTAAACACAACAAGAGATGCAGCTCTTTTGTTTACTGTATAGGATCTTTAAGGTTTTAGATGATAGCTCTTGGTAATGGCATACCAGGCTATAATCTGTCATGATGTGTCCTTATGTAAATAAAGAAAAGAAAACTAGAATATGACAAGAAAATTGTTGATGATGAAAATATGCTGACTTCCCTCCCCTCCTCATTTCACATCTACTCACAACCTCAGATCTGATACCACATGAATTGATGATATTGAAAGCATAAAATGAGCAAATAGATTTATATCAACCTCGCAGTGTTGGTTCATATAAATTACACCAAAATAGAAAGAAAGCATTTCAAGTTGGGATTTAAGTGATTAGTAAATGGGATTTGTCACTGCTGAAACTAACCTCTAAGATTCCCACTTCAAAAAGTCTAAGAAAACCTGAAAGACAATCCACGCTAATATTAATTTGGTAATTGTGTAATGTCTACAAACATTATGGTTTGATATGTGTTTGGGTTTTTGGGATGCTTCAACTAGAAGATGATTATAAATGTCTCCCCACTCCTTCACCCCTACATTTGTCAGTTCTATTAAAATAATCATTTTCAATTTCTGATATTATTTGATTTCATTATTTTCTAAAACTTTAAAATGTGAAAGTTTGAATGTCTTTTCACATTTTCACACATCACATTACTAGATATTTTGTTGCATATTTCAAGAAATAAAGTAGTATATGAAGGCATAGGCAATACGTACAAAGTAACCACTTGAAAACATTCATTGTTGATTTAAATGAGAGTTTGTCTATATTTGAGAATAAAACATCTTTAAATCACTTTGGAGTTGCTTTAAAATATTTCAATAATCTAGTGTCCTGACTCTGGCTGAATGCAGTATGGCTGAGTGTTGGGACAGTCACTTCTCATCAGGAAAGATTACTCCAATGCAGCTTCGATGTATGGAGTTTGGGATGATTGGATGTTAAAGTAGTCATTTGGAGCAGATTTTTCTTTACCATTCGTTATGTTCACCTTGTTTCAGGTGTGAAATTCAGCTAAGTGCAGAGTGAGCAGCATTCCTTGAAAGATGCGTACGTTGACATAAGGTTTTACTTCAGTGAAGCTTATTTTCTCTGCTGTAGCTGCAGAAAAACCTTGATGTTCCCAAAGGCCACAGATCAGTGATAGCTGGGAATCATCTTTGCTTTGTTGTGGTGTTGCTTTCTAAAGTTATAAAACTGCATTGTGCACTTAGTTCCGAACATAAACATTCTGTATGTGTTCAAGTACAAAACAGTGCTGTATTCAATCTGTGCACATGAATACTGACAATACAAAAGCATGTATTGTTACACCCCAACAGACAAGAACATAAAAATGTGTTTATTCTGAATGGGTAAAACCCAATTTTCAAGTTGTCTGCCAGATGTCAGCTCAAAGGGGCAGTATAATGTATTTTTCAGGCACATAAAGACATTTTATAGTATAACCTAGTAACTATGTTACCTTTAGTTGTTATAAAAATGCTGATATATCAAACATGACTTAAAAGAAACGTGACTTTGCAAATTAACGGTTTAAAATTGGGCCTCTGTCTCTAAGAAGTCCCTGCTCTTTCTGACACTGAGCCTTCATCACATCATCACAACAATGCTTCTCTATTAAGTTGTTTGCAACATTCTTTGGAGCGTTGCACTGAGAAGTAGTTCCGATGATGACCTCGGCAGATTCTCAGTTCCACCAGATGCTTGCTAATTGTTGCTGCCACTAGTCTGTAGGAGCTGAATGGGGGAGGGGTATTTTGTGAGGCAGAAGCTCTGCTTAAAGACGGCAGCTTTAAGCTGCATCTCCATTTAAAACAATAAACAAATATAAATGAATACTTTTCAACATTTAAACAATCAATACTGCAGTACTTTCTTTTTTTTTTTAACAAATAAGATTTTAAGAAAAATGTGTAAAATCCCACAATTTCAATCAGAACAAACCAAACAATATAAAGTATTTTAGAGTCTAAATCACCTTTATTTTCAACACCTGACTTTTTCAACACTACTCTATGATAAGAGCTGTTTTCTATCGTGTATTTTAGGTCCAAATTAACGTTCTACTCGGTAAGCAAAGATCTGACACAGAATCCCAATTAAGGTATTTTTAGCCATATTAGTTTGTGTGCATGAAGGCACACATGCTCGATTTAAACCTCAAACAAGATAACTAATGTTTGATATTTATGCATGTAAGTCAAAAACACACAATCAAATAAAGAGAAAATAGCAGTCTCTTACTTTCCTTTGGTAACTGGTTTAAGTGAATAATCTATGAACAAAATCAAATTACTTTGTCATCAGGGCTGCTACTTTCGCTTAGCAACAACTCAAATATGAAATGAGTGAAATGTGAATTTCCGATTCAGACACAGCTTTCAAATCAGAGATATAACATCTATTAGATTTGACTGCATAAAACATTTACATCCTGCACCATTAAAACCATCATAAATATTTTATGTTTAAAACAGAGGCCATTTTTTTAAAATCTGGGATTCCCCAATGAACTCACAGAGATTAGTATGTTTTAAAAAAACTGAGGCAAATAAAAATGAAATAACAAAACAATACTTTTTAAACAAGCTTAATTCATTGTAATGATTATTACGTAATAATTTCTCAACATTAATCGGAGAATTTAGGACAACTAAAAAAAGAGGTATAAGTGGTTGATACTTGACAAAATGAGTTGCTAGATGTGACAGTTTCATTATTGTTTCTTTTAGGTCGTTTTAAGGTCAACTGGTCAATAAGGGCTCATTTGCCACCACTCCAAACATTTCACAAGACAATAACACTGACAGCTGTTTCACTAGGAAACTCCATGTTGTTGTGCGAGTGCTCAGTTTTTGTAACTGACTGAATTGGACAAGGGGCACAATTAGATGAAACGCCATTTTTCATCTAATTGTGTCTCTAGAATCTAAACTGAATCAAGTTCCTGCACAGCATGTCACCTCAGGAGCTATACCATTATTACTAACAGACAAAAGATCAATAACAAAGAAAGCTGAGTCAATAAATGGATGGGGGATAATCTACTATGTATGCATGTGTATACAACACACACACACACACACACACACACACATACATATAGATAATGCTAGGCAGTGAAAAAGGTTCTTATTCTGTAGCAGTATGATTCTTTCAGCACCACGGACAGAGAACGATCACAACACGGAAACCTGTCAAGTGAAATATAATGTTTTAACGCGGAAACCCGTCACTGTGTGATGCATCTGGATCGTTCTGCTTCATGTCAGCTTAGGTGTGAGCTCATCGCCGAGAATCACGGCCTGCTGCACATCAACAGCCAGGTTCTCCATCACCCCCCTCCCTCTGTTTACCTTTGTAAATCAGGTCCTCGGTCTCCAGGTCGAATCCTTCCCGGTGACACTTCCTCCAGAGCCCGGAGACGGTGGAGTTGAACTGCCGGCTGCAGTGGGACTCCATTGAAGACGACGCGGGCAGAAAGTGCCGCTTCCCCCTGACGAGAGGGGCAGCGTCTGGGCCGGTTTTTGGAGGCATCTGGAGGGGGAGGTTATGGTTTGAGATGTAGATGTAACCGGGGTCGTTCCGCTTGTTGGCATAGTTTTTGCACCTCTCTCGGTGTCTCCTGGCGTCGGTCTCGTACCAGTAGTCGGTGCAGATCGCCATGGCGAGGAGACCCAGCGCGCAAAAAGCCAAGAAAAGCCCGGCGCTGGTTAATATTTTCATAGCGGCCATCTTCCTTCGCTCGGTGGAGAGCCCAAACAGTGGCAAGAAGGTTCCTCCGTGGCCGTGGTGCTGATGGTTTTGGCTGGTACCGGCGTGAAACAGTTCACGACGGCACTGAGAGCTTCCTGCAGTCCTTCGCCGGGAGCATGACGCTGCAAGGCCGTGACGGGCTGGACGGGATGCTGCGGTCTATTGTTGTGGTGCCCGGTGCATGAAATGTTGTTCCCACCATCTGTTATGGTACAGGAGGAGGAGGAGAGGGGATGGATGGCAACCAACCCTGTGAGGAGGAGGCAGGGGAGGTGATGCAGTTGCGCTGTCTCTCCTCCAGGTTGCTGAGGGATGGGGAGCGGACAGAAATATGTTCTCCTTTTGAGGGGAGAGTGGTGACTCTTAGGCGTCGACGAGCGTCTTTTTCATTTTTTGCAAATGTATAAAAACCGACGTTTATGTGTGTGTATGTGCCGTTTTAATATTTAAACCTATGTTGGAAATGAATAGCCACACAATAAATAGCATAAAAACTAGTGCAGTTTATTTTAGTCGTCTGTGGTGATTATTTTACACCATTTTTTATGTTTAAAAAAATAATAATTTTAATGACTGTTTGAAGGAAACAAAGGGAAAATCTATTTTTTCTGCCCCTAAAAGTCATCCTAAATTTGTGGTTTCTTTTTTCAGAGTGGAATGATAATATAAAAACCTTTGATATATTTTAAAAATTAAAAAATGTGTGCACACATGGTATTGAGCACAATAATTTTTAGTTAAAATCTCCAACCTCCAACCTTAGCAAGCACACAGTTTTTCATCAACCCGGTTTGGATTGACCAGTCAAATAAATGAGGTTTATCTTATTTTCATAATCTGAATTAGTGGGAGCAGCCCCAGAATTGAACCAGCATCATGTGACGTTTGCCTTAATGATAAACTACAAATTTGCTATTGTAGATCAAATAAACTTCTGAGACAATTAGAAATAAGAAGTCTTGAAAAAACTTATTCAAATGACAGAGTCTGAAAATACAAGTTTGTCTCAAGAATCTGTAAATGACGTTAAAAAATAGTGCTGCAAAATGTTCTTCACAACAATATTCATGTTTCAACCTTCCCCCATCCTTAAGTATACTGTCAAAGACAGCAGAGAAATACATTAGGGATCACAAATGTACATTTACACTCAATTTCATATTTACAACTTTGGAGTATTCATACTATTTCTTCTTTTTTAGCATTTTTTTCATTTTACAACCAACCACTTTATAGTATTTATGAGGTTTTATGATATATAATAACACAACGGAGAACAAATTTAGAAAAGTTATTAATAAAGTTATTTACAAATGAAAATATTGGACAAGTTCAGCATGCATCAGCCTCTTTTACAAACAGGAAATGACCTTCAGAAGTTAGATAATAGTAAATGTACCTGAGTGAAAGTTATAAATGAAGCTGCTTTCCAAAGGAGGCGGAGGAAAACATTATGAAGACCAAGGAGTGTCACAAGACATGCAATTTAAATATCTTAGAATGTTTTAAAGCAGGCTATTGTTATATAAATAATATCCGAGCTTTGAATGTATCACACAGCACAGCTCCACTTACATGAGGAGTACAGTGCAACTTCCTACTGACCAGACGTGGATGTAAAACTGGGAGTCCGGATGAGGTCAGAATTAATCTGAGAAACAAGAGAGGCTCATGGGAACTCTGGAGGAACTGCAGACAGGAAAACAGTGGAAAGATCTGTTGACTAAACATCTGCTACTGATAGACTATGGAGTGTTGTGGAATTTCTTTCCACACTTACTGATTGTTTTTTGTGTGTGGATTATTTTGAAAAGTATTCATTGTTTTCCTTTGACTGTAAGTTATGCACTGCATACATAAGATTCCAATAAATAGATTGAAGTTTGTAACATTAGAAAATGTGAAATGGTTCAAGAGATACAAAAGTTTTTTCATGGATTCTCACAAGAGTTGTTTACAGAATTTCAGATGTGGGCAGACAGCCAGGTGAAGTCAGTACAGACAATTTGGTGGATTTTACATTTTTATCTTCTTTGGATTATTTGGCAAAAGTTAACCTTTATCAACCCTCTCTCATACCTTGTCTGATTTGGAGTAATATAACTGTAAACTAGATTAATTAATTTATGATTTTATGCAAATATATTTGACCAAAAGTTAACTCATCCATCCTTCAATTTGAGCAAAGAGTGAATCAGTATCTGGAGAGCTAATTATCTGAATGTTCATGTTTTTGTGGTATGGTTACAAGAAGATAAGTGTTCATGCTGGCAGAAACCTACAGGATCCTGTTGATGAATGGGTTCAATTGCTTAGCGTACTCCTGGTTGACGCTTTGCTCAGGACTTACGCAAGCTGAGTGTGTGCCTGTTTCACATCAATGTAAAATCTGAATCCAGGACTTTTAATTCTTAGAGTAAACGGTGACATAAGAACGGGAATGTACCATCTGCCTCCGCATTTACGGTTTCCTGCTCTAGGCCTTCCTCTGCAGTGCAAGTGGTGATAGTTGTTTTTATGTGCTGTGACTGAAGAAGGCTTCCACAGACATTAAGCTGCTCAAAGCCTGATGACTAAGGAAGGCGACCTGCTGCTGAGTCGTTATGGCATTATAAGCTTGCCAGATACACTGCTGAAACTGGAAATGTGTGAACACAGAGTCATTGCCCCCTCCCCCTTTCTTCCATATGACAATTTATCACCCTTTGCAGTAGGATTATTCCAACAGTGAACATGTTAATGCCGAAAGGTCCATGTGACACCATGAACTATCCCACTGTATCTTTATTCAAATCCAACCATATATTTTTCCAAACGCAGTCATTCCAGAGTAAAAGGAGACACTGCTCATCTTAAGCTATAAACAGGAAAGACGACCCAAAACCTGGACAGGTCACCAGTTTACAGGGAAAATAACCTCACTTGCACCTCAGGGCAATTTTGAATGACCTGCCAACACCGTGAGTGGCGCGAGAAAGCTGGTGTGAATGCATGCATACCAGGAACATGCAAACTGTACACAAAAAGGAACATATAAATAAATACTAGACTTAAAGTCTGCCATCAGCATAATGAATTTTACCTACTTGTTGGGTCCCAAAATACTAATGCTGAAATTCCATGCTTTTCCAGTTAATATTTTCAGAGGTGCTTTCAACTATAAATACAAATGTTTACTATGAAATTACTTAAAATATTTCTATACCAATTTTCAGGCTTCATAACTAAAAGCTACAAAAACTTCCTATAAATTGGATGGCCGGAGAAAAAAAACAATGAATAAAGACATGGAAGCTGATGAGAGATTGAGAAATGGATGAATGAATTGACAGGTCAACAAATGATAGATAAAATAAGAGATGAATGAATTAAAGGAAATACAGATGGACAGTTAGGCATTGGAAAAGGAAAAAGTCAGTAAGAGATATTGTTTTTATTATCATTTTTATCTGGACCCATAAAACTTTTTCCCCCCAAATTACATATTTTGAAATCTGTGTAGGAACCCTGCAGTTATTTACATCATATTTTCTTCAAAATATAAAAAACAATCCTTTTGAAACAGTTGTCTATAATTTAAAGTTTATTTCTTCAAAGGTCTTTCAAAACATGTATCATTCCCTGTTCTCAACTTTCTAAAAGCTATCTTCAGTCTCCCAGAAATAGCTAGTAACAAGAATTTAATGAAATTTAAGCTTTAAGAAATAACATCAATGTATTCTCATTAAATGTTACTAGAAGCAGTTCTTCATGATGAATGCTGTGTGAGGAGCACAAGCTCAAAATGTTCAGGTTACACTGTGTGTGAAAGGCAAACAGATAAAAGTTCTTTGGTAGAAAATAATACAACACAAAACAAGGATTGATTAAACAGTTTTCAATTTCAATAAATATTCAGAAGCTACATAAAAACTGTTAGCAAACAGTTTTAACAGAATGAAAAAACAAAACATCAGTTGAGTTTCTGCTCAGGGCTAGAAACACCTCTTTTATTATGTTAGTAATGAGATTGTATGTCATGTGTACCTGGTTTTAAATGTATGTGCAAAGCATCGTGATTGTCTAAAAAACAATTTGGCAACAGATTTCCAAACAGACCTTTTTCTGATTCCGGATAATTAAGTACAGCACATTTCAAAGTGTCCAACTTCTTGTCTTCTGATCATGACAGTCTTCCTTTCAGTTATCCCTAAATAAAGTGCAGGTCCTTGTCAGATATTTGCTTTAATGTTTCTTGGCTGTGATGCCAGAAATCTCCTCGTCAGTATATTTCTGTGAATGAGAGGCTGGTGGGGAAGACGGTTCCTATCCAGTAGTAGTGTTTAAGGCAAGAGAGTGTTCTCCTCCCACGGTCACTCGACAATGGCTGAGAGCAAAGCCATGGTACCCACCCCAGAGACGATGAGCAGGATTTGTAACAAGGAATGTCTAGAAAAAAAAAAAAGATGATTTAGAAAGGTATTAACTAACATATTTTCCAGACTAAATCATACCGTTTTTCATAGTTTGGAAGGTTCTGTGGTTTATAGTCTGGTGTGTTTTTTTTTTTTTTTTCTCTACATGACACATTTTTTAACTGATGGTTACATGTAAATTTGTACTGATAAGACATGAGCCAAGGGTTAAACATTACAGTCTGCAGCTGAGAGGAAAACTAAACGTGTGCTGAACCTGAGCTGGAGGAACTAGTCCAGAGTTTGGTACTTTAAAACTTGCTGCTAGAAGAGGCTGCAGACGATGAATAAAAATGACTTTGGAAGAGGAAATCCCTGGTGTTGCTGCTTTATGCAACACAACTGCTGCTCCATAACCCCAGATTCACATTGGATGCTCCTCTCCACCGGTAAAGAGCTCAGTGGAGTCGTTCCTGACCACTCTGATTTAGAGAATGGACGCTGGCAAGTCAGAAACTGCGAGCAGACTTTCAAGTCATGATTAAGTACGTTGAAAATCAGGTAACTGAACCAGATCGTCAACATGGAATAGGTCCCCCTCAGATTTGACAAGCACTAAATACATGTGACTTATTCTCCAGTGCTCTTTAATATACTTTCCTGTCTGATCATTCTCCAATAAAGGCCACTAGAGTCAATAAAATCTTTAAAAATAAAAATTAAAAGCAAAAAAAAAAAAAAAAAATGCAATCCTGGCACATTTTTCAAATGTAGAAGACTTTTTTTGGCTGAATAATTCAAAAGCCTCCAGTTGTGTAAAAGGGTAATTTGTCTTGAAAAAGAAACTGGACTGAAATGTGTAACAAAAACACAAACATGGTCTTAATATACAAACAAAGCTGCATCTCAAAAGCATAAAAAAACACTGATTAAGATTAATAGAACAAATAAAATCTGGCTCCTTGAGGGATAAATATAAAGAAATTAATAAGGAATTAGAAATAAAAAAAATTGGACATCTCTGTATGGATTCATTTTAAGTTCGTGTTTACCTTAAACTGGACTCCTGTAGCAGGTCAGGCACAACATTAACCAAGGCAATGTAGAGGAAACCCCCCGCAGTGAAAGGCAGAATCCAGCGAGAGGAGTTTTCTTCAAAAACAACAAAAATCTTCATGAATAAACTAATCAAATTTACATAATTTCCAGCTCATAACATATTTTGCTGTGTGTAAAATAATCTTATACTACCTGCATCTTTGGGGGACTGAGCATAGAGGGCAAAACAAGCTCCTAAGACCCCAACCAGAGCTGTGGATATCTGCATCTGGGCGGCACTCCAGCGATCGAACCCGGCTCGCAGCAGAATGGCAAAGTCTCCCACCTGTGGGAGACGACATTTCTCTCAACACAGAAAAAGCTAAACAACAACTGTGCTTACAAAGACTCCGGTAGCCAGATATGTTATAAAGCTCCAAGATATGCAAACAATTTATTTCCTAATGAAAACATTGAAGAATCGTTATAATTAACCTCGTGAGGGATTTCATGAAGCAGGATAGCAAAGGTGGTGAGGAATCCAACCTGGCAGATAGAAAACACAAATGTTCAAAATCTGTTTTTTGTAACACAGAAGAATGATGAGAAAATGCCTCAAAAGTTAAAAAAGTAAGACAAGTAAAAGAAGGTAAAAGGTTAATTTATATCATTTAGTTTAAGCCATTTGCAGCTAATTTTGTAGCACAAAAGGCCATTTGCTTATTTTAAGCGGTTCTAACAAACAAATACGAATAAGAGTTTAGAAAGTGTATAACTGTAAGTTCTTTATTTATATTTTATTTAAAAATTATTTTTCTTTACTTCTTTTGAATATTTCAATAAGACAAGTGTGACAAACACAACATGAGTAAACAAAAAATGCTGGTAAAGTCTTGCATGTGCATGTTTGAAATATCTAGTCAACTTCCTTTCTGGCACAATGATCAATTCTTCATGCTGTTAACCTTCTGTCTCTCCAGCTGGACTCTTGTCCCAGAACTGCAGATACACGGTAACCTACTGAAGCGGCACAAATCCATGTTTCTGGAGTTTAAAATGCACCTCTTAAAAAAGCTTGTTTTAGAAAAAAAGAAACAGACAGAATATGAATATCTTTTGCGTCTTTAAACAATCGCTCAGTCAGTGAGGTTTATAATTAGATGGCCAGGTTTATAACAGCTTAAATAAATATAACTTAGAGTAATGCCTTTCATCTTTTTATTATTTTGCTGCATTAGATCAATTTGGACCTTTTCGCACATCAGTCATTGGCGTCGTTTTCCCCTCTTTAGTCAGTCAGATTGGAGCATAAAATCTTTTTACTCCACACACATTGAGGTTTTTTAAACTTTCACAGCTAGTTAGTGTCTTTTTGTGCATTTTCTGCACTAATGATCAACTTATGACTTTTCAGAATCAGCTACTTTTGGATTATTTGACCCAGGGTAATGAAGCCGCCTCTCCCACACAAAAATGCATATAAAATAAATAAACCTGGTGAGCTTTGCGCTGACACGGCTTAAAATACTAACATTTACAGGGGTGATGAAACACTGTGAAATAAAATCCTACCTTCTTGCTCACTGAGAAGCTTCCAGCTACTGCCAGTCCATGGGTGAAGTTATCAATGCAGTTGGCGAGAAGGTTTAGGTATCCACTTGTCTGTAACACATGGATGAAAAACTGTCCAATTTAAAGAAGAAAAAAAATGGTGCATTTTCTCTTTAGTACCTCATGCTAAGAATCAGCCTAAAATGAGATTTTAACAATATCAGATAAACATATCTTGAATACTCACAAAAAACTGTTACTCATCTTTTTACACAATGAATTAATTGTTATTAAATGTCTTTAGCCACGTTCTCAGGCTAAGCTATATAAACACAGGCTTGCTTACTGCGTGGGTTGTAGTTGGAATAAATTACTTGAATAGAAGCTGTCTGACCAAATGAATCAGGCAACAAAATGTACAAAGTAACACGTAATGCCTCGACTTGAAATAAAATCAAGAAAATACTTGCGAAACATTCTGGAAAGAGTTACAAAATAATTTCTTAAGGTTTTGGGACTCCACTGACAAACAATGACAGTGATTGTCCACACATGGAGAAAATAAGGGACAGAGGCCACCATTGACCAGCCAACCAAAATTACTCAGACAGTACAAACAACAAACCAGTGATTTCACGAAGCAACCATTTTGAAACACTAAGGAATCCAGCTAAACTCTGTGCTCATAAAATTGCAAAAGATGACAAAAGATGGCAAAGATGACATCCATGAAACTGCTAACCAAAATAAATTTGACACCTATTTCACGTTTGCCAGAACTTGTTTCTGACTAATAACTTTTGGAAAAATATTCTGCAAATTGATGAGACAAAGTATTTTTTGGGAAAGTGTGTACCTCTACATGGAATAAAGAATTAAAAAAAGAAAATAACATGACTAAAGTCAAGCATAGGCATGATGCTTGACTACAGCAAGCATCTATAGTCAAGCAGTGATGGTTTGGAGCTGCTTTGTTTCTTCTAAAGCTCAATAGTTGGCTGCCATTGATAAAACTCTCAATGCTGAGAAAGTCGTCATTCAGTGGTCATTCAGTCCACCACTGAATGACGCAAGAGAATGAAAGTTTTATAGTCGTCTAGTCAAAGTCAGAACTTAAATCCGATTCAGAAGATGTTCATTTTAAAAAAAGAACATTTTGATATGGCTGAATTAAAAATACTTTACAAAAAATAGTGGGGAAATTTATTTTACATCCAAACTGATGTAAAAGACTCATTACCACCTACTACAAAATCTTGATGTCAATTGCTGTTTAGAAAAAAGCAGTAAACAGATACAAGAAGCTGAGGGGAGGTTGCTTTTCCACATCGAGAGGAAGGTGGTTTTGGCAGCTTTTTTCTCCTTAAAATATGGAAATTGTCATTTGGCATCTACATTTTATATTTACTGATGTTATTTGTCTCGTAGATAAAAAATTATTTCACAATCTGAAATATTTTTTAAAAATCTGTGAGAGGGGACATAGTGTTTTTATTGCCTGTACTTCCATATTGCTGTTTGGTCAGGCAAAATTAATTAATAAATACAAGCATTTTTAAAAGCAATAGCCAACTTCCCTGTTCCATCATTTAGAAACCACTTATGTTGTCATTTGGGCTGAAGCTCAAATAAAGCCAGAGGGAAATAACCTGCGGTCCTCCGGTTGCCACAAGGAAATGTTTGCTCCATCTCAGTGACTGAAGCATGAGGAAGTAATGAAGTGTGATGAATTTTATGGCTAGTAATGTCCTCCAAGTTTTGGGAGCTAAATTTCCAATCCAGAGCACTGTGCAAGTTTTGTGTAAAAACAATGCATCGATGCAAAACACTGGCATGATTCACTAAAAAATATATTCACCTTGTTACTGTTCTTGCAATGCTTAACGTTTTAGGAGGACACACTGTTAGCTTCCCCCTTTGCTGTAAATCTCAGCCCATGTCTATTGTTGCCTCTGCCTAAAAGTGGTGTTCTCCTGTGGACAGCGAAATGGCTGAAGCAGCTGCTTCAGCCCCTGCACTAAAAATAGACACAAGGAGAGGAGCTGAGACGTGGATTCCAATCTTCTCCCTCACTGGCATTAGAAAGACATGGTGGAATGTGTATTCTGCTTCTACACACATACAGAACAAGGCTTTTTTACAGAGCTAGCATTAACTATTTTACTTTATAAAAAATAAAATAATAAAATGTGCATAAAATGCATACACTTTAATAATTAGTACGCCCATGCTTGTATGTATATCAAACATGGCATCTCATCTCTGTGTGAAACCAAATACAAATATGAACAGCTGTTTCAAATCTGTGAGCTGCAAATACAATATGTTTGAGGGTTAAGTGGCTCTTTGATAAATGCATTTCTTTTGCTTTTAGCCTTTTGACTGAACGACAGGATTGAAGAAGATGATTCACCTGGGTAAATATACACACAGAGTGAGCAACCATGCACAATGAAAATATAGGAGCAGCCTGTCTTTATTCATTTGTAATACAACCCTAAATAAAAAGATAAAACGCTGCTTTGCTCATTTTTAAGAAGGCAGGAGGCTAAACATTAAACTGACACTGGCTTTTTGAATCATATATAAGGCAAGCAAGAAAAATCAATAGGGATTTATTCCCAAATGTGTAGCTGCTGCTGTAAACTCCCGGGTGTGCTACGGGTCATCTGATACGACAGTCGTCAAAACAAAACTGACAGATGTGCAGACTAAGCATCATAGCATCTGCACAGAGAATGCCAACAAAGGGAAATGTGTGAAGGCTTGTATCGACATGCGAGGCTGAAAGTAATGACAGAAATACTTACAGACAGTTTGAAATTTGAAGGGGCATCCTCCAGGCTGTCTTCATCTGGAAACATTTTCTCCAGCAGGTGGAAGGCAAACAGACCAATGAGTACCCACAAGCCCTGGGTCATGTAGTGTTTGTGTTTACTAACTGGAAAGACAGCACAGAGTGTAAATATGTGGGCATGAGATGTACATGAGAGATCTGGTGATGCAGCCAACAAACTGCTTCTAAAAACTGCCACAGACCTGAATGAAGAAATGTATAAATGCCATTTTCTTTTTTTAATGAACCAGTATTTTTTCTTACAAGAGGGATTTCTTGTTAGAGCATGAATATATTTATGAAACCTCTCACTCTGAGACCCACCTCGAGGGCCAGAGAGCGCCCACGCTTCAGGAAGGAGGTGAAGAAACACGTCACCAAGGAGACCACCAATAGCAAAGCTCAAGAGCTGCTTCAGCTTCTGACATCCAGCTGGCAAAGAAACAAGGTACCAATTATGACAAGGTTTGATTAACAACAACCTCTGTGCTGTTTTAGGTTTAAACACAGTTTATGATAAGCTTAAAAACAGCATCAAAAAAGATTGTGATAAATTAGCATCTCTTTTCAGCCCGGCTGTTGTCATTTCAACATATGAGGCACTTAAATGCACAGTAGCATCTCTGGCATTACCTATAATAACACTTCACGGAAACTTTAACCTTGGAGTGGCTGCATTTCTCAGCCCTCGGCCTAAAATACTTCTGGAATGCCACGTTAGCGTGGGTGGGGCCTGTCAAAACTTGCAGCCCTTTCGTTCACCCAAAGTGACTTTGGTAGGGTCACAGAGTACAAGGAAAGTGTACAGTAGATCATCAGAATCATTTAGAAGTTACAAGTCTGTATTAAGCTGGATATATAAACTATTACATGCAGATATTTTCTGTACGCAAACTCATGTTTAGAAGGAATGATCAAGTATCATCAATAAGCAAGGATTGCAATAAATGGTATATGTATTCATAAAAAAGCAAAGTCTCAAAGAGGTAAGTAATTCTCAAAGAAAAATATGATGTTAAATACAAAACTTGAGATAAACTAAACTCAATGGCTCCAGCAAATAGACATTTAACTTGGTGCACCATTGTGTTTGAATCTAGCCTCATAGAAGAAGTTTAAAAGAGTCTTGTTTTTTTTCTATGTTGTTGCACTTGGCAGCTGAAGCTCTTCTCACTCAGAACAGGAAACTCTTTACTGTAAATAGGAATCTTAAAAAAAGAAAAAATAGCTGTGAATTTGCATCATTGCACACTATAATTGTTTAGAAAACATGCAGCTGCGTTCACATTTGGGCTCTGCTGAGAGTTCACTTCGCACTGTCTGATATAGGAAGACTTGAAAATTTAGGATGCAGCTGCCTGCTTTCCACCAGAAACATCTGTTGATCCCAATGGAAAAAAAAAACTCTCTCTAGTGTGGAGATGAGTTTCATCACAAGGCTATTCAATTGTAAAACATGGATGGGAGAAAAAAGATGAAACTACTATTTGTAAAATCTTACACCTTTAAGAAATTAATAATAGTAATTAGGAAACATTAAAATGTATGAGTTATTGCAAATTGTCATTTCTGAATAATTGTAGTGGATATGAACGGCTTCTTATAGCAGCTCTATAGCAAGACAGGAGAAACTAAAAAAGCTGCTTCTTTTGCTTTTTTGACAGATTCTCTAAACTAGTGAATCTGTCAACCAGTTCAGAGACACATTAGAAGTCTGGATTATATTATTACATTTCTGCAACCATGGATTTCTCATTTTCCAGATGTGTGAACCAGCAGCCCAGTTTACTCCATTTTCTGGCAGTGTTTCCATGTTTACAAGAAAGATAGAAAGAAGAAGTAAGCCTGATCACACTTCCCTCCCCCTCTTGCTCCAATCCTTCCTATTTTGGGGGGAATTTGGACTCCTTATAACAGGAATTCAGAAATCTGCTGGTTCTGCATATAAAAAATATCCCTAACATTGAATAATTCCCTGACCCATATAACGGACGCTAAAAAATGCTAACTAAAATCACGCAGGTGTCACAGCATCCAAACAGGTTAAAGAGAAGCAACAGAGCATCTTGGGAAGATTATTTTACAACATCTTTATGCAATTAAATTGATAACAAAAACCGGAACATTTCTTTAGGTTGCTACAGACATTTCAATCTGAACACTTCTGCTTTCAAAATAAAAAACGTTTTTCCCAGTTTGGCAAGAATCTGAGTTCAATCTGAGTTAACGGTGGAAAAAAAAAAACAACTTAACGTCTAAAGCTTAATTTGAACTAAACAAAAAAAAAAAAACTGTTGCGAATAATTTGAGTCATGGTTAAGCTGATTCCTACCTTCAGTTTTGAGGGCAGTTCCTGCTTCAATAGGAATAACAAGCAGAGGGAAAACCCCACTGAGGCCCACAGCGACTGAACCCACCAGGGACAGGAGCCATACATGCGTGTGTTCACTGGTTAAAAAGTCTGTGACTGCCTGCAGGCCTGGGAGGTCATCTGCCAGACTGGGGCTCGGTCCCGCAGCTGTAGCCGTCGCATGAGCCATAGAGGTTTGTGTCATCTTCTGGCTGCTTGATGCTCCCCTGGAGGTGAGCATCAGCAGAGCAGCAGGGACAAAAAGAGCAGCGACAGCCCAGCTGGGCCTCCAACAGCCTCCACCTTTCATCCGTCTTTCAGCCAAAAAAGCACTTGGAGCCTGTGATGCTATAACAAGAGAGAAGATATGACAAAAAAAAAATATCGTTTCAAATGTCTAAACATTAAGAATGATTGTGTCATGTTTGTCCTCCTACAAAACCATATTAAAACAAAAAATATATTTCCCACCCCAATCTTTTCCCACTTTCAAACATGTTTGAAAAAGCTCTAGAGAGCCACTAGGGCAGCGCTAAAGGGCTGCGGGTTGCTAACCCCTGTTCTGGACACATAAAAAGCAAAAGCAGTTTCTCATTTCAACAATCGCCTTGATCTTGTGCTTTGAGCGTTCTGCAGGTGTACGTCCATAAATAGAGCCGGATCTCCTTATCGCATTAAAATGCAAACCACTTGTTTGCTGCAGCCAAAAAAAATGAAAAAGACAATATTTTCAGTGAAAATAGATTCAGCTGGATATCTGATGATGTACAAGCCAGGGATCTGGTTGTTTGCAACAAACTCTTGGATTTTCCAGCAGTACGCTCGGAGCTCACAGTTTACTCCAACCAGATGAAATCTCTGGAATTCAGAGAAAGTTAAAGAAAACTACAAGCATGTCTCTGGTTTCTTCATTGATCTGACATAATCAATGTCAGATCAATGATCATGTCAGACAAATGATATGATCATTGATCTTACATCAATGACATGATCATTGATGTAGGATCAATGATCATGTCAGACAGGTGACATGATCATTGATCTCACATCAATGATCATGTCAGAGCCTCTTCCACTGAAGAATGTTTTTGCTTTCTTTGTGGCTCTTTCAGATCAAACTGGTTGCATCTACCAGCTACCAAATCTGCCTCCAAATCCCCAGTTTACAAAAGAATAAAAAATAAAATGATAATAAAAATGGATTCAATCATTTCTACTCGCGTAATCATTTCTCGTGTACATTCTATACCTGCTGAATGTTTCTTGTTTCAGATTTTAGAATCAAACCGTTTTAAATGAGTTAGTGGGGTTTGTAAAAATGATCAAAATGTTTAGGTAAATTTAAAAATAGTTAATTGACAGAAAAATGGAAGCACACAATGACATATTAAGGATAAGCGATTACAATTATATGATAACTGTATGCAAGAATCACAAACTGGTAAAAGCTTTCATAAAAGATTATTAACACGTTAGGTGCTACTGTTTTGTCAAACAGGGAAGTTTAACAAAAGCTGACTTGTTTCATTCCTATTGGTTTTGCCCTATTTAAGGAAGTCAAACTACTATAGTGATGTTTTTTTTTGCTCTTAACAAACAGGTTATAGCTACATTTAAAAGCATAGATATAACCTCAGTTTACAATGGGAGGCATTTTTTTTCTTTTTAATATGGCAGAAAAGAAATCCTCATTATGAGCTGTGTTTTTGCTGTGAATGTTGAAAACAACAACAGAAATCCAAATGATGATTTTCAGTGAGAGCTTCAAAGCACGGCAGGAATGCTGCCAGCTAAGCAAATACGTCAATCCATCACTTATTGATCAGAACTGACCCATATTCAGGAGGATCATAACTTGCGATTTATTTAAAAAAATCATTCAACATCAGCTCTTAAATTGGTCAACTGGCTGCCATTCATAAAAACCCGAATCCACTTGTTTCGGGTTGAGAAGAAGTGAGACTATCATGCCACCTTTAATCTTGAGTGTTATTTAAGAAGCCCGTTTATGATGACACAATATGTAAAAAGTTAGACAACATCCCTCGAAATGGAATCTGTTCAAGTACTTTTTAAAATAGAAATCTCTGTAGTTGGAATTTGCTTGATTTTTTTCTGGTTTGTTTTTAGTGGAATAACAGTAAATTGGAGAGCAAATAAACTTGCAACTGTTTTTTGGGCATTTTAAATAGTCACGAACAGACGCTGACCTCAATTTAAATAGTACATTATGTACATTCTCAAACATTAACAAGTATCACACTAGCTACAGCTAATTTGGCTGTAGAAGTAACATCATCTCGACGGACATTTTAAACCCCCTACGGCCTTTCTACATTTTGTTGAGTTTTATCATAAAATAACCATGAAACAAATATTTTCAGTTTTCTTCCCACTAGCACTACTTAATTAATAGAAATGTTACATTGAATGATGCTGATGATTTTTTTGGCATAGATATTAGGAAGTCTAAAACTGCAGAACTTAACAAGACCTTGAGCAGAAGTTGGGAGTTTGGAGAAGGAAAGTTAGAGGCTTCCCCGCCAAATTCAACCTAAAAATCCAAAACAGCAGTCTTGCTTTTTACAACTTGACAGATATGGCAAGCAAACTTTGTCTTCACACTTCAGACAGCTCGTATCTCCTTAAATCTTTCACAAACTCTGAGCCGTGAATCCTCCAAATGTGAACGTCTGTGCATACAAAAACAGCAACATATAAAAAAAAAAAAACAGTGACATTAGGGATGATGACATCACTCCCAGATCCAAGGTCCACGTTTAGAGGCAATTGATATGTAGCACAAGTTAATCAGCATTCATTGAGGGCTTCCTGGCTGTCTGGCTGGGAGCCCCCACAATTTAACAGACACCACTTCTCTTAAAAGAAGATCTGCTTCTGCTTCTCAGTGGTCACTAGCTGTACAGCCCAAATATACATATTTTTTTAGTACTTAACTTTGCCAAAAAAAAAACGATTTTCCTCTACAAGCACCAATCATCGCCCCCTAACATGTCAGTTACCGTAGCAACCAAACAAACATGGACAAAAAACTCATTTATTTGTTTAAGCTGTTCTCAGAGTAACAGAATCTGTGCAGCAAAGGAGACTTCTGAACCTATTATTGACGGTCAACCTTTAAAAAAAAAAACATGAGTAAAGTTGAGGCAGACAGAAAGCTCCAGAAGGAGCAGACTTCCAGACGGACTTCCTCTTTGGCGCATGGCGGTTATTTATCATTGTTTCCGTTACTCGTTTCAGAGCGTCTGGCCAGCTGAGGCGACTACCTTTATTTTAACTTATTGGATGTAAAAAACGGACGCAAATGAGACGCTAAACAATACGTCTGAGAGTTAGCGAAAACACGTGTTGGTCGAAAACAGTTGGGCTGGGAAAAACTTGGGACGCCATGACGCTGAAAGAAAGTGATGTGAACTGGGTGAATAACGCGCAGTAACCAGCCCTGGCGTCTGCAGCTCGGAGTTAGCAGGCTAACAGCGGCTAGCAGCGGACGGAGGAATGTGGTCGGACCCGGTTTGCTAAAGAGATTAGCTCCTCAAGCGCGCAGCCACGTAAGTTTAATGCTAACAGCGGCTGCTCCTCCGACAGCTAGCGGCAGTTCCACAAACTTACTGCCGCGAGCAACTTGTTGAAAACCTCCCTGCACCCAAACAGCACAATCTGAACTATGACTCGTTTTGTGAACATACCTTGTGGTTTCAACAGTCCGTGCACCGGAGTGTCCCTGCCATCCAGACCCTGATGAACTGCAGCCAGAGTTCCCGCAGACTCCCAGCGCACTGCTGCTGCTGCTGTGGGGCGGACGGGGACCCACAGAGCGGCTCTCCCAAACAGCCACGTATCAGGAACACGAGGGGGAGCACCAGGGAGAATGCAAACACGAGAGGGGAGTCACAGCGTGGAACCCGCCTCACCAGAGTTTGCAGGAAGTAGTTCATCCTCCTAATTGTTCCCAGACTAACGCAGTTGAAGGGATTGTTTACGTATTTGACGCAAATTCACGTGAAATGATGATTGAAATAAAACTTTTTCTTCTGGGGAAGAGGCACTTCAGGCATAAAACTGCAGATGCTGCATCATCTGCAGTAGCTGATTTGTTCTACTCAATACGACCGTAGAATTGTATGCACTTTATTTATAATAATAGTGCTGTGACACATTTCTAAAATATTGAGCAGCATAGCTGTTTCATTGCAAATCACTTTCAGTGTTTCAGTGATATGGTGACACTGAAACATAAACTCCATGCATACATTACAGTGCATTAGAAAGTCACTTTTTCCACATTTTAAGCTGCAGCCTCAGATCATATTTGATTTCTTTCCCCAAGCTTTTTATAATAGTTTGCTAAAATTCTGGCCCATTCCAGTAGAACCAAGTCAGGTCTGAAAGCGACCTTTCACCCCGTGCAAGTCAAGACTCGTTCATCTGTATCCAGCTTCAGCCCATATCTTCACTAGGCTTTTGCTTTGGTAGTGGGATTAATCTGCACATTTCACATTGGAACATGTTGAGGTGAGGAACACACAGCCCCTCTCCTTCCTGCATGGTATAAAAACTCGACATTTCATTCCTGTTTAAAGCTGTCTATATTTTTTGAGCAGATGAATGTTCAAAAAATATGCTTACAGAGGTCCACATTTTTCTCTCTCTTATCTTTGCTGATTTTTTTTCATGTCACAGAAGGAAACAGCACGTTTGAAGTCTTACAAAGCATTCAAGAAAAATACAAATCAAAATGGATTTTCATTTTATTGAAATGTTGTTTAATCAGACTTTTGCACAGCAGTGACTTCAAAATCTGAGCTTTACCAAATTGCTTAAGGGCATATTAATTTATTCCATCCATCAGTTGACTATACTCACTTACCTTGCAAGGTCTGGTGCCTTTCATGAGCAGTTGCTTGGTGAGGGGTAGGATAAACCCTGGAAAAGTTATCCGGCCATCACCGAAAAACACAAAGAGTTGAAGCACAGGTATAGGATACAGGACACTCACATTCATAGGGCAATTTAGAAAGTCATGTTTTGTGATTGTGATGATGTCCAGGTACCCAGAAAGTACTGCTGTTATGTTTCCTGAAAAATGCAATTGGAAGTTATTTTATTTCTCAGAACATATAACATTCATGGTAACAGGATTCCAAATTAGTTAATGTTTCCAGTCGATTTTACTGGACTTTTTCCAAAGTTTTATTTAGCTTTTGGAATCCGTACTCCAAAGATTTTCACAGTAACAGTCAGATTAGTTTAACCTGAATAGGTCATTGCTCTCTAAAATGATTAAACACCACACATATTACCTTAGAAATGGTAGAACTATGACATAAATCCTGCAATGATTGTCGCTGCGAGAAAGATGATGATGGGCAATAACCCTGCTTTTTTTTTTTTTTTTTTGAAGCATTGACAAAAAATGTAAAGCATAAATATTAATTAGAAATTACAATTGGTAGGACTATGTATTGGTTTTAGTTATTTCTTAGTAATCCCTAAAAAGTGATGTAAAGCGAGGCCTGAAAGTCATACAGGTTTTCTTTAAAATCCGACTCTTTCTTGCTCTCAGAAACATGTTTAGATTTTTTTTTTTTCTTTTTATCCACCCAACACTGACCTATGAATCATTGGCTTATGAGTCAATGGCTCCTGAACTGGAACAAACAAGTGTTTTTATCCACATATAAAAGACAACTTGGCAAACAGTCAATTTTAAATGGGATCTCTGGGCACTTTGTTACAGTGGTCATAGATATCCATGTCCTTATTTCTTTAGTACAGGCTCTGAAACATCCCAGAGAACTCAACTTGACAGTTTAAGACAGCTTTTTCAGCACCAACAAGCAATTAACAAACAGCTGTTGGGTAATAGATGTAAATTATACAGTAGGTAATAAATTTCATGTCTATGTTTTAAAGAGCTAATTTTTAGGTGACATTCAGCTGTTGAAGATTGTATGTTTGGCACACCTTCTTTTGTCCTCTGCTTGTATTCTTGCATTTACTCGTTTTCTTTTTGGCACACTGACTGCAACATACTGTCATGGTAATTCTCTTCATTAGAGCTGCTAAAACGAAATCCAAAGCCCTTCAGATTTCGGTGTTGCTGCAACTGAATTTCTCCAATTGGAACAAATAAAGATGTTTGTTCTCAATAATCTGGATTTCGCTGAATTTCTATTTTTTCCATGTTTTGTAATTTTAGCCACACATCCGAAAAACTGAATTGGTAAAGGCATTAGACATGAACATTTTTGATATAAAATATTTTCTTTATGTGAATGTTGCCCATGTTGAGAACCGTCTCAAAACCCCGCTTCCTCCCTCTCCTCAGTTGGATGTTTCACATTAACTACCCGACCACTAGGTGGTGCATGTGACATTTACTGCATGACTTGTGGCTTAACATTTGTTGAAACAGTAGATAAGAGATGTTAATTTTTATATAGTGGATGGCATGCAATTATATCTTTGGCTCAGCACTTCTGTTCTAAACTTGAAGATACTGCAAGTAATTAACTTGAGATGAAGTAAAAAAAACATTCTTTACAAGTCGTCCATTTAGATATTTTTTAATTTGAGGTGCACAATATATCCATTTGTTCCCAGACAGTGTAACACTAGCCACGAATAATGATATGCGTCTTTAAATAAATAAATACATTTTGAAATCTAATTATTTCCAAAAGGTTATCAAAAACAAAGACCGACCAAACATATGTCAGAGGCCTAAACAGGTTGCAGAAACGCACACTGTGCTCTTCAGAGACACGGTTTTTGATAATTGTAGACTAACCAAAGTTTGAAGTTCTCAATTTTTAAAAATAGACTAACGGACAGGCGGACTTAACAGTGAGAGATGTGAAGATAACCAAAATTCATGAATAATATCCGCACTGACTCATCTTTGTCTGACTTGAGCAATACACAAAAAAGAAAGAGGAACTACTTGTTTGGTGGGATCGAAGCCCAAAGCCTTATATGGGTAAATTTGGACAAAGTTGGTTGTTTTTAATATGTGTAGTTTGGGAATAAAGAGTTTAAACGAAATTAATGTCATGCATTATGAACCACACTGAGGTGGCAGACTAGCCAGATTTTGCGGAGCTACATGCTGATCGGTTTTGTGGGGAAAGAACAAAAAAGCCCTGAAACAGTTAAAGTGTCGTTCCACTGTTTGTACGCATGTGTACTAATGTCCATGCGCCTTGTGATTCACCCTTGTCTAATAATATCTGCAGGCCCTGTCTGAGAGCTAAAGGTTGTGGAGTCCAGTGAAAATGAGGAATCAGGAATAAGAAGTGAGAGGGCTGGATGTCCCCTTGGGTTGCATGTCAGGTGAGCGTTTCCATGTCATTGTGAAACACACGATGGCCACTGAAACCTCGGGGGACTGTCAGCCAGGAAGCACAAGCCCTAACATGGACCATCCGACGTTCAGAAATATTCAATGCAGTTTGTTCAGTTTTCATTTAAAAAAACAGTAGTTGGATACCCTCACGTCAGCGAAAAGCAACTTTGCACGATAACAGGACAAATTACCTCTGTGTTTCACTGGAGGTTCTGATCAAATTGCAAAAAAAATTGGGTAAAATTCAGCATTTTTTAATCTTTCAAGTTAACTATAATTCTAATCATTCCTGCATGAGCTTCTGCATAAAATAAAGCATGCTATGCATCAATGTTTATAAAAGTAGCTGGTTATGACTGTTTAGTTTTTGTTCAATATACACAGAGTAACTTCACAGAAAAAAAGCATTTATGCTAAATTTTCATCAAGCTAGCATCACCACAGCATAAATATGTAAACAAAAACAATTTGCAAAGTTTCTGTAATAATTTATTTGTGAAATAGTCACAATTTTGAGCTGATGTCAGCGTTGCTTTTTCCAGATGATATCTTCATGCCTGTTGTTTTTGAAATCTACTTTGTTTAGCAATCAGAGTCTGTTTCTCCACGCAGTGCTCATTTTACAAATTACTTCTGTAAAAACTTGATTATTTAGATTTTGCCAGTCTGTTCTGCATTTAGTGTATTTCAAGTCAGTGTTAAAGGGGAAGCGTCAACTATTGACATCTCATAAAGATGTACCCAATGCCACTGAATTCAAATTATGGTGATAATCTTTGTTGTAGTCTCCAACAGTGCATGCAGTCTGTTTCAGTTTCATGCTAAAACGGCTTTGTCAGGAGCATGTGAAAACATACACTTAAAGAACAAACTTCAAATGTAGTAATTATAAAATAAAAACGGGGGAAAAAACGCACACTACATGTTTTCTTTTTATTTCAACTAAGTCGAGACAGTCGCCGGTTGTTTGAACAAACTTTCAGTACTGTCAGGATTTCTCACAGCCTTGACAACTCATTTCATTGGGACAGTTTGCCACCTTCTTGTTTTAATAAGGAAGAAGAACAAGGAGAAGAAGCAGAAGCATTACAGGACCAACCTAAATTGGAAGAATTAAGGAAGTTTTTAGTTCCCCTGCTATTACTGAGATATATAGAAAGCTTGCATTTTTCAACCACCTTTGGCAATTTGCTTCCAGCGATTCAACATCTCCCTGGTTGACACCTTTGGAGGCTCACCGTTGGATGTTGCTCAGAGGACGACGGTAACAGACAAACCCTTCAGTCTTCTGAGCGAGACTGTGGGCGTTTCCTGCTTTTCCTGCTTAAAACCCTTTGAAATGAATTGCTGCATAGCTATTATTTCGTGTTTTGCAAGTTTTTGATATAGAAACGTAATTGCTTAAATAAGTACCTAGTTGTTTTAATCATACCCTTAAATCCTGCAAAATGTGTTTGTGTTTTTCAAAGTCTTTTATCTTCACATATCTGGATCTCTGCAATTATTTTATATTTTCAATTTTTCAAATGGAGAACAGAATGTTTGTCTCAGTTTGAATGTAAAGTTAATTGCAGGCGGTGTTTAAAAAAAATCAAAATATGATTTATTTATTGGTAAAATGATCTGTGGGACATTTTTATTGGCTTCTTAACACATTATTTTTTAAATAGAAAATTGCAGTCTTTTCCCTTATTTCTAACTCAATGTACTAAAACTTTTTTTTGTTTCTTTTCATCTTTTTTTTTTTCTGAGTTACTCAACTGGCTCAGAAGAAATGGTGAGCGAAGACGATTACGAAATTTGAATACTGCCGCAGGAGTTACAGAGTGTGGACATCAAACTGCAGTCATTCTGGCCAAACTGATGTTCAGCAAAGGAGGAGTGCAACACTTCCTGTTGCGACGTACCCTGTATCCTGTTTTCCACAGTCAGTGGTCATGCGTGTCATTCCCCTCTGCAGAGCAGTGTGGGCACAGTCTTGTGACCCTAGTCTGCAAAATCTTCTCCGACTGATTTTAAAACATCTCCAAAGTTCAGAAAAAAAAAAAAAACATCTATCGTCAGCAGAAATTATGCATTATAATAGCACTGTAAATGTGTATGCATGGCTGTTGAGAAATAGCTGTGGGTTTAGTCAAAAATATGATCAGGCAAATCAAGATATTGCGAAATGACAGACTTTTATAGTGTTAAGGAAAGCGTAACAGTAGCAGCATTTGGAAACCTGCAGCACACAGTGTTTTCTTTAGAGTATAAGTAGCATCTTAAAATAAGTGTATGGAGAAACAGTAATGCGAACGCTGACACCTCCATATAGCCTGTGACTCGAGGGGCCAGCTACGTGACCATGATTAAGAGGTGCCAACACAACTGTTTGCATGCTTGTGTAAGCTTTTGGCCAGCTCAGATACGTATCTTGTGACAGCGTTTAGACTAAAAACTGTGAAAAGCACAGTTACACTCTGTGGTGTGACCAAACCAAAAGGCAGCCGTCTTGGCTGGAGGTGGAGGTCACAAGAAAGAAATTTCACAATATTACACTGACACTTAAATATATTGGTACTGGAAGTTTTATTTTATTCACAGCAGAAGTTTTAATGATTTGAGTGGTTCCTTCCGAACAACCTCACTTTATTTATGATTTTACCAGGAGACCTTTCAACTCGTCAGTGTAAAGCACAGGACATCTGTGATGCTGTATTCCAAATAAATAGTTCACTTTTATTCACGCTGGCTCATTCTTATAGTTTACAGCCATTTTTAATGGAACAAGTGAATCTTTTTCAGTCCAGACCATTTTTCCATCTCTTTTTATTAATTTCTATTGCTGCAATATTTTGATAGCATTTCAGAGGGTTGATGAGTTTTTCTGTATTATCTATCTTGTGGTAATAGGTGACTGTTTCCATGCAAATGGCAAAAACTTCGCTGACATGGGACATTGAGCATGCACTTAGGAGAAAAAAACAAAAAAACCTCTAGTTTATAAAGACACCAAGTACATCTCCATCTCATAAAATCTTCATTAAACAAGACTGGAGACGCAAAATGCAAGGAGAGAGAAATACAATTTTTCAATTCATCATTGTTCACAACCTGCTGTTGTAAATAAATGTATTTATAGAAATCTTCCAGAACAGGATTGCTCTGATACTCTGTTAATGTTGACGGGTTTTTGGGATTTACAGTGAGAGTTTTTTTTTATTTTATTTCGCCGTCCTGTGTTTTAGTTGAAAAAAGTTTTTTTTTTTTAGCTTTTGATGCGCATAAACCAAAGGAGTCTGATTCTAAAACATGGTGCAATTAGTTTCTCTAAAACAAGGTCAGACTGAGCAGACATTTTGTTCAAGGATGGGAAAAATAATCACACTGTGGATGCAGAATGACAGCGTTTCTCACCTGCAATAGTTGTGAGGTCAAAGGTGGTGAGACTGCTCAGATTTTTCCCAATCGGAAATCGAAATTCACAAACCAGACCCAGTGACATTTTTCTATTGGAAATTAACAATTTTCAGATTAAGAGGTCAAATGACATGGAACAAGTAAATAAATCTTAAGCTATGAACTTAAAAAAAAAGGAACTGTTCTTTTAGCTAATGGCTTGTGAAAAACTTTTTTCTGCCATTTTTTTTATGTAAGAAAACTGAAAGGACTTCCATCACTGTGATCCTGGAAAAAGATCATCATCTGGTTTGTTTTGGTGTGTTTCTAATACCTAGAACTCTCATAATGCCATTAAATGTCTGAACCCAGTCTTGCTGTGACTGAATGTTGAAGTAAACAGGAACTTTTGGAATTTCAAAATAATGCGTGCAGACATCTTAAACCACTCCTCATTTCATTGCATTTCACCTCTAAGAAGCCTGACAACTTGCAGTTATTTGAAAGGCCTTGAGAAATCGTTCTTCAGGCCTCCTAATGACCTTTAAAGATCTGCTTGAACATGAAATGCTTTATGTTTCACACATTTGCAGTTCAAAGCCTTTCTACTTGATTTTCTTTAAGTTAGTTTGTAAGTTTTTTCATCTTTCAAATAAAACCCCCTGGAGCAACATCATTCAAAGACAAATAGACATTTAATCTTAGAATCTTTAAATCGAATGGTCAAATAGAAGATTTAGCAGAAAACAATGTGTTCTTGGAAATAAACTGAAGAGCTGTGGATGCCTTAATATGCCTGATGTATTACTGTAATACCACAAAACTGCATACTTTATAGTTGTGGAGTTTCATCTGCTTCAGACCATTGCCAGGCACTTAGAGGTTTTATCATTTTATCCTCCACTTAAAGTTAATATGTTTCAGTCACAAATTAGGAGAATTCTAGTTTGGCTGATGTAATCACTTCTGCTTTTTGCAAAGCACAAAGGTGGTAACTTTTCAGAAAATAATTTTTAACTTGCAAAAGATTTGAGCAGCATTATCTTGAAATTTGAAAATTTTCTCCAGGATTAGGAGGATGTTTGTGGTATCAGGATCTGAGGCAAAAATGAAAACAAGACTTTTTTCTGGCTTTCTTTCAACAATGGCATGTTGTGTCACACTTCCATGAAGTTTTTGTTAATAGATTATTCCATTTGGATTGAATATCTCTTCTTATGTTACCATGGCTGCTTTTCTGATTAATGTTCTTGCACATACTGTCAGCAGCTGCTCTCTACTCTATTTTTAGATTATGTGTGGAATAGTGCTCTGTAAAGTGTTCAGTGCTTGTAACCCTGCTTTAAATTTATCCACAACATTGCCCGATGTGCTTCTTTATCTTCGTTATGCTACTTTTCTGCCAACAAACTGCTGAGATCTTCACAGAACACTGCAAATTAATTACTCACACACAGATTAATTTTTTCTGTCAATTACTGACATGATGTCATTTCAGGTCAATAGGTTGCACTTGATTTTATTTAGTGGTATCAGACTGACAGGGGTTGAAAACATGCACTACGCAGTTTTCAATGTGTGCTGGTTTGTGTTAGCCTTTGTAATTTTTAAAACTTAAAAGGTTTTAATACCATCATGTTATATTTTCTTAAATTATATAAGAAATTAGATTGGGCAAATCTAGTTAAAGTTTTCTTAGTCTGGAGCTCATGCAAAAATATTTGGTGTTCTTATATAATTAATAAAGTCTCAAGGAGTTTTTATTTTTTATTTTATTTTTAAAATTTTATTTAAAGTTAACTATTCTTATCCAGGGACATGCTGAAACGTAACTGAAATGTAACGTGGAAACTTCAAGGCTTGAACAAACATAAAAACACAAAGTATTTTCCCACTATTCTCTGATAACAGGTTGAAAAAAAAAACTACAATTGGATGACGGTCCTGTATTACATAAACTTATGTCATTTACATTATTATTTTTATATTTGCAGTCTTCCTTTTTTTAACTTTTAATGATGATGAGGATGTATTTCTAACAGTGTTGACATTATTCAAATTACTAGATTCGGACTTATTAGTAATTGTCACACTGTGTTATCACTGTGCTAATTTTTTTTATAAATATGATATGTCTGTGTTTGATAAGAAAAAAAATACCATAAAAATGAAATCAGCAAAATTGAAATTGACTGTATGATGTAAGATCACATAGTATGTCTATAATTGTAATTATAAAGTTAATAAAACATTCACTTTTTGAATTTTAGTGGAAAGGATAAAATATGCTGTTAAACATGCCTTAGAGGGATTTTGCAGTTGCAAAATGGAATTGTTGTGGTTTATGTTTTATAATTTACAGTCTGTCTGCAGAATATGGAAATCACTATGAGCTTGATTTTCTATATTTTTTATAAAACTTGTAAAATGAGAATGTACAATCAGTCCTGGTGCTACTGTGGCACATTTCTGAGCTGTAAGACTGGAACTTCGATGAAATAAAGACAAAATTCTTATCTTCCACCATCTGTTTGCTGTACTTTCTGGCTTTCACAATATTTTCCATCAAACGCAGCGACTATCACGAAACTGTTGCACACTATTGTTTCCTTTATGTCTAGAAACAAAATCAGAAATTTATATACCTTTAACCAAACTTTACCAACCAGTTTTACTGCTTTGACAAAGGCATTTTAACATAAAAAAAACAAGAGGCTACTGCATTTATGGTTGACAGAAAGGTTGGAAATCATAATACTGCATGTGTTTGTCTACCGAGTACCACAAAAAGATCCCAACAATGCAACAAGCTCCCTTGGCAAGGTCTGGTTCATCCTGGCCAAAATAACACATAAATGTATTCATTTAAAGGCCAGTTTAAAGGAACTGAATCTGAAAACAAGGTCCAGGTTCCTCATTTTGCAGCATGTTGCTCTTGTTAAGCATGTAATGTACACTGCATGCTTTTATCTCTCAGGCCACAAGGAACACAAAGAGTTACATCCTTTAAAAACCCAACTCTGTGGTGAAAAGTTATCACAGTAGCAAAGTTGAGTAACAAACCATTTTAACACTCTTCAAAAGTAATATGTTCAAGTTAAACACCGATAATGTTTTAGATCATTTAGACTGTTAAATACTTGTGAAATACAGGACAATCTGGAAAGTAACATGATTGAAGGAGTAAATTACAAAGACTCTTGACTTATGTAACTGTATGACATCTATAAAATGATGTTCTAAACCCCCTCGTATGCCAATAGTAAGAAAAAAATCTACATATCCGATTAATACAAAATCATTATCACTTTTTATAACATTTGTCACAGCAGATAATCTGAGAAGAGCAGCTCGATCTGGTGTTTTGTTTCATTTCAGAGAAAATGTTGAGCAGCAATCTTTCTTTCAGTGCTATCAGCAGCAATCTTTTTGCTTTCTGACTCATGTTTATTCTCAGAAGACAATAGATCAAGACCCCTGAAGTAGGAATTCAAACGTGATGTCCTGAATGACTGCCCTATATTGTAAAAAAAAAAAAAGGCTGCACTCGCTGCAAAACTATAAACAATATTGGTTTATGTTTCAAAAATATCTCATGTGAACTTGAAGAAATGTTCCTTCCAGGTACACATAATGCTCACTACTTTAGCACATTGCAGCTACACTCAACTCCAAGCTTAAACATCTGAGTTTTAGCTGGCAAGCTAAATCCAGTCCAGTCTTTAATCCTATCTCTCAGGTATTCTGTTTTTTATTATTTTTATTGTTTTATTAATAACCACTTCAAGTTACCAAATATACTTGCCAGGGGATAGCCATCACGCATTTTTTTTAAATAATTTTATTTTCTATTTATACTGAGTAATGAAAACCAGTTGTATTTGTCCACTAATCACAGTTTGATTCTCTTTTCTTTTACCTCGTATGACAATTTCAGACAGATTCACAATTAGTGAATCTGTCTGAAATGTCTTTAAATACCTCTTGGTTTCAGTCATCACCGCTGATTCCAAAGTCTGAAAATTTTCTTGTGTTAAAACTCTCTGTGTCATACTTGGTCTACTTCCTTCCTTTAATAAGACAAGGTTTAGTTTTTGTTCTCTGTCTCCTGTCATAGATATTGTACTAATTATCATAGGACACGTTCACACAGTCAGCAGCACAGCTGCTTTAGGCAACACCATTATTACTTTGTATATTGATTATTTTAATTGTCTTTACTCTCATGGCGAAAGTCAAAAACGCCACTGACTCTCCTTTTACCATTGAACAAAGTCAAGATTCTCTAGTTGATGTTAAATTCTCCATAATCTCTAAACGCTGCAAGTCTTTTGTTCCATTTGGAAACCTGGGCAAAATAAGCTTAAAAGTGTTCAGCCTCAACAAATCCCAGCCCTGGAATTAACTCCACTAACATGATGAACATGAAGACTGGTTGATTTCATATTTTTACTTTCTCTTGATCGAGTGTGTTCTAACAAGACTTAAAACTGTTTAGAATAGTCAACAGCAAAACGTGCTCTCACTGTTATTATTTCTGTAATTTCCAAGAGAGAGACCGACTTTTTCAAAATGAAAGACAGGGAGGAGTTCAGTGGACAGCAACGACTGAATCAGCAGATGGTCCAACAATCCAAGAATACAGTTTCTTGGTACAAAAGTGAAAATAGTGTAGGTGTGTCCAATATGGAAAAAAAGGGGCATCTGAGGACATTAGAGTACAAGCCTGAAAACCACCAAAAATGTTTGTGATCTTAGGAGCTTTAGGGAACACATGATAAAAAAAAAAAAGTCTATGATTTGAGCAAGAAAGAGACGTAGACAGTTTCTATATTTTGGTGTATATAAATGCAAGTTGAGACTTTTTCATGCAAAAAAAAAAGGAAAAAATTACAAAATAAAAAATAAAATCTACTTAAGAAGTTTGAAACACGATAGAAGGTTAGCAGGTATCAGGACCAGTGGTGTAAATTTGATATGATCCATGCCTATATAAGATCATCCAGATTTAATCATATCTGTAAAAACACAGATCACTGTTCATTCACTTACAATCAAAGTGTTCAAGTTTGCACTCACATGTTCTCCCCATTTGGCCTTTAAAACTTTAAAACTGATTCTTCCTTGCATTGATTCAACATAGTATTGGAAACATTTACTTGAGTTTTAGTCCATGTTGACATAAAACCGGCATGCAGTCATCGCTGATTCAGGCGTCGCATTCTTCAAGATCTCAAAGGTGCTTTGCTGGATTAAATCCTGGGGATTTTGGGTGATTTTTGGAATCAGTTTATGCTCAAGAAAGCAGTCTGAGATCATCTGAGTTTTTCAATGTGTTGGATTACCCTGCTGGAACTGTCCATCCAGAAGAGGAGTAGAGTATGAGATGGTAATGGTCAGCAACAATACCCAGGTAATCTGGGATATTGAATAATGTGCCGTTGGTAAGGCGGCGCATTTCCAACAGTGTTTTAAAATGTTAAAACTCCTATAATAAATTTCAATTATAGTAGTTTTAAAATGTTGTGCTTTACACCTACAACTACTTCCCAAATTCATCTGGTTTGCGAATTAGAAATGACTGATAAATTGAGCTAATGTCACACTCATGTCCAGCAACCTTCATAGACGCCAGCTTTGCTCTGTTATTGGCTCAAAGTAGATATAACTTTTTTTATTTTCAGGTTGTATTAAGCATGAAACAAACCAGAATCTAAGTTTTGGATCAACTAAAAATAGTCATGCTGGAAATAGTGCTGGTCTAGAGGCAGCAGCAGCAGCAGCTCTCTGTGTATTAATACAGTCGGAAAATGCTGCTGTATCAGTTATGCTCAGCCAGCTGTGATTAAGACGGACCAGTGGAGGGTTTGGCCACAGTCTGTGTGGTTTTAACAGCTCTCCAAACAGCGGACTCTGACAAAGGTGATCTCTCTGCAGTTGAGTTGAAATAATAAAAAAACTGAACAAAAACGCTTTGTCCACAACATATAAACAGGAATGCTTATATATAAACTCACATCTTTATCTAACACACATGCTGCTGAATTATGCAATGATCATTCATTTCTCTTTTCTTGGTATGTTTATGAAGACTTTGTCTTTTGTGCATAGAGGAGAACTCTGCACTCATGGCTAGGAGATCAAAATAACATTAATATTTTAAACATACAGTAAGTAATCTATTCGCTGCTCTGTCTTATCACAAAGATGCATTCTTCCTCTTGAACAAGCAGCACTAAGAATACACATTCAGGTTATGCTTACTGTACTAGTAACTGGTAGTTTAGCATAAAGGATATGTGTGTTTATTTTCAGCTGTTACAATGGCCTCCTCTGAGACTTCTCAAAGACACACCGAACCATAATGCCAACCAGACATTTTGACCAGAGTTTAACAGAGCGCGTTGCGCACAAGCATGCCGACAGATGAAAAACTAACCATCTTTTATCAATTTTCTAGAAATGCTGGTCAGTTCCTCTTGTGAATGGTTCCAAACAGTGACTTCTCTGTAAACTGCTGCAACACTATAATCCTAATCTCCATTCACAGCTCTGAGTGGTTTCAGCACAGAAACTGCACTTTATCTTCCAGCTGTGCATCCTCTGCAGAGTTGTGGCTCTGCAGAGGATGGTGTGGGGCCCCGGCTTATTTTTATTTTTTTGCTAAATTAAAGAATTTAATTAGACAGTCTCTTGGTGTAACAAGACTGCAGAATCGAGAAAAACTCAACAAAAAAATTAAATAAATAAAAGGAGGGGACTGGAAAATGTGTTATGCATATTTGAATGTATTCCTTTGAGGTTGTGTGTGTGATTGTGCAGTTTCAGTGTATCTGACTCAGTCAAACCATTTTTAAAGTCTAATTCAACAAATTACCGTCTCATATCTTCTTTCTCCCATTTGGACCCACTAGGCATGATACAAGTTATTTTTATAGGGTGTTGAGGAATTAATGGGATAAATGGTAACAGAAATGTCCAGATAATAAGCATGTATATTTTATTTTAAATCTTTGCTTTACTTTATTTAGTTAGTTTTTATTTATTTTTTTGTCCATCTGGTTCCTATTTGGGTTTAATGACTCCTTTAAAGTCTGGCATGTTGAAAACTTTGATGACACCAGAGTAATGTTGAATTGCCACCTGTTGGTTTTTAGAGTCACATAGACACATTTACTTTCATTGTGCAGTTCTCAAAGTACCAATGAAAAACTCGCCAAATAGAGGCACAGTTGGTGCGAATTGACCAAAACTACAAAGCTATGAAATGGCAAAATAATCAGTCTACTTAAAATGTCCATTCTGTTTCCAGACAATGTTATCACACCATAATAAATCATCACTAAGGCACTGAGATTAAGCTTTTCTATGTATGGGAATGAATATTTCTTTCAAGGTTTTCCAGTAGTCAGTGTGCACATGTCTGGTTTAACTAATTCCATGCATAGGAACATGTAGCAACATTGAATGAAAATCTCAGGGGTGCTTGTCTGTCTCCAACTTTACCAACCAGAATTCCCACTTCAGCGGGCATCCATGTTTTTTTTCCCCACTGGGAACCTCAAAGATATGATTTCCAGTTTCAAAGAAAGTGCACTCCAACTCTCAGTTTCTGGGATTTCAAAGCTTCTTCCTGCTTAGCTGGGCGTCTCCTGTGCAGGCAACAGGAAGGAGACCCGATAGATTTGTTGCACAAGTTAACAATTGGTGAAGCAGATAAGGATTTACATTAAAATGTTCCGTTTTTAAAATTTAGTCTTTGGAGGATGTGTTTTGGTAAATCTAATTTTGGACTTCCTGCATTAGCTTTTGCTAACAGTATAAAATGTTTCTGACAGAGGTTTAAACTCTTACAACTGTGAATAGCAAACTTTCTTTAAGCTCCCACAACACTAAAAACTGTCTATTGTGTTCAAAATACATGAACATACATGGGTGTTGTGATATTGTGCATCAAAATATCAAACACTGTTTAAAGTGACTGTGCAGAGTGTAAGTTTAACAAGTTAAATATATTCACACAGTAGTTCACAGTGGGCTGTGTTTATTACCTGTGAAACAGATCTTTGAGTGAGAAACTGCTGAGGAGAGTCCCTGAAGATGATTGGCCACTGAGGGAGGGGACAGTGTATTCTTATCTGATAAATGTGAAGCTTCATGATCTTCTCTGACAAATCATCAATAGCCAGGAACCTGTCGCAGGCACACTTGAATGCTCCCACCCACCGACATTTTACAGAAGTTAAAAGTTCCTTTTTCATTTCGCCGACAAACAACGAGGCCTCGTTCAGTTTGGCTTTGCCTGACAGAGCGGCAGGCCTATGAGCGCGGCTAAGGTCACAAGCTTCTGCTATACAATAAGAGAGGGAGACATTTTTTTTTTTTGTCGGAGTTGGTTTTCGTTGAGTGAGAGGAAATTTTGAAACATTGTGCAATGGTGCCACAAAAGTTTTGAAAGGTTGTGAGAGCGTTTTTGCCGGCAAAGCGTCTGAGAGTCGGGTTGCTGGAAAAGAGGTCTCCATGTTGCATTCATACAGAATGGAGAGCTACCTCATCCCTCCTGTAAGTATATTTCTTTCTTTCTTTTTTCTTTTTTTTTGTTGAAAACCTGAGTAGACTTAGGTTGTGACAAGTGAAGCAGTTCTGGTTCAGTCAGATTTAAACTAGCTTTGACCAAGACTGGAAAATCTATTACATAGACACGAAAATGGATATTAGATTTTTTCATATTAGTTGGGTTATTGTGGGCTCTGCTTCAAGTTGAGTGAAAGACACAATTTGTAAGAGTCTTTTATACTACAGGCGACATGAAAATGAAACTCAAAAGTTCGAGGGGGTTTCAGAACTACTGGGCAAAAAAAGAAAAAAAAAGACTCACAATTATTCATGATTACATTTAATTTACAGTTATTTTTCTAATTTAATTTAAATTAAGGCAGCTGCATTGTTTAGGTGAAGATTTCACAAAACATAAGTCTTGTTTAAGTAACTTTATAGAATTAGGTTTGTGGGAACATGCCGGGTATAGAATCAAATACCAGTAGAGGAATAAAAGATACTTGCTTTCTTTCCCTATGTTTCTGAAAACAGTTTTTTCTCTTTCCATATGTTCTTTCAGCACACAGAAGAAATGTACGAGTCTGACATCTACCGACATCAAATTGCAGAATATTATAATCCATACGTATTAGATCCTGATATCCAGGCAGGTGAGTTTTAGTTCAACATAAATATTTAAAACAGTGACATTACAGTCAAACTGAAAAAAAATAATTCCCTCTGAAACTGAAACAGATAGATCTGAATTTTTATTTATAATTATTAATCCAATGAAGGCAGATGGTTTCCAACAAATTGGTCTTACTGTTCAGAAGATTTTATTTTTCTTTTTTACTTTGCCAAGGTAATCGTCCAGATGTTTTATATTTTAAGTCCATGACCCAATGCGGTAACACAAACCTTTTTGGTTTATTGTACATAAAAAGAAAGCAGCGTGTGCAGCTGGAGCGCACCGCATTAGGGTGTATGGAAACACAGGAAACAGATGCCTTTTCTTTCGGCCGCTACAGCTACAGACATAGAACAACTTTCGCCCCTTGGGGTTTTGTTAATACATGAGAGGGTACTTTACTTTCTCTTGAAATCAACTGTTTTGAATGTTGCACCAAAACAACTGAATTTGGGTGTCAGTGGGAGGTAAAAAATGTCAGATGTGGGCGTTGGATAAAGTTTAAAAATGATCCTGGAACAGCATCAGGTTGTGAAAAATGCTTATGTGCATTTAGTAGTGATAGAGTGGTTTTAAAGCTTTTCTTAAATTGATTTAAATACCTTGTACTGTATTTGATTTGATCAACTTGTTTGTGTTGCTGCCCCCTCTTTCTATTTTTAAATTTGTTAGAGTTCACACTTTAGAAGTATGAAAGAGGACCAATTCAACAATTGCACTTTCAAAGTGTAGGCCTTGTTGTTAAGTCCAGCAAGCAGTATGACTTAGCAGGGTTTAGTGAAACTCTGTTGCTTCTAATGGGGTATTTTTAAACCGATACACGAGTGTCTCTGCTTTATCAACTTTTGCAGAGGACATCAGTTTGCATGGAGGTGTGACTCTAAATGAGTATCCGGGAGTTGCCTTCAGTCAGAAGACAAGCTGAAAATGTTGAGAACCACAAAAGAGACAGTGTGAAACAGAAAAAGACTTCTGCTGCTACCATTATCACTTTTTTGCCATTGCCTTTGTTTAGATCACTGGGACTACCATTCGCACCCGCATGTGCACCCTGTCGAGTTTGAAAACCTCCAGGAGAGCAACTTCACAGAGCTGCAGAGTGTCCCAGCCCTGCATCCACCTGGGCTCATACGACACGATGCCCTGCGGTTCGACCCGGAGAACCTCCTCGACCCGAACCTGGCCGCACATTCGCATGTGCTGCAGCAACCAGTGAGTTTTCCTGTCACCAAACAACTTGAGCAACTCGTTTCAGTTGGATCGTCGTGAGGTGGTACCTCAATGTTAGCTCTTTTTGCAACTGAGGAAAAGTTTCCCTCAGGAGGACGACTTTGACTGATCTTAACCTTAACTTGCCCCGACTATCTGTGAGGTAACAGAGAAATTATGAGTGAACAGAAATCTTAGGTTTGATATACACTTCTATCCTTGTACCATTAAACACCCTTGTTTTATTTTTGCTTAGAGTTTGGATTAAAATCACATGGGAAAAAAAAAAAACAGATTTGAAGCAGCAGAGTCTGTTTTCAGGACTTGGAGCTAAAATCAGGAAGTGAATCTTTGGGTTACAAGAAACACTTCAATTTTAGTCTTCCTACTCTTTTTAATTGGTTCAAAAACAGCAATTTCTCCTAATAGATAATGTTGACTCAGCTAGGCTCATTTGAAGTCACATCTTTTTGCTTCGGCCTCTTTTTGTGAGCCATTGTGCTAAAACAGAGGCCTAAGGTTTTTGGATTACATTTCAGCTCAGCATTTTAGACATATAAACATCCTGAGTGTGAAACAATTTCACTACTCCACTGCATATTTTCAGCATTTTACAAGCTGCATTTCCTTCTAATATAGCAGATGATTAGTAAAAACAACCTGCACTGTGTTTATGTGGCAAAATGTGGTATAAATGTTACACTTTATGTCAGAGTTAGCAGATTAGAACTGGAAATTTTAAGGATTTTTAGAAAAAAAAAATTCAAAGGGCAGAGAGCATGTGTGCTTTAGGTAAATTTTGTAAGTTTCACTGGAAATGCAAAGAGTTTCTTCCGTGTTTAATGTTAAGACAATGTGTGTGTATTTAAGAGAGGGGAATATGAAAGGAGTCACTTCAGTAATAAAAATGTCACAGAAAAATACAACGTGAAAACCGCCGTTCCATTGCCGCTCCGTTGTTCTCTCTTGACTGTGCCATTTTTTTTTCTTTAACAGAATGTTATTAATAGATTGACAAGCCTTACCCGGCAAGGCACACAGACACCGACTTGTGCACACATCACAGCTCATGCAGAGAAAAGTTTGTGCCAAAGTCTTTTACTCACAGTGAGAAATACATAATAGAAACCCAACACAGTTTGGTATTTTTGTCCGTTGTTGGGGGTGTGGTGTGAAATACTGCGCCAGTTACAAAGCAATGTAACTTCACCCTGAACACAGTCTAAAAAACGTATAAAATCTCACAATCTTAAAGATTTAAAAATTGAAAATAATTACGGAGGACTTAATCAAAAAGATACTACGTAAAATATAATGTGAATCTGAAATTACAAATATTTTTTTTTCATTATTCTAAACAGGGATAATCTAACATGTTCTATACTTTAAAAGTATTAGAGAGGGACCTGAAACTTGTGACATGGTTTAACAAAAATTGGCTAACAATGGAGATAGTGATTCTGATTAGAAATTTAAAATACGGTCCGTCATTTATTTATTTATTTATTCATGTTGTAGAGTTTGTCCTGTGTGCTCCCAAAGTGAGATGGGATGAGGGGCACCGTATCTGTTAGTGACGGATGATGCATGTTGGTTCTGTAGTAACAAATGCTGCAATCCAGATAAGATTTGTTGTGTAAGAGGAAGACCTTTCTTATGTAGGCAAGACGATGCAACCAACCGATATTACAACAGTGCGGCTTCTTAGAAAGACAAACTGGATTGTTGTTGTTGCCAGGACAATATTGTGTACATCTAAAAAAAAAAAAAAAAGATAACTTTTGAACCTTTAGAGAGATTATATATTGCTGAACGTAATTTTTACTGTCTGTGTTTAAATAATTTCCATAGCAAAGATAGTTTAGTTATTCTTTGGCATTTTTTATGACAAGTGAGTTTAAAAGTGACTTGTATGCTCTCATATAGGTAGCCTTCTTCTCTCGAAGTGTTTATCCGCCCCGGGTTTCCCAACGCAGCTCTGATGATGAGGACCACGGAGGAAGGAGTCCCCCGCTTGAAGTGTCAGATGAAGAGTGCTTGAGGGATCGAGTCCCTTACGTCACATCAGCAGAGCTCGGTGAGGATTCATGCTATCTTTACATCCACAGTGACTTGTTCTCAAAAAGCCTTTTTATGAGTCTTAATTGTCTGCAAACCAGGATTTGCATAGCCAAGCCATCTCTCTCTGTAATAAAGCAGATTTGATTGAGGCATTTTGCATTAAAAACAATCCCCAATATTAAATTATTTCTATTTTAACTGCACACTTTTTAGGGCGGTGTTCAATTCTCAAAACCCACTGTTATTTGTGACAGGGAGATGGCACGAAACAAACACATTGGTGCAAGGAAATATTGAATGAAAAAATCTAATATTACCCCGCAGGGACGTTTATGGCGGGGGGGAGAATGGAGAAGTGCAGAGTAAGCAAGAGAATGCACAACTAGGACGCCATCCCTTCCCCTTTTATAAGGTGTAGATGTCACATTTAAAACATCTAAATGCATTGTAGAAACAAGTTTCTGCATTCCTGTTACACGCTAGCAAGAGCTTGAGTCTTCTCATGACCCTGAGTTTACAGAGGGCAAACGTTTTCCTCTGTCTCTTTGAACACCTCTACACCTGCTTGAGGTTGAAGCAAAGGCATTTCTGAACCGAGAAGCATAGGTCTCAGCTCTGCTGGACGTGATGCGAGTGTTTGCATCCACACGCCTGTATTTACTGCATTCTGCTCTGCCCACAGTGACGGAAGAAGGACTGGACTTGGTAGGAAGGGATTAGAGGCGGTTTAGTTTTTCATTTTGCAGGTCTATTGTTTATCATTTTATGTAGCACAGTGATCTACTTTTAGTATTAAGGATGCTTTATAAATAAGATTTATTGTTTGATCGATTCGTTCTTTGATTCACTGGATCTACATCCACCCAGTCGCACTAAGAAATGTATATCTGCACAAAGATTGGTTGGCAACTTGGGTAAAGTACTTTGTCTTTACTTTGGATAGACAGAAATGACAATAGGCAGGGAAGAGAGCTGAAATCCACAACCTTCTACTTGCCCCATTAAGCTGTTCTTTGGCACTTAACTCTGAAGATGTTTCATATCTCATTAAAACGACTTAAATTCTGAACAAGGGTTGGAAGTCTCAGGCTTATGCAACTTTCCAGACACTAATATGGTCACAGAATTTTGATACTTGCTTCCTTTGTTTAGAACCGAAGTCTTCAAAATAAGAAGTGAAACATCTTTAAGTAACAAACGGAAGGGAAACAATTGACTTTTATTTAAACTTTTGGAGCAACCATTTCCAGCTTGGTGAACTTTCACTCATCAGACTGTATATGTTAGCATTTCCAGGTTGTTTAGGCATCAGAAATATATTGTTATTTATGATTGATCAAATAATAACATGTTTGTGTTAATCCTAATAAACTTGACCAACAAATTAAGAAGGGAAAAGACAAAAAGCTTTCTTATTTGATTCAGACCTGTTGTGTATTTACTCAGCTTTTTGTTGTGCTGACAACTTTAGCAAATTTTGTCGAACGGACGATTGACTGCACAGCTGTTTTTGACAGTGCTGGTTTCGCATGTTTAACTGAGGAGGACAATAAAACTACAGAATGTGACTACATATTTATTCCATCATACATGACAGGAATTACTTTGTATTTATACATATACATTAAAAGTGTTTCAATGTTAGAATATTTGAGAGAAACTTTTCTCCATTCGGCATAAATGTGACCCGTCACCCGTGTGTTTAATCTTGGTTAAATCCACCACTGTTTCTGTCAGCAATATTTTTGTCAGGCTATTTGAACATATTCATATTTATATAAAAATATAATAATTATATATACAGACAAAGAGAGGTAGAATGTTGGTTTTAGCAGTGTTTAAGTTGGGGATTGTTTAACCACTGCAGTTTATTGAAATATTGTGATGCCAGTTTCCATCTGAATTTGTCAAACGGACAAAAGAGTAAGAGGGGGATCGGTGTTTGTGATTTGAAAATGTGATGAGATGCGTCACTGGCAGAACATGTGCTTAGTAACCGGTGGCTTTTTCATAAACACATGACCAAAATACTGAGACAAGCTGTATTTAGGCAAAAGACTATAAGTAATAATAACGCAACACCATGTTATTTCCAAAGGTAACAAAAAGAAGATCCGTCTGTACCAGTTCCTGTTGGACCTTCTAAAGAATGGAGACATGAAGGACAGTATCTGGTGGGTGGACAGAGACAAGGGGACATTTCAGTTTTCCTCTAAACACAAAGAGGCCCTCGCACATCGCTGGGGAATCCAGAAGGGAAACCGGAAAAAAATGACATATCAGAAGATGGCTCGCGCCTTGCGCAATTATGGCAAAACAGGCGAGGTGAAAAAAATCAAGAAAAAGCTGACGTACCAGTTTAGTGATGAGGTACTCGGGAAGAGTCATCTGGAGAGAAAACCTTACATGTAGACGGTAAAGATTGTTTCTGGTGTATCTGTTGAATAGCATTATAGAAATGAAAAAGATGATGCTGTACAGTACCAGTCTGATACTTAATGCTCGTCATCCCGCTTTCATGATCTCCAGACTCGATATTTGAGGACATGTGGAGGAAAACCACTTGCTGAGAGATTTAAAGAGACCTTTAAAGGCCAACCTCAGTGAAATGAATCAAGTAAGAAGCATAGAAATGGTTGCTTTAACAAAAGGAAATAATTAATTTGATAACTGGGAGTAGCTTCTAAGTGAGGAGTTAAAAAAACAACACAAAAATTAAATAAATGATTAATTAATACAACTTCATAAGCATAAGCAACCAAAGCTATTAAAAATACATTTTGTTCCTCTTCTTTCCTTCATGTTTCCTGTATTTGCATTTTTATTTAAGAATACTTAATAGACTTGCCCATAAGGTTTATCGAGGATCCTATGGTAAAGTCGTAAGACTAATTTTATGTCTGCAGCTAATTTGTTTATCTTATGACAGTCACTCTGTCCTTCTTTACGTGTCTGAATGTCATTAGGTTGTAGATTTGTGCATTAATAAGACCAGCATCAATTTGAGTAGCAGAAGGCCGTCACATTTTGTTGGGCCTTGCTCACTTTGTTTGACTCTTCTCATTTTTCATATGAACAGGTTCTCTTAGTTGTGTAAATTTACTGTGTTTATGTAGCCTCTTTATATAAGACGGTTAGTATTTAAACAGCCTGAAGGCAAATAGAGGAATAAGTATAAAGATGTTCTTTGTATTCAGGTAATATTGTGCCTTGTTATATTCCAATAATTGTACAAACTATACTGAAAATTGCTTGTAAAGAATAAATTGTGCATTGATTATTGTGTGTGTTGTCCTATTTGCAAAGATTACATGGAGGCAACTTCAGCAAACATTTGAAGCTTGAAAAGAAGAAGAAGAAGAAGAAGAAGTAGAAGAAGAAGAAGCAGAGATAAAGTGTGAAGTTAGAGTGCTAAGTTGTTCAGATGAAGTTTATGATCTATCATGACATCTTAAAGATAACAGCTCAACTTTAAGGAACTTTGAGGTTAACGGAGGCCTGAGCAGGTGAAGTGTCTTGTCACTTAATGGTTACATATAACTGACTTCTAACAAACTGCAGACATCGGCTTTCCGCTCGTGGCTGGTGTGACGGCTCTGCAGTGACGCGTCTGGTTTCTTCACATCCGTCGCTGAAGACAAACTTTATGTCTGTGTCCAATTATTGTCTCTTTGTTAAGAGAAATTGCTTCATTGAAGACATTAAAAGATTAAAAAAGATGTTTCACTAAATTCTCTTGAGATCTGTTGTGTTTATGTCTTTACATAAAGAGATATTATACATTTTATAGTTTTATTTGTGCTATATTTAAAATCAGTAGCAGAATTCACAGAGAAGGAATGACTAAATATTACAGGCCTCAAAGAAATAATATCTCATTTTAAAAAGGACTTTTGGAAAAATACATTTTGTTAACATGTGCAGTGCAGTGTGCACACATAAACCGACTCCAGGCTTCTTGAGAGCCTACAGCTCCCCACAATGGTCAGCTTGCATCCGTTACTGAGAGATGAGAGGACTGAATGAAACACAAAACAGTAACATGCAAAGTAATGAGCTGATCCACATTTTGACCTGTATACACTGCTGTGCAAAACTTTTAAAACAACTCTCATCTCTTTTATTCTTTTTTTTTTACATCCATGTAAATATTTCAATGTTGAAGCTTGAAATAACACTGTTATTGAATATCTAACAAAAACTATAAATTTCAGAAATTCACTGTGCAATAAACCAGCCAAAGCTCCAAGAATAAAACTCTGAATGCCCTTTAGAAATTTAAAACAATAAAATATAAAAAGAATAATTCATATTCATTGGTTCTATGAAAAAAAATATGTATAAAGTTATAGGATGAGCTGATGTTTTAATTTATTAGCATCTTGTCTCACTAATCTTTGTTTTAAATATCTATTTGGAGGATATGTAAAACAAAGATTTTTTTATCCATGCTTAGAAATAATAGAAATAATTTTTGTTTTTGTTTTTTTTCACAAAATCACTAATCCCACAACAAAACCTAGCATGGACATATACAGAGGGGTCAAAGCATTGTTTTTATCACCAAAGAATGCCATAACATTAATGTTTCTTATTTAGCAATGATGGACAATGGTGAATTGTTTCACCTAAGATTATTAAAAGTTATTACTCACATGAAATGACAACACTGGTGCAGAAAACCCGACAAAAGTCCAAGTCCAGTTTCCTGTAGCATTTAAAGTCTTGAGAGGCTTGAGGAGCAACAAATGTACAACCACACATTGCTACTGTCAAAGGAGCCACTGTTATAACAGGGATTTTCCCAGCAGGTGCGCTTTTGTGGTGCGTTCAAGTACAATAGATTTAAGAAAAAAATCTCAAAAAAAGTACATTTTTTAAATCTAAATTTGGCATGAATTAATGAATTCATAAACGACAACATTGCCCCTTTTAAATGATTTATTGTTATATTAAACAATCCTACCATATTTACTTTGCTTATTTCCTCTTCCATCCAAATTTCCATTGGATTTCATTCTACCCCTTTTTGAAATGCTTGACTATACTGTACATTGTTTAGACAATATTCATATGCATGTTTTTGTTTGTTTTTCATTATTGAAACATGCTGAACTTACTTATCCACGATCGAACTGAGATACATGATTTTTGTGAACCGATTTCACCTCTTGTCTTGTCAGAAGATCTTCACCCACCTCTGTAGCAGAATAGCAGTTCGCCATCCAACACGTGTTCAATAATAAATAATCCACAGGCAAATGAAATAAAAGACCAGCTTCCAAGTCTCCTTGTCAGAGGTAGATGGTGACAGGATGCAGCACAAAACCTTCTCCTAAATTCTTTGTTCTAATTATATCCCCTGTGCTACGTCCCTTCCTCACACTCTCAAGGCCTATCATTCAGCTGAGGTGGTGCGGAAAGGAGAGTCGAAATATAGCTCAAGGTCAGACACAACCAGGGTTGGGTAGTGGAGAAATAACATGGAGAAACAGTGCATGTTTTTTCTTTTTATACTCTGTTAGGTCTGAGGTGGAAATTGGCTGAAGGAGTGGGCAGGGTTTGGAAACAAGACCACTATTAAAGGCTGAGGCTTGACCCCGGGAGCAAACTGAGTAGCACTGCAGAGGAGAGAGGATATCGTTCAGGATGCCAGAACCGGCCAAGAAACCAGGTATGTTTCTTCATTTAGTGACACTCAACTTACAATAACTTAATGTCTTACCTCACATTACGTTTGCTATGGTCACCGTCACACCAAATGTAGTTTTTTTTTTTTAGAAAATTAAACAAAAAAGGAAAACTATTTCAATGCCCTAAAAATTTAGAAAGTATTTGTATGAATTGAATAAAGAATGAGGCAAATATCAAAACAAATCATAAGCAAAAAATAAAAGCTTGACATGAGTTCAAACTTAAAGTCACTGACAATATACAGAGTTAACAACCACTGTATCTTCTACTTTATAATTGCATTTGTTTCTTTGTTTCATAATTCATTCTGCTGGTTTTAAGATTTAACAATGCTCAGGTGGGAGCTGAAAGAAGCACACCAGGTGCAATAATGTGTGCCATGTTCAAAGTGCTTTCAGCAGGAAACAACTCGGTCACTTCAGGAACTCTTTTCAACGCGCCCCCAGGTGGAGGCTTCGGATGAGATGAATGCCACACTTGTCACATTTCTGGCATGGCTGCATACACAAAATGATCCAGAGATCCAAAATTCCCAACAGGATTCCAGCCTGACAAATGATAGCCACAGTTTCCCCTTTGAGGGTGAGGATGAGCTGCTTGTTTGTGCGATCGAATGGCACAGTGGTGTCCAAATGGCTCACTTGTGTGTGATAAGACCTGCAGTGTGAAGGATTTGAGCAGCACAGAAACTGTTTGGATCATCTTGAGCCTGTAGTTATACTAATAGCTGTTCTTAACACCCTGCGGTCTGTGTGATGCAGAAATCATTTGACAACCAAAGCTAAATAAGGAATCCACCTGTTTTTATTTTTTTCAAAAAACAATATTCATTCAGCTTCTATTATGCTAAATAAATACACCCATATTTACAAACTTAGGAAACATACTGATATTCTTCCCATGACCACATAAACTGAAAGTGACTGTGATGTGAATAACAAGACACAACATCCTGGCCATCATGCTTTCACAGGATGGTACAAGGTCTCAGAAAAAAAAAAAATCAAATAACTTTAGCTTCCTTATCCAGTCAACTGTTATTATGGTTCCCATGTTGTAATTCATATAAGAAAATATGATTGTAAACATTGGCTGGGTAAAAATGCTGGTTCGAACCCCCACTCTCTGTGTCTCAGTCATTGTGACTGCGTCGTTTCTTTCAGATTGCCCCAGGGCAGCTGTGGCTACTTGTCGTAGCTGACCTTCAGCATGCGAATGGGTGGAAGACTGACAAAACATAAGAAAAAGTACTTTCTAGTCCTGTGGACTAGGTAAAGAGTTATACAAGTAAATGCCACGTGCCATTTATTTAACTCCAAACAGGGATAATTCAAAACTGAGGACTACTCAGGCATTTATTATATTTGCAAAAACAAAAACTGTATGAATCTAAAATGAATGCAAAATCTTGAAAACACTACTATTTTCTGTTCATCTGAAATTATTTTTCCACTGTGTATATCTCTTAGAAAAAAAACACAAAATTCCCCCCTCTTCAAATATGAAAAATAGGGAATTAATCTGCATATGATGAGGTCTCATAGTGAGTTAATGAACAGAAATAGCTTTAAAAATGCCTGGTGAAAGTGCATTACCATTCCAACTCTACAAAGGCAGTCGTGGAAAGACAACATGCAGTGGAAAGTACTTTGACAAGCCTTGTGGAAGCCAAACCAGACATCCCTGAACATGTGTTGTGTTACAGGCTTCTTAAAGAAGTGAGGCTTTCTACGTGACATGCGCGTAACAAAACAGCGACACAAGTAACCTCAAATATGGAGAGGAAATGTGGTGTGTTGAACAATCCAAAGCCATTATTGCACAGTTTATAAGATGCCTTTAAACAAGCATGTGGATCTGCGGAACACACCTGTCAAATTTATGTCACTCGTCAGGTTGGAGATATTTTGAAAAATAAAAGACTGCACTATGGTGTGTAATGATTTTCACTACTCCATTGCAGAAAGATCCCCTTACCCATCCATTCATCCATTGGTTCCTGCTTTTTAGATGGCAACACCCTTTTAATATGTTGTGATGACTGGAACCAATCAAAAATAATTACTGTTTTAATATGCCTTGCTGGAAAATGACAGTCTTAGATGGTTGTATTTATTTTTTTAATACATTTGTTTGTCTAGTTTTATTTTATTTTTTGTATTCATTGTTAGTTCCACATTGTACTCCTATGCTCCATCGTCCCACATTTAAATCTGTAAATAGCATCAGTGTCTATGTAACATACATACAGCTCAGGATTCCAGGCACACCATGCTGTGTGTTAAACACCTCCACCGTCAGAGCTTTCACTCGCACTATTTTTAGACCCCTTTTAAAGACGACAACTGTTTGCCAGCAACAACTTTTCCAAACAGAGACAAAGCAGGAACTTTAACAGATGGCGTATTACGCAGGCACAGCGCGAAGACCTTTACAAGGAAATATCATGGTCAGGGTATCATTCCTTCTGCAGGTCACTAAAGACACTCAGCCTTGTCAAAAACATCAGGTGTTTCAACATATTGTGTTTTTGATATTTCCTATTTTGATTTATGACTCACAATCTAAAGTATTTTAGACTTAAGGGACAGCCTTATTTTCACCTCAATCTGAAAAATTGTTTGTCAACATAGTTTAACATGAACTGCATTTCTTCTTTCATATCAGCAGAGATTTTGGGACATCATTTTAGTGTATTTCATTTAAAAATGTTCACATCTTTGAGAGAGTTAGAATAAAGCTCCCCAAAATAAACCCTAAAGTGTGCAGGCAGATTTGGGTCACTTTAATAGGACGTAACATTGATGCATTGGTTTGAACAACTGGACATGCAATTTTTTTTATTCTGTTTTTTTGTAATAAGACCTTTCGTTTATTAGCTGCTGTGATGCCTCTGAAGCTTTTAATCTCAGCTTTCCCCCTGCGAAAAGAGATCAACATAAGAGGAAGCTCCATATCCCTTTGGCATTGACACCAGGGTTGATTAATCACCACTCAGCAAAAGAACCAAGAACCGAGTTCCCTGATCAAAAGGATCACACTCACTGTTTCACGCTTCAGAGAGTGTACTTTGACTCCAATGTTTTTAGTTTCAGCATTTGCCAAGAAGCCAAAGACTCAGGAAGCAGAGGAAGGCTGCTGTGTGGTTTTTGAAGCCGAGACAGAGAAGTCTGAAGCTAAAGTGAAATGGCAGTGCAACTCAAAGGACATTGCCAGCGGCAATAAATATGCAATCACAGCCGCTGGAAACAAGCACTCCCTCACCATAAAAGACATCACCATGGAAGATGCCAATGTCTATGCCGTGATTGCTGGCGGTTCAAAGGTCAAGTTTGAGCTGCGGGTCGTATCAAAGCCAGGTGGGAGACTTTGATGCTGCAGCTGTGCATTTGAGGCCTCTGATCACTCACCCACAGCTCGTGTACTCGTCCCCGAGCACAAAGCACAGCACTCAATTTAGAAAACCACTGAGGCAGTAAACACTTGATGCACTGCATGCGCTTGATGTTACCATGATTCTACATCCTCTGATCAAATCTCCGAAACAACCTGAGGTGTTTTTTTGTTGTTGTTGGCTTTTGAAGAGTTGGTAGAACATGTTGAGAAATTAACAACTTTTTCCTCCACCAAAGCTTTTCGACGAATAAATTAAAAGCCAGGCTTTGATCAGAATTTTCAAAAAAACTCGGTAAAAAAAACGGAGCAGCGCTCACCTGTTGGAAAACTAAAACATTCAAAAAAGGAGCTTTGCTATACGCCATAATAAAACAATTTGCAATTTTGAGAAACAGTTTAGGCCTAACGTTAAAACAGTGCTTCTTTAACACTCCACAAGTTTTTAAATAGTTGATTATCCTTGTTCATTGTACCAAAAACAGAAATTACAAAGTGAATAAACAGATGTGCAAGTAATAAAAGCTTTTTCCTCCAGATGAAAGTAATAAACTAATGATGAGTGTTTACTTCACGTTACTCTGTTGTTCATTAAAATATCTGTGGTTTGAGAAAATGCTCTTAAGGGGCTTATTTTCCCATTTGTTTAGAAATTCCTTAAATGTACCAAACAGTCCTTTTACGAATGCCTTGTGTTTCATTTCATCCAGGATATTAGCACTGCATTTTCCCAGATTTTGCTTACACAGCAAATTTGGAAGTATTATTTCAAGTCTCTTGATTGTGTTAAAGTAACAGTTTTGAAAGTGTTAAAGTGTTAACACTTTCAAACTAAACTCATCCAATAAACTCATCAGTTTATTGATGAGATTATTCTCATCAATGAGATTATTCTCATCAATAAACTCTCGCATATTGATGAGAAAACGGCCTGAAATGTGACCGAAGAGCAAACTTTCAAAGATATTTGTAACATTTTTATGTTTCTTAACCATGTAAGCACTAAAACGGAGGGTTTTATTTCGTAGATTAATTGAAATAAATAAGGTTTTTACACCTTTATTGAGACATGTGAGTCCAACGTTTTACGTTCAGTGTTTCTGATGAAAATGTTTTCCGCTTTTTCTTCTATCACCATAATAGCTTAAAGCATAACAAAACAGAGGCCAATTCTGTAGAAATATAATCACACTTAACTGTCTAGTCTATTACTGTAGGAGGGGAAGCATTTTAACATCTGAGCCTGCCAGAAGCTAAAATGCAGGCTCAGGATCGATGCAGTATTTGCAGCATTTGCATATAAAACTTATGGCAGCAGCTCAGAGAACAAGTGTCATTACGTAGAAAAGGGGAAATCCCCTCTTCATTTCTCCATCTTAGAAGGGGGATGAATTTCAATTTTAACAGAAACTTATTAGCTTGCCGATATATGCCTGCCCATAACATTCTCCCCAAATATTATCCTATTGATATCAAATTTATGCCAGAAGTTCATAGAACAAGTGTGATTATGAAGAAAAAATTATTTCACTCTTAATTTGTTATTTCTTCAACCTAGGAGTGGGATGCATTGTTTAGCAATATGGATTTTGTCCCTACCAATATCTGCATGCCCTTTCCATTTCCCCCAAATATTATCCTATTGATATAAATCTCATGCCAACAGTTCATGGGATTACTCTGATTATGTAGAGAAGGTGAAATCCCTCTTAACTCTTCATTTCTTGAAGTTTGGAGGGGGAGGCCTTTTTCAGCGAAGCCTATTATTAGCTGCCAATATCTGCATGCTCCATGTATTTTCCCCAAATATTATTCTATTGATTTAAAACTTTGCATCCATTTATGCATCCATAAAAAATAATCAAAAACATGATAATCTTAACATGGAACCTACCTTGTTATGATAAGCTCCAGACAAGAAGCCCCGCTCCTCGGGCAAACACGTGACGCCACAGTTACGTTACAATTGTGAGAGCAACTCTGTCTGGTGTTGATTTCAAAAGAGTTGCTTAAATTTAACTCTCTGGGATATCACTAACTCTTCAGGGAAACATGTCGGTGAATTAGACTGAACTAGTGTTGAATAAACACTGTGAATTTGCGGTGTAGTGTCACTGACTAACATTGCACAAGTGGACTGTCACTGTGATGTACTTAGGATGTTTATATTTTAAATCATGAACGCAAATGTTTGGAAAAAAAACAGCTAAATGGCAGCAGCTCTCCACTGTCCGTACTGCCGCCACGCTCACTCTCCCATCACGGTAACCTGGACCCCGACACCAGCACATTGTTTCCTCATGAGCAACCACCACTCTGCAGGCCCTGAGCATTGTCATGAGAGGCACTGATAACATGTGGAAAAGTTAGCCTGCCACTTAGATATGATAAGACAAAAGAAATATTTACAATTTAAACGTTCAGCCCAGCATATTTGCCAAATAAATACTAACTTCCCAGGCAGAATGTTTACTTTCGCTGCTTTTTTTCTCTTGTGTGTAAAAAAATAAAATCAACACAGAGGTTCCAGCTGAGGCCCCTGCTGGTGAACCTGGTAAAGCTGACCAGGCTTCGGTTCCACCTCCTGCAGCTTCCACGCACGGAGAAGTCTCTGCTCCAACACCAGATGCTCACCCAGCCGAGGGTAAGTTACCGTGTACCATCATCAGGCTTCCACTGTATTTTACATTGAAACATTTCATACTTTTTCAGATCTCTACGGAAGATATTTTCTATATAGACTGAATTAGCTGATATTAAATGCAGATTCTTGTCATGCAGTTTGTTCATTTTTAACTTCCTTTCACTTTGTTTTTAATTAACTCAGCCTTCCTTGGTTTGGATTGGATTTTTTTCTTTAGATGCACACCCTCCAGACACCAGACAGGACTTGACTGGACTCTTTACAGAGAAACCTCAGTGTGGAGAAGTCACTGTGGGTGAGTGGGTTTGATGTTGATGTACAGACATTGTTTTGATGGAAATCTTAATTCAGTGCTTCAATTTTTTAGTTTTACCAAGTAGAAAAAGTTCAATATGGATGAAGAAAAGCAGAAACAGAAGAAATAGATGCTGGTCTCTCATTACATTGTTGCCAGTATTTCAGTCCCATTACTGAATCAGACATGCTAAGTTAAATTAGCATGTCTGCTAAATTAGACAGACCATTGAATTTCTAATTTGTTTCATGTTGCAACAAATTTGCAACATGAAATCAAATGTCTCATTATTTTTTCATTTCCACATCTTCACCCAGCTGTTTGAAGCAGCATTAAGAAATGACAAAATTCATTACTATAAGTAGAAATAATCCAATTTAAAAAATGCAACAATGCTGCTAACTTTCAGAACTTCATCATTGCTGTATGTGTATTTCTTGTACAAAGGTGAAAATATCACATTTGTGGCTAAAGTAAATGCTGAATCACTTCTGAAGAAACCCAGCGTGAAATGGTTCAAAGGGAAGTGGATGGACTTGGCCAGCAAGAGTGGAAAACACCTGCAGCTGAAGGAAACTTTTGACCGCAACACCAAGGTAAACAGAAGGCAAACTGAGAAATATGTTGATTGTTCATCATTTGATTGCTGATTGGTTGTATTTGTTGACATTTATTAGCCATGAGAAATTGTAGAAAACAAGTATAAAACTATTAGAGGCAACATATTTGTAAATACTGTACTTTTTTTTTTTTTTTTTTTGCCAAAGTTAGTCAAGCTCTTTCTTCAGACACATGTTAATCACGTATTGAGCTGCATATTGGACTCTCTGTATTAACAAAGCAAAGTTGCAAAATTTTTGGTTGTTTTGTTGAGTGATATAGTTCAGGATTTGTGTTCTTGAACCTTGTACGTCATCATTATCTGTCGTTTCAGGTGTACACATTCGAGATGCAAATCATTGCTGCTAAGCCTAACTTTGCTGGAGGTTACAGATGCGAAGTTTCATCCAAAGACAAGTTTGACAGCTGCAATTTTGACCTTGCCGTACACGGTGGGTGCTGCGTATGCTTTGCTTTCGATGTATTATGATTAAAGATGTTTCATCCGTTTGGGATCTGCTCTTGTTTCAGAGGCCCGAGCTCCTGAAGGTCTGGACATAAGAGCAGCTTTTAGACGCACGTAAGTGACAGTACATAAAAAGTTTTTATTTACAACAAATTACATAGCTTGAATTAAGAATCTGCTGATCTTCTGCTGAATTTGAGCTAATATTGTGTTTTAATGCTGTTTGAAAAAAAATAATTTGACATTTTAATTCTAATTAACTTTAAAGTCAAACACACAATATCTTAGTTAGGGGTTAATTCCTACTAATGATGTTATGCTAAAGAGACAAGACAAAAGTGAGTTGATGTCTTACTAAACTATAAATGCTTTACTGGCTAAATGGAAAAATGTTTATGTTTTTTCAGCTTGAGTAACACTGATTTCAAAGAAAACAAAGTTTTCTTTAAAAACTTCATTTTAAAGGAAAAATTAAGTTTTTGAGGGGGGTTTTAAAGAAAATAACCAATGTTATTGATGTCTGACCATAAATGATTTCAGTGTCAAAAAGCCTTTACATAGGTGCTTGAGGGAATAGCTTTCTGCATGACTTTGTAGTTGTACTTGAAATCAAAGCCTAGAGGTAAAAAATGTATTTTCTCGACAGAATTCAAGTTAAGAGTTTTGTATTAAGCAGTGCAAGAAATGAGTATGAAAATGCACTGTATCAATATCATAGTATGTGTGGAAAATAACTGAAAAAATGCTAACTTATCAGGAGTGAAGGCGGTAAGAAGAGAAGTGGAACAGCAACAAGGTAGTAGAGATTTGGTGCAATCATGGAGGCTCGTTGTCAAATTCTAAAGACTTGGATTGTTTGAAAACAGAGAAATCAGGAACTGAGGCTTTGCTCTCTTTCACGGCCTGAATATTCTCTGCATTCAAGCCAAACAATCCAATGTTTTGGATTTCACAGCCACCAGTTGACCGAGTTTTGAGACTGACCACAGGAGGAAGATCAACAGAGAGCTAAACCTGGAAGTTAAATGCCAAAAATTAACAAGGTGTTAACCTTTAACTTCATGATTTGGTGTTCCAACCATTAAAGAGCTTGCAGCAGCATATGTCAGCTTCTTCTGATCCCCTCCTGAGTCTCAATCAAAACAGCCGAGCCAGCTGCCCAAGCAGCCATGTGGCTGAGTGAGATTTGGCGGTGGTGTTATTGTACTGAAAGTGCAGGATGTGCTAAGACATTCAGGCTTTTCAGCAGCAGACCACCTCCTGGGGGGGTTGCCTCATAGAGGAAGTGAAGCTACAGTGTGTTGTAACTTCACCACTCGGAGCAGAGGCTCACCTTCACATGCTGTTGGATCAGAGGTTGGAGATTATCTCGTCTCTGCCCCTGTTTTCATCTTTCATCCCACTGATAAGAAACAAACACACGCTACAGATGCCTGCTTTGCTTCACGACTGTTTTTGTTTTGTCATTGCTTGGACTATGGCTGCAGCTCAGTGAGATGGTTTTGAGCTTCTACATTTCCTCAGAGGATATGTAGAAGGACTTGCTACATATTGCATCTTTATGTCATGTTTCTCTCTCTACCCCCTTTTTTCCTTTCTTCGCGAGGTACCATGTGACCTCCCAAAGGAACAATCAGCTACTGCAAGACACGACCAAATCATGAGTTGTTTGCAGCTGATGCTGATGAGTAAAGACAGGGTTCTTGCACATTTTCCATTTCTAAATTCCAGCTGTTTACCGACTCATTTTAAAGGCTCCAAGATTGTGCAGAAAAGCCCATTTCTAAACCCAAACAGCATGCATGTAAGTCTTGTTTTGATCGTGTTTCATATTTAATATCTTGTGATATATTCATATCGCAAGCCTATTTAGGAGCGATAAGATTCTTATCTTTCCTTGACCTTCTTTCTCATGAGCTTATTAAATTGAGATAACTAATCTTAGGCGTTTTGTCGTTATAACAGTTCAGTTACCTCAAGATAACAAAACACCAAGCTTGTTTTGTCCTGACAACAGTTTTCCAAGCACAGTAACATGGCATAAAACAATTTAATGCTTTTTTCTTGTTACTGCAGTTATTCAATTATCTGGAGTTGTCACACAAAAGTTTTATTTATCACACAATAGAAAACGTCAACTTCATTTGGTTATAGAAACCGTTTTCATAATTCTATTGTCTTAAAACACAGACCTTTAATTTGGCAATTGCTCCTAATTCATTTAAATATTTAGCTCTTCATCTTGTTATTTATATGAAGTTTCAAAATCTCATTTTATCAGGATAACTGTATCTCAAACTTTAGTAAAAGTATCATGAGTTTGAATTATCTTGAAGTAACATGACTTCATTCTGAGCCAATGTTGAGAAAACCAGTGTTTAAGGATTTTGTTTATTTTAACAGTTTAATTGTTTTTCTTTAAGATAAGAAGGTTGTACATTTTTTTGCCTCTCGTAACTGTTCTGTTGAAATATTGCAGCTAAAATTCACTCTTGAAGAAATAGATCTTTATATTTATATTAAGACAGAAATCAATACATTGAGCTCGGCAGGTGTTCAGGAGGAAAATGTTTCCCATTGAACTTCAAACAAGTTGCTATATGTTATTTCATTCTTTTCCATACTTGTCCAGACTGGTAAAAGTTTAAAAGAATACTCTATACGTTGTCATTCTTCTGAAGCCTTTTCAAACCATTAAAGTGGGAGAGACTTGTGACTGCAAAACCAACACCTAAACCATTGTGTGCATCTCTGATAGAGCAAAACCGCACAATGTTACCACACATGTCTTGTTGCAAGACATGTGTGGTAACATTTTTAATTTTGTAGAAAGCAAATTGGAAAATAAAGTGTTTCATTAGAAGGAAACATCTCCAGTGGCACGTTTCTGTTCATTGGAGAATCTAAACGATTAAGCCATGCGCTACACTGTTGATGCTTTTTGATGTCTGCAGTAGCACAGATGGCAAAGACGATTCAGGAGAGCTGGACTTCAGTGCCTTATTAAAAAAGAGGTGAGGAAATAAACATTTTTAAAAGTTCTACTCAGAACAATGATGATGTTTTTTTCGCATTCATAAAAATGTCTGACTTGTTTTTTTTGTTTTGTTTTTTTTCTTGGTGATCTTTTGTCCACAGAGAGTAAGTCATTTTTATAATTGCAAACTGTATAACAGTAATCTATAGGAAACAAACTTATGATCACTAATAAAAGTTTCACTTAATCGTTCTTATGAAAGTCAGTTATATATATATATATATATATATATATATAGCTTCTTAACCTTATATTAGCGTAAAATTAAAACATTGCAATATAAAAGCAAATGCAATATTAAACCTACTTGTTGCATGGCGTTAGCATGTGTTCTGACTCACATTATTTGATCCTAAATGTGTGCAGTTTGCTGAACCCTTTCATTCCTAATTACATAATATCTGTATTTTTCTTAGTTGTCAGAATTCTGATTTTGTTTTAAAATATTCTTCTCTGCATGAGTGAAAGCCTTCTGACATGTTCACAGGTTGGGAATTGTATTTATCTTTTTTTTTTTTAATAAAAGTAATTGATTCAAAAATCACTGCAGGAAAAAAAAATACTTTTGAGGATGGGACCATTTCTGAAAATTGTTTATCTACTTTTATTTCGGTCTTTAGAGACTTGATTTGGACCAGAGGTGAAAGATTTGGGATTTGACTCCCCACACATTTGAGAATTACTTTAGCTTGGGAAAAAATACTTTTTCTGGTAATTAATTATGTGATTTTCTTCTGAAACAAATTACTCTTAATCAGTCTTTGACTTCTGCTGTTGGTATCATTGAGTATGTGGCTAAATATGCTACCTAGGGCATAGTGTTGCGGAAGTCATTATATTGAGACCTGAAGAAGGACGACATTTGGTCTAGTAAAGAGCACAATACCTCCATATCATATCAAGACCAGCTGGTTAAAGGTTATGCTGTGTTTGGTGCACAAAAGACAACACTGCACTGGAGTTGAGCGTCTTGTAGTAGCTGGAACCTTTTCATGTTATGTCTGCCAGCCGTCACATTCCCATCACTCTGTGCCACTGTGACAACTGTTAATTCCTCGATTCGACCACCCATGTAAAGCTGTAATGGGATCCATGTCTGGGTGTAGTGACCTTCACTCACCACTGACCAACAAACTCTTGAGAAACACCTTGATAAAACTCCAGATCACTTTTGATGCCTTAATTTCTGCCCTCTGGCACTTGTTCTCAACATGTCAGCTCCTTGCAAACAGCAATCATATTAAAATGTTTCTATTATTTCTAAGTTTTTAGCATATTTTTAGACTATAATATTTGTTAATTTTATTGGTGATTTATTGCTTTAATGTATTTTGGACAAAAAAAATACTGGCACAGTAGGGCTGCTTTTCAATAATAATTCATTTTTTCAGTCGTAGCTTTTTGTTCGTGATTTACATTTCAAAGTCTTTGCTTCATGCCTGATTTTAACAACATTTTCCGATTGTCTCAGGTCCATCAAACCGGCACACATGAACACAGATCCTGATCTTGACGTGTGGAACATCCTGAGTCACGCTCCCCCTTCAGAATATGAAAAGATTGCTTTCCAGTACGGCATCACCGACCTGAGAGGGATGCTCAAGAGGCTTAAGAAGATGAAGAAGGAAGAAAAGAAGAGTGAAGGTCAGTATGCCGGGATTAAAACCGGCATTACTTCATCTGAACCTGCAAAAACGTGAAAGCCTGATTTTCATTTGCTATTTATATTTAGCATTCCTCAAAAAGCTGGATCCTGCGTATCAGGTGTTAAAAGGCCATAAAATAAAGCTGGGAGTTGAGGTCGCCAATGAAGATGTGGAGGTGAAGTGGTTAAAGAATGGCCAAGAAATCCAAAAGTCTGGAAGGTTTGAACTTACTTGCATATAATAAGGACATTCTGCACCCATGCATCACTATGTACTTAACTATGAATGTTCACGTCTCTCCCCTGTATCTGGATCATGATGACCTATCCTTTCATTACATCTTCAGCAAGTAAGTATCTTCTGAGTGTTGCTGAAAAATTGATATAAAACAATGCTATCTTTGTGTGCTATGAAAATATTCTCGTTTTTCCAAAGGTATATCTTTGAGAGTGTTGGAAACATGCGCTACCTTACCATAAACCACTGCTCCTTGGCAGATGATGCAGCTTACGCATGTGTCATTGGAGAGGAGAAATGCACAACAGAGCTCTTTGTCAAAGGTAATAAGTAGTCAGAAGCAGTTTGGACCAAACCAACATACAATTCACTTTATGTTTCTCGATTGTTTTGCCTTTAGAACCTCCTGTTACAATCGTAAAAAATCTGGAGGATCAGATGGTGATGAAGGGTGAGCGGGTAGAGTTAGAGTGCGAAGTATCAGAAGAAGGAGCCAATGTGAAATGGTGAGATGTTATTCTCTACACTTTTAGTAGGTAGTGGTTTGGCTTCATGCTAGTGAATCATGGCTAAAAAGTAAAAAACAAATAAATAAATACAAGTTGTGAACAACCATGTTAAACATAATTGCCAAAATAAAATCTGCTTTCCCACTAAAGGTGTACTGATAAAAATCATATTAGCAAAAAGCAGACAGAAGTGTTTCCACAATCATATCAGCTTTCATGAACAATAAATGTAAATGTCAGAGGTCTTGAGTTAAAATGGCTACCTTGTAAATGGATAAAGAAAAACAAAACACTGAAGAGGATCAAAAATACCTCAAAGACCCCGATTGACATGATCAGTGAATGGTAATGTGTTCCTTGTGCAGGGAGAAAGACGGTGTTGAACTAACCAGAGATGAATCCCTGAAATATCGCTTCAAGAAAGATGGCTGCAAGCATGTGCTGATCATTAATGAAGCCACCAAGGAAGACGGTGGACACTACAAGGTCAAAACCAATGGAGGAGAGTCTGTCGCTGAACTGCTGGTCCAGGGTCAGTATCATACTGTTTCTTCTGTCAGTCATGAATTGTCCAAATAGACGTCACATCATAGCTGGCCAGTCGTTGTGCAGCCTTGTCATTCTTGGCAGGTTGACTTTGCGTAGCTTGTATAGATCCCCAAAGGTTCCGGCACCAGAAGTGTGTCAGCTAAAGTTAGAAGATGTACATGTGTATCACCTGAAAGGCAGAGATCCGTTCAATAAACTGCTGGCTCTCTTTCTCGGTTTCTCAGCTCTAGGTGAGTTGTTTGTTTGGAAGTGAAAAGGAAGAATGTGACCTCATTTATGGCATTATTTACTGACATTTTATCCCAGTCAGTGATTCAGATGTTATGTTTCCATCCTCCATTAAAAAAGGTTTGAGACAATTTAAACCTCCACATACAAAATATACTCCATCTAGTTCCACCCACGACTTCAGTTCATCTCTTAAAGTACATGACCTCCTTTTAAACTTCAAACAACTTTGACTACATGCATGGCATCATAAATATTTTCACATTTTTGTTTTTCTTAAAGTCAAATTTTTGTCCAGTTGTTGCACTGCGAATAGCTTTCCCTTTATATTCCTGCCTTAAATCTGTTTTGATCTCCCAGGAGTTTTTGTGGATAATTTGAAGCCCAGTAGCTGCTCCTGCTTTTTATATGCCTTGTTAATTAAACTCCAACCTGCCAAGAATGACCAGCTGCAACACTGAGACAGGGATCAACACTATAGTCCATGGCAGAGTTTCTAGTATAGCGCCATTCCCACCATATCTGCTTATTCTGCCTGGGCCGTGTGCTGACTAGCGTAGCCTTTGAATTTCACAGTGGACAATTTCTCCCATGCATATTTTCTTGTGATATATAGAAATAATCCAGAGCTCCTGCATATGTTTTTCAGGATGTACCCATTTTATTTTTCTTCACAAGTCATACACACTTCCTTTTTTGTCTCAGTTGCATTGCTGTATAATGGAAAACGATGCTTCACACTGGACCTTTATGATTACACCTCTCCTCAAATGGTGCCCCTGCAACTTTTTCCATCAAAAGTGTAAAGGCCTTGATGATTTTCATTCTGAGCTCCTTGAGCTTGTTTTTTTTTTTTTCTGACTCTGCAGAGAAAGAACTAGAGATCTACCAGAGCATTGCGGACCTCACGGTGAAGGCAAAGGATCAGGCGGTGTTCAAATGTGAAGTGTCGGACGAGAACGTGAAGGGAACTTGGTACAAGAACGGTGTTGAAGTCAAACCCAATGCCAGGACGAACATCTCCCATATTGGAAGGTGATGACACTGAATTTGCTAACTTATGCTTGTAAGGTGACATGTACATGTTATGTAATTGGATCCCATGTCCACTGACATGATTTTCAAAATGTTTAAACACAGAATCCACAAACTGACCATTGATGAAGTGAAACCTGAAGATGAGGGAGACTACACCTTTGTGCCAGACGGCTATGCTTTCAACCTTTCTGCTAAACTCAATTTCTTGGGTAATAATTATTTCTTAAGCTTGGAAACTTCAAAGCCATCATTTGATCCTCGCAGGCCAAATGTTTAAAGAATTTCTCCTTTATATTTGATCTTTCAGAGGTGAAGATTGATTTTGTGCCTCGCCAAGGTACACAATTACAAACTTATACTCTTGCATTGCAAAGAACAGTAAAAGCCAGACCCCATTATAACCATATGCATTATTTTTGAAGATCCTCCCAAGATCCACCTTGACTGCATGGGCCGCACGTCCGATTCAACAATCATAGTGGTGGCTGGAAACAAACTGCGTCTGGATGTCCCCATCACTGGAGATCCTGCTCCCACGGTGATCTGGACCAAAGGAGAGAAGGTAAAAGAGACGTGACACCTGGTGTTGTTGATATTCTGACAGTAGCCATCTGTCCAGAGGAGATCTGGCATCTGAGACCTGCTGAGAAAGTTTGTCATTCTACAATCCTGCAATTTAAGATGCAAGCAAGAAAGCCCAAGCAGGTTCTAACATATTTATTATAAGCTCAAAGGATGCTAATCACTTTTAAAAACTGTTGTATTGTCATGTATTTGTTTTTGCAACAAGCATGCTGTGCCCCACTAATGCCAGGGAAACTAATGCATTGGCTTTTTTACCCAACAGACAGAGCAGAGTGCTACTATTATCTAAAAGCAATAATCTTAGGTGAATCAGAGGTTTTCCACCCTCCCTGTCATCAGCTTTTACTGCTTTGCTGTCCTTAAGGCTAGTTCTGTAAAACCTGATGGGGAAGAAAACGCAGGGCACTCAGGCAGTTGGACCCTAAATGATGGAGAGGTAAGTGCATGATTATATATATATAGATTTTTTTTCTTTGTTGTTGTTTGTTTGCTTGTTTTGACTTATTTGGAGCAAGTCTGCATGACGGCAGCATTGGGCTTCAATATTGATAGTCTGTTTGAAACAAAGAAAGGAATCAAATTTCCAAAAACGGTTTAATGCAAGAAAGATGTTAGTTATGAGAAAAGCCATTACTTGTGAATTAGTTAACCTTTAATGTTTAAAATATTTCATTAAAACCAATTTTATATTGGATACCAGGCTCCTCACAATATAAGGAGAATATTTTCAACAATAGGTAACAAAAAAAAACTTTTTAAATATTATTTCAGTTTTTGCTTTTGTGGTTTAAAGTATTTACAACATAGTTTTTTGAAAATTGAATTCCTGTTATCTCACCAGTAATATAACTAATCTACAGACACAGGGAGAAAACGCCATCATCACTGTAAACAGCCAGCTTTGAAAATGCTATAAAATTGTACTAAGACCCGAAAGAACTAATATGTCAACACTACCAGTTTGCTGTTTAACTATGACAAATATTATAAAAGTACATCTAAAATATAGATTTTTATGTTTTTGTTAATTTTTATGCACCAGTCAAAGAGCATGATACTAGCAGCATGCATTATCTTTGATTAAGATAAGCTTGTGTACTGAAGCCTCTCAAACAAAGATGACCGGAGACTGAGCAGTAAGTATGTCATGCATTGTGCTTTTATACAGTGACAAAATGGGGAACAAAATACTTTGTATTTTATATTTATTAAAATACCTCAAAACCCTATCTTAACACAGGTTCCTGCTGTCCAACATTGAACTTTCTGAATGGAAAGTTTGATGAAGAGCTTTTTGTTTGTTTGTTTTTCATTCATTTCATCAGGTTCGTCATGACACGACAGGAAAATGTTAGAAAAAGAATCAAATAAACTACTGACATAAATACTCTGAATCTGAGCTGAAATTAGTTTTAGAATGTGAAAGTTGGGTTTGCACCATGGTACAGCAAAAAGCTACTGGGTTTGAATCCAACCCTGGCCTCTTTCTGGATGGAGTTTGTATGTGTGGGTTCTTTTTGGGTCCTCTCACTCCATACCAGAAACAAAACTGCGAGGTTGACTCATCCAAGTTGTCCTAATTTGTCCTGGGATGGCCTGTCAACCAGACTATATCCTGCCTCTTGCTCAAATACCACTGGGAAAAGTGCCCCTCCTACACCTTCCCAATCAATGATAAGTAAGTATAGATGACTAAGGAATTGCTTGGTCACTTTTCCAAGTGGCTTGCCTCAGTGTCTATCTCTTTGATAATATCCAAAAATCCTTACTAAAGCACAATCGCTTCAGCTCAGGGAAGTTGTAATTAGTTGTTTTCCAATTGTTTTACATAAAAGTATTTTACCACAATGTCAGGCCTGAGTTTTTGCGAAATGTGTTGACTCATTTTTAATGATTAGGTCATCACAGAAGGAGACGGCAGGGTCCATGTGGAATCCACCAAAGGCCACTGCATCTTCACTATCGAGGGCGCCGAGAGACAGGATGAGGGGATCTACTCTGTCGTTGTTCGAAACCCAGCAGGGGAAGACACAGCTGATATCAGTGTCAAGGTTGTTGGTAAGACAAAGATGCTCTGCTCACTGATAATGATAAAATTTACTTTTACAACTAATATGTTCTAACTACATTACTGTCTTACCACATAGATGTCCCAGATCCTCCCCAGGCTCCTAAAATCCTCAGCGTCGGGGAGGATTCCTGCATTGTTCAGTGGGAGCCCCCTGTGTTCAATGGCGGAGATCCAATCATTGGTAACAACACAACTAAATTGTTGAAATTTGCCAGTTTGTGTTACAAATTTTATTCCATGTCATTTCAACACATTTTGGAAAAAAAAACTTCCAGAATATACCTTTTTCTTCTCCTGACACTCAGAAAAAAACATGTTTTGGTATTTTGTTTTTTTTTTTGTTGTCATACTTTAAGTACTAAGGTTGAAAGAAACACATTGCAATTTTTTATTTGTAATAAAAAAATTTATTTAGAGTTGATCAAATGTCTCTTATCCTGGACATCTGGTCTTCCTTACATACAATTTGTCTTTACTTAATGAGCTTCTAAAACTGATAAATTCAATTCATTTTCATTTTCCACATGCTTAAAACAGATTCCTACTTTTTAAAATTTACGTTTTGAAGAAATTGCACGTAGAAGTGCTTTCATAACTAATGGGCTCGTTGCACCTGCAGCGCCGACGTCACATCAGCGAAGTGCGACTTTCTTGCTTCCACTTTGATCTTTCCTACCATGACAGCTAGGAAAGACAAAATTGTATTTCAGAAGCAAAGAAAGCAATACCATGAACATTGTTGTCTTCCAAATATAATAAGTTTTCATGGATTTCCAGGCGATCCTGAATTAAGAAGACGGTGGCTTGTAAATATTCGTAGCGACAGGTTAAAGCTAACGCCACACAGCAAAGTTCGCAGCCTTCACTTTGCTCCGGATCAGTTTTTTCAGCCTAAAACTTTTGGAAAAAACTAGCGGGGGCAGACGGATGGTAAATAAAGGAGCCGTCCCAACGTTATTTCCATCCAATCACTTCTGTATTCAACCTGAAAGAGCAAGTGTATGGCAACGAGTGAGCAGACCACACCCAGACAGCCGAGCAACTGGTCCTCCCTGTACACCCTGCTGTAAACACCATTCTATTTAAGCTCTTCACAGGGAGCATGCAAAAGTAATAAAACTTAATAACACGGCCATATTGTTCTAAAAGTGATAGCTTTGAACAGACAGCTGAACTGGAACCAGCGCTGCCCTACGTTTAAGCTATGGGGCTTGTTGTGCTTCTTCATGATTCGGAAGCAAAAAGCCCAATCCGTGGTCTCTGACACCAACAACAATTATATATTATAACATCAAGTATATTGCTGTAACACACATTACAGCAATATACTTGAAAATAAAGACAAAAATAAGCTAAAAACAATGTCCGTTATAATGAATGAAAATATTTAGATATTTAGACGTGGAAAGAAAGTTTTTGCTCAAAATCTGGATGTAGTAAAAATGCTTTACATGCTCTAAATTGCCTGTGCATAGACAGGAATATAATGTACTGCTCTTGAACGCTAAGGTTATGTCGTGGAAAGGAAGAAACTGAGGAGCTACAGGTGGATGCGACTGAACTTTGACCCCTACCCCGAAACAACCTTTGAGGCCAGGCGCATGATTGAAGGCATGGCGTACGAGATGCGAGTCTATGCCGTCAACAACATCGGCATGTCTCATCACAGTCCAGCCTCCCAACCGTTCGTGCCAGTGGGTGAGTGTTTCTAGGGATCTCACAGCAAGTATATTTTTTTATTCATACACAAATTACCTCAGATGTTTACTAAATGTTTTCCTGTTGGAAGTCTGTCATAAAGACAATTTGATTTCGACAAGACCAACAAAAGAGATTTCTTTAAATGTCATACAATGATTTTAGGAATCCTATGTCTTGCTGCAGCAATATTTGCTGTGGTTTGATCAGACTCGGTTTAGTCCATGAGATGTTTTATTTATGTCACAGAGTTTACTCACCCATGGTCACGAGTAGAGGGGGGAGATGTTTATTTGTGCTACAAGAATATGGTCTCATTTGACTTAACGACATCACACAGGGTGTTTGTGTACCCAATAGAGGAATTAACACTTTGTAATGCTAACATTTCTGAGAACCACTAAAATCATGCAGCTTTAACATGCACATGACTCAGATTACTCTCAGTTCCTCCTGAAATTACTTATATTGGTAATTTACGTCATCATGGTGTGTATTTGTATTTTCATGGACAGTTCAAGACTCTTTATGTTACTAGACAGATTCAACGGGAGACTTGTGGTTGAAAGGCTGTCTATATCTATATGAGAGCAGTGCTGTTTATAATCGTACTCATCAAAACATGACGGAAATCTTAATTTAATAGTTTTGCTATGTGTAGTCTGAGTAACTCCTTATTCAGAATCAGTCCAAGATTATTTTGCTTACAAAAGTAAAGACATCGAAAAGACAAAAGGGACTGACAATGAAACACACGTCTGATATGCACCCATACAGTCACTGGAAAAATGATAAAACTTTAGCTTCCCATGGTAGCACAGAAGAAAACCAATGGAGGATTTGATGCTTGTGGAAGCAGAAGAAGAAACCAACAGAGCCAAGAGCTCTTTAACTCCTGCAGCCAGGAGATTATCACCAACAGCACCCCCTGCAGAGTTAGCCTTCAGTATGGAGGTGAGAGATCCAGCTGACAATGAGAAGCCAGCAGGAGGGAGTGCAAGTTTTCCTGCAGAGGAGGAAACAGTGGTCTCCAAGGTATCTGCTGCAGACAACATGTTTGCAGAAGGAATTATTATTTTTATGCGTAGTTTTGTCTTGTTGCTTTTATCTGCCAAATAATTCAGGAGTGTTTGTGTTTTAAAATCCAGATGATAGTGATATTAAAACATTAGCTGAAACACAAGAAAATTCTTTCCATCTGAGTTTTGTAGCTGATGGTGTAGGTTAAGGTTGTTCTGGATCATAAATGATTTGATTATGTATCGAGTGGCACATAAAAACAGGTTCCGAGTCAATGTATATCCCCCTTTGCCTGTCTGACAGAACAATACAACTTTGAAAAACAACATAATCAGTTGATGCTACGTTGGCCTTCTGAGCAGCTTCCAGAAACATGCAAAGCTCAATTTAGCAATCCATCACATACTTTGTCTGTTTCCCTATCAATAATGCACTTTCTTCTTTTGCGTTTTGCCCAAATAAGAGGCCAAGTTGCTTCAAAGGGATGTAACAGTGGTTTGCTTTTGGCACCTCTGCAGTTAGAGCATTGCATGGGTTGTAACCAATGAACCAAGGTCTTTTTATGCACATCTAAATCATGTCATTTTATCCCCACTAGACGCGTAGCACAGCAGGCACTTAGACCTCAGTCTGACAGTGAACTGCGGGTCAGACAGAGAGCTCATATTTCTCTGCATGAAAGAAGGCGCCACTCACAGGCTTACGGGGTAACAGACTGTTAGATAACTTGTGTCCCACTTAAAAACAGGCTGGCTGAATCCACCCCACTGTGCGTAACCAGTGACTCATTAACAGAGATGAAAATCATGTAAGTCAGTCGACACCATGACTTTCACAGGTGCCCCTTTTTAAGGGGTTTTAATTTTACACATACAAAGACATCAGTCTGGTGTGACTTTATGTAGATTCAAGCTGCCTCATTTGCTCTCAGTTTTACTTGCATTTGTCTCTGAACGCATTTAGCTTGAACATAAAAACCAATATCCAAAAACGTATGCAACATCGAAATCTTAAGACACCAAAAAGAAGCAATAATGATGATGAGTTTATTCTCCGATGCTGCCATTTCTTCATTAGAATAACTTATTTACACTTTGTGTTGCATGTTCACTGGGATACACAAAGCAACACTTTAGTGTTTAGTTTCTCTCGTTCATTTCGATGTAAATAAACAAATAAGTAAATTCCAATAAATTGAAGGGAGATTCAAACATTCAAACATGGCTGAATGCTCTGCAGGCATGTTAGTGGCATCAATCAAGCTCGTCCACTTGTTTAGATGTTCATTCAGTACCTATTGCTTTAATTCTTTAACCGCCTAAGCAGGCTCCTTATCTACCCTCTGCCGCTCTCTCAGCCCCGACTAGCGAGCCCATCGGTCTGCACGTTGAAGACATCAGCGACACTTCTATCACACTGAAGTGGCGAGCTCCAGAGAGGATCGGCGCTGCTAAGCTCGAGGGCTACGGGGTCGAGTACTGCAAGGAAGGCAGTAAGTGCTGCTACTTGCATGCTTCTGATAAGGGCAGCTTATTTTAGAGTTTATCTCCAGAGTGGAATACTTGCAGCAAAATGGCGCGTGAGCTTCACAACTTGTTCAGCTCATGTTCATAAAAAATATTCATCTATCTTTGCTATTAAATAGTAACGCAAACATGACAATTATGTGACTTTGACTTGTGTTCCCATATGGTGGCAGCTGATGAATGGATTCCAGCCATCCAGGGTCTTACAGAGAGATCATCAATGACTATCAAGAACCTGACCACTGGAGACAAACTGCTGTTCAGAGTGCGGGCCTACAACATGGCAGGGCCCAGTTCTCCGGCTGTTCTGGCACAGCCTGTGACTATCAGGGAGATCATGCGTGGGTATTTCTACAGCTGATTCTGATGACATCCCTCATAAGCTTATTCAGTTTCTCATCTTGCTTCATGTTGGTGTAGCAACCAGGAATCTGTGAGGTGTTTGAGTTCTCCAGGTAGAAATGTAATCATTTCCAAAGTCTTTCAAAGCTGCAGTATTTGGGGGTTTTTTTCTGCTCAGTTTCAGTTTATTTATGCAGCTACGGATAGATTTGCTGAGCACAGCCTTCCATCCGATTTGATATTTTTATTGTGACTTACCAGACCTTTTCCTTTTCAATTAACTACTTGACTAATTTCAGAGATTTTTTCTTGTTTTTTATCCCAATCCCAGTCTAATGAATACAGTGCACAATATTATAAATGAGATATGCAGAGTATTCTTTTAATGTTGAAGAATAACATCCATAATCAATAATGAAGGCTTTTTTTTTTTTTTTTTTTTTTTTTTTTTTTTTTTTTTGCTGTACAGAGTACAATTTAGTTTTTCAGCTTTTCCTCCCATGTATTCAAACAGATGTTTGAGATTACTGATGTGTCAAATTTAGGTAAAGACTAAACAGTGATGACTAGAGTTTATTAAATCACCCTGATTTAAGTACCCTGTCTATTTTCAAGACATGCTGAGTTAAAGATCCTCCTATGAGCCTCACAGGTTTCCTAAAAATGTCCAACTGCCCACTTTGGTCTTTTGTTTTCAACAGAGCGCCCGAAGATTTGGCTTCCACGAAATCTCCGGCAAACCCTCATCAAGAAAGTTGGAGAAACTGTTAACATTGTGATCCCGTTTCAGGTGATTTACATTTTGATTTCACAATTATGTTCAAAAGACAGTAAATACCTCCCTACCCGGATAGTATAGTAAATATTATTATTCAAGACAAATAGGAGTCATTGTCTAGTGTTATGATAAACTCTAGAGAATAAATAATGTAATATTATCTTGTGCATGAAGGCGTGGCGTTCAATGACTTATTACACATGTATCACACATTAGTGTGTGGGACACATTATGTTTCATGTTATATGTGATAAACATTAACATTGCACATTGTGAACTTTACATTTTAGAGTGGTGTACATTAACTCATCTGACAGCAGTGAGGTTAAAAAAAAAAAAAAAGTCCCTGAATCTGGTGGTCCCTTCTGGAGGCTTGCAAGAAAGTTTGCAGGCTGATTGCAGTCTTTCGTGATGCATTCTGTCTTTATGAGACAGCTGGGGGGTGTAATTGTCCCAGATTGCTGAGAGTAATGTTCCAGTGATCGTCTGAGCTCGCTTCCTTCCATTTTCCTGAGATCTCTTTCCCTGAGCAGAGCAACTGTCTCACCAGGATGTGATACACCTCATGATGTTTCAGTCCTTAGAACACCGATAGAAACTCCCTTCATTCTTTAACGGTTGTAACAAAACAATCTTTTAGATCCAATATTTAATCCTTGCATTAGACTAGTATTTTGTTTTAACCAAATAACTATATTAGGAGTCAATATTGTGTCAGACTTTGTTAAAGAGTATTGTAAAGGTAACGCTTAGTTAAGTGTCATTTACAGCTTTACATCAATGCATTTTGAGTCTTTGTCTTTGCAGGGTAAACCCAGGCCAAAGGTTACTTGGAGTAAAGACGGAGAACCTCTGGACCAATCAATCGCAAGTGTGAGGAACAGCGATTTTGATTCGATCCTCTTCATCCGAAAGACGGAAAGAAAGCACTCTGGGCACTACGATCTCAAAGTGCAGATTGAGAATGTGGAAGACACAGCAAAAATCATGCTGCAGATTGTTGGTGAGTCGGACAGCATTTAAAGCTTAGCTGGACTTAATTTCTGTAATTGTTTCTTAGTCATTATAAAACGATATTATCCCTGCAGATCTCCCAGGACCACCAGAGGCCCTGAAGATTGTTGATGTGTGGGGCTTTAATGTGGCACTGGAATGGAAGCAACCAAAGGACAATGGCAACTGCGAAATAAGTGGCTACACTGTTCAGAAAGCTGACAAGAAGACCATGGTGAGAATCTATGCCTTTTGTTATATCGACCGGTTTGAAAACATCAAAGTAAACTTGAAATTAATATTTTGTTGTATTATAATTAGATCAACAAAGCATAAAGCTTAGTACATCATTTTTGTGTATTGGTTACTCACATAATGTTTCCCTGTTATTTATACCACAAATTTATTTTGTTGTCAAATGAATGAACAAAAATGTCATTTATTTATTTATTTGTTTGTTTGTTTGTTTGTTTGTCATAAAGGATGTCACTGGTCTCGCATCGCCACCTGTTTATTAATATGATAAAATGTACAATAATTTTGGATGTTTAAAATCTTGCTCACATGTAATTGTGACAAATACTCTCAATAGTAGGGAAACAAACACTAAAAGGAAATGGTCATGCTATTAAGACACGTAACACAAACAAAACTAACAAGTATTCAGAAGTATTTGTATATTTTTATTAGAAAAAAAAAACTAAAAAAAGACTGAAGTGGCAACAGTCCCCTGAAAAAAAGAAAGAATAGACTGACACTTGTTCAGTAAAATTTGATTTATACTGTAATAGTTAATGACTTGAAAATTATTCCGACCATCATTTGCATTGACCATTTAAGAAAATCTAAAATATCACTTGCATAATAATTTGGAACAGGGTGTAATGATGAACCAGTTGGCAAAGATCTCCTTTTGCCACCGTCCTCCGCCTCAAGCTGCCGAGAACAATGTTACCCAGGAATGTCCTAATCTTATCAGCCTTGACCCGGTCTGGATAGTCTGCGCAGTGACGCAGAGGCATTGTTTGCCAGCCAGCATGGCGGTCAGCTCGTGTTTCACTGCAGTCATTATTAGATCAAATTAATTTTACTTGCAACACAATGAGCTTTTACGTGGGTGGTGGTCATCGTGTTACCAATAAGTCTACCTGGTTCATGTCAGAGAAAAGCACTGAGGTCAAATGTGCTTTACGGTCGCCTCATATCCAGTTTCGATCCTGCATCTAAGAAATAGCCTGCACCAAAACGTCTCCAGTTTCTGCTACAATATGAAGACAAGAGGAAGTTTTTCCCATATTTTTCATTAGGGTTAAGATATATTTCTGTCTTTTCCCGATTTCTCTTACTTTTGTCAGTAGTAGGACAGACAGATAAGAAGTGATGTTTTGGACTTATTTAGTTTTATCAAACCTCATTTAAGCATTTTATGTGATTCACATGAAGGAGTGGTTTACAGTCCATGAGCACTACAGACGAACACACTGCGTGGTGTCCGACCTCATCATGGGGAATGAGTACATCTTCCGAGTGTTTTCCATCAACCTGGTGGGCCTCAGCCAGGAGCCACTCACCACCAAGGACAGCGTCTTCATCCAGAAATCAGGTCGGCTCCGTCTTACAACTCAGGGAAAATGATCGAAAGTACAAGAGGAATGCCACAGAAGAAAAAAGTTACCTAATCTTTGTATGTTTCGGCAGGGATTGACTACAAATCTCCCACATACAGGGAGCATGACTTCTCAGAGGCTCCCAAGTTCACACATCCTTTAGTGAACCGCTCGATAATAGCAGGATACAACGCCACCCTCAGCTGTGCTGTGCGAGGAATACCAAAGGTATGCGTCTTCAAATTAGTTCCCAAAACCTCAGGTTCTGCATTTGACAAAATAGGATGTTGGAAATTTAATTTAAGTTATTGCTTGAGATTCAGGACACAGCAGAAGTAACCTCTGGGTGCTTTATGAGACCATCAGATTCAATGTGTACTGTTTTATTCAAAGCAATTTAAACTTGGCAACAGAAAGATATATCTCAACAAAGAGAATTAAGAATAGATTAACAAATTACGATCACTTTATTTAAAGCAAATTTACATCCAAGCATAACCTGTAGCTGGATTGAACCAGTGGCGGCTCATTGTAACATTATTTAACAGTAATTGTTAAATAATATTGTGAAATAAAAGTGCAAAAATATCACATGACTGTTACGTTTTGTTCCACCTCATTAGCCCAAAGTGACCTGGTACAAAAACAAAATGGACATCTCCAATGAAGCCAAGTATCGCATGCTGTCCAAGCAAGGTATTCTGACCCTGGAGATCCGTAAGCCGTGTCCCTTCGACGGCGGCGTCTACATGTGCAAAGCTGTCAACGACAAGGGCGAGGATGTGGTGGAGTGCAAACTGGAGGTCCGACGTAAGTGGCACGATGCAATGGTAACCCGTTTTGTTTTTTACAGAGTAATAGTATTTTGGTACAGAGTAATAGTATTTTGGTAACTTTCTCCACAAAATAAAATATTTATAGTCATTTTTAACTGACATTTATCTGTAGAGAAAAGCTGAATATCCTCCAATCTACGGTATTAAATATACCAGTTGATTAGAATTAATCAATTTTATTCCAAATCACCAAAAATAACAATGCAGGTTTAATCTATACATTTCTATTCTTTTTTTAACACAAAGGGGCAAAGGAACAATCTGACTGTTCAGTTTTGCAGTTTTCTTTGTAATCTCATACAATGCTAATATATTTTAATGAGTTAATGCATATTTATTTCTGATTTGCAGCTCAGATTGCTAAAGAAGAAAAGAAAGCGGCCAGTGAATGAGAGTTTTATCTTTGAATGAAGAGGCGATGAATCGATCTCCAGCAGGATGATGGCTCAGAACCACAAGATGCTTAAGTTACATCCCTAAAAAGGCTTAATCAATAATATCCTTGTCTTTTTTCATCCGCCGACATTTTGGGTTTCTTTCACTGACAGAACTGGCACACTAATGTGTTATTTTGAAAGTAAGTCATAGTTTTATCAGAGTAGCTGTTGCTCTTCTCAGCCAACAAGGATTGTGATTTCTGTGTTTAAAAAGTATATTTGACTGATAATAAATATCAAGTTGTTGGACGATGATGTCTGGATCAGTGTGTAGATAAAACCATAAAAATAAAAATAAAAACTTGACTGCTGGTTTACTTAGTTGTGATTGAACGATTCACCTTGCATAGAGGAATTTTGGGCACTTGGAAATCATCAGTGAACGTGTGAGATGTCCTCCTTACGGTGCAAAGCAGGATGTGTGTGATGGAAAGAATGATCTGGGATGTCTCCCAATGAAAACATTTGTCAGCAAAATGAAACACATGCTGTCTTTTGGCTTTTACAAGCTGGGGCAAGTTATTCCTCTGATGCTGTGAGTGTAAATATTCCCTGCCTTGATGTACAGCTGCAAAAGATCCACTGAACTTTCCACACGTCTCTCTGGCCACATAAAGGGCCGACAGCGCCTCTGTGTCTGTCAGGTGCTTCGATATTTAACTAGGTCTTACAAATTATATGCGCAAAGGACAGCAGGGTTCAGAGCAAAGCTCGATTTATCAAACTGGTTCCAAACATTGCGTTTCGACTCATGATGGAGACAGAGCATGATGGCAGCAATGGCAGGACAGCATGACCGCGCCGGACGAAACCACGTAAATGTTTGAACCATAGCCAGAAACAGCAGTACTGACACCATGCAAGCAGGAATGTTCTCATTACGATGCTTTTTTTTCAGATTCTTACAGACGCAAGACATAAAGCTGGTAATCCAAAAGTTTCAATGTGACTGAACACGATTTTTTAGAAGGTAATAGCTTAGTACTGTAAAAAAATGTTTCAGTTCTCTGCTAGGTCTCTGCAGCCAAAGCATTCATTTATTCCAAGTCTGACTTCTTTTGCATACATATTTACTTTTTATTTCTATACATGCAAGTTTTTTGTTTTTACCCAAAATAGAATTATGCCTAAAAAATAACAATAAACCAACAAATTTAATATATAGGCCTAAACAACACAGAAGCCATATTATTCAGGAGAATAAAATACTAAAGCAATATTAATATTTAATATTAAATAATTTACCTTTTTTTTTTGGCTATAAGCCGCTACTTTTTTCCCACACTTTGAACCATGTGGCTCATATCCCGGTGCGGCTTAGATATGTACATTTCCATTAAGAAAAAAAAAACCTTTGTAGATGCAGCTTAAGGTGCGTTCTATAGTCCAGAAAATACGATAATATTTAATATTGTCAATATTAAAAACAACATGCTCACTTCAATACTGTTGCCTCAAAAGTTGCCAGAATGTGACTTTTTCCTTTTTTGCATAGTATCATTGTCTGTCTGTTACTGTTGTAGTTTCCTGTATCTGCTAGCTGTGCTGCAGTACCAACACTAGCTTGTATGCGAGCTGAAACAAGTGGATATTTAGCTCTCCAACAATGCTACAGCAAACAGGCTTTATTATAATCTCTTTATAACAGTGTACAAATCTTTATCTCTCTAGAGTTTTAATGACCAGGCTAATGTTTTAATTTGTTTTAATTTTGCTGTCACTGAAATATCTAAAATGCAACCCTTGAGATCTAAATTTGATTGACTTTTTAAAATCAAAGCCAAAAGGTTAGCGTAAAACTTTTGAACTTTTCTACTCCCCTGTCGAGCAACATGGATTCCTCTTTCAGCCACCACAAGGGGGAACTGCAGCTCCTGAAGCCACCCTTCTTGTGCTGATGGTGAGAATTGGGATTCAATCTCCGGAAAACAAGCACCTTGTGTGATTCATATAAAGAGATATTTACCTACTTTAATCAGTTATCTTTTGATTGACCATGAAAACAGCAAGTCAGTAAAGATGCAGATATATTTGCAGATATGGAAAACATAAAGCTTTTTTCCAATGTCAAAGGATAACCGGTGTGATTCTCTCATCCGGCTGATCTCAGTACTGCTGACATTACAGAAATTGAGAAAAATGTGATTTTTTTTAAAAAGAGTTTAACATTTCTCATATATTTTTTTTAAATATCTTGTTTTCTTGCATTACTGTTTTATGTAACTAAAGTTAAGAGTCTGCAGTTTGAGAATTATTATTATTATTTTAGTTTTACTTTAGAAACCGAATTTCTAAAGTAAAACTTACTCCCAGGAATGCAAGGAAAAGATATATTAGCCTGGTCATGTGCTATAATTAACAGTTCAATTCCACACAATAGTGTGATAAAAGATAACGAGTACACTTCAAATTTAAATATGTAAAGCTGAATGAGCATAAAAGAAGATTCATGTTTTGTTTTTTCCAATTTTATTCATTCACAATTTAAAGAATTCATTTACCTATTTGAAAAGAAAAAAGACACAGGGAGATTTGACACAAAACTGCAAGTAAGATTCAAATTAAACAGAAATAATGTAAAATATTTCAGCTAATATGTATTTTGTAATTTTGTATTTATGAGAGAAAAAAAAAGAAGTCATTTAGGATTTGGTTAAGAAACAGGAAAAAATAAAAATAAATCACAGTATACAGTACATAGATTCCTCCCACAACTTGTACATTACTAAAATGATGCACAGCCAAGGTTAACATCATAAAGCTGAGGATGCAAACAGTGAAAAATAAAAACAGACTCTCTTTTACAAAGCACTGCTGGCAGCCTCAACAACCGAAGAGGTAGCTTCCTTAGCAAGCATCCCATTCTTGAGTTTCCTTTTCAAATAATTTACATTAAAAATATATATATATATAAAATAAACCACTGAAAAATTCGTACATTTTCAGTAGACAGGAGATCAGATGGCAAAACCAAACCAGACATTTTGGTTGATGCGAGAATCGATGCGTCGTGTCTTGATGTGACTTTAATAATCAAATTCAACACAGACTGGAGCCGAAAGAAGACATGAGAACGTCTCGGTGCTGGAGGAGAGCAGTTCCCTACATTGCCTGAATTCCTGAGCACTCACATGGCGTGCGCTTGTGGATACATGCTCCGAGGGTGTAACCACCTCAATGCGTGCAGTCATGCTTGAGCACACTAAACATCCGTCAGACTCTGTCACGCCCGGGCTCAACCAGGTCAGGATGAAAAGACATCTACATTTATTCACTTTGTAATACAATAATGCTCTTTTTGTCACATACATAAAAAACTAATTAAGGATACAGTAAGAAATCACCGATAATGGAACTTGACAGGAGAATAAATATGTCATCTCATACCATATTTTACCATTTTTTTACCATAATGTATACATTTCAAGCCACAAAAAATGTGGATATATGTAGGTTCATTCTGTTTTATGTGGAGTAGTTTTCCATACCTTCTCGTTGAATTAGCTAGTTGCCAGTCGTTAACCAGCACAGAAAGTTAAACTCATTCGTGAGTTTAAGTTGAATGGAGACTTAATTAAACTGAATTGTACCACAACTGGCAAGGATTATTTAACGAGGTTCAAAATAGATAGAAGATACAGTCAAAGCAACACTATTCATTACATCGTCTGGAAACACAAAACAAAAAAAAGAAAGGATGACAAAACCAGGGGAAAAAGTTCAAAGGCTTAAAGAAGGTGAGATTTTCCTAATTTGACCTAATGAAAGAAAGGAATAAAAAGAGAGGCGCTGTTTTGGTGAATACTTGGATTATAAAGAGGCTGCCACAAATCCGCCTCTACCCAAACACTACTGTCTGCTTAAACAATAAATAACACGTGTCAAAGCGATCACACACAGTTGTTGAAACAGTGATATCTGCTACTTTTATCACATTCTTAGTATGAGGAGGTTAAAGCAAAATACTTTTTTTTTTTTTCTTACAGACTGACCTCCACCATTCCTGCGCCGGTGTGTGACAATCACGTGCTCATTGGCTAGTAGTTATCGATGCTAAATCATTCAACCCTCACAAGGTGAACGTCACCAGGGTTCCAACACACCCACCGTTTTAGAGTTTCATACTTTTCATGACTCGACTTTCCAGCGTTCTTTCATATGTAATATTGAAGTTCACTGAAAAAAAAGGGAAACGGAGGAAAAAAGAGACAAAGGAGGAAAGGAGAAGGTCATAAGGTGACAATAAAGGAAGGACATAAGGAAGAAAAGAAGGGGGGTAAAAGACAATATGAGGAAGAAGAAAACAAGAAAATAAGGAGGACAGACAGGAAATAAAAAGTAAAGACAGAGACTGAAGGACATAAGTGTATAGGGAAGGAAATGACACAAGGAAGAAAAGATGGACACAAAGTGGGAAGGATATAAGAAAGAGCGCAATGTTTAGAAAATGGGAAAGAGAAGTCTGAAAACACAATTACTTTTCTTATTTTATTTCTCCAATCTCATCTTGACCTGGAAAACGTGTCGGAACCCTGGATCACCTTAAACATTCACACATACACACAAGAAAACCCTTAAAAAAATCTAACAATGATTATTACATTTGCTACATTTATATATAAAATCATCAAATTAAAAAAAATAAACTTGCTGTGGAAACATGTTAAAATTTGATGCACGATACATTAACAAAGCTTATCAGTACAGAACACATAAAAAAAAAAAATCATTACATCTTTGACCCCCTTTAGCTTGCGTCGTTGTCATCGTCATGTCAGTTGATCGCAAGAGGCAGGCAGGCACCGGTGGTCAGATTTTGTTTAGTTGAGCAGTTTGTAACACGAAGTACTCAGTTCATTTAATCTAGAAATGATCTCTCAGCTGGAAATTCCCTTTCAATGATTGGTTGCATCTTTGCTAACAGTAATTAGAAACATAAGTGCTTGATGAATTGCAAAGGTAGTTGGCACATTTTCTGTTCTGACATATATATGTATCTGACATATATATTTATATATAAAATTACATAATCATGACGAATCTAAATTCACATGACGGACATATCTGTGCACACTGACGTACTGGAGCACTGAGGCATCCTTAGTCTTTGACTCGAGGTATGTTGTATGAGTAGTGTACAAGAGGAAGTCCTCTGCTTTGGCAGAAGCAGGCTCTGCCGCAGGCTTGAACCTGGTCTGAACTGTCTGAAACAAAAGAGTCCCCCTCGTCAGCGTATTCGGACTGAGCGGAAGGCGTGCCGCTGTCTGCCCAGAACCCCTCGGAGCGCTGGCATATCGCGGCTCCAGCCAGAAGGGTGGGACAGCTGTGAGACTTCACAAAATGTCTGCAGACCGAGGAGGCTGAGGGGGAAGAGCAGGTCCGGGCACGCAGGACTGCCTCGCACTGTTCGCACACAGTCTCTCCACAAAGCTGAGAGTACACACCACAGTCAAAGCCCAGGTGGGAGAAGGATCCCTCGTCTGTGAGCTCAGACCCTCCACCGCCATCGTCGCAGCCACTTTCAGTGCCGGCCTTCGCCTCTTGTGTCAAACCCATGTGACCGCGCAGCCTTAACCAGTCCTCTCTGAAAGCTGGGCTGAAAAACACATACAACACCGGGTTCAGGCACGCGGGGAGGGGGAAGAAAATGAGGGTGACGGACTTGGCAATTTCCGGGCCACCAGCTGTAGAGCCGGTCAGGAGAGGGGCGAAGGAAAAAGCTGCGACGGGACAGAAGAAAATGCAGTTGGTGAAGATGAGCCAGGCGACATGACGGAGGGCGCCGGTCTGCTCTGGGTCCGCCAGCTCCACCCTGCCGAGGTGGCAGTAGAGCTGGGTGTAAACTGCAGCCGTGAAGAGATAAGCCAGGGCGTTGAGCAGGACCAGAGTGACGGTGACACTGAGAGCCGGACTCTCACCACCAGCGAACGGCAGGCAGAGAGGAGAAGATGACTGGTCACTGAAGGTCAGAAGAGGCAGACATGCTCCGGCCGCCGCCAGCAGCCCCAGCAGCCCCGCAGCCAGGCCAAAGCATTGGTAGCCTCTAAAACACCTGCGATGGCTGCTGCCATTCCTCCTGGGCGACATCAGCACTTTTCCTAGGATCATCCGAACCGCCATGCTGCGCTCCACGGCGGCCAGCGCCAGCAGCAGCACCGACCACTCCGAAGAGAACACAGCAAGAGCTCCGGTGATCTGACAGCCGGGACCCATCTCCCACCACGCGCCGAACTCGGCGAAGGATCCCCACGTTGCCGCATCGAGCACGGTCAGAATGCCGACATACAGGCCAGTGAGCAGATTGGCCAGGGCCAGCAAACCCATTAGCAGCCTGGCTGGTGACAAAGATGGAGTCAGGTAGTGGGAATAACCAGCGGCTTGGTGAGCAGGCGAGAAGGTGGTCACCAGCACCAGGCTGTTGAAGACCAGCGACACCAGGCAGATGAACCACACTGTCAGACGAATCATCCAGTTCCCTAAGAGGTGCTCACAAGGCTTGAAGGCTCCTGAATACAGAAACAGCTTAGTGTTTAGAAATGAAAATGTAGTAAGATGATTTAGGACTATCTAAGAATTATTCAGCAAAGAAAAGAGACAAGATTAGAAACGCTCGACTGTTTACCTGGTGAAGGTGAACAGTGCATTAACATTGAGACCTGCTCACCATCTTCTATACCTACAATGGCACAAAAGCAGACATTAAAACAAGTGATCAGACTATGTGAATGTGTATAATCAGCAGAGATGTACACAAATCAAGTTTTCGAAGTGCAAGTCAAACCCCAATTCAGAGTGAAGCCTCAAGTTTCTAATGACTTAAAATGAACATTTTCTAATTAAATCCACATTCAGTGCAGCTCTAACTTTAAACTGATGCTGCAATAACTAAAACATTTTTTCTTTAAACCTAAATTACCATGATCATTCTATTTTAAGATTTATAAACAGTTGTCTTGTAATAATTACATACAGTAATTATCTGATGTTTGATTTACCATCCAAAAAACTAACTTATATTATTTTGAAATTTTTTCTAATGTAATATTTACACCATCTAAGAAAAATGATAGAAATCGATTAAAACCCGTTCACATTGAATTTATAAATTTATTATAAACATCACTGTGTTTTGGTGTCTTAATAATGACTAAGTTAACACCTGTTTATTCATGTCCTCATTTTGTCCAGTATGTCATTAAATATTGCATTAAATATAGTTCTTCTGACACTGAGCCTGAGAAATTTTTTTTAATAATACTGCTGAGTCTTATTTTCTAAATCCAGCTTTAAACCCTTTGTTGTTAATTCTACATAGAGATTTAGCTAAACTAAAACGCATGAATCCATCCTCTATGAGAGACAGCACAAGTTAACACGTCAGCTCTGTATTTCCATTCCCACCTGTGGATTTCTTCATGTCCGTTTGCTCAGAAGACCTCGTCACCGAGTCGCATCCAATAAACGCGCAGCATTGGTAGGCGTAAGAGACAGAGATGGACCTGCAAACAATCATTTAAAATAAGGTTTTTAAGAGTCTGTTGATAACGGCACATCATCGTTAAAAACACTCCTAAAAAGATTATTGGAAGAGTGTGGCTCAGCAAATATTTGGGCTTTTTGATTGTTTTCATCCAAATATTTGGATGTTTTCCTAGGATAGCAACAAATATGCAGAAAACAGATTTGCCTGGCTTCCTCATTAAATGTTAACACGCAGTGTTGGATTCTGTTTTGCTGTCTCTTAGCATGCAATTTCTCATTTGTTTCCAGGGTATCAGCTAAACTAAACAACAACAGAGCACTCAGCGTGAGTTTATGCAGTGCAGTCTGTATTACTACTTGGGAGTGCTTGCCCTTTTGTGATACAATTTATCCAAGTCCTAAAAAACTCTTGTATCCTTAACCTTGGAAAAACACAGATATCATTACAAAACACATCTCACAGGCTGATAAGGTTGCCTTTCAGTAAATGTTAATGTTTCCATTTATAGACTTGTTATTCAGTTATTTTCTGCCTTTTCCCTTTTGTGCTTTGGTTTTATCACTTTTCAATGACTAGTAATGCAACATTTTATGTTTCAAAGTATATTTCAAGAAATCAAATACAAAACCTTGCAGAAGTCAGTTAATACCTCTTTAACTTTTTTCCATTTTGCTATGCAACACGCACAAACATTAACATGTTTTGTGTTCTACCAACACAAAGTAGAGCATAATGATGAGGAGGAAAAAGTATTTTTTACACAAATGGGAATCTGAAAGGTTCTTTCCCTGATTCAGTAATTTAGTGAACAACCTTTTGAAGCAGCAACAGCTCAAAGTCCATCTCTACCAGCTTTCAGAAACTGAAATTTTACTATTTTCTTGGGAAAATCATATTAATCCAAGCTCACAGAGGAGATCAAAAGAAATGTAATTACAGGTTTAGCCCATTGTTACACATGAACATGCTTTGAACAAAGTCATCCCACAGTAGTTCCGGTTGTATGTCTTAGGAACGACTTCGCCCATGTATCAAAACTTTTGTAGCCTCCAAATGGTTTTCTGATTGCCCTCTTTTTAGTTGCATCCATCTTCCCATGAACGTAGACCATCTTCTCTGTCCCTGCTGAGGAATTAATGCTGTCTCTGCCAAATCATATCTTTGTACATTTGAAGTTATACCATAGCCTTTTTATTCCAAGATGATAAATTGAGCAGAGCTCTGTGAGATGCTCAAAAGACGCTGAGGTGTTATTTTATATTAAATTTAACCTGAAATGTCACAGTTCCACAGTCAGTTCTCTCCTGGATGCTTTAAGCCCAAAAGGAAACACGAGTTCATTCTCACCTGAGTTTTGGCAGGCTTTTTGCAGGAAGGACATTTTTCATCTTTGGGTTTCCTGAAAGTTTCAGCTGAATGACGCCGCTCAGACCAGTTGTCGGAATTACAGACAGGGAGTTCATACTCAGATCTCTGCAGAATCATTTGAATAAATCCAGTTAATGTTTATTAAACATTAGCAAAATGGACAAATCCATGCAGATTTGTAAGAAGGTTGTACTCACAAATTGGTGAGTCCAGTAAGACTGAGGAAAGCATCTTTGTGGATAACTCGAATTTCGTTTCTACTCAGGTCTCTATAAATTATCACATTACAAGAAAACACAAAAACAGTGAGTGAAATGTTTGTTTTCTTGAACTTAGGTTTTGTTATTCCATGTCTTGAAGGACTTACAGCAAACGGAGCGCTGAGAGACCTTGAAAAGTATCTCTGTCAATTTGTTGAATGTGATTGTGCTGGAAGCTTCTGCAGATTTCAAGAAGAATTTTTGACGTTTACCTTAGGACTCATTTATTGCAACAACTAACGATATATTTACAAAAAAATTCAACTCACATCTCCTGCAGCCGGCTGCAACTCTGGAAGGATGGTAACTGCTTCACCTCATTGTAGGAGAGGTCACTGTTTAAAAGAAAAACCCAAAAACCTCAATAACAAGAAAACCATCAACAAAATAATTATATAAACTGCTTATAACTCAGAGCGAGGATTCTGCAAATTTTAGTAAGTTAGGTTTTATCTTTTTCAGAAAAACATGACTAAAATTTTACAGCATTAATTATGGGATAAACTTAACAATATGCTTATTTTTCTTTTTTATATTTCACTTGCTAAACAACCCAAGTGCGATAAATATAGGTAGAAAGTCCTGAATTAAATTAATTTCAAGGGCTTCCCTGCATCATGGAGTTTGTAGTTCGGGTACAGGATTACACGTAAAATCCTCAGCCAGAACTACAAATCACAACATAAGGGCATTTCTAAAAAATAAAAAATAAAAAAAATCACAGGAGAATGGAAAAAATTGGTGTATTTCAAATCTTTAAGGCTTAAAAAAAAATCTATGACTTTTAAGACCTTACAGAAGTCATGTAGAAAATATGCTGCTGTTAGATGATGTGCTGGCACAATTTTTATTGTCACTTGAATGTTCTTTTTAATCTCTCAACCGCATTAGATAGGTATAAAATAACACACTACAAAATTAAACCCAAACTTTTCTATTAAACATAAATACGTTTTGACCAGATATAAACCAAAATGTCATAGTAGCAACATTCAACTTGTGATGATACAGAGTATAAAAAATAGTGTTTAATTAGTGAAATCTGATTAAATAAGGCCACCTTACTATTCAGCAGTGCTTCTGTGACCAGATCAACATCGGCATTTAAGACAACCTGAAGCATCAAGCTAAAGCGAACAGGACCAGGAGGAAATCAGAGGATGAAGCCCTGAAAGCCAGACTGGATGATGTGATTTACACTGACAATAGAACTACTCAGAAATTAATGGACCTCCTGCTGTCAGTCTGAGAGAGGTATTTATAAAGAAGCGCTTCACAATATCAGCAAAACATGTGCTTGCAATACTACTATTGACATTACAATGGCAATGTTGATTACAATCAATCATCACAATGTCACCTCCAGTCTGTCAGAATCAGCAACTAATGCTAAACACCATCATCTGAATCGAGGACAATCCAAAAGGTCAAATTTATTATTAGGAAAAGTTTCATGGGATATTCTAACCCAGCACCTGAGTTAGAATATCCCAGATTTTTGCAATTGTAATAATTCAGACACTAAAACTGAATTGGTGGCCGTAATTCTAAAGAAACGCATAATACTGTAACTGGAAGAGTCTCTTACAGTGTCTGAAGGAATTTGAGATCTTCACACAGATCAGCAGGTATGGATGATATCTTGGTACCTGAGAGGGTCCTAGAGATAAAAAGAAAGAAACGAACAAACAAAAATCACACTATTTTCTTGCATCTGAAACACAAATAAGCAGCAAAGAATAACATGTTATATTACTCACAGACTATCTAGATTGTTAGTCCAGGTGAGGATGGGGAAGTCCTTCATCAAACTGGCACCACGCAACATTCTGCAAAATTCTTGACATTAATACTGGAATGTTTCTTGTCCAAACACTGGTATGTGTTGATGGGAATGACAGATAAATGCTATAAACCAAATATAATTAACTTAGGACATGTTTTGATCACAGCTAACTTGAAGAGGTCACACAGATAGTAACTCGTGGTTCAAAGTCAAACTTACAGAGAGCGCAGGTCAGAGAGATTTTGGAAAGCCGAAGCTCCCACAAATGACAGAGGGTTGTCATAAAAGTGTCTGAAATAAGATCAAAATAAGAGAGGAGAGCACAATGAGTATGGCACCATCTTCTGGACATTTGTTCTGTGCCTTAAACTTGTGTCCTTTAAAGATAAAATCACATGTAGACTGCTCCATTGTGTGAGTTTGACCTTACATGGTTCGCAGCATGGGGTTGTTATGAAATGCCCTTTCTGGAATGGCAGCAATATCATTGCTGTGAAACCCACTGCAGAACAAACAAGGGACAGCAATTAGATGCTTATCATCACTGTCAGGTTAAAATGAAAAAAACAATATACCGGAAAAGACAAAACTAATATGATAAAGCAGTGAGCATAGTTAGTTCCATCAAATTAAGAAGAAGCAGAACAGAAGAAGCCAGAAAATATTATTTTAAAAATGAAAATAGTGTTTTTTCAACTGTTACATAAAGGAACTTAAAGTAAAGCCTTCAAACAGCCTGAAAGTTTAAATGTGTATTTTCTTATGTTAAATTAAGAATCAAAATGTTGTCTGAAATATTGACATAATAAATGAAACACTTGCTCACTTGCAGATATCTTTCATTTTGTTTTGTTGTCAAGCATCTCAAACTCATTTTACTACTAACGATAATGAATCAAATACAAAATGCAGTTTTTAAATGACGGCTTTAATATAAAGTGGAAAATATATCGAAAGCAATCTGTAAACAAGTAATTTTCCCTAAACTAAAAAACAAAGAGTTTATTAAATCAGGTATTCGACATTGCTGTAGTGGTAAACTTTTGGCCTACTCTTCTTTACAGAATTGTTTTCGAGCAGGAACAGTTTGTTTGAGGTCATGCAAATACAACCTTCATAAGAACTTTAGTCCAGTCTTAAAGCTGCAGTATGCAACTTTTATAAGTATATTTTTGTACATATTTGTTAAAATATCAGTATGTCATGAGTGCATAATATAAGATAATATGAAAATAAAATCAAGCTCTTCTACATTCTCCCAGTAATGACTGCAGAAATACACCACTCAGTCAGCAACAGCCAATCAGAGCAAGGAGGATCTTACTGCTGTCAATCACGCTTGTGTGCACACTGCTCACATGATCCCCCTTGTTTTTTCGTATGCTACGTCTGGTTCACCACAACATAGACTGCCATGAATGCTAATGCTAGTTATTACTGCCACTGGTGATGGAGGATAACTGGTTTTACTATAGTGGCAAGTTGTTTCTTTGCCATTAGCACATTTAGCAGCATATACATAAGCTTGACTGACAGCACTAACACATTCTTCGTGGCTCTGATTGGTTGTTTTTGACCTGCAGCAGTGAATTTCTTCAGATGGCAATAGCAGCACGAGAGAGGGTGGAGGAACTTGATCTTTTCACAGAGTGTCTGTCTCATATTAAACTGTGAGAACAAGATCCACTTTCACACTCAGCATAAACCAGAAAACCCTGCTTGTTTTCACCACATTAAGATGTTCATCATCTCAAATTTATAGCTCAAATACTTGTATTTTTTAAGACATACAACACAGCAAAAAGCATTACTCATAGCTTTAACAGCCCTTATCTTAAATTGGTATATACTTACAGTTCTTTCAGTTTGGGCAAGGTCTCTATTGCTTTTGGAAACTCCTTCAAGTTGTTAAAATTAAGATCTCTAAACAGAGAGAGAGAGACAGAGAGATTTGAGTCACAGTGTGAGATTGCTACAATTAGCTTGTGTCTGTGAAAATTATGGATTGCCTTTAAGGCAATTTTAATCAAACTTAAGTGAAATGTGGGGAAAGCAACAACCTATTAGATTTCAACAGTTTCAGATGAATTTCTTCAATTATCATAACAGGGATCATAACTATAGCTTTCATAAACACATCCCCTTTGTTCAATAATACATTTCTACATAAACTGATTCCATAATGTGTCTTGTTAAGTATTTTATTGGATTATGAAAATAAATACAAATAGAAGTTTTCTTTCAAAAATCTCCAGTCAAAGTGTATTAAAAAAAATCTAAAATGTTTCCAATGGCAGCCTCCGAAATGTCACGTATGAATCATCTTACAAAGCTACAAAATATCTACGTGGTGGAATTTGTTTAATTCAATACATTATATTTCATACACAGCCTGACGGTAACATAACACATATTTCCAATATAATGAAACAATTGGTGAAAGTGTGAAATAATCACCATCTACAAAATATATCAGTCATTTTATTTTACTAGGATGTTAGACAATTTCTAAAATGGCAAATTGCCTTCAAATCTCCAATGTTCAAGAAATAAGCAACAACAGTTTAATTTCATATTTATCAGCTGACCATTCAGAGACGATTGATGTCTTTGTCACTAGGTAAGGCTGTGGGCCAGGAGGAAGTGAACAGTTGGGAGGGAAATTTAGATAAACATCATGTACTTTGCTCTATTTATCCTAGAGCAATTAAAGGAGGAAGTGGACACAATGATGTCTGAGGACTGTAGCAGAGATGGGTGGGGGAGCTGTTGGCACATACAAACAAGAGTCCAAAAACCCAAACTGACTCAAACTGATACATAAACACATGCAGGCATGCAAGTATACATCTGCACACACACATAAACAAAATACAGAGTAACTGTGGACTTACAGCGTCTCCAGGTTCACCAATCCAACAAAACAGTTGGCTCCTATCTCGGTAATTCGGTTGTTATGAAGATGCCTAGAAAAGCAAAATAAGTTGCATCTCTGAGATATTCAACAAGACTTTCTAAACTGAACATTTAGCACATTTTTTATGCGGAGCAGGGTCAGTAAATGAAGAGTCTGTACTCTATTCGTACTACACAGCAGAGCTGAACTCACTAATAAATTCAGGTCATTTCTTCCTGTTTATTCTGGTATGTTTATACAAACCTTCACCCATGCACCACTCAATGTGCATGGGTGCTTGAATGTTTGAGTTTGTCCAAATGTGGAACAGCAAAAACAACTTTGGTGAAATCACAGAATCTAATGCAAGCTCCCAATGTGGACAGAGCTGTTTTTCTCTCCATCTATGAAACACAATAAACCTAATTCAATATCAGTTTGGGCATTATAATCTTTTTCCACACTGAAACCCCAATGCCACATTTCACTTTATAATGTGTCTGCATGAAAACACAGGTATGTATGAGCTTTAACTTTTTTTGTTAACTTTGTGAGGAACAATATGCCAATATCGGGGGTATAGAGTACAACCAATTTGGTGGCAAATTGTGGCATATGTGAGTTTGCCAAACTTCTTTGAGTGAGATCCTGCATTCTCACTTAAAAACTGTCCATCCAGTCTGGTCCCTCCATTTTGAGCTGCTGATAATTCTGCTGTTATATTTGTACCACCTCTCAGAGTAACGTTAATAGTTTGGAATGGTCCATTTGCTGATGGGGAATCTATAGATGTCAAAAGGCCCCAAAGACTTGGGAGTTTATCATCAAAGATAAATTGGGAAAAAGAAAAAGCTGGTCAGCTGATTTTGACTGCCAGAACACATTTCCACTGGCTATTATTTATAAGGAAACAAATCATTTTTGACATGCAGCTTTAATATTATATACACCTCTGGAAAAAATTGAGACCACTTAAAATGATCAGTTTCCCTGATTTTACTTTTTATAGGAATATGTTTGAGTAAAATGAACATTGTTCTTTTATTCTATCTAACTACTGACAACATGTCTCCAAAGGTCCAAGCAACAATTTTGTATTTATTTGCAGAAAACGAGAAATGGTCAAACTAACGAAAAAGACGCAGAGCCTTCAGAACTCAAATAATGCAAAGAAAACAAGTTCATATCCATTTAGAAAAAACAATGCTGACGTTTTAACTCAGGAAGAGTTCAGAAATCAATATTTGGTGGAATAACCATGAGGTTTTCAATGGGGTTCAGTTAAGTGGGCTCTAAATTTATTCTTGAAATTTAGTCTGTCTTGTTTGCAATCAGAAATAAACATCTTAGTTGAATAAAAATCCAAATCTACCTCTGCCGGGGGTATAAGTAAGTAGAATTATTATTAACTGAGGTTCATAAAATAATGCATCACTTTATGAATACTGACCTGTATTTATACTGGAGGTTGATCAATGATAAACAAAGCCAAAGTGTAATTGATCTAATGAACATATTTAACAACTTATGCTGAAGATACCAGTGTGAATAGCAAATTACATTTCATGGTCTGATGGTTACTCTGCTCTGTACACACCCTTCACTATGGCGAACTCTCCAAAGAAACGAGTGAATCACATTGTAAACATTCAACGCCGCAGAGTAAAACCATATTCTAAACCACAATCAAATCTGAAGCTTAGTAAGACTTACAGCACAACTAGACTAGTCAGGTTTCCGAAGGCGTTGTCTGGTATATACAAGATCCGATTGAGAGCCAGAGTCAGAGCTTGAAGATTTGACTGGTGTCTCAAGGAACTGACAGGGACTTCTGTCAGGTGATTGTCGTCCAGCCACAGGTGCCGCAACTGTTGGAGACCTTCGAAGCTGTCGTCAGGAACAGTTGTAATGTGGTTGGCATCCAGGCGGCTACAGATCCAGAAAAAGAATTAGTGGATCAATCACATGGATATGAAATTATACAGATGTTAAAACATTTTCAATGTCTTTCGTTCCCACATGATGAAATAAATATATAGATCTTTTATTGGAGGATTTCATTTTACAATTTCTGAAGTGCTAAGACTCACTGATGCACATGTTGTTGTCAATTTTCTTTGAGAACAGAAGCTTAGAATACAACAACAACCTTGATGCTTCTAAATATAATTTGCTGAATTAAAATGAACATAAAACGATTCCATAAAGCTTACAATGCTCATGTTTAAATGTTTTCATCAGAATGACCACAATCGCAGCGCCGACAGGGCTAACTGCAGGTTTAATATGCGCGTCATATAAATGTCTTTGAAAGTATTTAATTATTATTTAGCTGTGGTTTGTATGGTTGCAAATATTCTGTTGAAGCTGCTGCTTTAAACAAACAGCGTCACTGTCAGGAAAAACATGACCGATACCAAACAACACTTCTAGATTGTACACTTGGACACTGCCAGAGTGCTGTGATTGCAGTTAATGTATTACAAAAATAGCCACAGTTGTAAAACATTAGAAAGCATTAATCTGTACCTCCACTGCTTATGAGCAAACACTGTCAAATGTAAGGAGAGTAGAAGTCATGATGCAATCTAAGTTATAGGTAGACCTGTCCACTTCTTCTAATAATCAAAGCCAAATTATGTCCACTGCAGAATCTCAACATAAAATAACACAAAATGTAAATTAAACTTAAACAAGATAGGAGATGTGGAATCCTTACATTTGACAGAGATTTCAGATGGACAAACATTCCCCTTGAGATTAAAAAAATAAATAAAGTTGTCTTTGTTTAACCTCTATGAGCATTCTTTTCACTTGAACCAAGCAGTTTTGCCCTAGAATCTTCCCTGAATGTGAGTCTCACCCTCCCTCAAAATTCCTCAAGTATCTGCACTGGAAGGAAAACAATCTTGATTGACATTTAGCTATCTAAGGCTTATTACTAACCAAGTCTGTACTTTAGCATAGCATATTTCTGAAGCAACAGAACTTAAAACTATGAACGAAAAAAAAGATATGTTATAGACACGAAAAGGAAATTTAAAGGATAAAGGAGCTGTAAAGTGCAGGGGGAGGAAAAAACAAGAGTGATGGGTGAAAACTGAATTTTCAGCACATTTCGACAGCTGAACTCATTACTCTAAGTCCTGTCAACCTCAAAGGCACATTGTGGAGGGAGGCAACAGATACAAAGCTAAGACCTTCAAATTGTATCAAATATGAAGGCAAGTGGGGGAGGAAGCTTTGAACGATAACATTTTACACACAGAAACAAAATGAAATTCACAATCTTACAAAAAAATTAAAATAAAAAAAATCAGTCCAAACTGAAATGAGCAAAAATAATGTCAGAGTACACAAATGTTGTTGTTAATAAGAGGAAAGTTTTCACATATAATCAAACCTTCTCATAACAAATCAGGGCATTTTGTGATGCAGTAGTTATATACAAGACTGTAAAACCAAAATTCAACACTCCAGCAAGACAGTCTCAAATTATGATATTTGCAACTCAATTGGATATTTCAAGTAAAAAAACAAAAGAAAAAAAACACCTCCTCCAATAATCCCCAAGGCTTAGTGATTATTCAGTATGTGAAATAAATGCAGACTGCAGAACAGAACAGTCATTCATGGAGATAGCAAGTCAGCGTGTTGGAATGACTACTAACAATAAAATCCTAACAAGGTCAGTGCAAACATTTTGGAATTTGGGAGGTAAGATGTTTATTATTGTGATGACACACGTCTGTAACATGTTATCTTGACTGTGAGCAGATAATCAGACAGAGTTTTGAATTAGATTTGTATAATCAACACTGAATACAAAGCAAAGCTGAAGTGCTGGGGAATTAAAGAGATATTTATCAGTTGCTGCAGTGCTCATTTCGATGGTGTGAACTGCACATGCACTCTGATTAGAGAGCTCTGTACTTGACTTTAACTTTTCATATAGCATGTACCAATTTTTTTTTTTTTTTACTGTGACAGCAGAGACGCATAAACACATATGATGAAGATGCATATAAAACCTTAGTTCTGCTTTTGGAATAGCCTTGGGTTCTTGTGGTATTGTGTATACTTGTGGTATTACTGTTGGACAGGAAGCTCCACCCAAATATAAAGGTTTTGCAAAAGAAAACACCCATAAATAATTATGAAAACACATATGTGCATATATGTGTGTGTTCATACTGAAGACTTACAGAGACTGGAGAGAGTGAAGGTTTTTCAATGCTGCATTGGGGACAGATTTAAGTTGATTATTTTGCAACATCCTGAAAAGGAAAAAAAGCGACAATTCAAATGTCAGCCAAGGTCAGAACAATATTTTATTATTATAAATTTTGAATAATGTACTTTAAGAGTGCAAACTTAAAGTTCACACAACAACACAGATTAGACCTGCCCTGCCACACATCTAAATGTGTGAACCTGAAGTTCACACACTTGGATGAAAGTTTAATCAATGAACACAGGCAGGTGCAATCCAATTCAGCTGGTGAAGAAAATTGGACTACGACTTATTTACTTGGTGTAAAATCAACAGAAATGCCCTTTGTGCATCTTTTAGGACATACGATGTGTGTACAACTAGTCTGATGCAACCTGGCTGATGAAGCAATAAAATTAAAGCAGTTCTTGCATTCACTGTTCTGTTGGTGCAGGCTCAAAGAAATGTTGGGCCGAGATGAATAAAATGCACGTTATACCAAACTTCACTATTTACACTATTGTGCGGAAAACTTTATATTGCCATATTTGTAAGTCTGTATGCAGATGTTTGTGTACATTGGCAGGGAGAGTGCATGCTTACAGGACTTTGAGCTGATGCAGACCAGACAGGGCGTCAGGGTGGATGAATGTCAGGTCATTCCCAGCAAGTCGTCTGGATGAGATAATGAGTCAAAATTATATTTAATTATTAAGCCTGTACACATTTCAAAAGTACTCAAAAACATTCACTACACTTTATCTCTTTGTATTGAAACTGTAAAGTACAACAGAATTTTAAATTAATTATTGCTTTAGCTTTAAACCTCCACACGCCCTGGGCAGCTTAGGTTCCACCTCTCAAGCTGATTATGGAGCTCAAAGTGACAAAGACATGTACCTTTGTTATGGACTGTCATCACTTCTTCTATCGCTCAACACAGATTAGTGTGTTGAGCTATTTCGAACTATTTCGTTAGATCCCCTTTTTTAGTAACTGCAACTTCAAAAATCAGTGGTCCTTTCACAAAAACGTTGAAAAAAAATTATGAATCCTTGAAGAGGGATTCTTTTTTTTTTAATCCCTCTTAAGGTTGCACAACCTATATTTCTCTGAAACTGTTATTATCAAACAGCTGCTTCAGTGCGTGTCAAAATTATTTAAGAGAGGGGACACCTCCCTTTCCTGCTGGGAACAGGAAGTAAATAGGAAACCTGGGTGTAAATAAGCATGGGACAAGCTGCCTGGGACATGGAGCCCAAGTACACTATCTTGCCTGAGAGATTAGCAGGAGATTTATCGCCATGCAACATGAGTCAGACCAGGCCGAGTTCCCAGCAACAAGAGCTGCTATGTGTGAGGCTGAGAACCAGAACTGACTATGTTAGAGCACCAGTAGGTGTGAGAGATTACTCAACCCTGGCCTGGAGTTTGTTGAGAGTGCTACCTATCTATTCATGGATATTCAAATGGGGAGGTTTTTTTTTCCTTTTACTTTGGTTTAGCACCACAGGCAAATAAACTGTGAGACTGCATCTTTTTAGAATTACAAAAGCTATATAAAAACTAAGGGCTTGAAAAAAGCAAAAATGTGACTGGTATCACAGGGAAGCAGAAACCTTTACCATTTTTATTCCAGCAGCCCAAGTCAAATCAAGTTGGGGTTGAAAAGAATGATCATTTCTACTAAGTATAGAAAAGTTCAGCTGTCTTATTTTTTTATTATATTAATTAGTTTGTAGTTACTTTCAAGATATATTTGAAACAACAAGGTAGCATGCAATTATTTCACTCAAAACATACTGTATATTCGCTTTTGTTCTTCTATTTCAATAAACATTTGAGATGTTTTGCCATCTTGCTTTGTAGGTGCTAAATAAAATAATATAAAATACAATAAAATTCACCAACATAAAATAAAACAAATATAAAGTGAAATAAAAATGGCATGCAAAATGGCCAGTGGCTGCCTCTTATGACACTGGCTTAACTCAGAATAAATTACACTTAGGTGGAAGTGTAATTTAATCCTTCATGTATTTTGCATATGAGATATTTGTTCTGAAAATAGTCAAGGTTTTTGAAAACCAACATGAAGTAATGACATCTTAGTTACCCAAAGCCCCTGATAATTATTTGCTATTAATTTATGCTTACAGGGAGGCTATTAATTTAGATCATAAAATTCAAATCAAACAACTGCCAACACCAGAATAATAAAATACAGTGGCTGCTACTCCAAGTTAAAATGTATAAATATGACTATGTCAGTTTTGAAGATAACTTTGATTGAAAAACTTTGATTGAATCCCAAATTTAGCAAAATAATAATCTTCAAAAAGACAGTAAAATGAGCTAAGATTTATTTGGTAACTGCAAATAAGAACAAACAGGATTTGACAAATGCTTCAGTTTAGCTACTGGTTTCACAACCGAAAGTGCTTCTCCACTTTAACCTTTCAGGTGATTTATCACCTATTGCTCCAGGGCTTTGACAGCTGTCACGAAGAAGAGACACATGCTTCGAGTTGTGCAACACTACTCCAACAATTCTGCCTTACACTGTAAATTAAATGACAAAGTTTAATGATGTCTCAAAGAAAAAGTTTATACATAAAAACCAAACTCCACCTCACACACATACAATTCTTGATGTGTTTCTACATGTTCAAGACAGTTTTTGTACCGCTGTTAAACAGGTGACACAAATGATGACGTGAACAGTATGACTTCAATCTCAATTCAGATGTATACCTGCCCTAGTTGAACCATTAATGTACATTAATGTACATATGGTTCATAATGTTTCTTTACTACTTGCAAAAATATTCACAACTTTTCAACTTTTTCCACATCTTCATCTTATAAGATACATTTACTTTAGTTTTACTTTGTGGCATAATAGTAAAGCAGAAGAAAAGCCAATAGATGGTTTTGAAAGTTTTTACATAGTAAAATTTAAAAGAAATATGGTGTGCATTTCTAATGTGCCCCTGGAGTCAATATTTTAAATTCAAATACTTTTGCACTTGCAGACACTGACATTTTTACCCGTTCAATCAGAGTTATGGCTGTATCTTTAGGTTATTGTACTGGAAGAACACCAGCCTCAACTTTAATTTTTCAGCTGCTCAAACAGACTTTTTCTATATTTAGTTCCCTCCATATTCCCATCAGCTCACACCAGCTTCAACGTCTCTTCTAAAAAGAATCATCGCAACAGCATGATACTGCCAAGACCATGTGTGTGGGAAGTGTGTTCAGGGTTAAACTACATGCAGCAGTTTTGGTCTCACCTGACTAGAGCTCCTACATATTACTTATGTCCCTTATATCTTGAATGATTAGCTTCAAACTGGATTTCTTCTTGTTGTCTTGGTGATAAAATATCAACAGTACATTGGTGATATCTGTATTATGCCAGAAAATATTTTTTTTTAAATCTTTGCCCCTTGTTGCTTAAACTCCTTGATTGTGTGCTAATTTGTTTTGGGGTATCAGATAAAACCCCAACAAAATACATTAACATTATTAAATTGTAATGTGATAAAGTCAGATCACAATAATACTAAAACTGCAGAATCATAAGCAGTCCAATTTTCTGCTTATAAATTATGCCAAAGCATATCACAGTATCATCTGCTCAGACTTCATTTCACATACTTGTGAAATGAAGTTGCGATTGCTACATGGATAGGATTATCAATTACAGGTTATAATTGATAAACAAACTGCAAAAGGAGACAGACAATATCTCTGTCATCAAGTCTGTTGATCTTCTAGGCATTCAGCAAAAGAGGTTGCGTGACCAAGAAGGAGGAAGAAGTTTTGTCTTGCTTGCTTCCCTGACTAAGGATGGCCTGCACTCTGTTTTCCCCCCCTCTTTCTCTGTCAGCTCACTCTGTTTTTGCCCTCAGGGCCAATGCTCCGGTTCATTAACAATGCTGAAGACCTGAAGCAAAAAAGTTCTTCTCCAAAGTTCACAAAGGCAAGTTTTCTGATATGTTCTGAAAGAAACAAAGGTGCCTCAAACACATAAATTAACTAAGGGTTTATGTCAATCAAACAGACCATCAGTTTTGATGAGTTAGGACAAGACATTTGTCATAGAGAGATCAGGCAAGTTTTTAAGTCCTGTTGCGTTGGAAACCATTGTTTTGCCCCTTTGCTTCCTGCCTTGCATTCCTCTGCACAAAGCGATGAAAACTAAATTGCTTCTCAACAAAGAAAATTGGATTGGTGTAAGAAAAAGAAGCGGGTGAAGCTTCAGCCAGCTGAAAGATGCACAAGAGCTGAAAAAACATCTTAACAAAGGCCAAGTGAAGCAGGAACCTCTGGAGAATTTTAATTCATTGGTCATTTTGTCTTCAGAGGGATGCATGTTACCTGATATCAGGCAGACTGATTTTTATCTTTGACTCACAGCAGAACTAAGCCAGACACTGAAGTATTTAAAGAGCAAAGAAAAAACATCCACCAAGATCAGATTTATGCCCATTCAACGAGGTCCATGCGCACAGATGTTTTTGTTTCTACCCTCATAATCCCTTAAAAGCAAAAATCCACATCGGATGTCACATGACCGTTGCTTCAATGCGTGTCATCTTGCAACGCCTTTTTAGCTGAGTTGTATGACATGCTTTATAACCTCCCTGGCTCAGTTCATGAACGTTGAGTGATTTGTTGCCTCATGCCTGTTTTCCACACCTGAGGAGGGAACGCTCTACAGCGATACCATGCGTCCTGCAGTGTGAATTCAAATATCCAGGTGCATTTCATAAAGAACAGCGCTCATGTCAACACTGTACAGAGTAAATACATCCTTAACACGAGAAAGAAGGGCATGTACTCACAGTTCTTCTAGGTAGGGGAACTTCTTAAATACATTTGCTGGAAGCTCAGTGATGTTGTTCATACTCAGGTCACTGAGGAGAGAAAATACAAAAGCAACACAACGACACATTAGCTTAGCAGTCCTTTGGTTTAAGATCTCGATGATGCTTCAAGATTGAGCTTCTCGATGATTTGTTTTACCTGTTAGTAATTAATAAAATGCTTACTTTGATATTTTTACTCTTTTCTCATTTTGCAGTGTCCTAGTTTTCATTTTAGACATGGAATCAAGCAATACTTACCTTCTGTAATTCTAAAATCAACATTGCTTACAGTTGTTTTATGCATTTGTATTAGTCTAAACTCAAGAAAAAGAATACCATGAAAAAAGCCCTTCTATTTAGCCTCAGGGATCTTCCTTTTTCAAATCAACAAGTAAAAACAGACATGTAGCTGCATGAAAAGTATGCATTCAGTACTTGATTTACTTCCTTACAAAATCCACTGTGAGTTTGTATTTTAATTTTTACATTAATTGTAAAAAAAAAAAACTTCTAACAGGAATAACGTCTAATGGCACTAAAACAAAAGAATAAAAAAAACAGAAGTTTGCCATCATGCCTCCTGAGGCAGAGATGTAAGAAATGAGGGCAAATTCATGTTTCATCTTGATGAGAATGAATTCCCTTAGCCAGCCTAAAGAAAAGATTCCTAGATGACAACATAAAGGATGACAAGGCAGTAACTGGGGGGAAAAAAACAAAAAACTAAACAAAAGTAAAAAGAAAATACAAGCTTTTCAAATTAAGAAACACTTTGAACCCTCCTTCCTTTTTCACTCCCCAACTGACCATCTTGAGTTTCATAGCCAGATCTCTCTCAGACCTTGTGTGTGGGCCCCTGAATCCTACAAGGATCACATTGCTCTTCCTCTGCAGACCCAAATACACATGCAGACACATATACACACACAGGCTTTAAAATATGCACCCTGACAGAACCCTCATCATCTCAGCGACCTATGTCCCATCTCCACTTACCTGCTTATCCAATTACCCTGCGGACTATTCAGCTACAACGTTTCTATCAACATCTAGCTTACCTCACTCACCCCACTGTCGCCTTTTTCTACCTGGACTACTTCTCTGATGGTGGTCTGCAGACAAAGTGTGTGTTTAGCTGATGGTATTCAAATGGGTCCATCTCTAATTACATTTTTTATAGTTTGTCTAAATTCTCAATCAATTGTTTACTGGTCTAAACCTCATGCATGGCTTGGATACTAGAGGCCTCACAGTGACTATCACACTCTTTCCACCCTCTGAGCCTGGCTGCTTTCCTCATCAAGGTCCTGGCCTGTCCCTGCTAAAACAGATTTCAAGAGGACACTAAAAATGCAGCTGTGATAAATGGTGACAGGCTTAAATGCTTCCACAAACAGGTATCTGCAAATTCCTATCCCATGTGCCCTTTGGATTTATTTCAGCACCGAAGCAGCAGATAATCTGAGAGAGAAGTGAGGCATGCTAATAAAACAGAAAACAGAGACTTTTAAGGGAGAGGCCAGAGTTAAACATCAACAACTAATGTAAAGACATCACAGCAAACCTACTTTACAAAATGGTTATTGAAAATGTTAAGCATTCAAAATTGCTTACCCTAATTTTAAGATCAAATTATTTACAGAACCCTGTTTACTAGCTTGCAGTGAATGGTTTTTAATATTCCTTTTCAATGTATATTTGCAGGCAAAATAAATGTTCTGCATTAGAGGTGTTTTAACAACCACAAGCCATGTCAGACATTACGTTTTGTTGTCAGTACACACATTGACTACAACTACATTATGACCACAAAGAGTGCAGAATATATTTTTCATTTTCTATGCTATTGTAATATTTAGCCAGTTGGTCAGTCTCACAGCAGCAGATGCTAAAACTGGACACAAATACCCCAAAATGCTCAAGATCACAGAGTGATGGAAGCACAGTTGAGAAAGAGAGAAAAGGAGAAAACAGGCATATATTGCAAATGCCATTGTGATGTTAACCACTATGACTACCACAAGATTTTCTAATATCAAGCAGCCTGAATGACTGCCCAATTAACATAAGCTTTTTGTCATTGATGTCTCAACTTATTTAGGTGTAAAAATAGTCCTTTTGAATTCAGTTGCGCTTTTTTTTTCTTGTTGTTTGCAGTTCTTCAAAACAGTGGATGTCACTGCTGATAAAATCTGCGTAACACTTGGTAGCAGAAGAAGAGTGTACGCAAAAAGTCGATGCCGATGGTGGTTTGCGATCTCCGTTTCACCCGCTTCTGTTGTTGTGCCCTTGGGAAAGACACTTCACCCACCTTGCTGCTGGTGGGGTCGCAGGGCCCGGTGCATGGCAGCCTGGATTTTGTTAGACTACCCCAGGGCAGCTGTGGCTACTATCCAGTAGCTTGCCACCATCAGCGTGTGACAGTGTGCATGAATAGGTGAATGACTGCAGTTTGAAGCACTTTGGGGTCCTCTGGACTTGATGAAGCGCTACACAAGTACAAAGCTACTGTATATTTGTATCATAACAAACTACAAAGTTGTACCTAAGTTATTTTGATCAGTTTTCTGAAGTGTATGCAACATTTTGAAGCAATTATTCAGTTTTGCTTTTAGTTAAGTGTGCATGAGCTTGTAGAAACCAATATCCTTTTAGTTTCTACTTTCTACCTTGTTGCTCGTTCTTCTTGTTTGACGAGCACCACTTATAATGCCTGCAGACCGTTCTGGAAATGGAAATCAGCACAACTGTCTGAAACAACAAAACACGCCCCCTAGAAACAGAAGGCGTGTTTCTGTACTAAGAAACACGTATGTGACTGTATGTGAGGACAAATAGGGTGGGTATAAACTAGATCCAAGGCACAATCGTTATCACAGCATCAAATATCAAAATTGCGAAAACATTTTCGGACGCAAGTTTGATGGGCAAAATTATTCCACGTGTCATTCATATACAAATTAACTAGTCAGAAGAATTGTTACTGTTAAGAATCTAAAACTTACAGAGAATAGTGGGAGCAATGGGATTATGAAAAGCGAAAAGTGAGAGGAATGTGGACTAATTCCGGCTGATGTCATAATACCAATATTCAAATGAACAAAGTTAATCACTAAATGTAACTATGAGCTAGGCAAGACCTTAAAATCAGCTTAAGATGAAACCTGAGTTCACTGGCTCCCACAGATGGTTCTTTCAGCAAGATAACTAATACACCAGTTGACCAAAAACAAAGTAAAAAACCCTAAATAAAAAGCAATACACAGCAGCAAAAAAAAAAAGTATGTTAAAAAAATGTTTGAGCACTTAACCATAATGTCTATATTCTCATTTTTATGAAACTATAGATCATATGATTATAGGTCAAACTTGTGAAGAAAACTCCCAAAACTGCAGTAAGACATACTACGTTCAATCCCACTCCTGGCAAACTCCCACTTAAGAAAAATATTACAAAGCATCAGTGTTCCACAGCTGCAGCCTAATGGCATTCAAGCCACGTTCATTGCTGAATCCCATTTCAACCCATCCTCGTCAGTGTAGGTCTAACTTAAACTGCGTGTTCTCTTCCAACGTTTAGGGCATTACAGCTGTTTCAGAGGTGTAGAAGAAGCCCTGCTTTCAGTCTACTAAAATTTTTATAGTTTTAATTATAACCATAAAACAGAAATAAGGTACAACTTAGGTGAATGTTTTCTTCATTAAATTATTACTGTTAGCCAAACTACATAATTCTGTACTTTGAGTTCTTTACAGTAATGTTTTGGCATCATTGTTAATTATTAACATAACAAATACCAAATGATTTCAGACTTAAAACTATGTTATTGTCACAATAATGATTTGACTAACATATGTAAATTTTAACAAGCAGAGAACAATTAAAACAAACAAAAAAACAATGTTGTACTTACTTGTACTTTTTTGTCATTACAACAAATACAACAACCAATGAATGGTGACGTCTAGTGCTGGCTTGATAACTGTTTATATGTCACATAGGAACATACTGAAGAACGCATTTGTTGTACAAGAAATCTACCTTAACTAAAGTGCTGAAGAAGGTAGGGTAAAGGTAAGCCTGGATGTAGTGGTATGGTAAAATTCAGCCTTGGTTTTTCTGAAGGCAAAGTCACTCCTTGTTATGTGCTGTAGATAATTAAAGAAGTGAGGCTAGATGAAGCAAAAGAAAACGTGTATAAACTGCAACTCCAATACACAGATATTCCAATTGTTGAATCTGTCTTCGTTTGTCATTTGATTCTGAATTGGCCTGGTCATGACCCACTCATCTAAATCAGGTGATTGAAGCAGAAAAATAACTTTAAGACATGCAGAGCACTCTTTCCCGAGGACCAGAGTTCAAGGCCACTGCCCAATACCATCAATGTGATGTCAAAGTCTCATTACATCCCCATTCTTTTAAAAAACATTACTTTGTTTTATTGCAATGAAACTACTTGTTTATCCTGTTTTATGTCAACTCTACCTGAGCGCAAAGGGTGTGATCCTTCTGAAATAAAATTCTTCCATGTTGTTTGATAAAGTGTTGCATAATGATAAAGCCTTTAAAGTGGAGAAAGAAATAAAAAACACACACTGTCTTAATTTTCTAACCTTGTTGAGAAAACACTGACCACACAGTATAATGGTTATTATGGCACTCAAATATATTTGTGGCAGAATACTATTTTTTTTATGTCTTCTTTTTATTAATTCTTTGGTTTCAAAGAATACATGTTATGACATAAAATGTAATAAACATTCGATCTGCATATTACTTGGGTTATGATCACTTTGAATAATCAAAATTTAAACGTGTCTGCTAGCAGCATTAAGAAAAGACTTCTTCAATACAAGAAAGTGGAAAGCAGTGAAAATTTTCCAGTTCAATGTTGGCAAAACACAATTTAAAATCAGATATGGCATATACATCAATTGCTCATAATTAGAAACAATCTTGTGTTTAAGACCACAGAAATTTAGCATGGTGGGATGCTGACTGTTACAGCTAAATCCATTATGAAACAAACTAAAAACGTCGTTTGAAGGAGCTCACAACTCTAGTATGCGAGTTAAAGAAATTTCGATAAGAATTTACTATCAAGTACTCCATGATACAAGAAACATACTACAAGTAAAGGACATTAAGCTTTACCTTTAAGCACAGTACTTAAAAGAATACCTTCATTTAACATATTACATGGGTCTAATTAACTAAAATATTGTTAATTAGGGGGTTTTTTTGCTCATGTCAAGAAAAATTATTGTAATAATAACAATATTTAACTAAAATAATGTAACAATTCTTTCTTGCCCATATCATGCATCACTATATTAACATTTATATAATGTTCTGCCTTCCTGTATGTAACTTTACAGCTGCTACGTTCCTCTTTGTTTCTCTAGCCTTGAGGTTGTAGAACCCTTTGCATAGCTTTAGAAAAATAGTAAAGCACAGCAAAATAATTACAAAAGCAAAACAATTTACACTCAAAAATAGATTTTTAGTTTTTAATTTCATAATTTAATAGAACGGATGTATTTAAAACTGTTGTTGAACCAGCGTTGGCTTTAAAGTAGATCAAGTAAAATGAAGTGCAAGCCTATTTTTATAATTTCTCATGTTTATTCAGACAGTACATACATAAATATATACATTTATAAGGAGCATCTAAATTGTACTTGATATAAGCGAAAATAAGAAAATAAGTCTTAAAATGGGCAAGCAGATCAGTAATAGAAACAGATTCAAATAAGAATATATATATTTACCCACCAGAAAACCTAAAAGAGAAATGCAGCCATTTCTTTTAAGAGAATGGAAATGAATGTTTTAAAAGAGCGCAATAGAGTACTCAGGGCAAAAGGAGTAAGGAAGGTTAATATTCCTCAATTCACGCTGCTTTGCAGCAGGAACTACTGACTGGCTCCTTTCACCTCTACTGACCAAGAACAAAAGTATCATTCAGATGAAATGGACTGAGGGCACCAATGTTGAAGCCAGCTAGTTCCACCAGTTGAGTGCAAGACCGCCAACACCACCCCTTGTTTTTCCCCACGTCTTACAATTCAATGGAAAACCCAACCAAAACTGAGATGTAAAGGACAGCAAAACCTTATATCTTAAACTGGACAAGAATTTGTGCAATCATTATATAAACAACATCCATTTGCCAAGAGTTAGAAAATGGTAAGCTACATACTTTCAAATAGATTGTTTGCTTTATTACTGGCTAAGCAGCTCTGTTTTTTTTCTCCCTCATCTGCTTTTCTGTGACAGGGCTGTTGCCACTACTTAAGCCAAACCTCAGTCCCAAAGTGAGCTGCAGGTAAGATTCTATGCCAACACTGTCAAAAGATTTATTGCAGAAATGTGTGGTCTTCCATGAGCAGGTTTTTCCTACAAATCAAGAAGGGATTTACAGCCAAATAATCTATTACAAAATCTTGTGACTGAATGAGTTTCATGCATACTGGATACTACGGTCTCAATTTAGGAAGCTTTTTTATTGAAGTCACAACCAATCCAGTTAAACAAATTGGCTTAATTTTCTAGCAGATTTTCCCCTTTACAGTGTCACAACTTTGTAGAAGGCATTGATTTGAAAAGCATTCAACAAATTCCAAGTACTGTAAAAACAGAGCACTTCTACGTGAGGTCTTTCTTTAAGACATCAGCATATCGCTGCGGGTGCATTAGCCCAGAAAGAGGGAGCATTTGCAGCTGCAATATGTCACACTAATCCATCATGATCCCTAACCCCACCGCTCTACACACAAAAGGCCGAGGGAGAGGGAGAGGACAACTAAAGTTCACCAGACCAGGAGAACAAATGAGCAGAAGACAGAGAGAGGGACAAACAACCTTTTGCATACTTTAAAACGCAAAGGTGAACCTATTAAGAAATTCCGTATTTAAACCCGACAAAGTGTATTAGGATCTCAGAATTAAGTATCGAAAGTCAAAAGAAAACAAAAAGTTGAAAACATGTCTTTTTAAAAGAAAATGTAGCATAAAACATTTAAAAAAAGAGATAAAAATGTGCATCTTGTGAGTTTATTACTTTTTGTTGTAATTGAGACATCATAGTAATATAGAGTACGGTTCATTTTTAGGCTCTAAAAAGACCAACCAATCTATGATAACAATGCTATTGCTCAGCATTTTGTCCTATTCGTTGGCCTTGTGTGACGCATTTTCATGTCTGTTGTTGACTTCCAAGTGACACGCAATAGTGTTCATCCACTCAGTCCTGCACCAATAGACTTGAAATGTAATGTATTTTCTGTATTTAAAATATTTGCTACTGCCGTAACCAAGTCACACACTGAGATAAACAGTCGCCGATCTAAAGTCATAACTTCTTTTATTTGTCTTTTGCGTAAGCTCATGGAGGAGCGGTTGGTTTGTGATTAACCTAGAGATTGTGAAACAAACTGTTACTCTACAGGGCAATCATCAACTGAATCAGCAACACTCTATAAACACCTAACCTACCTGGGATCCATTTGCTTTAGTTTCTATGAAACTTAGTCACTTGTTTTAAGGTGGCTGCAACACTCAAACTTTGCCGAGGAATGTCATTCCTCCACCTCAAGTTGCCTCCTCTGTTTTAAGTGTCTAAAACATAAACATAAATTAACTTGGAACAAGTCCAAACACCCAACAAAACATACACAGATTTATCTATGTGACCTTAGCTGTTGCCAACATAGCTCACATAACATTGACTAGGTGTCTTTTTTACCAAGAACTAATTACCAAATCATTTCATTTTGTTGTTTGTTTTTGTGTTAAATTAAAATCTTCCATTTAGTGGGCATTAATATATTTTCCAAGGCAACCCGTTAAAATATATTTATTGACAAACTGCACTGACTGAGTAGTTTAGTTTGTAATATAACATGCTGAGACAGCTAATAAGCTGAAATCTAGATGTTAATGCTGATGTTGTCATGGTGGGATTTATAATGCGTTACTTGAATCAGCTTGATTTTGACAACTAAATTACACTGAGTAATGTAATTGTGTTGCTGAGCAATACAAAGATTGCTTTAAGTTCCTAGCATGTAGTATATTGCCCTTTCCTACTTATCGGTTTAAAAGAAAAAATCTTAAACAGAGTGGAAAGAAAAAAAGAGATTAAAAATGTGTTGAAATTGACAAGATCGAAAATCTTCAAGCAACAAGGTATAAAATCAATTCTACTCGACTACTGAATAGGGAAGAAGAAAAAGCTCACGTTTCACACCCTCATTTTAAAGCATCTTGTACAATAAATGTGTGTGAAAAGCTTCCTGCATTACTTTTTCAAAACTAGAGATGAACTAATCCAATAGCCACTGATTGAATTCAATGCAATTATCAATTACAATCAATTCATTCTTAAACAGTGGTACTCTTTTGGACTGTAAAATCATTAACAAGAAGCAGATTATTAAAGTCAGATGTAGGTCAATCTTGTAATCAGTTTTATTAGATCAATGGTAGCTTTATCAAAGGATACGAAGCTCATTTTCACATTTCGTGGTGACTGTTTCTTAAATTTAACAGTCAAACTAAAACCATTTTTAAACAAACATATTTGTATAATATGAATCAATCAAGCTTTTAATGGCCAGCACCAATATTCAGTACCATTTGAGATTTGGCCTGATAAATAACCCATATAGATATTTTCTGCAAGGGAAAAAAAATAAAGCAGCTTCGTTAGTGGAGCCAGTAACTTTAAATCCAGCAGAAAATGAAGGAATTGCAAGACCATTTTTCTTTTACTCATCAAAGCATGTCCTGCAACTTCAAGATTTTTTTTTTTTTTTTTTTTTATTGAACTCAAAAAGTACATGCTGTTACTTGATGCCTGCACAGACCAATTATTTAGATTGATTGGATTGAGTGGGCTGGGGTTACAATGTTCCAGTAATAAACCAATCAATTGAAAATTGGTTAATTTTTAACTCTGTCCAATCTGGCTCGTGTGTAATTGCAATTTACCAAAGTCAAAATGGGTCAGACCAGACAGACAACCAGATATAAATTATTGGCCAGTAAAAAGCCTGATTGGTGCAGCTCTGCTCAAAACAATAGCCTCTTGCATCATGCCCAATTCTGCTGCTCTGTGAATCATATTGCATTGCAGAAATATAAAATACAATACTTTGCTTGACTTACAGCAACAGCAGAAAGAAGAAAAAAAAGTTAGTGATCTTTAATACCATGTTTAACTTGTCCTGTCGGAACAAAAACTCCAGATGAGAAGTCAAACCCCGTGGTTTCGGTGCTGGTGTTCTCGGGATGGACCCTAGTCGGTACTTACAGGTAGTAGGTGAACGTGCTGAGCTCAGTCGGGACGGTGGTCAGTCCTCTGCCCGAGCAGTCCGCTCCCCCATCTTCATCGCAGCTGCATGAGGGCGAACACACGGCCGTCGACTGCCCTTGACCGGAGGCGCTTGGACGAACGAAGCACCACAAACATATCCAAAGCAAATCCACACGCATGTTTTTGTTTGGGGGTTTTTTCCCCCCCGATTCCCCGTCGGTTCAGGTGGAAGAGGTGAGGAAGAAGAAGGGGGCCTTTGTTTGCGGTTTATTCTACCCCGGACGTCGACTTCTCATGTGGTCGGGACGGTTGAGGCATGAAGGAGGGATGAAGCCCAACCGTCGCTGTTTTAAAACCCGATCTCAACGTCCCCACAACAAACGCATGCTCACAAGTCCGACCAAAAACGCGAACATGAGCGCATAGCTAGCTTAAAAGCCTCACACGGCCATCGAGGACGAGCTCGTTACCTTGCTGTGAAACATTTCCCAGCCCTGTTTATGTCGTATTAGTCCATAAAGTAGCTCTGTTGGCGACAGAAGCGGCAGCCTACCTTGCGGGGGGGGGCGGGGGAGGTTTTTTTTTTTTTTTTTTTTTTTTTTTTTTTTGCGTTTTCGCTGTCCCATTAAATAGCGAACATAACTATGCGCAATACGTGGTAATGCGTCGATAAACGCCTGAGCCGACACGAGCTGGAAACGCACAAGACGGTATTTTTTGTCCTGGTTTGTTTCCTTGCAGGAGAGCGCCGTCAGTTTTCAGCCATTCCTCACGTTTCCCCCCCTCCCCTGCCCAGTTTCTCCTCTCCTGACATCAACAGCGAGCTGTGTAGCTCGACAGGCACCCTACCGGACAACCTGCAGCACTGGGACCCCTGGCCTGCGCAGCTCGGAAACCTGCGCTGCAGCGTCAGACTGCCAACCAGAGCACACTCCCCGACCGCAAGTTTCAACACAGTCAGGTAAAAGATCTCTGCAGGGCCATTAGGACTGCTTACGGGTGTCTGTGCATGTAAAGAAGGGCACGGATCGCTTGAGTTTCAGAACTGGTACTAGTACTCTCAGGGAGACACTCGATTCACATCCGAATCATAAATAGATTTTGGAGTTTTAGTGATTCACTAATTTTTGAATCTGTGGAAATCTAAAACGTAACGACTTTGCCTATGCTTTTGATAAAGTTTATGCTTTATTATTGCGGTTTCTTTGACGATTAAGGTTATTTGTCAAGTCATTAACACATTGATTTTCTCTAAGTACTTAATGAAAAAAAAGCATTTATTTTCTATATTCAATCAGTTTTGTAGGTTTATATGCAGAATTTGCTCTTAAGATGTAAGTCCTTTAAATAAACTACAGACACCTGATGACCTTGATGGCCACTTCTGACTGTATTTTTCTAACAGTGGTGGCAAAATAAACTTGGGTCCTTTTGGGTCTTGTTCAGCCTTCATGAACCTTTTTGTCTTATTTCTGTGGCTGATTGACTTTTCAACACATTTCTGCCTTTTGTGAATGGGATGATATCTTGTCGTATTGTGGAGCAGCTAGAAAAATCGACTTCTGTGTCAGCTCATACTTGTCTTTCCAATATGCTACTGTCTACTTCTGGTAGACAATAAAGACAAGTATAATGTTATTGTCTACTGCTGGTAGACAATAACGTATGTCAGGAGAGGAAAAACAAAAAATACATAAATACAAATGCTATGCACAATTGTACTGCTTTATGCAAAAAACAAAACAAAAAAGATTTTTCTTTAGCGCAGCTCACTAATCGCCTCGGCTTCGTTTTCCCTCCATCACTACAAACTCTCCTCTGGGAGTTTATAGCAAAAAAAAAAAACGCACAAAAAAACACTAATAGAAAAACAGTAGCCAATGCCTATGTTGCTATAGACTCTATGTTTAAAGATTTAACATATTGTTAATAGAGAGTTGGTGTTTGGATATTTGAACTATTATTTGAGCCCACCCTATCTCTTAACATCAGAGATCAGTAATTGTCTACACAAGTACTCCTCTTTTGGAAATCTCTGTAAATCTGAGAGATGGTTGTGCTTGAAAAACCCAGAAGATCAGCAGTTTCTTATACAGTCAGACCAGCCCACCTGGCACCAACAGCCATGCCACAGTAAAATTGTACAGGTGTACCTCTTAAAGTGGCCTGTGGGAGTACATTACGCTAAAGTTCTAGTTTTCTCAAATGTACACTGTGTAAAATCCCAATCAGTTCTCTACCAGATAATACAATGCAACTCATGCAATTAAATACACTACACTGTTTGTCTATTCTTGGCTCCTTTTAATGGATCATAAGTATATGGTTTCACAAAGTGGAGAACTCCGTGTACTTGCAGGTACACACACTGTGCTTTAACACCAGTGCTTTTCTTCACTAATCTGATGTGATGGATAATTGACTGGGTGGAGACCTTACAAAAGGAGCTTCATGATGCACAGAGTTCAGTGGAGATTAAATTAAGTATGCTTGGATAAGTCAGTGTTCTGTATGTGCCACATCCCAGGGAATGTTTAGAAAATAATTAAATACCAAGAAATTAATTAACGCTGCAGCACATGTAAAATATGGTAAGTATTGCTGACGAGTAAAATGTGTACAAAGGTGTTTCTAGCAGAAATGCCTCAAAAACAAGTCCACAAAGGGTTAACTAGTGCCAAGAATGCAGAGGCTAATGACTCCTGCCTCCAGTGGGTTACACATTGTTGTTTTTAGGATTACCTTTTACCTTGTTGTCTGTTTAACCCACAGTGCATAGAAGAGCACAGCACTGAAGGTTTCATTACCTTAAAAGTAAACAAAAAAAGTGAACAGCTCCTCGGAGTCGGGTTAAAGGTTGCCTAGATGTGGTACTTTGTTTTCCCTGTGTGTATTTTTGAAAATTCAAATCGCTTTCCATGCACATCTGGAAAATATGTAATCATTTTATCATGACATTTCCTTATTCAATTTCTTTGATAAATGGTACAACATTAGGAGTTATTCAATTTATCATCCTAAAAAATATGTAAGTATAAGATTTTCTGGCTGATTTGAAAGTTAACTATATGCACAGGATTCTTTAAAAGAAAAAGAAGAAGGTGTGGTTTTAGATTATCTTTGTTACTTAGACACGAGGAGGACCAGGAGGCATTGCAACCTGAAGTCTTGCTGATACTGTGAACGTGACCAAAAATTATGAAACAAGAACTATTAAATTGGTCAAGAAGTGCTGTTTTGGTTCTGAATCAATTAAAACACAGAACTTGAACTATTAAAATAATGCATGAAATGCAGTTTCAAATTTATGTCTATAAGATTCCATTTTTCTTTCTTCAGTGTTTGTTTTTCTTTTTGTCTGATGACAAATTCATTCATAAATCATCAGAGATCATTTTCATTTGGTCTCTGTTGGCGAGTTGGGTTACTTTTGGGTAAAGGTTAATGCCAAGTGTTAGAACATCTTTTTTTCTTACTCCAACAGTCTAATTTGCATGAAATGTGCACATTCAAACAAGTGTTACTTTTATTGTGTTTTTCCTGTTTATGATACCTGCATCATTAAGATTTTTTTTGTCTTTAACCATAAAGTTCTGAACATAACAATATGTTACTCCTTTATCCAGACCCACAAAAATCCTTTGTCACATGCTATGTCGGTGACATGCTCAACCATTTCTTCTGCCGTGTGCCTTAGATTGTCATCATACTGAAATATTCCTCTCCTGCTATGGAAACTGCCAGCGTTTTGGTTCATCCACAGGAATTCATGTTGTTGTCTGCACGTGCAATCTCCTCAACACCTTCTACCCCCATCCAGCTGCGTATCATCACTCTTGCAACTCTGTGATAAACCGTTACAATCATGCATTCACTCTGATCTTTATCAGTTGCATGCCAAACATGCTGTGTCCCATCTGAGACTATAAAAATTTTCAAGACAGTTGTGTTTTAACTGATTTTCAAGCCATAATCTCTTATCTTTGACCATCCTTGTAAAGATTCACAATCAAATTTGTGCTCATTCTGTTCCATGAAAAGCAGTCTGGCAGGCATGCTGAGACCAGAGGTTGAACGCTTTTAAAACCCTGATTCACCAATAATTACTGGAACTCACCTTTCTTTGAAATTTTTATATATATATATATATACATATATATATTTATTTTTTTTTTGTTTGCAAAAAAATATCTAAGTTGAAGCTATCAATATTTACTATATTAATAATATTCCACATTACATTTATTCAATAAATATTGAAATATGCCAATTAAATTGCAATGCATACAGATTCTTACTTTATCTGAAGATGCATGTGACATTTGAGGTAGAAATCTTCACTTTGTAAGCATCATATTGTAGCCCATCATTTCTCTTTTTTTTTCTCCAAAAATATACCTGAATCATTAGGAATGAGATAACCAGTGGTGCATAGGGTAAAGGGCAGTCAGTTGAATCAACTGAGTGCCTTGCACCTTGTGCACAGGGTGTGGTGTCTATCGTTGGTATTTATTTAGCTGACGGCAATTGCCACACCTGTTGCACATATAGACACTAATGTTAGATTACCACAAATGTGTTATCAGTGAGATTGTTTGCTGTATAGCATCAGTTATGGCCTGTCAAATCAGCCTTGCAATGTTCAGCCACTTGATAAAGGCTGTGCTGTGATTTATCTGTCACATGAACGTCTTCTTGATAGTGTGCAAAATAGAAATGAGACGTCCTTGCGTAGCAGGGGTTTCATGTTTATTAGAGAGGATATCGGTTTTAGCAATGCTAACATTAAAGATATTTGCATGCATATAACACATAAAATGTAGAACTTCACTGACTGAATATATTGTAATAAGTGTAGAGTTTCACGTGTTTTAATGTTTCATAAAATGCGGCAAATAGTATGTGGTTTTACTGAATCAGTCTCAGTACTCTGTGCTGTGTTGCTTGAATATAAAACAGAAGATATTAAGCAAAAAATTTTAAGTTGATTTCATGGCTTCTTTCAAAGCCTTACAGTTAACAGTATATAGTTATCAGTTAGTAACAGCAGCGAGGCCCTCCTACAAAGAGATATAAAAAAAATTGTGTTAGCAGTAAAAATTAAACATGCCATTCCCACACCAAAAAGCACACATCTATATTTGTCCTGAACACCTTTGTGGATCTGCATGAAATGGTTCGTTCCTGCTTAGCGCGCTTGACGGTGACGGTGTTCGGCAGCTGTCAGTGGAAAACCAGAACGACTGTATCAGTTACATTGCTGCCAAGAAAAATAATAAAGTCAGGTTTTCGAAATTAGAGAGATAAAAAAAAGGCAAGAGAGCTTATTTATAGCCCAGTTTTTCTCCAGTAGAACTGGGTAGATTGTGTGAGATTATCAACCATTTATCATAGTTAGCTTAGCTACAGACTACTGTTAGCCTCCATTTCACTAGCATTTAATGAATTAGGGAAATAATTTAACAACATATTTATATATTTAACTTGTCTCTGTACTTTTTAAAAGACTTAACCGCAGATGAGTCAGTCAGCATCAGGTCTAGCTCCGATACCTTATAACCTTTAACCCCTGTGCAAAAGGTGAGCAACACTGTGTTCAATGACGAGCTAGTTAGCATCATTCCAGCGAGTCTATGTGGATTTTTCCTGTTTCTCGAACTTTTTTTTTTTGACAATCACACAACAAGAACGATTTATTTATTACTCGCAAAAATAAAAAAAAATCTTTAAAATTTTTTATTGAGTGAATGCGGACAGCGCTAAGACTGTCCTGGTTCATATTGGTTGTTTACTGCAGCTTGAACAAAATGCAACAACATAGCATTTTTTGAGAAGTCTGAGTTGTTTTATGTATATTTTGCATGTTGCCTGTTACTGTTGCTGAAGGGGAGAGACATTTCAATAAGCTAAAACTAATAATAAAAATAAGCAATTCACTAGTGAATATTATGCTAGTATCAATATTGGACCACAGAAAGCAACATAGTTGCAAGCCTTTAAAATTGTGATGCTTTTAATGGGTCAGATAGACTCAAAAAATTGTAACAGCAGCTGCGAAGAGGGGCCCCGATTTAACTTTCTGTCATGGGGTCCAAGATTTCTGGCGGCGCCTCTGAGCATGACATGCAAAACTTGCTGATGGAGCACCTTTTTTAAATATCCTTATTTAAGTTACAATTCATTCTTAGGGGGGGAACCCAAACCAAAGTCTTATTATAAAGTTAAGGTGCATGCATGTCTGGTGTAGAAGCAGCATTCAGCTCCTATGCCCCACAAGTTTGGAACAAACTTCCAGAAAACTGCAAAACAGCTCAAACACTGAGTTTCTTTAAAAATCTAGACTAAAAACCCAGCTGCTTAGAGTTGCTTTTGAAACATAATCAACAAAACATTAATCAACTATTTGATGTGTAACAATGGCTCTTGACAAAATGTAACGTTTCTATTGCTTACGCCAACTATCTATCACAGAAGCAGAAAAATGTATTCTCCTGGTAAAACCTAAAAGGGTCTTTCAATGCACTTTTAAATTCAAAACCTGAGTTGTAAAAAAGCAAAATCATGTGTTGTATGATTTTGTATTTTTGTGTTTTTATGATTTAAAGCACTTTGAAATGCCTTGTTGTTAAAATGTTCTATAGAAATATTATTTGATTGATTTATTACTCATGTCACTAGATTCCTTAAATAACCAGTTTTAGTTTATATTTACCTCATTACTTATCAAAAATGTTACCTCTTTCATTTTAAAACGTATGTTTTATACATAACAAAAGAAAGGAGCATGTTTAATTGAAACTTTGCTTCTCGTTAAGGTCAGTCAAAAAAAATCACTAAAATCCATGAATATCAATTATGTACCATTATAAATATTTTATAAACCCCTTATTTAATTTATTTATTTTTGCAAGACATTAAAAATAGGAATGTAAATGTGCTGGCAAAATAGGTTCTTTTTTAAATATTTGCAGGCAAATCCAAGTTGTTTTGTAGAGAAACAGTACCCCACAGTGGTTAGTTTTTCTCAGTGCTCCAAAGTATTTTCCAGTTGTAAATATCATCAAACACCCCATCGCCACCACCCAGCCTCCCAGCCAACCATACCAGTGTTTCATGGTGGGATTAAAAACATTGTATATAATACATTTCAGATTACATAGATATTGAGAACATTTTGTGAAATGTTCTTTTGTTTTTATTGAGAGAAAGTAAAGAGAACCTTCATAGTGAAAAATATTATTTATTTAAACAATATTCAATAATCAGGCAAAGAACTGAAAACATAACATAGTGCTAATATTATAGTCATAAATTAATTATATTTTTAAACATTTCCATAATTGTATGTGAGCATAGCAAAGAATTTGAGTTAAAAGGTGAAAACGTTCAAGGCCGTTTCAATCCCCACTCCAAAAAGAAAACCTGATCTGAAAAGGAGAGATCATTAAAAGACCCAGGTCTCTGAATGATCCAGAGAGATTTTGAACAGAATAGTCAAAAATCCAATATAAGAGCAAAAAGTTTTTTTTTTTTTGTTTGTTTTTGTTTTGTTTTTTTTTTTTACAAAGTTTGGACATAAGGAAATTTGATTATTGTGTTTTTATTCAGACAATCAAATCTCAAGTTAGGAATGTGTAATTGTACTCTAATGCAAGGATTGATTTTTCAAAACTTCTATTACCACATTAAGCTGTTGCAATAAAAGATTAACTTTACTAAGGCTGCCCACAAATGTTGCCAGTACTGTTCAGAACTCTAGAACCAAACAATTTATAAAAATTGTCTATTTCTCTTCACTGCATGAAGTTTTTAATATGTACTTACTAATCGTTCAAAGAGTAAAAAAAGAGGCAAAAATCATTGGAAGAAATAACATGGGTGATGGGCAAACACTTCACCCACCCTGCCTGCTGATGTTGGTCAGAAGACTGATGGCACGATATGGGAGCTTCACTTTTGCCAGACTGCCTCAGGGCAACTATGGCTTGCCATCATCAGCATGTGAATGTGTGCATGAATGGGAATGACTGACTTCATTGTAAAGCATCTTTGAGGGTCATAGAAAGCGCTGTAGAAGTCTGATGGCGTTTGATTATTCATTTGATTCCTTCTGGCTGCTTTCATTTGACCTAAATCCCAACATAATCTACAGTACTGTTATTTTCTTTAATTTGTTAGTTTATTTTTCCTTAGGCTGAGTTACTCATCATTCACATACTTAATACCGACATCCTATGATGTACTCTATCAGAGAGGGGGAAAATCTCTTTGTCTTGGTGGCTGCAAGGCTGCGCTTCATAGCTCCAGTGCTCAATGACGAAGACAACCCATTGGGGACAAATTTATACTGCCGCTTGAACAGTTCTCAGGATGTAAGTGACGGTGTGGCCGCAACGCCAGGGGACGCTGTCTGTCCTCAGAGTACTTTGACTTGCCAGAATGATAGCGGTCTAAAATGGCCTTGGATGTCCAATGTTCCTCATTCTCAGACTGTAATAAAGCATCTTTTGTTCGATAAGCATAGCTGAGACAAATCCAGAGCATCTCAGGCAAAGGATCATAGACCGGTAGCTGGATGTGATGTGAAATAATAAAAGCAAAGACTGGTGTTTCAAGTAATAAAACACTCATCTCTTTTCAAAAAAATATTGTATGGATAAGCTGTGAAAAAAGGAATTTCCCCCCATTCCTTGAGGATGTATTCAAGGACAAATACACACTAAAATAAAAAATATTTTCAACTTGCCACTGTTTCTCTTTTGTATAATTTACAACAATTTTCATCATTTCCAATGAAGAGTTTCAATTAAACTGTTGTTGGCTGTAAATAGAAACAAAATTGGGGTTGTACTGACTTAGACAGATGAGGCTTGCAGTTGTGGTGACCTAGAAATGCTAACTATTACGGCCTACAGCTAACGCACTCATATTAAAGGTTACTCATGGATATAATTCCTCAGCAGCAATGGAGGACAGATTGCTCTAAAGAAGCATCTAAGTGTGAGCCTAAAGCCACCACTCTCATTAAAAGTTACTCATGGGTATAATGGCTTACCGGCAAACGAGGACAAATTGTTCCAGATTTTTAATCAGAGAATGGTTTACATCAGTTAACTAAGACACACTCATTCTGTGTGCGTACTTATATTTAATTTGACTATTTGCTGAAAGGCTCTTAGTGTAAGAACTATGTGACACAAAATGTCTGAAAGTTAAAATGTTACATCCTGTAAAGAGCCATAAAATCTTTCTGAGATCATGCCGAGTAATTGCATTCATGCATGATCCCCCTATGAGGTCGTTTGACTCATCCATTTCATCTGTATAAATGCTCATTGTGGCGCTGTCCCCTCCAGCTATAGTCAAGCATCATCAGGACAGTGGTGACTGTTGTTTCTCATCAGTTGGTGACATACGTTTGATGTAAACTGAACAAGATGGCCCTTCATTAGACTAATGACTGTACAATTCACAGCGAAGTTTACCAGCGCTGTGGTAAGCGTAAATATATTCCAGTGTAAGTTATATGAGAGGGGAGATGATTTCATGTCCTAGTGAACTTTGATTCACACAATTTAAAGAATACCAGATGAAAGCCTTTACTCCCAAAGGCATGAACATGGTGAATCCCATTTTCATCTTTCTAACATTAGGGTTTCATCTCTAGAATGTGATATAATTTTTTTTTTCATCAAGCACACATCAAATTAGTGATAAAATTATTATCCACTGTCACAGAACTTTTGAAATACAACACGATAAAAAAAAAATCCTTCTTCTCTTAGACATTGTTCAAAATGGGAAAGGCAAAAGAACATGTCATTCCTGTACTGTAAGGTAAATGTATGTTGATCTTCATAAGACAGGAAATATACTGAAAAGGGAGTTACAAATGTACTGTTATAATGCAGTATGCATCTCATAGAACCGCTTGATCTGTTATAAATGTTTGCTAATATTTAGGCAAAATGTATTCAGGCTCCCTTTACCAGGACGATATCGGATAATGTACCACAAAAAATGTTAAGCGGTGGAGAGATTATGAAGAAGCTACAAATAAAATGTTTAATTGCCAAAACAGAAATCGCTTTTTTCAATAAAACATTTTTCTTGCAATTAAAATAATGAATTTTGTTTCTGTTCCAGGGACTGAATAGGCAAATTAGTATCTTGAGTCTATATTTGCAGTGAGCCCAAAGGAAAAAAAACACTAACGCATTTTAAATATTTGTTTTTTTCTTCACAATTCATAACATTTCAATATTAATCAGCATCATTGCATATTGAATGCTTTCCGAATATTGTAAGGCATTGCCAGGAACTGACCGCAGGAAAATAGCTGCTTTCCTAATTTTCTTCATTATCCAGAGTCAGAGCAATAACTGGAGAAACATTAAAACAGCAGAAACTGTAACACAAAAGCTTGAAGTCACATCTCGTCTCCAATTTAGAGACATGTCAGATCACATTTGCTGTTTGATTAAAAAAAATGAATAAAAATCATAACCTTAGGTTTTTCATTAAGATTAGAACCCGAAACATACGGCCAGATAAACAGAATTAGTTCATCAGACATAAAATTCAAAATTTTTTCATGATTGTCTCTCTAAATTCTATAGAATATTTTTTAGAGAGATTGTGTAAGGGGGGTGGTTTTATTGTGTGTGATTCAGCTTGTTAGCACAAGGGGGTTGTGTAAAATTTCACCTGCAATGATTCAAGTAAATGTGGCTCAAGTGATTTTGTCAAAAACTTATGTTGTAATTATGTATATTTAAAAGTTCATCCAATGAATATCTAGTTTCAAACCTAAGGCTAATTTTTTGGCAAAGTTTCCGAATTGAGGGAAGGCCTTGTAAATCTTATAATTAGAGCTACCAAATAAGTATGGCTGCTAGTAATGATATTAAATGTATGATCAATAAGGTAAATCAACTTTGAAAAATGTTCTGGCAACAGGATAGAAAACAAGCTCTTGTGAGAGGGAAGAAAATCACCAAATGGAACAATAAAGGAGACCCAGCTGACAACAAAATCTGGACCCTTTTAGCCACAAAAACCAACCCAGTGTGAAACTTTGGCCAAACAGTCCCAAAACATAATAACCAAAATTCACAGAGGCAGGAGAAGTGTGGAAACTCGCATTAGCCCTACGGTATGTGTGTCCTGTAGCTCCAGGCCGTCTTTTGAAAGCCGGCCTGGAGGTTGAAAGATTAATTTTCAACCTGTGAATCTAAAAGTCCTGCTGATGGTGAGGTTCAGCTTATCCTGCCTGTTCATTGTTGGAATACATTGCAGTTCATAGAGCATCCGAAAACCATGCTGATTTCTTTTTGTATAGCAACAGAGTCCACTGGATGTGTACAATAAAAAGAAATGGTGGTGCAATCTGAACAGTGTGGTGTGAAAAGGAACAGGGGCTGAAAATAAGTTAAAAGGTTGCTTCAAGTACTGACAAACCAAACAGGTATGGTATGATATGTTGCATTTTAGCAGAGAGAAATCTTACGAACATAAGTTAATGCTGCAAAATCATTAAATGTTGATCTTTAAGAAGATAAATAAGGGGTATGTCAATGGAAGAAAGTTAGTGAATACCTGTGTCTTATTACTTTTTAGAATTCAGCATTTTAGCTAACATTTTATCCACTAAATATTTTTGTATTATTTTCTATATACATTCTGTTTAAAAAAGAAAAAAAAGAAACAGTTGTTTATTTTTGTGTGTTCTTTAATTACCTTATTGTTCCCTTATTTTCCTCAAGGTTTGTATTTTCCTCAAGGATAGGATAGGAAATAGCATGGCCTACAAGAAGATAGCAAATACCTTATCTAGCAAAAGAAGGTTAAAAAAAAAACTAAAAAAACAGTAATTGGCTTCATACTGGCTGGCAAACTGAAGAAAAGTTGGGTGACTGGTTTAAATAATAAAGTATAGAGTCTATCAGGAAACAAGTTAATTATGAGCATTGTTGCCAATGTATGACATTTTGTGGAATAATCTACCACCTTTATGCTGGAAATTAAAATATAAATACTTTTTTTTTCCACAAACAGACTGCGTATGAATTAAAAAGTAAAGGACAAAAATAGTGGTCAAATTGTTTCTCTCTCTGACGCTGAAAACATTTATGGCATAATATGTTGCCTTTTAGCTATAAATTGTGCACTGTGTACTAAATCCTAATGCCTTTGTGGAACGATCCTGACATACATTGCATAAGACAACTCCTCCTTGTTTCTTAAATCACCCGATTTCCTTTTTCGTCCTTGCAGAGTTAACCCACTCCCTGGTGAGAGAAAACAAACGATTTTCTATTAGTTCTCAAGATTCAAACAGTGAGTGTGACTCACCGTTGGCTTATACAACACAAACCTTCATAGTTCTCTAATCTCTCCTCTGCTATCCTCCCTCCTTCTGTCACTCTTCTGATTCTGTCTTTCTTTCTCCATTTTCCTCAGCATCGTGCAAAGTCTCAAGGGTAAACCGATTGTCCTCTTCCATTTGGCTGCTATTTTGGTCTTCATGTCAACAAGATATGAGTCACCACACCCTTCAGAAACATGGCCATAATCACTAAAACATGGTACTGTTAATATAGGGATCAACTGGTTCATTTGCTACTCAACCTTTACTCTCTTTCAGAGCACACTTTCAACAGCCGACTCAATAAAATGGGAATAAAAAATACCTATTCAAACTGGTGAAGAAAGCGCAGATATTTCAAGAAGATTAGCCTATTTTTACATAGTGCTACTGAACAACTTGTAGCAATCGCAAGGTACAGAATAATAACCAATATGTGTCTCCATAATAACTTTGAGCTGTAGGTGTACACAAATTGAAAAGTGGTGATTATCTTATGTGATGCTTTTTTGCTTGAAGGAATCTTGAGAAAACTGAGGGGTAGATTAATATTGAATTCCTTGCCTTAGTCTTAAATCGATCCCTATTGCTTCGCTGACAAGAGTAGCAATTAAAATATTCTACTGAGAGACAACACTCTTTAACAAACATTTTATATCATTAGCTGTTTTTGCTCATTTTTGTCACACTGATGTGACTTGAATATATCCACATGATGTATGTGGATATATTCTGCAAGCTAGCAGAATATATCCTCCGCTCCAAGCTAGCAGACTCAAACATGCCATGTAAAATTAGCATGATTATTTATATGTGTTGTTTGAACTTACCTAATTTTCTTTGTCTCCAGAGAGAAAAGATGTGTAAAAACCATATAGGAGCTTTTTCAACACTCCAGTCGGGCTAGCACCTACTTCAGGCCACTTATAACCCATAATTTAATCCACACAATGCATTTAACGAGACAACATCTTTAATGCAAAAGAAAAAAACTAAGTAACGTTAATTTTGTACATTTTTATTACCATAATCTGCACCTTTTATATGTGAGATTTTTTGCCGGTTTAATTATCTTCAGTGAAGGAGCGTTTCTCTCCAGTAACCGGATGAAAGACAGGGTACACTCTGTTCAGGTCACCAATGCATCTTTTATTCAGGACGATAGTACAGACATAGAATTGAACAAGAGACATAATATAAAAACAAACATTTCAATTGACAAAAGTTTTAAAGTACTGGCTCCATGTTGCTGAGGGAATAGATTTTAAAATACTTTTCTTACTTTATAAATCACTGAATGGCTTAGCACCACGATATATTAAAGACCTGTTGTCATTGTGTGGGTCTTTCAGACCTCTCAGGTATTCTGGTTCTGGTCTACTCTACAACCCAGAACCAAACATGGAGAAACGTATTCAGTTTTCTGTTTTCCTCTAATTTCTAATCCTCAAACTTGCAGAAAACTGAAAATATAGTGAAACACAGAGTTTCTTTCAACTCACCTATTTAGAGTTGCCTGTGGTTGATAACTGGAACACCAATCAATATATTTGACACATTTGCTTGATGACGGTATTCGACAAATGTAATGTTTATTGCTTGTTTCATAAATGGTTCATGCATTAAATTGTTATGGTATCAAACACTTTGAACTGTCTTGTTTTTAAAATGTGCTATATGAATAAACTTGAATTCATTCTATAGTTTTCCACACAGAGGCTGCAGTTTGTCTTTGTAAAGAAGCAAAGACAAACTGCAGCTCTGATACTCTATAAGAGCACCAAGTTCTGTCGCCTTTCCAGGGATTCTCAATTGAATTTAGGTCTAGATTTTTATTGACAATGCCGTATTTTGATCTAAAATATTCCATTCTATTTTATTTGTTGTCCTGCTACATAGTGAACCTCCATCTGAGTTTCAAGGCTTCTGTAACCTTTAACAGGTTTTATGAGGATTGCTAGATAGTAATTAGCACCGTCCATCTTCTCTTTAGGTCTACACATTTTCCCTGCCCCTCATATAGATTGAATTAGGCTGGAGCTTAAGGAGACATTTAAAGAAAGCAGACCAAGCCAAATCCTTTACATGATTTAAATAAATAAAAGAAGAATTGCTGGAGGAGGAGTTCCACATGTAGAAATCACATAAATTAGCCCCTTTTTCTACCATTTGCTTCATACAAATGGAGGCATGGACTCTGTTGAAGTTTTAAAATTGACCCAATCGCTAATATTTGGCTGTGATGAATGTAATGCTCACCCTGATGAAGCTTACCAGAAATTGTGTGCACTGCAAACAACCCTATGGGGAGTAGAGCCACAACGTCTTGGCAAACATGGACTGAATGGCTTCACTCACTTCCTCCGCTGCCATTGCCAAACTTCAACCACAGGACGACAAAATTTCTAAAGCATGGAGAAATGGACATCATCATTCACCACTCCACCTTCTGTTTGGTGTTTGCCCTGCTTGAAATTCAACAGAAGAAATGTAGCTCAATGGGGGGAATATTAGACGGAGAACTGAAGGGAGATGAGAATTGAGCAGAATTGCATAGGAAGGCAATTTTATGCTAAGGTGTAAGATTGAAGTGGGAGTGGTTTGGTCTTTTAAACCAAAATGTAATTGTATCATGTTGGACAAAAGGTTGGAGAAAGCTCCATGAGATGAGCAAAACTTAAGTTACTGTATGTTTGTTTTTTATCTAACTGTGCTATAAGATTACTCTCGACCTGTTTATTCACTAATATTCTTCAGGAATAAAACCTTTCTTTGTGTGACAATGTCTTTTTTTTTTTTGTCAGTTTTACAATTATGTGTTTCTTTCTTTTGTTCTGTAACACAAAAAAGAAAATGCAATGAATTTTGAGGTTGCAATGTGAGCATGTGTAAAAGTTAAAGTTGATTTATCAATTTTCCGACACATTGAAAGTTGTCAACTGCATTTGATAAAATCATGAAATCAAAACACAGAGGAAAGCTGAAGAGTTCAAATATAAATGATGTAAGCAAGCCTCACTGTCTAAGAGGAAATATACCACACTATGAAAGCCAAGTATAGCAGAAACTATCTCCAGCCTACCACTCATGTGCAAAGCTAATTAATAATTTCTTAGCTGATGTCCTCTGTGAAAGACATCAGAGGGTTGAAACACGTCACTGGGTCTCTGTTGCGTACACATTTCTGCAAGCAGAGTTCGGCAAGGCTTTTCTAGAGACCTCTAGGCGTTTCTACTTTGATGAGATGCTGGTAAAGGAATTGGGAGGCCATGAAATGCAGAAGGACTGAAGGGGATTAACATTGTTTAAGTCTTATACTGTATTTTCACATTCCCTTAATCAACTCAGCGTGCGCTTCAGAAGAAAGCTTTGCATGTTGTGTAATTTTATAATTGCATTAATTGAAAGAACTTTTCTGTTTTTATTCGCTCCAAAAATGCCAGTTTTCCTCCAGTAAGTGATAATGTGCGTCATTCAGAATGAATACACACACCACCAATGCACACATAAACTCTGAGTTCTCGTTTGCAAAGCCAGCAACACAGAATAAATGTGTGGAAGATTTTGCTGTGAACCTTGCTTGAATTTGTGCTGAAGACCAGAGCAGCTCGACAAAAAATACACACCATGTTATTAACACAGAGATGATAAAGACTGCAAAACCAAAAGCTCAACAAGGAATAAAGGAAGGAGGGCTGATTTATGGCAAGGGAACTAACCACTGGTGTGACTCTCTGGAGACAGGACCAACTTTAATTTTATTCTAGTGACACTTAACCTAACCAGGAATAACATGAGCCAATGAGACTTGAACTTCCCTTGGGAAGACTCCCTCAGGAAATTATAGTTACCAGCAGCTCACAGGCAAAAATGTGGCACACAGTAAGCATACACTAAAGAATACAAAAAAATACAAATTAAATACAAAACAAAGAATATAAATACAACACAAAAGGAAATTATAGCAATTTGGTCGATAGATTGACCAGTGATATGGTATTGCACTGTATGGTTTGGCCTGATAAATATGGAGTTCACATTTGTAGAAAAACTACTCCTTCTTCCCTCTGTCCTGTGTCACCTCCGACCCCCCAGTGAGGAGTTGTACAGTCTGAAGGCGTGGGGGACAAAGGAGTTCTTGAATCTATTGGTCCGGCACTTGGGAAGCAGCAGTCTGTCACTGAACAGGCTCCTCTGGCTGCTGATGACGGCATGTAGAGGGTGGCTGCTATCGTCCATGATGTCCAGCAGTTTGTTCAGTGTCCTCGCCTCTGCCACCGTCACCAGAGAGAGTCCAGCTTCATGCCGACCACAGAGCCGGCACGCCTGATCAGTTTGTCCAGTCTGGACGTGTCCTTTTTGGATGTGCTGCCTCCCCAGCACACCACGGTGTAGAAGAGGACACTGGCGATCACTGACTGGTAGAACATACACAGCAGTTTGCTGCAGATGTTAAAGGACCGCACTCTCTCAGGAAGTACATCCTGCTCTGCACCTTCCCGTACAGGTGGCTGGTGTGTTTTGACCAATCCAGTTTACTGTCCAGCCACAGCCCGAGGTACTTGTAGGAGCCCACGACCTCAACCTCTGTTCCCTCTAGTACGACTGGTCTCGGCTTTGGTCTGGACCTCCCAAAGTCTATAACCAGCTCCTTCGTCTTAGCGGTGTTGAGTTCCAGGTGGTTGTGTGGCACCAGAGAGCAAAGTCCCTCACCAGACAGCGATATTCCTCCTCTCCGTCGTCCCTGATACATCCACTATGGCTGTGTCATCTGCATACTTCTGTATGTGACACAGCTCCGAGTTGTAGCGGAAGTCAGAGGAGTACAGGGTGAAGAGAAGAGGGGCCAGCACTGTGCCCTGAGGGGCTCCTGTGCTGCTGACCACAGTGTCAGACACGGTGTCCTTTAGCCTGACATACTGCGGCCTGTTGGTGAGGTAACTATGGATCCAGGTGACCAGGTGCTGGTCCACTCCCATGCTATTTAGTTTGTCCTGGAGCAGAAGGGGCTGGATTGTATTAAAGGCACTGGAGAAGTCCAAGAAAAGGATCCTCACTGTGCCACTGCCCTTATCCAGGTGGGAGTGGGCCCGGTGCAGTAGGTAGAGTTGTATTTTTAACTAAACTAAATGTTTTTACGTGGGAATGACTTGTCACAAAATTTCTGTTCTGTGCTACGGCTGTAATGATGCACTTGCAGGTGTCCATCTGCCAAAATCTGCTGTTTTTCCTGCACATATTGACTGTTTTGTCTGCTCCTCAATTCATTCTGGCTTCAAGTCAGACTTGTCACAGTTTATTATTATATTCCTGGAACTCAGGAATCTTTCAAAGGTAAAATCACCAATTTTAATGTTTGCAGTAATCATTCCTTGATTTAAGCCTAAATGTAAATTATTGGTTAAGGTGGATGTTTTTGAAGGGACGTGTTTTTGAATAATAACTAAAATTGAAAAACTTAGGGAACGCTCAGTATCGGTCTATCTTCTAATGCTTTGTAATTTTCCCGCTGCCTCTCTTACACACTGTGAGCCTTTTCTCTCGCTCTCATTTCTTGGTACTTCTTTGCACCATTCAACACTTAGACTCATGCGTCATAGTCTTTTTCTTTGAAAGTCAGCTCACAGGCAGTCCATGTCATGATGACATTTCGTACCCAGAGCTTGGATGCACCTTAATTTGAATTCACATATTTTCAAACCATTCTTCCTCCTGTACGTTTCATTGACATTTTATCAATGAAGAAGATGCTTTTATAAAATAATTAACAAGAAGTTTTATACTGGGAAAAGTTTATATATCGATATCAGTTTACATGTGCTACATTCGGGTGTAGGTGTATTCAAGCAGCATGAACTGGGGAAAACAATGGAAAAGTAATCTTTTTGTGAAATAAGTGAGGGCCACCTTTGAGGTCTTGCTCATAGTAAGTGCAAGAAATCTATATAGCTGCACAAAGGTGTTGGAAATTTGCCACCGACAAGAAAAAAGGAGAATTCGATGACAATGTTGGAGTTTTCACTCTGAAATTTATAGATGGAGAAAGACAAAGTTTTTTTTTCTCCATAATGAAACGGCTCAAACAGCACTTTATATTTTGATTTTGCTTCAAGTATTATTAGAGAAACCTGGAGATATTTGCCACCAATCTGATGTTATTTTATGAAATAAAGTTTCCTCTTTAAGGTTTTAATTTGCCTATACAAAAATATAGAAAAAGACATGAGATACATGATGGAAAATTCTGAGAAACTAGAATTTGAAAGTCCAAGGTGTTGGTACATAAGTGTCAGACCTCAGCTTGTTTCAGTGGATAGAGTAGTTGTCAAGAAGCTTAGTTTTCCAGATGAAAAGTAAATTATATGCAAATCCCAACACTATTTTAAAAGCAGCATGTTGGGATAATGAGCTTTGATTGTTATAAAATTAGACAATAGGGGAGCAGGAGTCTGGCTACTAAATTTCAGCAAATAGTCTACTATATGGCAATTTAATTGTGCGACAAAAAAAAAAATCTTGTCACTCAAAATGCTTAAAATGCTAGCTAATCACACCTGCACTTCACGTCAAACACTTGAGGAAGACCTGTGAGGTCACGCTCCTGCTAAACATTTATCTTAACATTTTTATTTTTTTAGACCAGTATTTGTAACATTTTCTAACAAAATAATTGGCATCTTTCTGTCCCCTCACACTGCAGCTACAGAGAGGCCACGGAGGACGGGAACATAGTTTCTCTGAATAGGTGGAAGGAGACAAGGACGCAAATTCTGATCCTCGCATCCATCAGCAAGGGGAACGAGTGTCACCAGAGCTGCAAGGATGGCTACTCTTCTGTTGGTGGACCTTGAATGTGTTTACTGTGCAAAAAAATATTTTCTGCCTTTTAGAAAGCATTTGTTCCAACATAGTTATTTTTGCTTTTGTGAGATCTTACTAGTTTTTGGGGCTTTTCAAAAATGAGACCCAAAAGAATAAAAAAGACTATCAATAATAAAATACACTTATTTTTCCAGCTCAGTGACAATCGCTATAAAATATCACTATAACACATGGAATATAATAGGAGTGCGTGCACATCCATGTCACCGTTGTCTTTATGACAATCATACTTCTACATCTCTGAGGTGAGTGCCGTTAAAAACTTGATAAATATGTCCCAGCTGGTAGCTCAGTTTTTGTGCGAAATGCTAAAACTGTGTCGATTTTACAGACATGGATTCAACAGCTCTCAGTTAACCTATTCATGTATTGTACCACATGACATACAGTCGAATTAACCAGAAATCAGACGTATTGATGAACAAGAAGCTTGTAAATTACCACCAGTACAGTTCATTATGAAGCTGATCACCTTCAGGTATTTATGATGCACTTCCTGGCTCTCATACAAAAAGGCCTGTTTTCTGGTCCCCTCACCACATTCACAGCAGTGCAACCAGACTTCCGCCTTATATTGAAACGTGTTAGTAACATAAAAGTTTATAGTTTGAGATATAAGAAGATATGGGTCAGGAGAAACAGATTAAAGGTTCACCCAAACCACTTTCTCTGCCTATCTGATCTTTTGGCCACAATGTCCTACAAGCTTGATTCAAAGGAATGAATTTGAATCTTCTGCTGAATTTAAGTTCAGCAGAAGGCTGACTCACCAATTGCACAAAGGTGCACAAAAGTGTGCTGAAACAAAAAACGTCTAAAACGTGCAGGGCAAAAACACTAAAAGGAGCCAAATAAGATAAATAAAGAAAAACATTTAGCTCTGAGACACCCTTCACAACAAACACGGGAGCTTTTAACTAATAGAGCATTTGAAAAAAATAAAATAAAATGATGCTGTTGGTATTGGTGTCCTTCAGTGTTCACAGTGATAGCAACAGCTTATAATGTGTCTATTAAAAAATACACTGAACCATTAAAGAAATAATGATGACAAAAAAAACATCAGACTCAAAATAATTTGCATTTGAGTTTTTTGACAGTCTTTTAGTTATTCATAGGAATTAAGTTACACTACTGGCTAAATATGATTTTACAGTAGCTTAATAAATATGCCCATTATTATTATATATTAAATTATACAAAAGATTAAAACATGTTGGTTTTTATTTCCTACAAGAGGAAGCACTTGTCTTGTCTCCTACTCCAAGGCTTCTATTGAAAATATACTGTAAGAGCTTATAATCTTTGACACCACCATCAGGCTCGTAATACAAAATAATGAACCAGAAAACTGAAATTAATTTATGGGCTTTAGTTTGGATTTAGTTTTTCACCATATATTATGTGTGTGCATTCTTGTGATTGTGTGTTTCTGTTTATAACCTTTGTCCAAATCTCTACATAACTATAAATCCCTTCTTAAACACAAAAGTCTTTTTTTTTCATCTTGTCTTCTTCTTTGAATAAGACAAAGAATCCTAATCCTTCTCTGAATTTCTTCACAAATGTAAACCCTCACGTGTTTACTGTGTTCCATTGTCTTCACAGTTCTCCTTATTCCACAATTATCTCTAAAAATATGACATACATGGGACAGATTTGTAAATTGCTTGTCTTGTAATTGGTAATTGATCCAACTGTATTCTATTTTCAGGGTAAAAGAGTTAAAGGGGCATCATACAAACGTACATATGTACAGACTGTATACACATGACTGTAAAAGAGATCACATTACTGACTTAACAATGTTTAAAACCATTTGTTCTCTTTTCACTTTACATTGTGCGCTGTGTTGTGTTTGAAATTTATAACATTTCAAACATTTTCAGTTGTATTATGAATTTGCCAAGGATCTGCAAATGAAGTGTAATAAATGGAACAACCATACGGTCTGAACAGTGGTGCATCACACACAATTTGTCAGCAGGATTCCAGCAGTGAAAATACAGTCCCTTTTAAAATGGGTCCACAGTTAACCATTACATTTCCTGTAATGTTTGGAAATGAGGTCATTTTGCTGGGAGTAAATACAGGCACAGAAAGAAATCCGGTCCTAGCGGAAATTTTCTGGATATGGAGGGGAATACTCCAGGAGTGACTCATATGTCTGGTTGATACAAAGAGTATAAGCGTGTCTAACATGGTTATGCATTCGAACGGAAACATTTAACGCAACATTTACATTCATGCTGTTACAGCAAAGTGCAGACGACATGAACACTGAACATGGCAGCAGCTCCTAACCCAGACTACTGATTAAGGAAAGGCATCTGCAAACCTGAAAGTGATCTATGTATGGAACACATCTCTTCATTTTATGGTGTTAAACATTTCAAGGGTGACTATTAATGAGGTGCTTTTGGAGTTAGCAGACCTTTTGCATTCCAGTGATTCTTAAGAGAAAGCACTTGTGTCCAAGTTCAGTGTAAGACACAATGGGATCTCTCATAGCTTGTCTTCCAATGTGCTTGTTTTCTTTCTGTCCCTGTCTTCCTCCTCCCCTCAGTGTTATTCTCACCTCCAGCTTCCAAAACTGCAGCCTGGCTGACTCATCACTGGCCTCGCTATTAGGCTCTTGCCAACAAGCACTGATTAAATCATAAAGGAAAAGAAAAAAGAAATATTATTGAACACACTGGGCCCTATGCATGTGCCAGTAATTGAATGCCATAAACAAAGAGATAAAACCTGTGCAGGCAGCTGTTGGAGCTTTCTTCCAAGCCCTTTCGTTTTGAATAGTCATTTCTTTCCAGTGTATAACATCAAATAAGAGAGTGGACAAGAGACAGCAAATGTGCTTTATGGTCTAAATTCAACAGTGACCACAAAGAAGATATCTGCTCACAAAGTTGTAGTTATTAATTTCTTACCACTAGAGGGCAGAATAACTTTAAAACAAACTGATATTTATAGCCCTAAATTATCCTTAACTAATTTTTTTCTCAAACACAGATGATTTTCTACATGCAAAAAATGCAAAGCAGCATTTCCATGTTTTGCCAGAAGTATTTCTTCTATTTTCTGTAAAGTAAAAAAAAAAAAAAACATTTGCATTGATATTCCTGTCACCCACCCATCAGCATTTTATGTACATAAAAATAAGCAGTTTGCTTTTTCTCACTTGACAATTGTTTTGCGGTGATGCAGAGAAACTAAGTAAATGAAAAGAAGTGAACTCAACACGTGATCTAACGTTTATCCTGAAATCCTAAAACAAAGTGCACCTTTGAGGCTTAGAGACACTGCTATGAGCACAGCATTTTTGTTGGAGCCAGGTCTGAGCGTAAGCTGAGTGCAGTAACACTGTGATATTTCCTTTTTTAGTCACTTTCTTGTAGATTTACTGCTGTAACTGAGATCACTGTTACGTCTCATAAACCAGTGTGGGTAAAGCTACAGCTGTTATACTGGTGGACTCGCAATTGACCATAAAATACTTTTTTTTATTTAGAGGACTTCATATTGAATTCAGTGACTGTGGCAGGTTCAGTACCAGCAGTGGAAGGACACGATCAGCCCTCCATCACCATGCTCAACCATTGGTCAAAGGACGTTTGACGACACACAAAGTTTTTGGGAATATTTCACAAAATCTTGGTTCATCCAAACAACATCTGATTCGATGTTGTTTGGCTAAAAGACATTGATTTTGCAACCCTGCTGATATGTATCTTTACAAACCCAACTGTGCTGCCATGTTCTGTTTAGAAAGACGAGGCTTTCCCTTTGCAGCCCCTCAAATTAGATGCAGTTGTTCCGTCGTTTGCTAATTGTACTTTCATGAACTTTAACATTTAATATGCTAACTGAGTTCTGACTGAAGCTAAATGAGGTCGGCTGAGCATTACATGATCTGACCTCAGAGTGAACTTGCTGAGACCTCCCCTTTTGGGATTTTTTAAAATACCTTACATTTTTTCAACGGCTGAATATGTTTTGCACTCTTTGTAATGTTTCCTGGATTCATATGCAGCAACAGCTGTTCTCTAAGGAATTTCTTGATGTCTTGTATTCCCTGACTTTGTAATATCGCAGGGAAGGCTGGTTGACTTCAGGAAATTGCCAACACCCTCTGATTACACAAATGTGTGTAAGGTACACCAAATATATCAACCAATCAAACAGTAACACAGGCGACTTGATGAATTACGACGTCTAAAAGTGGTTCAAGCTGAGCGTCAGTCTGGCATAGAAAGGGAATTTAATTGACTTTCAACATGGCATTGTTGTTGGTGCCAGATGGAAATTGAATATTGAATGTTTACACAAAAATGAACTCCAAGGAAATTGGAGTACAGGAGGAGATGACCAGACAAAGTACCACACCTGTCAACTAGAACAGACAGCCAGCGCTGTAATTCAGAGCCTCACAAGAATTAAACAATAAGAGGCAGGAAATACACTGAAAGTCTCAATTTCAGACATTGTGATGGTAGAACCTTGTTGAACATTTCCTGCTGGTGGTCCAAAGTTTTGGTAAATACTTTCTTGGGAAATTTGTTGCTTACCATTCATGCCATTATGACCACATGTAGCCATCTCCTGCTGGTCAGCAGCAATGTGAAAATTCTCAATGTCCTCAAAATTGCTGTGGAAGAAATCAGGTTCCATTTGTGTATATTTAACAACCCTTGCATTGTGCCAAGTGTTTTGTTTTTTTTTAAGAGGTTTGGTATCACAAAGAAAGTTACATTTAGCCCAATATAAGTAATATGTAGAATTTTAAGAACTTTTTCTAAAAGTATGAAAGAATAAAAGAATTATGAATATATGAGTTACTAACCTACAAGGCAATGTAATTATCACTGACGAAGTTCAGCAGTCTTAGATGTGATGTCAGAACATGGAGACAGGCTGTGTTGCTGTAATGGTGATTGAAAGTGCCTCATTCTTCATGATCAGATAAAGATATTTGTTTCATTAGTTATTATGTATGTTGTGGGACTTATGATAATTGATTTGTTGTCTTTAAAAGATGCATAATTTCAACTTCAGTGTTTGATCCAGGGTTGTATTTGCCACTTCACATTGATAGTCACAAGTTAAGCTAAGCTAAGCATAGCAATTAAAAGTTTAATTTGTCTTTGTTGGAGCCACATGATAGATGTTTTTCAGGGATGTTGTTGGTGTGTAAAATGGACTCGGGTAATCTGTTTGTTTGGGTTTAGGCACCAAGACAACTTGAAAAACATTTTAGTTTGGCTTGAAAGTATTAAATTTTTTAACGCTATGAATAAAAATTAAGAAAAATAAATTTTGTTTTTTTTATTTATTCTGATTTTTGCATGAGCTCTCACGATTTGATTATAAACGATATTCAATCTGACAAATAAAAGAGATGACTGTTTTGTAAATCGTGAAAAGCCGAGATCATACGTCTCGTCGTGACTTAAAATAATTGGGTTTTAAGAAAAGCGCACTTTCTGTTTGACTGAGAGTTGCTGAGATTTTCAAGAGCAGTGCAACATAAATAGATGGTACGTTTCAAGTTGTGTGGGGCACAGACAACAGCAGCTCTTTGATTCTGGGAACACCTCTGGCTTTTCATATCTTTCCCTCCCAGTTTTGATCTAAGTAACATAATCAGCTGTCCCAAAATAGCTCTTCCTATTCATTTTCAGGTCTGTCTGAAACACATATTCAAGCACCTGCCTAAATACTCTTTAGTTATTCATGTCAGATGTGTTATATGCGCAACGTATTTGTCTTTGCTGCCAATCCGGTTTTCAATTCCTACAAACTTTTCCTATAAATATGCATGCAATCATCATCATATCAGATCTCCTCTGCAGTTCACACAGACATTTGACAACCATTTGTTACGGATTGTACCTTTTGCATTGGCATCTCAATTTCATTATAGTTTGTGTGCACTGAAGTACAATGGAGAATGAGAGCTGCTCCTTGTAATAAGGCAGGAGGGATGAGTCATCAGTGGAAGAGTTGCTTGGAAATAGGGAAAGTGGAGACTGTGGCCTCTGGCTGAGATGAAAATCTCTTGTTCTCAGAAACAAGCACAGTCCTGTGCAACTGAGGTGCCCCACAAGGACTACTAGATCCCTTGCCGTCTCATTTGAGTTGCACTCATTTTAGAGAATTAATTATGGTTATCATACCTATTGGCTGCAATTCTGATGGGTGAGTCATTCTACATATTAATGAAGACAATATTCACAAAAATAATCATTTTTATGAAAATAATACTTTTAACACTAAGATGAAACCAGCTGGATACTTAGTGTATGGAAAACTATCTGGAAATATGTAACGTGTTCCCTGACTTTTATTGTGGAAAACTTTTCTCAATAGTAGTTTTTGAATGTCTTACTTGGAGTAGATGACCGTCTGGATAATCTCAGTTAGAAGAAACCAAGGGACTTTCATACAGTTGTAAGGGAGTTAAAGCAACTTTCATTTTGTTATTTCCATTTTGTAACTGATTTTATCCAATTTTACAGCCTCACCTCAAATTTCCACATCCCCAGTTTTAATCTCATCTCAATCCTCCTCAGCCAAGACCTGAACTATCACACCAACAACCTGGATGGGACCACAACCATGTCAGTCAATGTCCTGAGCACTGCCTCCACTCAAGATTATCGTAGATTTTGTTACCATCTTCACAGAGGGGACCAAAGCGAGTCCTTCTGCTCAAGCTCCTGTTCCCTCTCAAGTTCTCCTTCCTGTCTTAAACGAGGGGCTCCATGACCATCCGCCTCTCTTTCAAGATCCAAAGAAGGAGCTAAGAGGGTATTCTTCCTCTTTTCAATCTCTGAAAAGAGGGTCCAGTTGTGTCCCATCTCAGTCCCTTGTAGCCCCCATCATCTGGTTTTATGGCTGCATGTGCTGTAAAATGGCTGCTTTCTGTTGTTGACTTACCAGGCAGGAGGCTCCGCGTTGTACAATCGTGCATCTGTTTGCAGCCACTTTGACGTGCACAAAGTATGAGTGTAAACATTAAGCTGCGGGGCGTGTCCAACAATGTCTTACTTGCACAAAAATTACAGAGAAATAAAATTCTGAAAGGAGCTCAAAATAGGCAGACCTGAGCATTATCTAAGAATGATTTTGTGCAAAAAAAATGTAATGAACATATTTTCTATATCTCATAGATCTGCCCTAATTTGTTTAAAAGGAAACATAAAAGGTCACCTTTGATCAGTTAGTTAATCTTATTGTTGCACTGCTGTTGTCTTCAGTCTGACTCTATTTGAATCCTAAAGACAGACATAATGTTAGCTCATCTGAATATTCAAATGAAATCTTAAATAGAAGCTCAAGGTGTCTAAACATTAAAATTACTATCAAACATTTTGTTAACATTAACATTTAACTTATCAAATAGTTTTTGAATGATGAAAAGCAGGTACCTGTTGTTTAATATATATAATTAATTTTAAAAAACATGTTCTTTGTAAACATGTTGTCTTGTATTATTATATTATCCTTTCTGTTTTCCATCATTTCTTGGTTTATCTTAGCTTTTGTTATGCTGATTTAATTCAAAATGTTCTCTTCGTATTGATCTGGGTGTTTGATATTGATGTGATGTCGAATTGATCCATTAATGCTTAAAATACTCTTTTCATGTTGTAGACTCTGGCTGACTGTTGCTTAAACTGATCATCTAACCGAGAAGCAGTTAGATGATCACTTGCATTCTGGGTTAAAATGTATGTGCTGAGTCCAGTATGTTTGTTCAATATGTTTACCAGTAAAAATGTTAAAAAACTACCAAAGTTACTGTTGAAGTTGTCATCAAAATATTTCTCTAACGAGATTTGAGCTTCAGTAGAATAAAAGTGATTCATAAAATATGTTATTGGACTAAAGTTGCAGTATTTATATTGGCCTTTGGAAAAGTGGAGATGTGAAATTCAGCTTTTTATTTTTACTTTTTATTTGGCCCTTCCCGTAGTTAGTAAAACATGCTAAATGGAAGCAAAGCTTATAGTTGTGGTAAACAAAGAACAAATATGACTATTAAATCATACTAACTATGATTTAATAGTCATAATTAAATCTTGGCAGATTTAATTTTGACTATATAATTATGTTGCTTTTAATACTTAATACTTAAATGTTCCAGACTTGATTCATTTTGTCAACCTTTCCTTTTAGGCTGCTGCTATGCAAGATAAAGTTTATGACAATAAAAGGGAACTTGCGTCAGTTTTTCTATTCAGATATCCTCAGTTCGCCTCCTAGATGAACTTGAAAACTTTTTGTTCATTATAAGCTGTGCAAACTGAATATTCAAGCTTCTTGATTGTTTCTAACTTAATAGAAAAACGTTGAAATGAAAGAAAACGCGTCAATATTTTCTTCGAGTATAATGTGAGACAGCTAATCATTCGGAGGTTTTGGGGGGGTTTGACTCTTGTTTGGGCAGAGTAGTTCAATGTTTAGCAGGAACACCACATTATTGTGCAGAGCACACAGCGGTTCTTTTAGAGAAGTCGCCCCATTGAGTTCATCAATGAACTGACGCCAGCCTCTGAATACGCCTGTGTTCTGTCATGCAGAGACGTTGGCCGACACCAAGGTCTTGTGAGTCTAAATAAAAGTGATCTGCTTCTTTTCATAAATCAGGCTGGAAGAATGCATGGCATGCGTAGCATTTTACCAAAGAGGTAAGATGCAAGTCGTGCATGCGTCATATATAAAAGAGAGGAGAAAAATAAATCATGAGAAGCCAATTATTCACCCTTCAACCTTTCGACATGATGCTTCACGATTAAGGTAATGTAATAAAGGTTTACTATGAGGATAGAGGGGCTGGTGAGTCATAGGTCAGCTGTGGGTGTAAGGTGTGAACATTGGAAAGCCTCAAGCGTTTAGGGAGATAATGAGACCTCGTGTATCTCCCAAGTGTCCCAGCATTAGGAAATATTACTTCCTCTTTCCTCTTGTAGCTACAAGCGGCTTGTATCATTCACTGTCTTGGTACAGCTGCTTTAATCATGTTCACAATACTGGCAGCGCTGTCTCCTTGTCTGAGAGTCTGTGCTTTTTCCACATGGAAACGAAAAACGAAGAAAAAAGAACTCAAGAGATCAATAAGGAGGTAAGGAGCATCACACAGGAAGCTCTGGTAATTTCAAAAGGAGAATTCACTCCATGATGTGCTTGTGAGAAAAATTACTGGAATAGGTGGCAGGGCTGTACTGAAAACAGCCTGTCTCATTGTTTTATTGCCGTTATGACGCTTCACTTAGGTACGTCATTTAGAGCCACCAGAAGAGTTTATATAAAACTCCATGCTTAGTTTTCTCACAGGTAAAATATGTATGCCACTACTGGCAAGCCGCTTTTGACTTTTCCTCCCACCACACATTGTGATGTGTTTCAATATTTACATTCTTCTGTGGCATCATAACGAAGCACACTTACCAAAAAGAGGTTGTATGCGCAGCAGAGCCCTTGCTTTGTTATTCAAAGGGAAGCAGGTCTTGATTCTTAAAGCATCTCAAGTACTGTCACATGGCCACAGAGGAACCCGAAGCATTTTCAGGCTATTAATTTAGAGAACACAGTGATCTTACTTCTAAGATTACATCATGTTGTGCTTGTGCCTGAGAGGAGACAGCAAAGGAGCGGAACAAGCTTCGAATACACATGACAAATCACAAACATATATATAGATATAGATATCTATATCTATATATACAAACATAAATAAATAAAAACAGTTTTAAAACAGAAATGTGGGTGTTATTAGAACGTGTGTTAAATACAGTTAATAATAACTTTTAATAAAAGTTATTATTAAAATGTCCTTTGAAACAAACCTTTCTACAAACATGCCTGGTTGGAATGGATCTCATCATTTTTTAAACATGGCTGTGAACCTAGTTTCTCATCGTCGCAGTTTTTAAGCCTGTGCTCCTAAAGTCTCCAGTTGCGAGTACAATAAAAGAAGGATCGACGGCAGAAATCCAATTTTCACTGTGCTTTACAGTTAAATGGAAAACAAAGTTTCCCTATTTCCAAAGCTTTCCCACTTTGTTTCTCCCATTGTTCAGTGGCCAACGCGTCGCTCTTTTATTCTCAGATTTGTTGTGCTGTGAATCATTCTGTCCTCATGAGTGACGCTTCAGCAAGCGACGGTGAGTGGAATCAGGTCCAAGTGCCGAAGCTCACATACTCAGGTATGATTCAGACTCTAAGGGTTTATTGCCGGGAACACAGAGGCAGCGGAGGTGAAATGAGGTGCAGGCATGAAATTTGAGGTAGTGCAAGAGTATTGTTGAACTAGAAATGTTAATCAAACTCATGCGGCCTCCCCAAACTCTTTCTCACCACCGTGTTTCTGATTAAATAGTCATGTCCTGTGCCAAGAGGAAGGAGATCAATTCTCTTATAAAAGCCAGTTAAATATCTCTCAAATAATAGCATCAAAAACATGGGACCCATTGCTAATAAAGGTCCCAAACCACGTTCTGGTGGGTTAAATTACCAGCGGTGTAGGATTAATAAATGAGGCGAATACAACAAAATCACTTCATATTCATCACATCCCTGTGTTTTATCTTTTTTCAAACAAAACAGCTTTTTGCTACAATAATGAATGAACTGGAGCCCTTAAAGTCTTGAGGCGAATCCTGAAACTCCATTGATAGTTGAGGTCGGTGGTGGTTAAATAGCTTGTGATAAAGGTCAGGCTGGGGTGGTTTGTCATTCTGGATTATTCTATCTTTTAAACTAATATAAAAAATGATTCTCAACTGCTTTGCTTACGGCACTACAGTTTGTTTTGTTAGGCTTGTATTATTTTTCATTTTAAAAATATGCATAGTCTGTCTTGAAATCTGGCCTGGTTCCTCTCTGCATGGAATTTGCACAGCGTTTATACCTGCTACTCCATCTTTCTCCCACAGTCTGTAAACATCCATGTCACGTCACATGGTGTGAAATTTCCCTTATGAGTGTGCATGTGCGTGGTTGTTGTCCTGTGTGACTGTGAACAAAGTTTGGTTTACGGAAGACAACAACCGCCACAGAAAAATACAGAAAAACATCCATTGTATTTTTCTTTTCTAAAGTTTGGGGGCAGGGGGAGGAATCATATTTATCAATTTTATTTAACCTCCATTTAGCCAGAGAACATCCATTTATGATTAAATGCCTCTCAAAGGGAGACATATCAAAGGCAGATAGCGCATCATAAAACTCCAGCTGGCAAAGTTGTGCAGGGAAAAATGACAATAATGATAGTAAAAAAAAACATATAACAGTTTGGATTACAAGTGAATTTCTATAAACAAGTAAAGAAATAATCCATGTTTCTGTAATCTTATAAAAGAAATAAATTAATAAAGTCTCATTTTAACAGTTTTTTTTTAATTCGACAGATAAATGCAAAAATGTAAACAAAGACTTCCATTTCATTATGGTGTCACTTTCTTGACCTACTCGCAATAAGTTTTCAATAATGTCCACCTCTCAAATTTAGCTCCCAGGGAGTTACAATGCTACTCATCTTGTCATCTTTGGAGCCACCCGGTCTGAACGCAGTGCTACCATTTATTTATGTCTCTCCTCACTCTACCGCTTAACTATGTCCTCTTAAAATCATTTTTCAGCGTTTAAAACAATTATAGATCATGAAGCTGCTAACCAGCACGTCCTAAATATTCTGTTACCTTTTAACGATATCAGATTTACTTTGAATACACAGAGTACTATAAAGACAAGCTCTTTCACAACATAATTATTAAATTAACAGCAATTGTTCTTTGGCTGATTCAGATTTGACATGGAGTACACTGTGTGCACAGCTATTTCGCAAGTTGTAGTTTTGAGGATTAATTTTATTGTTGAACAACTACAGCACTCTCAGTCAATCCAAAATGTTTATAACCTCTCAAACCTGAATATTTAAGAAAGTAAAAGTCAGATTTTGGCTTTCTTTTCTATGTATCTTTCTATATGTGCAGAATTATCACACAATTGAATTCAAACTGAACATCTCACTTGTTTGTTGTCTTCCGTCAAAGTGAGAATAAGAAATATGTAACTCAAAATTGACAAATTAACATTTCTGACATTCAAAAAAAATAAATCAGTGACATCAGAGATGTGTACTGTTTTCCTTCACCTGTCTATAGGGGCCCACAAGTTCTCAACGGGGTTTAGGTCTAGTGAGGAAGAGACCCACTTCGGTATTCTTTCATTTTTAAGCCCTTTACAGGCTGGCCACATAGTGGAGGACTTTAATGCAAGATACGGAGCATGATTCAGCGTAAAAATCATAATCTTCTTGAAAGACTTTTTCCTGAACCACTGCTTGAAGAAAGTGTCTTATAAAAACTGGCAGGAGGTTTGAGAGTTGATTTTGAGTCCATCTTCAACCTGAAAAGGTCCAACTAGTACATTTTTAATAATACCAGCCCATGCTTGTCCCCTGCCTTCACCTGGCTGGTCTGATGCAAAGTGGATTTCTGTGCCCTTTACTGATCCAGCCACAGGTCCATCCATCCATCTGGGCCATCAAGAGTCAAAACAGCAAACATTAAAGTTTTTCTGAACAATCAACACACAGGAAGAGTAAATGCCACAAAATTCAGATAGACATAATTGAAACATCTGATCAGTTCCATTACGCCGTCTGTGATGTAACTAAAGGAATGTGGGAAATTTATTTAAAACAAAAGTAGCAAAACAAACAGAAAAACTGGCTACAACATATTATCTAAACAGCGATTGATTTTACAGAAAAGTTGCTGCAGAAAGACGTTGCCTTTCAGAAATTAACTAAAGAGGGAGAAATAATAACAATAATAATAACAACATCTCCAGCTAACGTTCCGGGTGAGAGGTGGGGTCACCTTGGACAGGTCGCCAGTCTACCCGACAAAATCATGTGAATAAAATAAGGAAAGCAAGCAAACAGGTTGTATGTTGCATCACGTTTAGCAAAACTCGGTGTAAAAAAATCATCCTTACAGAGCTCAGATTTCATGACGTGAATAAATATTCAGATTGTGCTGGCGTTTTCAGAATGATGTAAATGTGGATATTTATGTTTGGCACATCAAATCCTACAACACTGAAATAAGTTTTGCATTCTGGGCCAGAGCCGCAGTATAAATTTTCTTTAATTAATCCATTCCTAATTATCGGCGCGCATCTGCAGTCATGGAAGACATTTGTTTTTGTGGTGATAAAAAGTCAGCCTGTTTATGTGCCCTCCTACCATTCTAGACTATGACTCATTTCTAAGCCTCACTGCAGAGAGTTATATGTGATGTGAATACTTATCAAGGCAACAATTCCAAACTTGTTTCCACACTTCAGCCTCATTGTAAATCAGCAGGAGGACATGATGTTTTCTTTTAACATGCAGAGTATATTAATAGCTGTTAACTTACTTTATTTAATTCTGTGGAGAAGTGTGACATAAATGCAGAAAGAAAACATCTTTATGCAAAAATACAGATCACCTCCAAAGTAACAACAAAACATCTGTTCTAAAATTGTGCATTCAAGAGCACTTATTTATAAAAAAGCGTCTTCTGTGCTGCTTGTGTGCTAAAAAGAGAGGTTTATATTTTGAAGTCTCAAAGTTGTTCCGTTATTGAGTGTGTTTTGAGATGGGAGGGGGGGGAAATGTTAGCTGACCAACTGAAATAACTTATTGACGTCACAACTTTATTTTTAGAAGGTAATATATGGGTGTGGAAGTGCCTTTTCATGTTAGAATCAAAATACAAACACGTAACATACACGCTGAGACGCTCTCGTGTGCACATGATGCAGACAATGTGTACGTGTGTGTCTATGCATTTATGTCCTGATACCAGAGATGGTCATGTTCCCACCTGCTGATGAGCAGGACATGTGTGCACACGTGTCGGTCTGCGCCAGCTAAAAGGGACTGCGGTGATTATGTATGTGTGAATTTTACCGAGTCAAAAAAGGACGTGGAGAACCTTCAGCTGCATTAGACCTGAAAAGGTTTCGGAGTTTATTTCTGGCTCTCAGCAGCAGGATCCTCACGACGGCGAAAGCTTTAACTCGGATTATCCTGTTGACTCCTGGCTTGTCACTGTCACCCAGAACAACCACATGACAAACATGGACACAATCCTGACAGGTTAAACTCATGGAAACCAGAGACTTACATATACTTTACCAGACACAATGCATACTTTTTCTCTTTCACATTTCAAGATTTACATAAATTAGGCATAAAAATCGTTTTATTGTCAGTCTGGAAAAAAGGTACACTCAAGGCACAAAATGATACACTGAGAGAATCATTTTGTACTCTCAATGTAAATATAAATGAAAGGAGTGTGAAGAAATTTTGCTCAGTGAAATATGCTGCTTCAACTGTATGTGTGTTAGAAGCATTTGCTTAAGGAAAAGTGTAGATACAGGAAATAACAAACAAGTAGTGCCGGTACATACCTCCATAGTTATTGTTTACAATCTTTAATACTGTTTAGATTTTTTTGACAATTTAAGACCAAATTTTGTAACAAATTCTTTGCAATAAACAGAGAATGTAGCAGTTTTATCCTGCAAAGAGTAGCCATGCAACATGGTGTGATAACATTGTATCTATGAGTCCATATTGGGCTTTCTATTGTGCATTTCCGTTGCATATAGGACCTTAAATAATGCAAAGACATGTGATACTGTATCACTAAATCAAGGGCGGCCCTCATTTTTTTGGACATATCAAAATACCCTGTCACTGATACTATATGTACTATACATATAGTGACTATATGTTGAACAAAATTCACACAATGTTATTCAAATATCACAGCAATAAAGTGAAGGTAATATTGCTTACATAGCTAATAATAATATTAGCAAAGAAATTAGTTGTCTGTGCAGATTAAGATTTACTTACTTTAGTTTGTTGAATAATTGAAGTGGCTACGGCTGATACTTACCCGACCTAGTTTCTAATTAACTCAGCAAATATCATTTTGCATCGTTGGGTACCAGAAAACGTAAGTATGCAACAATGCCACACAGTTTGCTGCAATTTTTCTAAGAATCCAATCCTTAGGCTGGCAAGAAAATCCCAATTTTCAAAAATAAAGGAAAAAAAAAAAATCCTACTGGCTACAAATCAAAACATGACTGGTTGGTCAAATTTTCTGTCTCAATAGGGACACTGATTTATAAAAGTATGATGATGATGCTTTCTGCTAAAAGAAATGTGATTGTTTTTTGTTTTTGTTTTTTTCTGACAGAACTGCTGTGATTATCATACGTAGAGAAGACTACCACCGAGGACCACTTCTAAATAAAACGATGGCTAATTCACCACTGATAAAGACAAACTAAATCTTACTTTGTTTTTCCTCAAAGTCTGCTGGGATCCATCGGCAAAAAGCCATAAGTTGAACAGCAGCTCGAAAAAAAAAACGTCTCTCATTTGATCGCTTCACTCAACTCAAGCTACTGCAAATTTAGTTAAATAGAAACAATGTAGCTGCTATATTTTTATTCTTTGTCTTTAGCCCCAAAGTTTTCTCTCTGGATCTCGTTTGGACTGAGATGTAAAATGCTTATACTACTAAATTCAGCCCATCATTGCAGCATGCTCCTAACCCACAGAAAAGCTGCCTCGAGTGTCTTGGGAGGTTCAAAGGGCGCGGAGCCAGGAAGCACCAACTGGCAAAGACAGAGCGGAGGTCGGGTTGGGTCATCATGTGAGGGAAAGAAGGGCGAATAGGGGGAACAGAGGACGTGGCTGGCAATGTTAATGAAATGTGCATTTACTTTTATTTTAATAACAAGTGACATGTTTTCAGATGAGAAAAGCCTGATTAAACCACAAAAATGTAGACAACCGTATGAAATTATGTTCCCTTCTTTTTTAAGTTTGGGTTTCAAGTAATAACAAAACTTTATCACCAATAGCATCCTCAGAACTGAATATACAAACAAATTTATATAAATATTGCAATATAAGTGCAAATACGTCATGGTAAATACGAACTGATTCCATTCAAATATCATTCATTCATATTTAAACATTTTAATCAGAATAAAACTGTGAATAATTCAAACTTGTGAAGCTGAAAGATTTACAAAGCAACATATTCAGTTTTCAGCAGCTGGGCTCCAATGAACGACTTGCACAAACTGACCCTGAACTTGCAGAGGCGGTTCTGCAAGCCTTGGCCGACGTCAGAAGAGTAACAGGGAATTTGGCTAACATCGCAAGTGATCCTTTTTGACTTTGCCATACGCTGCGGCTTGTCGACTATCTGGAAAACGAGCAGTCCAATCCGTGTCAGGAGGTGTGGCAACTTGACAATTCTTTGTAGATGGAGCCGTTCTGCCACATGTCATGGTATGTCGCAGACGCAGAGCAAATTGATCTGTGCTGACACTGTGTTTGCAAATGCCTTACTCTAATTATTTGTTTGAATGTGTTCGTGCGGCTTGAATCACACCACTAAATTTCTCAATGCCCGTTTTACAAAACCTTTACAGAATCTCACAGCAAATTACAAACTGAGCCGTCTGAACGGAGCATCCTTTCCACTCGTCTTCATAGTTGCAAATATCACTAGTGATTGTTACTGGAGATTGTTTAGTGCTAGAAACATTCGCTGCATACATGGGTGACAAGATGGAAAACTATTGAGTTGGTGCAGAGCTCAGTTTAAAGCAGACTCCCTTCATCTGCAGAAATTTTTCAGTGATTCTGGACTGGAGACTCGACAGCATAGCTGTCTACAAGACAGGACAGAGCAGAATTTCCTCATGAAGTAAGCGCAGGTCCTTCAAGGTTTGCAGAAGTATCTTGCAGAGAGGGCAATCTGCCATCGTCTGCTGGGAAGCAGCACGAGGCAGAGAGAAATCAAGACAATTACGGACAATCCTGAGCATTTTCATTACAGACTTTTTTAGATTTGCTGTAATTCAAACCCCTGCAGGAGATCCACACCAATCAGCATCAACAACAACTAAAGAAAACTGAGTTACAACCACATTTTATTTTTTGGAACTGATTGTGTTTTTTTTTATTATTATTAATATTATTAAGTTGAAATAAAAAATCTCCACAGGCTCCATTTTAGAGTGTTACTGTTTTGATTAAATTGTCTATAAACAGTTGTTATTGCATCTTGTTTTATCACCATATTGTTTTGCATCTCGTTTTATCACCATATTACTGCTTCTTTAAAAAATATTCTAATTGTGAAGGATCCCACGAGTAACACAAGAGAATTCAAATCACACTAGTCAAAATTCAGCCAGTTGCTGGAAATTTTGTTTATTTATGCTGTCGAGCTGTAAAGTAGAGACTGTTCAATTGAAAATACCACATACAATAGACATAAATGTAGATATAAATTATGCCTGATATTGTTGCAAATGAACACAATCGGGTACAGTTGACCATAATAGTAGCGAAACTAAAATCTCTGATTTGAGGCCGAGTTTCAGCTCAGGGTTTTGTGCAGTCCAACCCCACAGTATCTCAAAAACAGCTCGACAGTCTGGAATCACAACTGGATGCTGCTCACAGTCTGAATACAGATAATGTTCGTATTTATTCCAAAATATCCATTCATTGTCTATAGCTGCTGCTCCGTGTTGTGGGGGTCTGAAGCCTCTCTCTAGCATTCATTGGTCGAGAGACGGGGCAAAACCTGGACATGTTTCTAGCCCATTTCAGGGCAACACAGAGACCGAAAGAAATTAGTATGTCCAGTTCAGATTTCATCTATAAAAATCCTTCGTTAAGAGTTCAATCAACTTTGACATGTTTTCAACTACATATATTTACCGGTAGATGTTTTACATTTTTATCGTCCATTTTTTTTTTTTTTTTTTTTCAAAACATCTTAGCTGCACAGTTGCTTTGAGCTTTCACAAAACATTTCATAATCTTTAGCAGTAATGTGTGCTGAAATAAAGCAATTTACTAAAAAAGTCAAGACATTTTTCACTTCTCTAAACACTGAGTAAGTGTGAAAAGCTGCAAAAATAAAACTATTTCTCAAATGGATACTATCTTCATCATCTTTGAAAAAAATTATTCTGAGTATACCGAAGTGATTACTGTAGGAATGAAGTTGTCCTTTTTTTAAAAAAAAAAATACAATAAAGAACTGAGGAGTATGGAGAGTGACATGAAAACAGTCAGCTGATGCAGCTTAAAGCTAATCAAAAAGCAGTTGAGTTTAAAAAAAACGAGCCACTATTGCGATGATGGCCATAAACTGAGGAATACATTCTAAACACCACGGCAGCTATTTATAGAAAACGTGTTAATGACGTCACACACAGACACATATTCCAACTCATTGTGCATTTTAATTGTCTCGCCGTTTGAAGTAACTCAAAGTGAATATGTGATTTGTCAATTGATTCTTTTGCTCCCAGGCTATGAATAAAATGCTTTAATTATTTATGTACTGACGTCAGATGTTCGCTTGAATGTTGTATGTGGTGCAGACCTCTTTCTCCGGGCAAGCTACTTCCCCCGCCCTGCTCTCAACCCAGCACCCCCACCACCACCGCAGTCTCCCCCTCCCCCCGGCAGACGCCCTCCCACCCCAGCTGATAAATGTACCTGCCATGAAGAGGACTCGAACAAGTTGTGTGCAGCTAACACACAGATATCAACCGAGGCAAAAACTCTTTCTGCAGCTCTGCATCTGCCACTCCTCCTGCAGTCGTATCCACCAGAGGGACATTCATGCCAAGCCGCCCAAGCAATAGTACCAGACAGAGAAACATATTTTATATGTATTTTATATATGCATGTAACAAAGTTGCACATATTGTGACCATGGATTCATGTGAAATGTACACTTCATTACAATCTTTTCTAAGAAATCTAAGCAAATGGTTTCTTTGCACATGAGGATTTAGTAAAGATTTTGATATTTTGCAAAACTACTTTCTGTAACTTTCTCCACTGATCTTTTTTGCTGACTGATAAATGCTTGGGAAAAATCGATTATGCAGAATAATTTCCTAGCTAATAGTTTGTCAAAGCAGACAGCTGTCACATCAAAACAACTTCCAATTCACACATGTCAAAGCAGTTTCTGTGAGCCACTTTGACTGAAAGCCACTTTCACATTTGCATTGGAGGGATATTTACACAGTCGCTCCTCCTTGATTACAATGACACTTGCTGCGGGTCACCATTTGTTACAAATTTCCATTTTCAAATTATTTCCCTGCGTGAACTATGTACTGCTAAATACATAATTATCTTCTTGCTGCCAAAAGATTCATACAACATACTTTTTGTTATAAATAATAACCATAATAACCATAACTTTTTAGATGCTGTAATAATACATCTAAAAACTAGCAACCTGAGCACCACAGCTTCACAACAAGTAAGCAACTAACATCCACTCTGACAGACAGCAGCATATTCTCCGCTCAATGATGTGTTTAATTTATTAACCTATAAAGTTTGGGGTCTGTGGGTCATTAATGGCCCATGACAATCTGTTCGTGTTTGCTGTCGTAAACGTGATCCTCAGCCCTTCAATTGAAAACAAAACAACTTTACTCACCGAAAGCATCTTGTTAAGCCAGTCTCATCATAAAGGTACTTTGGCTTCTTCCAAATTCAACCACAAATCATAATAAACGTCAAATTAACATTGCATAAAGGAAAATTAGTTAAGAAAAACCTGTGATCAAACAATAGTTATGTTCGACGTCTTCTCAACAACAAAGCGCCTTTTTATAATGAGGCTGGAGGGAGAATTGTTCCTTTAAAATGAGGCCAAGGATTTTCATTTACTTCACAATGAGCCTGAACTAAATGAGATATCTGTGCTTACTAATGACAGCACTGTGTGCCAGTTTCCTTGATTTTGAATAGGTAACAACACTTTCTGTCTTGCTTCACAGTACAGAGTAGTGTGCAAAAGTCTTGAGTCACTCGTCAATGCAAGCTGTATTTTTTCCTTCTTTCATCCAATCTATATATAATGTTCACCTCTGTATACTTTGTCATGAGTAAGACGTAGTAATTCGAACGGGTTTAGGAATGATAACAGTGAAAGTTCCCCACATGTTGTTAATCGCTTCATTATCAGTCAGTGCTGTTTGGGTGAAAGCTGCTGGGAAATGCCCCCGGGGGGAAAGGTGATCGATAAAGGTTTATGGGGTACATTTTGTCTGAGCGGTTCGACTAAATTATTTTAAGCGTTGTTCTGCTGGTGATGGGTGAATCATCCCTGCACAGATCCATCACCAGCAGTATATTCTGCATTAATGAGCTCCTCATCAACATAAATGTTCACCGCTGATGCATCTGCTCTCTTAACCTAAGCTTAGCCAGGGATGGAAGATGTTAAAAGATGCTGGTTTGTTGTCTGGCTAATAGTGCGGAGCAAAGGTGTGACTCATTGTGCTTGCACCACTAAACTGTTTGTTGTCTGAACACAGTCAGAGCAAAACCATATCATGTCGACATCGTCAGAATATCTAAAAAAAGAAAAAAAAATCTGTTTCTTTACTCATTGTTTGTTGATGATGGTCCCTCTTCTGTTTGTTTTTGTTTTATTTAACACCCCCGCTCTCCAACTCCAGTTTTAAAAAAGGAAAGAACGCTCGCCCCATAATTAGAACTGAAAACATCTCATGCTCGCAGAGCACCCACGACAAAGTGTGCAGAGGGAGACAAAGACAGACAGGCAGAGCTGGGACTGGCGTGTGCCATGGATGTGAAGAGATCCTCCTGAGGAGGTGGAGGGATGGAAGCAGGCAGAGGCACATTGAAGCAGATGCAGAGAAATGTGAGAGGGTGTCAGTGAGACTGGTGATGACGCGCTCATGGCTGCGGAGAGCTGGCGAGGCCGCGGCCCTGGCTCTGACTCACCTCATCCCCACGGGGCCTCCTGGTTGACGTCACTCAGTGTGCGCTGTGGCATTTCTCTGCTTCAACTTCTTTGTGTGCAGCAGCCACACTTGAGCCTTTTCTCATATCTGAGACTGAAAATACATCCATCCATCCATCCATCCATCCATCCATCCATCCATCCATCCATCCATCCATCCATCCATCCATCCATCCATCCATCCATCCATCCATCTATCCACCTATCTATCTACCCATCTATCTATCTATCTATCTATCTATCTATCTATCTATCTATCTATCTATCTATCTATCTATCTATCTATCTATCTATCTATCTATCTATCTATCTATCTATCTATCTATCTATCTATCTATCTATCTATCTATCTATCTATCTATCTATCTATCTATCTATCTATCTATCTATCTATCTATCTATCTATCTATCTATCTATCTATCTATCTATCTATCTATCTATCTATCTATCTATTCTATCTATCTATCTATCTATCTATCTATCTATCTATCTATCTATCTATCTATCTATCTATCTATCTATCTATCTATCTATCTATCTATCTATCTATCTATCTATCTATCTATCTATCTATCTATCTATCTATCTATCTATCTATCTATCTATCTATACTTTGCTTTCCCAATCCTTGAAAAAACAATCTTTTTTTCCTGTTTTCTTTTCCTCTTGTCAAACGACTTCAGTTAGATTCACATTTTAGGTGGGGCAGGTGAAAAAACAGCCACCTACAACATTCATTGTGATCTCTCCACTGACTCAGACTGTTGGTCATGTGTGAAAATGAAACATTTTCACGTTGTAAACACCAATAACCAGGGCTTATGTATCATCCACTGGGATAAGATTCTCAAAACTGATAGAAAAAGATGAGAAATTAAAGAAATCAAAGTAAATTTGGTTGGGACCATGTTTATTTTAGATCATATTTGCTTGCTGAGTTTTTGGTGTATGTATATGTAGAGAAGCAGGTTCCCATGTTGTTTGTAGATTTCTATCTATATGCCTGTTTAAATTGTGGTGATAGTGTATCTTCATAAAGGAGGTGAAAATATCACCAAATATTCATCAGACATAATTGCCTTTTTGTGGTTTATAATATCCGGTGTGGAAGGCAGTGGCGCCAACAGCACCATAAATCGGTGTTGTGTAAATTAGTTTAAGTGACACTTGGTGCTGGACAGGAAAGACAGGACCCTGTGACTAATCCGGGTAATTACTGTGGTTGTCATTATTAGTTTGTCATATAGTGTCATTGATGTAAATGTAAATGGTAGCAAAGCTACGATCATCAAGCTTTAATAAAGGACATAATGTGGGCTGGTAAACATAGTGATTTGCGATAATTGTGTTTGTTTTGTTCAAGTATAAATGATTGCCACCAACTTTATCTCTTTCCTGCATGAATCATGTTTTCCTCTCTCAGCCTTTTCATGTGTGTTTTCAGTCATTTCTAGGTGCACACAAAAAAATGTTTTCAAACTTTAACTTTCTAAGTCACTTTCTGTAACTTTAAAAGGACTGGAAAAACATTCCCTAAGAGCTCTGTCTGACTTTCTTTATGACTTTGCAGACTGAAACATCAGTGCACGAATTTGGATTCGTGATTTATAGGAAAAATACTTGTATGGTTACTCCCATCTTTAATTGTCTCCAAGCCAATCAACCAGCAGTGCCAAAAAAAACTTGTGAACCTTGAGAGAAAGTAAAAAAATAATAATCTGTGAAGCCAAACTGAGATGTCACTTGTGTCTGACATGAGTAGAGTGACGATCTGTTGGCGTCCAGGAGCCACTCAGCTCCTCTCTCACTTCCTGCTGGTACGCTGGAAGATTCTCACCCACGGGTCTATCCCAGATGTCACGCAAACATCGTAAAGAGCGCCACCTGTCAAGAACCAGTCACCACACATCTTTATTGGGAACATGACACATCTGATGCAAATCCATTGCCCTCGTCGCTAACAGGACACGTCCGATCAAACAACACTAAGCATCTATTACATCGAGGCCTCCACAGGTTGCAGAGATCATTTAGAGCTGTTAGCAGCTCCAGCATCTAACAAAGACTTAATTTTAAAAACAAATGTGCTTGTACTCTCTTCTGTAGTATTATGATACCGTAGTGCTCAAACAGTTGATTTATCTGTGGCAAACTTTTACAGACATAGTTTTTTAGCTGAAGGTTTTGACAAACTCTTTGTTTGAATCCTTGTCAATAAAAAAAACAAAAACAAATGCTACTAATTCTATACAGGGTTAAACTCATAAGTACCAAGTAACATATTATTGGTTGAAAGAATATCCAGGAACTAGTCTTTCTTAAGATGTAGCAGGACTTGATCCTCAAGCATCTGAAAGCGTCAAACATTACATTAATTTTCAGTCAACTTTTGGAGTTCAATAGTTGGCCATTGCCTTTCTGTTCAATGCCGTTTGAAAAAGTTCTTGCTGACATCACAGTCTGGGGTTTCTCTGCTAGACTTGGATTTTCTTTGATAGATTTTCTTCCAGGCCAATCAGCAAACAGAAGGAGAAGTTGTGAACAACCTTTTCATTTTCTGCAGTGTTTTAGAATTGCAGTCTCCCTGTAGTTTTAGCAACGGCAGCCGAGGAAATGATCAAATCTGTTCGGTCCGTGTTGGCCACACTTCCAAATATTGAATTAACATCAGCAGTGGCCTGAGTTCAGCTTGGCTCTTCTCTCTTTGCAGTGCTGGACGGTTGTTTGCAGCACAGGCAATTTCCGGTAAACTTCACAGCGTCGAACTGGCACATTTCATACGTCACAGGCACACATCAGCAATTGGGTAAAATTTAAAACTTCCACAGCTGAGAGCCCAGGCCCAGTTTATGACATTAATGGAGAACAACATTACTCCTATAAGCTCTTTTAAATCCCCTATAATCAGAGAATTATTATAATTTAAGTTTTGTGTTTTTTATGTTTCTGTACTTTATTTCAATTTTCTCACGCAATGGTTTCTATTCTGATATTCATTCATGGTTAGTTTTCTCTTTGTGGACTTTAGACATATTTTTGTTGGTGGACTGTGTCTTATCTACTCTATTTACTTCCTGTCTCTCCTTCACTCTTCAGGTGTTTTATGTTCTGTTGAGATTTCTGATTTCTGTGATTCTTTTGTCTTTACTATTCTCTGTCAGTTCAGGGGTCTCATAGTCCAGTCCGGAGACCAGAGGCTTTGCACCTTTTCAGGATCAAATGGTCAAAGTAATTCCTCATCGCGCATTCACCAGAACGCTGGTAACCTGCAGCTGTTTCCAACCTAAATAAGAAACAAGCATATTCTTCCAATGACAGCAGAAAGTGAAATGTACATTCGCAGCATAAATGCGCTGGCTGTGCAACTGGACCAAATGTGTACATTAACCTTGGTACCAAGTGTTGAGAGTGAAAACAAAACACGCCATGATTTTGTCCTTAATAACCTGGCACATGCCACGGCTTTATTTGTGCAAAACCTCTAAACACAGCCTACTGGACACATTGTTTAATTTTATGAAACACTGAACACACTAAAAACGTGCATTAAAAAGCAACGCCTTTTAATTCATCATTTTTATGCACCGATTAAATTATCTTTTTGCCCCAGATATTGGTTTAACATAGAGCAAAAAGGGTTCCAGATGCTCAAATTATTACCCATATTTCAAAAAGACCTCGCCGATGAGATCCCAGTTGGTGTTCCCTGGTTATCACCATTAGGTCGTGAAATGACCAAACTATCACCACAGATAAGAGTCATCCACGTGTGAGTGAATAACAAAGTCCCGTGTTTACACTGTTGCTGCAATTTCCTCGAGCCAACAGTGCATGCGCTGATGACCATAAAAAGAGAAGGTGTCCATTGAAGGCCTGAGTGATGGCGTCCTGTGTTCCTGAGTAAATTAAACTGGAACAAACTCTATCATTTTAACCCCAGGGTGACTGTTCAGCATGTGACCTCTGTTTCACTGCTGATGCGGAGAGTGGAGCCTCTCTAAGAGCCAAATGGACGACTGCTGGGAATATTGCCGGCTTGTACTCAGACGGGCAATTTTCACCACGTTGGAATAATGGAAAGGAGGAAAGATTTACTCGTACACGGCACACCTACTTGGAGGGTGCTGATTTCACTCTGCTCTCACAGCATCCAATGATTCGCCTCATTGGTGCCGATTACAGATGGGCCCTGGTTTTTAGACTTTATTTCAAAATCATTTGAAATTAGCCTAAAAACTGCAGAGACACAAGCACATCCGTTGACATTCAAAAGGAGTGGACTGACAAGCTTAATATTAGGAAGAAGTGTTTCGAACAGCAAGATACATAAAAATATTGGATTCATATCTTGTCATTTATAATTTCTTAACTCTCCCCCAATCTCAAAAGACCCGATAGCTGAATAAAACTGGCTGTGAGATCAATGTAGCCAATATTCTTTCTTGTCTTTATATGCTTCACACCTTTATAGTGAAATGAAAATACCACATCATATTTGCTTCAGTCTTAAGATTTTATTTATTAGAGAAATTTAATTGAGAACAGGATTTTACCTTCCACTACTTTAAAAGAAAATAATAATAATAATAATAATAATAATAATAATAATGAAAAACAACAAAAAATTGAGACACCTACAGAACTGTCAAACTCTCTCCACATAGGTCAGGCTAGGACAGAGAAATATTAAACCTGCATTACTTCAGAATATCTCAGCGTTATCACTGAGGTAGATGTTTCAGGTGATTCATTGTAACTTTTTTTTTTAGGTAAAATGAGGTGACCAATTGATAGATGATGAATTTACAGCAAATTTACATCAAAAAAGTATTTGAGTGTGGAAAAGAAGGGTTCATTTCCAGCTTTGCAAGCAGATGGTGAGTTTGAGCATCAGGTTGGGTTAATCTGTAAAATTTCCCAGATGGCAGTTTATGAGAACAAGGTCAAGCAGAAGACATTAGAGATTCTCAGACCAGTAGAGGGCATGGCCAAGATGATTACCAACTATCTGGATCTACTTTAACATCTTACAAACTTTCATCCCTAATTTGAAAAATATTGAACAGCAGTAAGATTTTTATTTTATTTTTTTAAAGTGGAAATTCCTCCTTAACACTAAAAACACCTTCCCTACAGAAAGAGACACTATCAGGAGCTGAAATTTTTACTGCAATAATCGCACAAGACAAAAGAAAAACAATGGCTTCAGGGAGACGGTAGCAGAAAATAGGAAGTGTAGATTCTGGATAGATGACATGATGATCTCATCATGTCATCTGATGAGAAACAGGTGCAACTCTCACCTGTTTCTCATCAGTACAGGTGAGCACACCTGTGATTTGTCACTATGATAAACTGCAACTGTGGAAATCTTGAAACAACAGAACTGTTGGAGAATCCAATGGAAAATGTCAAATGAGACTCAAACAAAACCCCAAAAGTCTTCAAATCACAAAAATGAGAGAAAAAAAAAGGAATAAAGTTCAATAAAACAAAATGTAAGTTTTGTCAAAGTTACTGGTCACATGGCACATTGTCCAGTGACAGGAAAGTTGTGACCTGATTAGAAGCAGAAGAGACTTCAGAAATCCCTCTCAGCTGATTTTAAAAACAAAAGCTTTAGTCAACCGAAGCACAGTGGTGAACCCTGGCTGGACTGTGACGGCACACTAACTTTTTTTTTCCACACTGCAATGAGCAACCCATGAGACCTGCAGGTCTCGCAAACAATATTCAAACAGCTCCAAACTCTGTGCATTGCTGTGAAAGATCCCTTTATAGCAGTGGAGAAGCTGAGATGGGCAGGTAGCTGGAGGGGGAGGGAGGATGTGGCCTGAATGAGCTTTCTGTTTTCTGAAATTCAAACGCTTTTCTGTCTGTCAGAGGGGGAGTCGCAGAATGACGCATGTCTCTTTCTTTACACTGAGAGTTATTGGTCATGGCGCTTCACTCCCTTCTGTCTGCCACAAGTGGAGAAATAACAGAATACTATCATCAGGGCAGGATGAATATCCAGAGGAAGTGGGTCGTCATTCGTTTTGCGCGAGTGTTGAAATACTGCCTCATCCTTTAGCCCACTAGACATCTCTCTCCAAGCAGCTGCCTTTTTGTTTTGTCTCGTTATATTAAATCTCCTCTGGTTATCTTTTTGAGTTTTACTCTCTAAACAGCTGTGTCATACAAATCTGTTTGAATAATTTCTAAATAGTCTGCAGTGACTGCGGCGAATAACAAAGAAAGCGACAATACAACTGGAGTCCCAAAGCTTGCAGATGCAGTTAAGGACTTTAACTATGCAGATTAATAGGATTGTAACAAAACTGAAAATGATTTTTTGGTTGTCGTATTGTTATTGCATGGGCCAGTTAGCCGTTTGATGAAAGTACCAGTCCTTATCATCTGTTTCCAGTTTAGAGAAAATATTATAGTAATGAAGCAAGAGCGCTACCAAAAAATGCGTTTTAGCCCAAGCCGGGTTTTTTTCCTGACCATAAAATGGTAACTATGAATGCGGACGTCAATTAAATTCAGATCTCTTGCCTGATCACTGTAAATGTGATTCTTCAAATGAAAGTAACATTAAAAGATCTAAAAAACATCTCAGTCCAACCTCAAACATGTAAAATGCACATAGCTGGAGGATTTCTGAGTGTTAAATTGTTTGCAGTTCTAAGAATTGGCTTTTGTTAGGAAGAAAACTAATCAAAGGTCCGGATAGGAAGCTGGCAAAATAAAACAGTTGTTTATTTACTGATTATTTTGTGTGAAACCATCACCCAGGGCATTACTAGTAAAACATTTACAAGCTGAATACTGACTTATTGTTATAGTTGGTGATAAAATTATTGAACCCCAACAGCAAAATTACTGACAAAAGTAAAAAATTGTTTGGATTTGAAGTTAACAACTGACTATTTGAATTGGTATTTTAAACAGGCAAACAAGCAAAGATTACATGTAAATCCAACACAAAATTGTCTAATGGCCGAAACAATACATATTTGCACATCAGGAATCTTGATTAGAAACATCTCATCTCTCCCCCTGTGACTTCAAACATTTGATGGATTCACTAGATAAAGAAAATTTAGAGGGTAAAAAAAAAAAAAGTCCCATTATTATGTTATGTAATATTTGATTTAATCGTGTTATTTGAAGTATGGTAAGCCGTCACAGATTTTGCAGACATCTCTGCGCTGGAACAAATTCAACACATTTAGAAGATGGATTGAAGTACTCAGTTTAACATCCTTCCATTTAATATTAGCCTCATTTATAACCTTTTTGAGGCCAACCTCACATAGTCGGTCTGAAGGGGGAACTTGCGCTCGTGTGCGAGGCAAATATCTACATTAAAGTCGCAAATAGCACAAAGCAGCACTGTCCTATGTTCCCTGTACAGCATGAAAAGGCTGACAATTGACTTTACATGAAGACTGGATACATATGAGGCTCGGTGCGTTTCAAAAACGTGATTCTGCAACATCTGCTAATAGTCTTGTTACAGGTAGTCGACATATGGATTGATCTGAGGATTTAATAATAGCATCACCTTACATTTTATTTACTGTTATCTCTCCCTTACTGTTTCCATGGTGACTGAGAATCGCAGTAAAAGATGAGAACAATCTGACTGTAAGAATCTCAGTTATTATCATCTTTTTCATCAAGCAACAAGTCCCGGTCATTTCTATGCAAAAGTGATTTTAACACAAAGAGGAAAAAAAAAAAAAAGAAGAGGATTTCATTTTTAACCAAGTCCACTCAGAAACTTGACACACATGGACGTGCTTTGGTTGTGAGCAAATCACTGCATCGAGGTAGAACAATCAGATTGTATATCAAAACAAAAGAAACCATGAGCATACATTTCTTTAAAATGTTTTTCCCCCCACTGCAAATGGTATCGCAATCAAACTTCATTTAGAGCTTACAGTGCTCTAAATTTGACGCATTAGCAAGGCATCCGCTGTGTGGAGTGGCTTGTATCTTTTCTTTCTTCTTACTTACTGTCTGTCTGATGACCCAGCAACTTTCTGTAAAAATATTGCTTCACTTGTAAGTCACTCGCCCTACCCTGTCATTTATTTACCCATCACTGCATGCAAAAACACATAAGATCGAAATCGAATTATTCCTCCAGGGTGCCTAACTTGTTTTTTTGACATTGACTCTGGAAGTGAACTTCACAAGGTAACTAAAGACAGTCCAAGCAACTAGCAAAACTGATCAAACAGCAGAATCAACAAGGTTCATTCACAAATAGTTTAGTATTCCTACGTTTGAACTACAGTGATCTGCTTTTTGCAAAACATACAGTGAGCCGTTTGACATTGTGCTACTGAAATAAGAGGAAAACAAGCAACTTAGAAATGCATCTTCATTGCCTCAAATAGTCCCTTTCCAGATGGTGCAAATTACATTTGTCATGCGCATTAATGCACATATGTTGGCTCTCAAGTGTCAGCTCATAACAAGCTGGATTTCGCTGTCATCACCTGAGACAGATTTGTGCCAGCTGTCTGAAATAATAAAATTTGGTCGCAAACAGCATTTTTAATCGCCTACATGCCAAAACGTACTGTTCACAACAGCAGCTGCTATAGGATTCAAATTAAATATTTGATATAAACTGTCTTTGTGACCTTATTTGTTCCTTAAGGACGCCGCAGCCTTTTGAAGTTGGCTTAGGGAGGCATCTCCAAATACATCAATATGTACATTTCTACAAATACTGAAAAAATAAGTAATTCAACAAAACTGAAGAAATAATATTTATAAAATGCAATACGAAAATGAAATTTCTGGTGAGGAATTAATAAGGACACCTCTTCCTTAATTCTCACTTATAAAATGTTTTAAATCAAACCCAAACATTTCACTTCAGGTGGATATGACAAGAATATCTTTACTCTGCATTTTGAAAGAGGTTTTCCCTGTCATGTTCAAACATTCTGAATAATTTTGTAAGTCACTTTACATCATAGCAATGGACATAAGAGGCCATACGAACATTTTGTCTTCGTTTATACAGAGTTTGGGGTCATTTCACCCTGATAAACCACATGATTAAACACACCAAATAAGAAGACGCAAATCTTTTTTTTCATAACTGTCTGATGTTGAATCAAACCAATTTTCCTTGTTTTGAGTTCATTAGAATTACCTAAATTATTTCTATTTGCTGAAAAAAAAAACATTGTAGTGCTTCTTTGAGGAAAATCTACATTTTTATTCTGAATTTACTTTAAAGATAAAAACAATAACGTGACTATAGGGCCAAGAAAATTGGCTTTATGGTAAAATACATAATGGACCTCTTATTTCCCTGAGGCTCTAAACACAACAAAACAATCTTGCTTCTTATTGGCCGTTGTGATTGATCAGCGTCTCACGTGTAACTCCAGTAAATACAAAGGACAGCTGAGTTTGTATTCGGAGTCACAAACTACATAAAACTAAATCACAAATAAATTTGTTTTCTGCAGTTGAACACACTGTAATTTTACAATGTTACCGTTAGATTGTTTTGGTCGATCCCACACACACACAAAAAATAAAATTCAGAGGGATTCTCATAGAAGTTTTCGCTGATTAACTGGCATAGAAGAAGAAAACCTAAAGTATGATCCACACCACACAGCAAAACCTTGTGGCATCCACTCATGCCACCAGGAAGGGGTGTAGAAAACTCCCAATACAGCTTAATTTCAATGTAGATTAAACTACAGGATATAAATTTAGATGCGCTTGAGTATTACTTGCACCACTTAGTTTCCAAGGTAACTGCAAGGGTATATTTAGAGAGCACAAAACTGAGAAGGAAGAAAAAAAAAGTGTTAATCTTGATGAAGCAATTACAATTAGCCAAAGTTAAATAGTAAAGATCAAAACACCTCATCTGCTTACAGTTGAAGGTGAGAGAATGCTCAAGAACAACCACCCAGCTCATTCAGCACCACTTCTGACACTTGCGTCATTCAGTATTTAGTGGCATTACTGATTCATATGGTGCAGTAGAGGTTGCACTTGAGCTACTCATCAAGGGAGGTTCAGGAAAAATACAGACGTCAATGAAAAAAAAAAAAAAAAAAAAGATTTCTGTGCTGGTTTTACATATTAAGCTTCGGGCAGCAACAACTTCAAGTGCCATCATGCGTAGCTTGAACATGTAAACATGCACAATTGGTATCTGGACAATGAGATTGCTTTTTGACATTTTTATTTTGAACTGTTTGGCAACAGAAACAACGAGCAAATCCTTATTTCACAATTATTATAATGACAGTTTAAGGACATAATAGAAAGTCTGCTCCTGTATTGTAAAATCTCTCTTTTGTTGTGTGTGTGTGGCTTTTCTCAGGACCTTTTAAAGATATTACAAACAATTAAAAATTCAATAGAAAAGAAACAACTGAAACTGGCAACATCCTCCATTTTGTTCATATCGTTCAGATGAATAAACTGTTGGGCTCACCTACACCAAAAAGCCTGGAAGTGATACATCTATGCTGTCTTGAAGTAGAAAACAACTTTAAAACATGATGCTCAAGTCAAAAACTGTCTCAGACAAAGAATACCACCAAAAGATACACTTGAACAGAGGTTAGCACCTTTTACTTAAATAAGTAAAGTAATTATTGAATAAAATCAAACCAGGATGACAAAAATCTGTCAACTTGGGCAGCATTATGACCAAATCATCTACTGTAAAAACAAAAATGGCATTGGGTTGTTTTCCTCAACCAAATTTTTTCCAAAATAAATTGCTTCGTTTGCAAGAGCTACGTTTCCACAAACGAATCTCAGACTAATAAAAAAAAAGCAGTGCAACGCAGTTCTTTGCAGGGCCACACATGAAACTACAGATTTTATTGGCAGCAGGAGACAGATTTATGAAAACCAACAAACTAAAATGTTGAAGCCTCCATGTTTAGAAATTTGGAGTGACGAGAACATTCATCCTGTTTTGATAAAATTGTGCATTATCAATTAAAAAAAGTCAAATGAGAAATAATTTCATGAAACAAGGTTACTGCTTCTTAACTTCAGTGTCAACATTGCAAATTTTGACCAGTCACAAAAACCTTTAAGTCATTTTAAAAATCAGCTTTGGACTAAGGACATTTTTAGGCTGTCTTTACTTAAACACCGTTGCTGCTGTTCGCTAATAACGCCACGGCAGACGTGCGAAGTGATGCACTCTCATGAAAAGACATACATCTTCTGCAAAAAGTCTTCTGACTGAAGTACAATTACAGTGAAGCTTAGTATAAGAATGTTTGTATCAAATAAATATAAAAACACAATGAGCTGTCATTGAAATATCTTTGAGAGAATTTGGCAAGGATAAGGTTATGGTTTTTATTCATTTTCTTAAAAAACTAGATCACAAAGATGAAGCATGTTGTTGCCTGGCATTAATTCTCACTTGATGCAAAAGCTCAGATACTGTCACCTTTTTTTCTGTTACCAAATGGTCCGAAAGCTGTTACGCATTTCAGTTCAAAGACAAACCACTTCACTGCTTCACTAGGCAACAAACTCAGATATGTGTGCAGTATTGTGTTCACGGTAAAAAACATGAAATTTTCATTATGAAATACAATTTCTCTTTTCCATGATCGTTGGAAAGTTACTGCCGTAGAGCTATCCGGAGTTTAGCAGATCGTCCACGAGGATTCTCTCTGACGCTGTCTTTTTCTGGATTGACCACTTTTCTTTTTACAGGAAGCCAGTAAGAACTGTTGTTGCATTCACTGTTCTCATCCGCCAGTGTTTTCTTTCTGCTGCCTTGCTTGTTTTGGCTAAAGTGGTATTGATCCAAGTTAGACAAGTCATGCCCCTGCAGGAAACGTTTGACCAGTCTGTCCTCCAACGAATGAAATGTGATCACGCAGAGCCTTCCTCCAGGTTTCAGCGCTGACTGGGCCGCGCAGAGCCCCGCGTGCAATTCATTCAACTCATCGTTCACAAAGATCCGCAGGGCCTGGAACGTCTTAGTTGCAATGTGGGCACGACGTTGAAGACGGTCTTTGCGTGCATAGAGAACGGCTGGAGGAAAAGCTCCTGAAAAAAATAAATAAATACATAAAACAGGCAGAGTAAGTCCATTTGGTATCAGATGGAAGTGAGGAGTTTGAAGGCTTTTCTTAGTGCTGTAATTTAGGACCAATTTAATCAGTTAACAAGACCTGCCAAGCATTTGAGAATCACTTTGTTGGTGTTAATTTTTGTTTTCTGTTACCGTATTTTCAGGACTATAAGTCGCTTCGAAGTATAAGTTGCACCAGCCATAAAATGTGCAAAAAAGAAGAAAAATACATACATAAGTCGCACCAGAGTATAAGTTGCACTTTTGAGGGAAATTTATTTGATAAAATCCAACACCAAGAACAGACATGCCATCTTGAAAGGCAATAAAAATAGAATAGAGGCAACAATAGGCTGGATAATTGTACGGTATGCTAATGTTACATGACACATGAACAACAAACTGAGAACGTGCCCGATATGTTAACATGACATATTAAGAGTAATTCAGAGAACTATAGCATAAATAACATGCTAACAAGTTTGCCAAACCATCCGTATCTCTCCAAATCACTAAATGCATTGAAATCTTCATCCTCGGTGTCGCTTGTAAACAACGCTGCTAACTCCGAAGGTAGAATAACGCAAGCCTAGAGCGCCCTTTTGCAGTTTAGTTTGAAAATAACATGTGATATGACATAATGATGTGTTAATTTCCACACATAAATCACTACGGAGTAAAAGTTACACCCCTGGCCAAACTATGTAAATATTTGCATATTTCTGAGCAAAGAAATATAAAGATCTGGAAAGTACAGAAACAGTTAAACCACAATCAGTCTTTTTCCATTACATTTCAAAACAAGTAATTTCAAAAGACGCTTTTCTGATAGAAACACAATCTTTGATCCTGTTTCTTTCAATGACTGCAAACAGATGGTTTTCTTTTTTAAAAAAAAAGCTTTCTAAAGGAAATATTTTAAATGTATAGCTGCTTACTGGAAAAACTAAAAAAAGAATATAATAAGCATTTCTGCTGCAAAGATTCTGCAGGACAAGAGAGTGAGCATTATAAGAGGAAACGGGCACAGAATATCTTTCCTGACCCTCCAACAACAGTCTCTCTCTTGGAAGCAATTTTTTGGTCCACGACTATGACCATAACAGCTTCTTTAAGAGAAGGAACAACCAAAATGTGAGATACAGGTACAATGTTACATTTATAGAGCATAATCAAAGAGTAAACATGTAAGAGAGCCAAACTCTTATAAATAGCCTAAAACAGAGACTTACTAGAGACTTGCACAATTACTATATCACTCACGAATAACATGGAAGTGCAGAAGCCCAAGTGTCAGAGAAACTAAAGCAACACTCCCAATTAAAACTGTAGCAGAGATGATCTGAAAGCCAGTCACAAACCATTTTAAAAACCCTCCACAGGGTGCTGGTTTGCTATGTTTCCGAGGGAGTGCTCTCAGAAAATGTTACTCCTAACTCTTCATTGATGCCTAAGTTTTATCTTCCAAGCATAACGCCAATGCATTGCTTTGCAACATTTCTCTGTGCTATTGTGTTGCGCTACAAGCCCAAACATAACACAAAAGGGAAAGTCTGAAAAGTGACGGTATACCCCTTTTAATTATTTTTCATAGATTAAATCGATTAAAGCAGAACTAACAAGCTCCATGTTAGTTCTGGCTCCATGTTAGTTCACAGTGCCCAAAAACCCCAATTTACTTTAAATGTATGTTATATGTTGATGCAATATTTTATTCTTTAAGTTAAAAGGCCTCTTTTGTGGTTAAATCATTCAAAGGCTATTGGTAAATGGCCAAAAAACAGGAAAGAGAAGATTTGATTGTTCTGCAGAGACTTGTTATTCCAAAACACGTTCATATTCAAAGAAAGCTTTGAAAGACCCTCAGGGAGTCTTGGAAAGTATTGCTCAAGAGCATTTAAAAAAAAATGACAAGACAATCTGGCTCTTTTGAAACAAAATATAAAGAAATGACAGATGGGTGAATACGTCTGCTCAGTACTGTATGTACACCATTCTTTCACTAAAAAAAAACAACACAAATAACAGCTTGATTTATATCATTAACACAAGACTGATCGGTTCAGAGAAAATATGTCACAGCAATAAAAAAAAACAGCTTATTAAAGGATATAAACAAGCCAAAGTTAGGAGTGAAGAGGGAGCTGCAGTTGGACTGAGCGGCAGGTCCATTAGAGGCACTGTGTGGAGCAGATGGAGGGTGGAGATGGTGTTGTTATTGCTTATGTGTCACTAATTATGTGTCACTGTCACATTCAAGTTAAACTGTAGAATAATATAATTTGTCCTCCTGTTCGCAACAAAAAAAAATGTAAAGATGCAAAGAATTTAGCCGTTTCTATCTCCAACTGAAACCATCACAGGTAGGAAATGTTTTCATGTGAGTTTTGAAGTCAAAGCCAAACAAATTCAGAAATTTGTAAAGTTAATCTCGACCAACCCATGACAACTAGACACTGAAAACAAAAGAACAATTAGGCACTTACACAGATCCAAAGAGATAGAGCAACAAATGGAGAAGTGAGTGATGTGGCATTTCTCTCCTCCTGCACTGAACAGGCCAAGGTGTGACTCACGCTGCAATCAATACAATGCCTGCACAGCAAGGACCAGCTCTGGTCTAGTTTAACCAAGCCATGCTCTCTTTCTCTAATTCACCTTTGAAAGGTCCTGCAGGCAGCTCTATGGAGGTAAGAAGAGATTACAAAAAGAGGAAATCTGCTGGTTAAGGATGAACCAAAACACGCTGAGTGTATAAAACGGAACCGCATAATAAACCTCACACAGCTCTGTTTGTACAGGTTTTGGCCTGCAGATGGTTGGAATAGTTAATGTTTTGACCAAGCCACAAAAAGGAATGTGTTCTAAGATGCTACAGTCGTAAATGTTGAAATATGATTCATTTGTTCTCTGAACAAAAAGTAAAGTTGAACTTGGCTCTGCACAAAATTAAATCATGTAAAGAGAAATCCATTTTCTTAAATCTATTTTGTAATCAACAGATATTAATTAATTAGCCCAGTTGGTAAAATAAAGCAAGTATTTGGCATAAATCAAATTCAGCATTTGAGGAAAAAAACATTTTTACAAACTGTGAAGCATAGATATAGTACATATCTATATACCAAGCTGCAAAAGGGCCTAGCTAGCTCACAACCATACAATCCACCATAAATATGTATAAACATATGGCAGAACTAAGTCCTTTAACATGACAGTGACCCAAAACAGATAATTAAATCCACCAAGAGTTGGGTGAAAATTAAGGAAACATTTGTCCTGGGCAAAAGCCAAAGTCCAGATTTTGATCTCACTCAAATGCAATTGGGTATCTTGCAACAAGCTTTCCATGCACACTCATATTCAATAAGTTTGAATATGCATTTTAATAAGTTTTGCTTGTCAGATTAAATGTTTCTGTAAAAATGCTTTTATAAGTGCTCTGTTCCCGTTAGAGGTAATCATCATAGTTATAATGATTTGAAAACATCAGTCCGGGTGAAATGAATCTATTTTGTATGTTTCTCTGAGGAAATAAATGAACAGAAACAGCATTACCTTCAAATTCACCTCGAAACATGTATTTGTTTTTATCTCTCTTTTTACATAGTGGAAAAGTGTGGTTTTAAAAAAGATCATGAAAACCACAAAATTATTTACATTTACACTAATTCTGAGCATAAACCTACTCTATAGTACAGCCTTTGTGCTTGTGTGCAAAAAAAATAATTTCTATATGTTAGAAACATCAGAATAAAGAAGCAAACAAAGCCACTAGTCTGAAATGTGTGGAGGACAAAGACAGGTCAACAGCATCAGGCCATTGCTCTTAATACTCTGTTGGAGGCTTTGGCACCAGCTTGTCTGTATGTATATCATTCATCATCCCCTTGACGTGAGCCACTGGTTCTGTGGAAAATAACCATATTAGTCTAAAATGTTCCTATTTCTTCCTTTTTCCATGTTAGGATAAAGCAGACATGCGCTTTATTGCACACTAAAGGTTGATTTGTAATAATACAGAAGCACAGCACCACTTCTTTTGAAATCTCCAGTTTGAAATTTGGCAGGATGTTATAATATTAACAAATTATATCAAACATAACATTTACACTTAAAATTCATGTTGCTCAGAGGAAGAAAAACATAAAAAACTACCGTGCCAGTCATTTTTTTTAGTAACTGCCTCATTCAAAATTAATAGACGTGTCCAAAGGTTTGACTGACAGAATTTATACCACAGATAAATCACTGGAAACCTCCTGAGGTCTGGAACTGCTCTCCTGCCAGCGTCTGGAATCATTAACTGTCTAAAAAAAAAAGATGTAAAGCCAGTTTTTCTGCATCAGTGCATTATGTTGTAGGTCAAAGCCTAAGTAAGAATTTATAGAGACAATAAAACAGAAAAGCAAGACCAAGTGTCTGAGTTCACCTGTTCAGTTTATTATGCTTGAATGAGCACATTCAAGAGTGTGATTAATACTTTATGTGAATTTTTTAAGTTAACAAGGATGGGTTTTTTTCATGTAAAAGAACATGAACAAAGCATGCATTCTGGCAACAACATTGGATAATGTTGATGCCAGAATGAAAAGCATTGCTGCAAAGTGTTTACATGCTCAAAATATTCACTTGTTTATGCACTATGAACCTCATTAAATCACATCTCACGTTTTATGTAGTAATTTACATCTACAACTTGGACATGTTCAACAGTCTTGCACTGACAGTGAAAGTTTTTACATGCATTTTTTGAATAATTCAAACAGAAAGACTTTAAACACAAACCACAGGTCTCTCGGTGCAGAAGAAATGGGCAGTATTTCCTTACGCCTACTGAAGCAGTTTGCTAGACATGTGCAGGTTTTTTGTTGTTGTTGTTTTGGTTGTTTGTTTTTATAAGACTTTAACCTTTTCTGCTAACTTCATATTTAAAAGTTGAGAACTCCTGATTAGCTGAAAACTTATGTTTTTTGTTGTCATTCATGGAATCAGCCACAGTACAGGGCATTCAGAAGAGATACTTTTTTGCTTGAGGAAAAACTCTTATGTCACACATTTTTAAAAACTGGTAATAGTTGATTACAACAAAGATAAAATTACTACAAAAAAGATAGCCTGGTAAAAATTAACCCCTTGTTGTATGTTTTGCTTCATACAAAAGATCTGGACCCTTGGCTAATGATAAATGTTTGCTTACTGGAAGGGTGGAAGTTTTAAATAATTGGATCTGATTTTACATTTTACATAGTCGCTACCATTTGTTTGTAATGCATGTGCACCAACTTGACTATGAAGAAAGCTACACTATGAAGCTTACCAGAAATTGAATGTGCTGTAAACAACCAGCCCCCATTTTACACAGAGATGTGGCTTGAGGGTGGCAATGTGTGTGAGGTTTTGGTGGTGAAGTGGGTGTGTGGTGGTTGACGGTGATTGAGGCAGCAGTGGTCTGTGGATTGCTGGGTTATCTAGCTTGGTAAATATGAAAATATAATGTAAATATAAAAGTGTTTCTTTTTTCTTTAACCTCCCTGCAGATTTAGTGCAGATGTCACGGTCGGACAGTGTGGAGGACGGGTTCCATCAGACCGTCAGTTCCCAAACCACACACACACAAAAACTCGTAATGGCTGGACTGTGCACCGGGTAAAAAACTTGCTGGGTCCAAATGACCCCTTATCATTAGACAGCGGCAGGGTTAATTTCACAATTGGTAATCTGTGTTGCTCAGTTCTATAAAATACTGATAATAAAGGAATAATATTTGTGGTTTTTCATGACATAATGTGAAAAAGTTAAAGAATCATGTATGCATTGGCAAGCTGATAGAATATAATCAGAAGAGCAACAGTTTGTTGATAAATGATGGGGATATAAATTAATTTGCTCTCCTCATGTGTACAGCTTCATGACTTGTTATGGGGTTGTAATGTTTTCCTAAAACCATCACTGTCACAGGTGGTCGAAGAGCTCCCCCTGGAACTTTCCTGAATCAAGATGTCTTGAATCGCTTCAAATAAACATCGATGTTAACTTGCCTCGCTCTTGAAAAGAGATCAAACAGCTGCTCTTACTCACACCTGCTCTCCCAGGGTGACACTGACGCATACGCCGCTCTGTTCAATAACTGCTGCAACGACACCTCGCATCTCAAATCCGGATTCATAAGGCTAAAGGGAAAAAATAAAAACAATCACTGAAGACAAATAGCTAAGCCCTTTTGTATGCACGAGTGTGCCAATTGTTTGGAGACATGTGGGTGTTTGGATGTTTGTCAGGTGTATGTCTGCAAGTCAAAAAAAAGGGGTGGGCAAAAAGGGAACAAGGAAGCAGAGAGTGGGGAGAGAGAGAGAGATGGGCGATTGTATGCAAAATACTGTTTTCAAGGCATTAGCCACATTTTGTTCCAGCCACCTCCATCTCCATCTCATCTTGCTCTCAAAAGAAGGTGTGGAATAGGGCAACTAAAATTGAAGCAGAAGAAGAAAGGCTGATGGCCGAGATTACATTATAATTTTCTTAGACATGCGTGTCCCTCTGGGAGACAGCATTAATAACTCCCAGTTTTATTTTCCCGTACAGCCCCAAGAATCCTGCGGGGAATTAATCAGGGTAGAGTCTCGCTACCTGCAACCACGCTGGCCAGCTGCTGTGTCCGGGTGATGGGGTTGACACGGCGCGCTTCCACAATGGCTGAAGCTATTTTCCTGGCATGTCTTTCTTCCCCATATGCAGTGAGGATAGATGCAAGAGCCTGTTGATCTAAGGTATTCACAACGTCAGCAGCGCAGGGCATGTCAGGGTACCTACGCACAAAAAGAAGCCCAATTAAACTGTTTGACGTCATGTCCTGGCTGACAGAGGCGAATCCTGACAACTCTGAGATACAGCTGAAAGCCTGCATGAGTGACAATTTTGAGCAAAATCATTGCAAGTCAGAAAAAAAGGGAAATGCAGCTTTAGCAACAGCTTGTGACGAGGTTAAGGGATTGATTTACAGGTTATGCAAATGTTAAAAAACAAAGTGTATGCATTTCTAAGAATATTGCACTATCTTTGCAGCTACATTTCCCATTTGTATGTAGTGTGCCTGTATACTGAGGTCTATTACAGTTGTCTTAAATTTAGACCTCAGGAATATTTATCTTTCCTAATTCATTTAATAATTATAAGAAGCATTACGTCAAAGAATGTCTAAAAAGCTGGTCCATATTTTAAACAAAAAGTAACACATTATATTAAGTATGTTAATGGGAATAACATTTGGTTTTGGTTATTTTGAAGGAAAGATGAATAAAACATGTTGGTAGTTGGAGATGGGAAACCACCTGTGGCTTTCTATTTCAAAAATTTATTTTGACCATCTAGTAAAGCTGTTCTCACAAACAAAAACAGAGCGAGTCCGAAAAAGAAGTAGAGGACTGGGCTCAGCTTTGCTTGTATTCTCACCACTCAAATTATTCACATCCCTTTCAGCTTTAGATTTCAAATAACCTTTTATTTAAGAAGATATTAAAATATAAGATGTTTTGTCTAACTGGAAGTAGTATCAACTTTTCGAGTGCTGGAGCCACAGACCTAACTTGAATCTGATCAAATTACCAGTGGAGATTTAAGAGACTCTGGTCAGCAGTAAAAGGAAGAACTTTATTGCAGTGACGCCAGCAAAGATTTTTCTATTACTTAATGAAAAGTGTTAGTCATTTTTAAATTGCAAGTTTTAATATAATGGAAATAAAAATAGATTTTTTTGTGTTTTTAATTGCAAGTCCTTTACATTGTTTTACCATATTTTGAGAGATGCCAATCTCAAACTTCTTAATTGAGCAAAACAGGATATTTTCAGTCAGAAGTATTCTTAATCCATAATTTTGTAACTAGAGACATTTATGTCATTACTGTAAAACTAAGGCATAAATATGTGCAAATTGTTATGAGCCATTTACAGGCCATAATCTACATTCAGTCTAAGCCTAATCTGAACTCTGAAGTCATATCGGAGTCTTAAACTCAGGCCACCACCTCAGAGTACCACTCATACCCCTGTCAGTTCAAAATAGGAAACCAAGGGTAAAATCTCACCCACATTCATCAAAACTAGATAATTATACATAGGAAAACATTGCCTTTTCTGATTAGTTGTGATTTTAATTGCATTCAGATGTTAGGTTCTTGCATCAGTGAGCAATCTTAAGGTTCTACTGGCTCTGACAATCCAGCAGCTCCAAAGGTCCATGTGGCAAATGTCCTACCTCTCTCCATCCATTCTCATATCCAAAGGTCCATCCTTGCTGAGGGAGAAGCCTCTCTCTGCCTGATCCATCTGCATGGAGGAACAGCCTGCATCCAACAGGATAGCATCAATGCTGCCTGACTTAATGTTCATGTTAGACAGCAAGGCTTCAAGCTCACTGAACCGGCCGAGCAGCGGTTTCACACGACCACTGGTGGAGGATTAAAGGGAGAACAATAATTAGTTATTTGTGATACAATGCTTTTAGCTTCATTTACATTTGATTTTCAGGTATGACTCACGTGTTATTTGAATGAGTTTGACTTGATCATATTTCTAATCTTATTCCCTAAATATGTAATTTCTTTTAAAGTCACAGTAGAAGCACGGAAAAGCCAACTTGCAGAGGTCTAGATGCCCTGGATCCTTCTAGGGCATCTCCAACTGCCTCTACTTGGGAGATTAATCCCTTCACTGAGTTCTGGGTTAGTCTCATGGCTAACCCAGAACTCAGTTCATTATATCTGGATGATCGCTAAAGCAACCACAAGGACTTGTACAAAAACTACACCTGAATGCTTTCTAAATCAGAAATAGGTTGAGGCACTAATCGATCTATTAATTTTCTGTCTATTATCATCACACATGATCAAAGACCAAGATGCCTCCTCCACTTGAGGAAGAGATTGACTCTCAACCCGAAGAGTACTATCCTTTCCGAATAATCGTCCCTGTGGTGTTAGCTTAAAAATGTCTACATGGTTGGTTCATTGTCAAAGCATGAACTGCATAGCTATTTTTTTCTATCCCCTTCTATATCTACATCTATTAAAGAAAACACAATGACCAATATTTTAAGCGTTCAGCAACATCGAAACAATTCAGATGGATAAATAAAAGTCCAAGGAAGTGGGGAAAAAAAAGATTTTATTAAATTTGAGTTTGAACCTTCCCTTTGAATGTAACAGGACACTTTATCATGGCTTGTTAAACCTGATGTTTGGCCATTCTTTGAAGCAACTAGCAACCTGCGCACATACACTGAGTCACTGCTCTCAACACACAAAACTCCATCTGGAAGAAAAAGCTTGTTGATTTAGTTGGTGCCTACTATGTGTAAGCATTCAAAACAACCTCCAGTTTTGTAAATGTTCTCTCTTTCATTCTACAAGAATGGGTTGGTTTATAAGGCACACATTAACAAATTGTAGCCCATGTGTTTCTACTCATTATTTAACATTAAACTTAATGTCCAAAATGTCTACCTTACAGACACAGGATCTTGCTTTCACCTTCAATCTGTCAGCTGGAGATTATTTCAGTTAATGTTTCCACATAATAATGATATCTTAATACTCTATAGCCATAGACATTTATTGCAATTAAAACATTTGGTATAAACTGCCTTTTCACTTTCAACTCTTTGCTATAAGACAAACTGCTCCCTGGGATATTAAAAACTCTGCTTAAATTTAACTCAATCTTAACATTTTATGTGTATTTCAATGACTCCACCTCTCTTAAGATTAACTATGGGCACTGACAAAAAGAACACAAGCTGGCAGGTCCTTTATTTCAAAACCCACAGAAGATAAAATGGCAAGGGAGCATCTCACCCACGCTACTGGGGCCTTCCATCGCTTTGCTGCTGTTATTCATCGTCTCTCCTGGTGGTATTTCCTTGAATAATCTATGGCAAGTTTTTGTTGCTTTCCCTCCTCACCTGCACCATCGCTTTTGTGTCCTCACCTCCACATCATCACTCCCCCAACCATTTTTTCACTTATTTGGGGTTTCATTATAAAAAGTGGTCTTGTAAGCTGTTGCAGGTAAGAGCTTCGAAACGTTTTATCGTCTCGCTTTTGCAACATTTTACTTAACCTGGATTTTGTCTGGAGAGTATTTATGCTGACAGTTGGAGGTCAAGTTGTCCTGCAGTGATCATGACTCTGCGGTTTCTTTGAAGCCTGTTTCTAAATTAATCCTTCTGTTTGGTGCAGTAGACATAGCATACAAACAAGATACTGGATGAAGAAAATTTGGCAAAGACACAGTGACAATTTGACTAAATTTCTTTAGAAAAATAATTCTACCAATTATTCTACAGTAGTGGTCAAAGATTACATACACACATAGAATTGTATATAACATTGTAAATAACATTAATTTGGTGATGCTAGTGATTTATTTCAACCTTTCCTTTGTGTGTGTCAAATAATTGCTCAACAGGCAACTAAAATATACTTTTTAGAAAGAAGAATTGTGTGAACATGTTTAAATTAACTGCGGTTATTCCCTCAACAACAGCATTGAAAATATGCCCACAGGCATATATTTATACTTTAACCTACATTTTTATAAAATATGACCTGAAAGTTCTCTAACACCTTTTATCTTGCCATAGTAAAAGCTCATTTAATCCTAATTACTGATCATAATTCTGGGAAGGGAACTGATTATTTTCCAGGAGGAAAGGGATTTGTGTTGCAGAACGCACTAGATAACCCTGTAGCAAGAAGGGAAGCCAATGGAACATGACGACGCTTGTGTTCAGCAGCCATGTTAGCATTAACAGCACAAGCCAATACCAATGGATTTTTTGTATATTTAAAGACTAAGAGAACCATTTCTCAAAACACGTGTTTCTCAAAACAAGTGAATATGAGTCTCACTCATTTAACAAACGCCATCCACCACTTAATTCTACAACTTTCACAACATTTAGTCTACTTACTGCATCTGTTTAAATCGATTTTTTGGTAATTCAATTTCAAATTACACATCTAACACAGCATTAGAACAATAAGAAAGTCTCTGAAACCAAGTGGATGTCTATGAGGAGAACTACACATGTTGGAAGAAATCTTTTGGAACCATTTTAATACCACACCACAACTATGCTGTTGTACCAGCACTTTACCAATGTGTGCAGTGGTGCCTAAAGTCGGTCGGGCATTCGATATGTTTTAGTTCTCTCCCTGGTGGCAGTAACAACCTTTGGATCCGGGTGTGTTACACCAGGGAAAAAAATAAAACATGCTAGAAATAAAACATGCTAGGCCCTCGAGGATTAACTTTGGGCACCAGTGGTGCAGAGGTAGGTCCGATTGTCTACCTCAAACAAAAACTAAATTGGTTAGGATGTTCATGAAGAACCTAAGCAAAGCTGGCATGAACTCGGAGAACAAGCGACACTGTATACAGTGTGGTGACCAAGTAAAAAGCCTCTATTCTAAAAGGGACACCTTCAAATTTGACTAAAATGTGCAGCTGCGAAAATGAACCATGCAAATTTACTTTTGGGGAAAACAGTCACAAAAGACAAAGATTCAGCTGTCGAAGTCAAGGTGAGACTTTTCAAACCAAGGACCCTGCAACCATTGTCAAGCTTGGGAGCATTATGCTGTTTGGCTGCAATATTGAAGTGTAATTCTTATTGGATAAAACAATATTCAACTTTCATGAAAAAACACATGTAGCTTAATTATTGAAATGAATGCATTCCTTATTAGGGTTCAGTTTACTTTCTAAACAGAAAACTAAATTAAGTTTATGAATATCTCATTCACTGGAGCACAAAAAAGGAGGAATAAGATACATCAGCCAAAGTTTTCATACATTTTTTAAATTGTATAATGACACATAAAAAGACAATAGGTAAATTTCTTTAAATAATTTGCAGATATTGCTAAAAGACATCTCACTGCAGTGATGTTTTTTTTTTCTATATTGACATAAGTGGGTTAAAAGGTGGTTTACACCATTGACAGTCCAACATAGGGCAATCAGAGAAATCTATTCACAATGTTGAATCGCCAGAAACCTAATATATTTGTCTTTGGAAGGTTTTAAGGTTACAAATAAATGTTTCAGTCTCTATTCAGCCAGAAGGCTTGTCTGACCTACATTTCATCATCTGTTCTACTCTGTGAATAGCTTCCAGGTCCTGTTGCGGCCAAACATGCGAACTAAAGGCCAAAGTTTTGCAACTCCACAAATTGTGCCCTTCTGTTATAGATGATCTAAGATAAAGCTCTCATTCAAAGGGTGGCACAAAACTGACAAAGAACATGAATCAGGAACAATGATGTATGCTTTGAGAAAACGTTGCATGAAGACATTCTCTGTTAGCAACATTGTACAGCACATGGATAAGGAGACGCATATTACCTAAGTCAATTCCTTGTAAAATAGCAATATAAAAGCAATAACAACAGCAGTAAAACAAGCTTATCAGCAATTTTTCAGCACCTATTGGACTTTGGTGCAAAACCGTAGGATGATGAGTCAAACGCTGGGGCGAACGCTTGGGAGCAGCTGACTCAAAAATAGTTTGAACATGAGTGTTAGAACATTGGCAAGATCCTACAACCATGCAGAAACCCTTGCATATTTTACAAAGTCTAGGCAACAGAAACACATACCAAACATCAATGCCTCTCTTGTTGTCATTCAAACTTTAAGCACAAGCAAAGAGAAATACAATAGTTCAAATAGAATAACTCCAGAGCTCACTAACAAAGTGGCAATCCTGGTCATGTAATTGACACTATTAAGTAGAGCCTTATGTGACCTTGCGATAGATTCCTGTCATATGCAGAAAGTTGTTGCAAAGTCTAACTATTGATGATATCAATCTAAGCCAACAGGGAGTCCATTGATAGGGTCATCTTAACACAAATGCATGAATGATAAAGGCTGTCCACCACATAGTGATTCTGCTAAGCAGATTATGTTTAGTCCAGAAAAAAAAATATTTTGGTCTCGCTGACTTGTCAAAAAGGTACAATGGTGATTGCAATTTATGTGCCATAAAGAGAGAATGTATGTCCAGGACACTGGTGGCAATAAATTTGCAGTACCTACATTCCACCCACAAAGTTCACGAGTGTTATTTTGATACATGGAGGTGTATTTATAACCCTGCATTGCTGCCGGCAGTGAGTGTGACGTCAGCTTTTGTAACCTGAAAACAGGTTACAAACACAACATCCCTAAAGGATGTACGGCAATCACTGACGATTTTAACCACTCCTCTTATTTCTATGCTTCAGTTTTCAAATAGTTTGTCAACTCCACAACTAAGGGGGGAAAAGAGAGAGACAGCATCATATATGCAAATCTTCGAGTTTGTTTATTTTAGGTATGTTATCTAAGCCATCATGACCAAGTTTGTGAAAGACTAACTGAAAATTTGTGAGGAGAAAATAATCTATGCCAACCCAGAGAAATACTTCATTGCTAAAAGTTTATGGATTGGCAACAATCTGAAAGAAAAACCGTGAAGAATACATGAGGGAGCTACTTTTATCAGTATGTAAAGACAATGTAAAGCAAAGTTACAACAAAATGTTATAGATGGAGGTCCAGCAGAGGTCGGAGATGGATTTAAAAAGTTTGACAGGTTTAAAAAAAAATGTATGTACGATTTAATTACAGTCAATATATTTAGTAGAAGCATTAGCAACACTGAAGGGCTTATTTTCCTTGGTGCTGATTGTCTTTACTCCCAGCCAATTGAACATCATTATCTTAAGAGGTGAGTTAAGGACGAGAATGGAGGTTAGCTTCTGCGGTTGTGCCAACATGGTTTCCACTAAGGACAATCAGCACATTAAGGTCTATTTGGTGTTGAACTATAAAAATAGGCCACTATGAGTTTATGGAGGGTGTCTCAAGTATTTGCAGATTTCAGCTATTCATAGGTCACTGATGTGCCTAATTCATTTGAATATCAGGGTCCACTTTATATCATCAGGCAATGTCCACAGCCCTGAACACAGGAAAAATACTGATGAGAAGACAACTTTTTGTGACATTTAAAAAAGTTATTTTATTTTATTGAAGTCCCCCATTATGGCTGGTAGTCTTTTATTAGCTTTTATTAGCTTCTATAAAACCCTGAAAGGTCCCTCCACTATAGATAAACATTCCTTCTAATACACACTGTGATTTCTTTCACATGTTTCCAAAAGCATCGGAAGTATTTAAAGATATGCAAAACAGTTATGTAACATTTGTAAATTATTAACTTCTTTATGGGGTTTAGACACAGAGTTGGAGATATAAATGCCTTATGTAACGTCTTATATTATTAAAGAGGACAAGTTTTAGTGGTGTATGTGCTGAAGTTCAAGTGTGGGCTCATAATTGCTTAAGAGATCCGAGTTATTTTTTATTTAGCACCGACAACAATGCCATCAGAAATACTCTACGTTATAGCGTCGTATCAGTAGACTGGACTTATAAGTTGTACAAATTTTATTTATAGTTCCCCGTCAGTTGTGAAAAACTTTGCCCAATGAAACGCATTACTAAAAAATACTAAGTGTTAATGAGAAGGGAAAAAAAAGTTTAAATAAAATGGCAAAAAAACACGATTTCTCCTCAGCATCTATATGCATTTTGTGTCATTCAGAATAGTCTGACAGTTGTTTGATAAAATGCTCCAAATCGCAATAACTTGTTTAAGCTTCTTCTAACCACATTATGGGGTTAACAACCATCTTCAGAGCCAATCTGAATGAAATGCATTTCCAAAACAGCAAAATGTTAGCCTAATAATACCTCTTGGTCTCAATTTTTAACTTTATTAATCCAATTTTGAGTACTATTTCAGAAAATAATGTAACTTTACATTGTAATTCTAGGTAAGAGAACTCTGAAAGACATCAAGATCTATTGCAGCAACCTTGATTTGAGCTATGTTCATTCAAGATGATGGAGCCTCTTTACAAATCAAGCCTGCAATATTCCCTTGTGTTGACCTCCTCAGTTTCTTTACCTGCGTCACTGAAGCCTAAGACAAGATGCTGATTGATTGCTTTCAGCAGGGGAGAAGTGATGAAAATATCTACAGTGAGTGAAGAAAAAAGGAGAGGGATAAAAACAGAAGCTCGTCTTTTGTTTAGTGTTCTTATTTTACTAAAAGAGACTTGCTTGCTTCAGGTGATTTATTAGTTGAGGGCTGGTACGTTCTTTGGACCAGACATTCTTTTATCAATCTATCAATTTATCTATTTTTAAATGCATTCTGGTGGTTTGTCAGAATAAAAGCCCCAATAGTGTCCAGCTGTTTTTATGCATTTTTTTTTCTTTTAAAAAATTTCACCAGCTGGGTCTGGGACCACAAGTGGAAATTAGCAATTAGCGCTACAACCTGCTAAAGTGCATCTTTCCTCTTGTGATTATTGTATGTTGTACATTGTCCCTGTTTTAAACAAATAAATTACCGTATAAAATAAATTCTCAAACCTTTGAAGTGTCAGTGTTTCCACGAATGACTGGATGTAGTGTGAAGCACTTTGGAGTCCTCTGCACTTGACAAAGTGCTAAAGAGGTCATTTACTATTTGAAAAAAAGCCTTTAAGACTACTTTTCTAGATCATTATTTTATTTCATTAGTCTGTTTTAATATTCTAATTCTAAATGCAATTGTTTCATTCCAAATCATTCTAATTGAAATAAACAAAAACACCAGTTTCTGTGTCTTTTTTAAAATAATATTCTAATATACTGAATCTTCATCACCATGTATGTACATGTATGTAGCGTTGTATAACTCGGGAATCAGGTTGTGTTGCAAGGTGGCCATTCATCCTGACAAATTTAACTCTTAACATAATTTTGTCTTGATAAATGGGCCAAAGTTCGACCAAGCTACTGCGAGAAATGCGTGGAAAGATATCTCGATTTGTTGATGCTTGTTTAATATGTCTGTTACTTGTATTAAAGGAGATATGTTTGAATTTGAAAATCCCTTCAGAAAATAAGAACCCATTATTGCTGCCACATGGAATAAATAAGGACAACACAGAAACATTTGGAAAAAGTCTTGAGAGCAAATATCAGGGGGTGTGTTACCAAGAATGAATGCAATCACTTTCTAAAGTGCTTATACTTGCTATGTGAGTTTTTCTTTTGAGCTAATTACTTTAGTTAAATTTGAGTGTGTTCATTCCGAGTCAAGCTTGTGCGTCATTAAAGGATGAAAAAAGCCATTATCAATGAAGCTTTGATACTATGATTCACCATGTCAATGGGTAACACCAGCAACACCGCAGACTGTGGCATTTACGTACTTTTTCTTAAAAGTAAATATGTGGAATTTCATTTAAATGTATCTTAGTCTTCTGTTATCAAATGAATCCTCTTTTACATTACATTTACTGTTTGTCACTGGAGATAGACATACAAGTGACTTCTCTGACCAGTTCTGAATTGGGTAGTGATCAACACAATGATTAAAAGGAAAATGTTTAGGTGTGGGGGGACGACTGGATAATCTAACAGATGGATTTCTTTCCATGAGTCACTGTGTTTCGCACAAGGACAATATATAGATTTCGTTATGGGCTGAAAATGAATCACCTTACACTGACGACAGATTCATTATAAATGTGGATGTGCTAAAGTCCTTGGATAACAAACCGATTTCTAAGTCTTTCCAGGTCAGCAGTCTCTAATTATATTTGCTAGTACATCACCAGATGTTGAATATGGAAGAACCACAGTGATGGTTCTGTTGGACCTCAACGCAGCATTTGACACTGTTGACCACAACATATTAGAGAAGTGAATTTAGAGTACTTCACTGGTTTAAATCTTATGTAAATAGGGTCGTCTTTGTGCCAATTGGTAAGTTCTCTTCAGAGCAAACATCGGTGGTGCATCCTAAAGCTCAAGCCTGCAGCCAATACTATTTCATAGCTACATGCTCCCGCTAGCTCAGATTACAACAAGTAAAAATATTAGTTAATATAACTAACCAGATCGTACACACCTTTGCAATGCTTTGTCACCAAGTGCCTGCAAACCCACCCAGGCACTGAACAGTTGCTTAGAGCAAAATCAACCGTACCTTTCTCCAGCTGAACAGAAACAGAATTGAAGTTCTTTTGGTTCTGGTCTACTCTGCATCCCCAGACTCAGAACCAAACATGGATAAGCAGCATTCAGTTTTTATGCTTCACTAAGCTGGAGCAAACTTCCAGAAAACTTCAACACAGCCAAAAAGTTTGTTATTTGAACTTAAAACCACCTGTTTAGAGTTGAATATACAAAAAAGGAAAACTGAAACATTGATTAATATATTTGATTATGATTATTCTTGATGATTATCATTACTTGTTTTGTAACTGATTACTGTATTATATTTTTATTATGAAAGTATTTTCATCTCTAAAGAAACGTGACTATTTAATATTCAGATGAATACAGACACAGGGATAGATACACACATTTTAGCTTGCATTTTAAAAGGAGCTTTCCTCAAAATCTCAAACTAGAACTGAGCAAATGATTGAAGAAAATAACAAAAATTTGCCTCAAGCACTTTGTGTGCAGTTTGACCATAGAATATGATTTTCCTTTGTGGCATAATCTTTATGGGAGCCATGGTTTATTAAAACACTACATCTCAAAAAACATTGTATAAAAAAAAGAGAGACCCTATGTTGATTCAATAGTCACACATATTGTTTTTCTCCAAACATCGACTTTGAAAATCCTGGTTTTTATTGTTAAAGTATTTCTCTATGGCTTCTTTATGTTTTTTGATGATTAGGAAAGTCGTTTTTATGGTTTGTATTTATTTTTGTGTCCAGAATAACCATTCTCCAGCAAGAAAAAGATTACAAGCCACTAAAATAATAAAACTAATTTTCTGGATAGTGCATAAAACACTAGATGCATATCTGATAGAGAACTATTAGCACATTATTTTCAAAAGTTTTATTACATATCAAACTTCTGATGAGGATATGCAGTTCACAGTGAAGCAAAATCACAAAGTTCTATATGCAAGGCAAAGTGAACAATCTTTGAAGTTAAAATTGGGAGAGAATGAAGAGTAAAAGGCAGGAATTTTTCAATATTTCACTGAAAGAGTGGTAAACTTTTTAAACTGCAGATATAAATCATTCAGTGAGTCAAATATTTATAAAACCCATAAGAACATTTTTTTTTCTGTTTCACACAAAACGTTTAACAAGAATAGTGCATCTTTTTAAGCACCTTAAGTAAGACATACTAAGAAGAAACAATTGAAATATTGGTAAACTATTACAATTTACTTTTGATGCATTAAAGAATTCAGTTCCGATGATGACTGATGGACACAGTAAATAATTAATCAGTGTGTGGCAATACGTATAATTGCAAATTCAATGTTTGTCAATTCAATAATGACTAGTGCCGTTTCAGACATGTATTGTGGGCGCAACAACTGCAGAGCTTCAAGCGCAGTGAAGTCATAGCAACCAGAAGAATGATGCAGAGTACAGCAAGGCTTAACACGCAGGAGGCAAATCCCATTAAATACATGGCTGAATATTACTTAGGAGGCAGAAGTGCCTTCACAACCTTGTACTTTTTAGGTGGTTGGACTTGAAATTACCTTCCTTGTGTGGTATGACTGGATTCAGCCAGGACCAGCATTCAACAGTTTGCTTCAAGGGTTTACTTTCTGCAATATGCAGAAGTACAGAGGAGGGAGAAAATCCTCTAACATTATTGTGTGGATGGATGGCGTAGGCAGATAGGGTCTTTTACTCAGGCTCCCAATAATATTGGTTAATTGCTAGATTTCTCTAGCCTTTCTCAACTTGCATCACGAGTAGGCGTGGAGGAGTTTACAGTGGGGATATATTGCTGCTGACTGAATACAGAGTTCTCATTCTCTCTCTCTTTCTCTCTCTCTTAATTGTCATTCCCCTGCTCATAGGCACATTTCTCCAGCAGATTCCCTTGAGAGAGGTTTCCCCAGAATCTACGTAAAAGGATTCCTTCCCACGCCATGGTCTTAGGAACATCTCATTTTCATCCACCCGCGCCTCGCTCATGCACACACACACTCCCTCTCACCCTGCCACTGTGTCCTCGTGTCTCCCTCCTCGCTCACGCTTATGTTTTCTGTCTTTTTTCTTCCTCTCCCTTCACTTCTCAACACCCATCGCACCCCCCTCCCACTTATAGATCCTCCGTGGGAGGCAGCATCTCCCTCACACAACAAGCGTGGGCCCTCCTCTGACAAATGACATGCCGGGCCCACCAGCTTTGCGTGGGGGGAGAAAAGCTTTAAGTTAAGAAGGAGCGATGGATTTGATTGGATGCTGCAACTCAGGGGCTGTATCTTGGCAAGCTGTATTGGATTGGTCTCAGCGAAGAAGTGAGAAATGGACAGAAAGCTGCAATGCTGCTGTTTATCAAGCCAACAGTATGTTTTAAGGAAAAAAGAATTACCATAAAACCTAACGCTTCTGAAAACTGTCAAGCTTTCAACTGTGACAGTAAAAACTAGTGGTAAATTTTAGACTTGTGACACATAAACATTGTCTGGACGGTGTGTGATTTTAAGTTTCAACTTGAGTCCAGGTATAGTCAAGCAAATCACTTACGAGTTCTCTTTGGCTAGCTGCTGGGCCAGAGAAATAGCTGTGGGATCCCGGTCTAAGGCCAGGACAGTGACTTCAGGAACCGTGTTCAGTATTGCTTTGGTATGACCACCACCTCCAAATGTCATGTCCAGGACCACCTACATGCGAGAAAGAGAGAAAACAACACATTCTTCTCACAACCGGGCTCCTTATACACAATTCATCATCGTCATCACGATGGTAGTTTATCACTTAAGTGTTTCTTTGTCAGTGGTTCACTGTCAAGACATTTTATTCTGTCTCATCTCAAGCAACATAATTTCTATATAAGGACATATCTGAGTTGGAACAGACATTCACAAATTAAACTACCAAAATATATTTTAGAGTGCAAATAGAAACATGTAAATTTGAAAACATAATTCAAATTGAAATAAAAATCCAAATTGAAATTAAATCCACCCAAAGTAAGAGATTTTAACATCATGGTTTAATGAGCTATTTTTTGTTTATATATTTAGTCTTACCCTTTACATTTTGTAAAACTTTTGACAGGTATAAAAATGACTGTGGTAACAAACATGACAGGGCCAGTGTTTGTTTAATCATTCTTGAAATTGGTTATAATCTCTAGCAAGTTCTGGGAAATGTCAGAGATGACGGCATGGTTTTCCAACTGATTTGCAGGCTGAGTTAGCGATTAGTCTCCATAAGAAACCTAATGACCCACAAAATTACTTTGGTTCAAAATGTTAAAAAAAGTGCCCTATGGCAGGGTCTTCAAATCCAGGCGTCATGGGCCGATGTCTCGCAACTTTTAGGTGCGACCCCAGTCTAAAACACTTGAATCAAATGTCTGAATTATGCTGATTACCTCATTATTTGACTCAAGTGTGTAGAAGCAGAAACACATCTAAAAGTTGTAGGACACCGACCATGGATTTGAAGATTCTTGCTCCCTGGAGTCAGCTAGAACTGGACACATTCATAAGACTCAATCAAAATAATAGTAAACAATTAAATCATTGTCTTTGGACACATTAAACAAACACTGGCCTTGTCATCCTATTTACTGTTTGTGTATTATACTATGTGTAAATGGTGTTAAGACACTTTATCATCTAGTTATAACAAATGTAAATTACCCAGAAGTAGAGATGTGCATTTCAAAAACATATCTGACTTGAATTTGCAAGTAAATTTTCAAAGATTCTCATCGTATAATCCACTTATCCAATCAAAATCATTCTCTGATGGAACAAAAGCTATGACTTCACACTTTGCATGTAATAGGCTGTAATACTGAATAGGACTTAATACCACATTTTTCTTGTGAGCAATATTGTGGGACATTTCACTGCTGTTTATGTCCATACTTGATCTGGATGCCGCAAATGCTAAATCTCAAGATGAATGGTGCAGAAATCATCCTGATTTGCAGAAATCATCAGAAAGCAGTGAGGAAACTATGGGTTCATTCCAATCAATACATGGCAAGGCAGGCTGGCAGCTAAGGCCCTGGAGAAGGATTGCCTCCTTGTTGGCAAAGTCATTATCACATTTCCGCTGGCATGTTGTAGCGTCCAAATGTTACAGCCAACAGCTGGCTGGACAACAAAGTTCATGTAAATTGGATGGAAGTAAATGCAGACTAATCCTGAAAGATGATATGTTAGAAGCTGCCAACACTAGAGTAGAGGTTCATTATTTAAAAGAACAGCTACCCTAAAAATTCAGTCAGAAAAACAATGAAACTGCTTAAATATGTTGATGTGACATCATGACCTAGTTAAACTCCAGACCTGCAGTCCAAATAAAAATTTGTGGCATGATTTGAAAATTGTAATATACCTGTATGGCATTTGGTGTCAGGCTATGATATAATCCTGATAAAAGACATGTTTTAACAAAGTTTGTTAGTTGTAATGTGTTTAAACATGAAAAAAATAAAAAATCAAGGGATTAGCATACTTTTGCTAGGCTCCCTTCTCATCTGTGTCTTTCAGGATGGTTTGTAAAAATAGTTTTTACCCAGTTTTATCACCATAACATGTCAAATTGGAACACATAAGAAACTATGAGTAGCAATCACCAAACAGACAGAAAACAATGTCTACGAAAGCTCTTGATGGAATAATTGAAAGCCCTGTGGGGTTCGTGTATTATAGTCCCACTTCCAGTAAAAACATTGTGTAAAACATAAATGAAAGCAGAAAATTATAATTTGCAAATCCTTCTTGATGTACATTCAACTGAATTTACTACAAAGATAAGATATGTAATTTTCTTTTATTTTTTTTTGCTGCAAATATTCACTCGTTTGGAATTTGATGCCTGTAACACATTCCAAAAAAGTTGGGACTGCACTTGACAATCATGGAAATATCTTTTTTTCCTCCTCATGACTGATATGTCACTCCAATAAAATGTGAAGATATATAAGAGCAAATCAGGAGTCAGCTTTGATATAGTCTTCTCCACTACTGCTTCCACCCTGGTACCTGTCCTCGTTCGGTGGTGACTGCGGGTTTATTGGGTGGCCTACTGCTCTTTGTGTGGTACTGAAGTTAGGGGCTATTATTTAATATAACCAAACCAAAACTAAAAAATAATAATAATAATTCTGTTATGCCAATGCACATTATCTTACATCTAACCCTTTCATCTTTCTAGATGACCAAACTACTCACAAGTTGATCCCGAAGGAATCTCTCACTTTTCTACCAGCCTTTAATTGGCCAGACTAACCAATGAAAATACAAACAGGTCAGACAAAATCTGTCCCATATATGAGCAAATGACCAAACTGTAAAGATTACAAAAGTGTCACAGATCCTAGTGGGTTGTGTCTTACCATTTTATGGTCTGTATAGTTTGAGCTGCTTGGCATTTCATGTAAAAAAGTAAATCAAAACAACTTATTGTCATCTGCCTTGAAATAAACTATTTATCTTGGGCATATTGAAAAAAATAATGTGTGTGGATAATTAAAATAAATATAAGGTCCCAATGAGCTTTTAAGTAAGATAAAAAAAAAACAGAAATGTAAAAACTAAGGTTTTTACTTTCATGGTAAGGATTTGAATCTGTACTGCTAAATGTTTTACAGTACCTTTTACAAGAAGACAAAGTATTGGAAATGTAATTATTTTATTTTCTACATTATTCTGAAGTTTTAGCATTTTGCCCCAACAGAACTCAACTACTTTAGACAAATGTTTCACATAATCCCAAAATCTATCACAGTAAAAGTATAAGTGTTACAAATATTACTTTATTAATCTTGTCTCTAGGAGAGAGAGCAGTAAAATGTGCAATAACTTTCAACCATTATGCAGCATATTTGATGCTAGATAGTTTGTTAGATCTCCTCTTCGGGTAACGCAACTTAAATCAGATTTAAGAAATTATTTATTTAATGAAAGAAAATCACTACCTGATCAGTCTGAGATAGAAAAGAAATGATCACATTTAAGTTTTTTTCTTCTTCTTCTTCACATGTCCCCTCTGGTAGTTGTTAGATTTTGATAAAACGTTAGGAAATAGATGTAAAATGCGACTAAAGGAAATGCCACCTTTTCTCCACAAAAAAAACATTAAACATGTCGATCGATAGTGACGTGGAAGGTAGGGTGTGTGCGTGCATGTGTGAGGGAAGAAGTGATCAATGGCGGTTCCCTCTCCTTTCCAGCGCGCAGCAGCAGATGGGGAGGGGGTGTGGGCTAGTGGGATGAGTCACACGCATAATGAACTTGCCTGTTGTGCTATTCAATAAAAAAAAAAGAAAAAAGTAAAACAGAAACACATACAGCAAAGTAGGCTGTTTCTATAATAATTGTTGATACAGGTAAACCAGGAGGCAAACTGGGTGTCTTCTGGAGTGAACTGGATCTGCCAAGATGATGTTTTGTCACACTGTAGGAAAACTCTGAGCTAAAAGCTACGTAAGCATTTTTATGTCAATTATGCAAATGATGTGAAAATGCTCCATAGTTTTTTTAGAAGTGGTTGCTGGTTGTTATCAGCTGGATAGATTAAAAATAAAACTACACATTTTTACTAGGTTCAAAACTAAATCTCAACTGAAATACCAAAGCAGAAAAATTAAAATCTCCATGTTTAAGTCATTCAGAAAAGGTTAGTTCTCTCTGTGGAAAACAAGGCTCCTTGAAAAAAACAAGAGGTTGTAGAGAAAAAATATCTCCAGGTATTTTTTATTTATTTTTTTTGCCAGATTGACAAAGCAACTCATTGAAAAGATTTGGTGATAACAGGTTTGGCATTTGCAAATATGACTGACACCAAACTTGGATATGAGTCATTCACATTGATATTTCATGCAGAACGGTGTCTGCGAGCCCCTCACCTAGAATGTGCCTATGCAGAGAAAACAGCAGTCTCCCACTGTACAATAAGAGTGATTTTGGATGCTCAAATTTACTGATGGAAGAAGAAAATTATTTAAAAACAGGAATGAGCTCCTTTCTGTGTTTCGTGGTCTTTGAGAGGTGTGCAATATCTGCCTTTCCCAGCAGAGGGAACAGAAGAGTTAGGAGTAGTCCGAGTTGCGCAGCCCAGCAGTGAGCCTGCAAAGTGCTATTATCCAGGACACATAAACAGTTATCACTCAGCATTATTAATGGGGGATTTCTATCATAAACAAAAACAGAACTACATTAAAGAATCTCATTTGACCTGGTTAATAAATACAAGTCTATACATGCTTTACCTTTGAGCTTTTGGCAAAAAAAAAAAAAAAAAAAAAGTAACGGTTTTGCATAAACAAAACACAGCATGTGCAAGAGTATATTATGTCAAGACCATGTGGCAAACAAGACTCTCATCTCGAGCTTACTTGTGGTTGAATTCATTAGGAAAAGGGGAGCAGGAACCTGAGAGAAGCCTGAGTACTCACCTAAATCCTACTTGTGACTCCCCAGCCCAGGTCAGTTACAGTGGGGGATCTAAAATGTCATTGAGGGGAGTTTTTACAGATCTTGTTACACCAACACACAGACCATTAGGGAGACAGATACACAGGTACAGGATCGCTTTTCTTGTCGCGTCCGTTGCCATGGTAAGACTGGAGGTAACCGGTTGCATTTCTTTCTCTGTCACACAAAGTTCATGGCAAGTTACAAGTTTGCAGACATTTGGAGGGGGTGTGCAATAAAAAATGCTGTAGATGAGAACAGAGCTTCAGTTTTGCATTAAAGACAGTGGTTTTAGGTTTACTGATTGCTAAGAGAGAGCATTGCATTTCACATAAATCTCACCCTCAAAACTGCTGCTCTGTACAGCCCATATTAATATTATCTTAAAATGTGTTGTCAGCGTCTCAATCTCTCGCTTGTTTCCTCATTTGGAAACCCTTTACTTTAAAACGGGCAAGTAAAGTTTCTCTGTCTCATTTAAATGAGTCTAATAGCTCTGCACACGGGCATAGCAGGTAGGAGGCGGACGTGCACAAAACAGATGGCCAGTGAGAGCAGACAAACTCAAACGGCATGAAAGCTTCCCACAATTATCCTGTCAAGAGATTATGTTGACGGTGATCAGTCATGTCTGAGACTCATGCAGCCTTCTGCCTCTTCTACCTAAATTAATTACAACACATACATTCAATACCACATGTACCAGTAAGTAAGTAAGTAAGTAAGACAGAGTAGGGCAATGAGGGATAAAGGAGCATGAAATACTGTAAAAACTCTTTGCCACAGGGCTCCTTCCAAATGCCTTCCTTTATGATGAACTAATCTCTCTTTTGTTGAAGGAATGCTACTGAGTTACAACAAACACTTTCATTCCTCATCCAGTCAGTGTTGTTTGCACTCTCCTGGCAAAAGTTTAAACAAATGTACTCAAAGAGGTATTTCAACTGGTCAAGACGAGACTCGTCTGCTTGTGTAAAACAAGGCTCAGTTCATTTAATTTAAAAAAAAAAAAAAATACTCATCTGAAGTTTGTAGGTCATTTCCAAAACTGGGAATGAATAAATTTAACCTGACATGCAGACAGTGTTTTCCCCGGTACATTAGAGGAAACTTTTTATTTTAGGTGTTCCCTCATGTTAGGCTAAGAATTCAAAACAGAGACAGAAATAAGTTTGGGAATTTGATCAAGGAAAAAGTGACCGTGTAGTTACATAAGTGTCTCGGAGTACACACAAGATTGTCAAGACATGACGTTATTCCAAAAGTATGGGTTTAAGAATTACACATGTGCGATCATATAAATTAACTCTGATTGGGAAGCCTGCCGTTCTGCAGGTAGAAAGGCTGTAAAATTGTGAAATAAAAAACCTGTGCATGTAACATTTTTATTTGTCAGTAAGAACGGATAACCTATTTCTAGCCAAAAGTTTACACAAACTCATTACTGTAAAGCATTTTCTGTTTTATTATAACTTTTCTTTCTTCCCTTAGTCCTCTTGATTGCTTACAGCTGTTAGTTTTTCTTTGTTTGACAGAAGGTCTTGGATTGATCAGCACTTAACTATGGGAAAGTACAAGGATCTAGGTGAAGATATAAAAGAAAGGATTGTAGATTTGGAACAGAAAAGGTTTCCATTCACAAATAAATATTGATTCCAAGATTTTGGGTTCAAAGTCATTTACTTGATTGTGTCACTTATTTGCCAAGATCTGGAAAACAACCTAAATTGTCACCATCAGATGAAAATAAATTAAGAACTTCAGAACTTCAATCCAAGAACCACTAAGACTCAAGTTTACAATGGACTGGAAACTGCAGAAACACCAGTATCAACACAAGTTGAACATTGGAGTAGTCAGAGAGGGCACATGATCTAAAATTGGCATATTCAATCTTAATTTAAATTTGCTGTTGCTCACATGAACAGACTAAATGCAACAATAAGACTGAGTTATATTGCCAAAAAGTTGAGATGATTGTTTAGTGGAATAAGGTTGAGGCTTTCAAACCCAAGAACACCGAGCTGCTTGTCAAGCATAAAGATTCATTTCACTACAACTTGTACTCAGATAACAAAAGGTGAGTGCAATCATGGCGAAATAGGGTTACCTCTAAATTCTTCAACTTCACCTCACATTAGTTTTGAATTATCTAGCTGAACTCATTTGAGCGCTCCGATAAGACAATTATCGGAGAGCCTCAATGCACCGCAAAACTGGTTTCAGATTAGTCAGGCTAACGTCAAGCTTCTGGAACGACTTTCCCAAAATTTGAACCCCAACCGTATTAAAAAGCTGAGCAGTTTTCTTAAAAGTTAAGTCAGAAACAAAGTAGCTTACATGAATTCTGCATATTCTATTTTGTGTATAGTATTTGAGCCTATATGACCTTCTGTGAATTGGGGAAAACCTTAATCTATTCCAAATGGTGCAAACTATTTGAGAGTAATCAGACATTACCATCATAAACAAACACAGGTGTGTATTTTATGATGGTAATGTCTGATTCCATCCTGGGAGCTCACAGTCCACCTGTGAGTCAATCATTTTGGACCACAGTTAAATGTCACAGACGATAATGAAGAAATAATTGCCGTGAAATTTGGTGTCCTCAGTGGACAGGAGTTTTAATCTGATGAAGGTTATTATTCAAAATCCAGGTTTACACACACTTCATTAGGTACAGCTGTTAGGAGAATAAAATAATTTACAGACATAAGCTGTTTAAAATATGAAAGGAACGATCAGCATGATGTAGTGAGGGAATTGGAGGACATGTTTAAACATCTTTCTCAGAAGGTTCACACATAAACATAACAAAAAAAAACCCTGCTATGAAAACCAAACTAGAGTAAAGTATATTAATATTGGTCAATTTCAGTGTTTTTCCAAATAAAAATATAACATACAGTCTGATTATTGAATGCTCTTAACCTTTAATCTTAAATTCTTGAGAATGGTTTTTAAGTTGTTTCCCAGACATGTTATAACTAGCAGCATTATACATTGGCTGCAACACTGAGTTCCAGCCTGAGATCTTTCTGAGTGGACTTTGCAGCTTCCTCCAATAGTCTAAAAAAAATTCTTAGGTTAATTGGTCTCTTTAAATTCTCCTTGGGCGTGCATGCTTGTTTGTCCTGTGATGGACTGGTGCACTCCTGTTAAGTCTCCAGTTTTGGCAGAGAAGCTACCATATTCTACCCCTGTGCTCTGGCGTGCTCCCATGTTGATACTGTCCTGCAAATTTCTATTATTCGAGTAATGCAACACCCATTGCCCCTCTCCAACTTAGACAGTATTCAGGCATCAGTGTGGCTTTTGAAACTGAAAAGCTTTCATGAAATGTAGTTTTAACTGTTCATTACAGTTCATTTACAATGAACTGGGCCAATTACAAAACTTTTTATAGGCTCATGGTAGTTTAGAAACTTAACTATTTAAATATGACAATAAAAGCAAAAACAAAAAGTCTGTAAGTGGGCAGGTACTTTTTCGCAGCAATGTAATGTTGCAATACCAAAAAGAAGGTAATATTATAAAGAAAGTAGTGTTGAGAGTGCCAGACATTTTGAATGTGCAGTCGGTCTCCTTTTTTCTAATTTTTCTACGAACATTCCTAGTTTGGCATGTCTGGAAGATGACATCAGCTACTGGCTGATACATCTGTGTAGCTTTCACGGTAGCAGGAGGCTGAGGACAAACTCAAAAAACTATCTGAAGAATTTCAGGAGGCTGGCGAGCAAGTTTGTTATGGTGTCTCCCCAAACCTTATATAGCAACTTTTAGGCACAATCTAGACTGTTATAAAACACATAGGAAAGGTTAAGCATATTTATGTTCCCTCTTATGTCACTTTGCTTTACAGATCCTAAGGATTTATTAGGGTTCACAAAGCCATGAAGTAACAGCAGCAAATTAATAGGATTTGTGGAAAAGTAACTAAATCAGTCAAATCTGTAATGTGCAAGTGCAATATTACACTGCATAGCGTTAAAATGAAAAACAAATAAAACTTTCCAAAATACAACATTGGAAATCAGAAGACTAGAAAATGAAAGCATTACTGTTGCTGAAAAGTTTGTCCTTCACTCCTTATTTGGTTTTGTTTTTAACTTAAAACACATCTAACAGTATTACCACAAGATTGAGAGAGAGAACAGAGATTGAACCTAGAGGCCTGATGAGGAAAGAGAAAAACAACACTAGGCTCCAAATGCAGAGGAGGAATCACCCTTCGTGAGGCCTCCAGGACAACAAGACCTTTTAATTTCCAAGTTTCAAAGTCAACTTAAGCAGAAACTGTTTAGACAAGTTGAAACAAATCAATGTTTACGTTTAGTTGGAATTTTACCGTCACAAATCAAGGTTTGTTTGGGACTAAAAACCCGAAAGAGAACTAAATCCAAGAGGGAAACATGATGGGAGTAATAAAATGAAAGTAGGAAATTACTAAATTACAGCTAGGAAATATAACTTTTATGGACATGGATAGATCCAAAAGCACCTTTCACAGCTTATGGGTAGCGAAACTAATGTTTAAATTATTTTTACTTCTCATTTAATTTTGTCCTCTTCTTGAAGATTCTTGAAGTCCAAAGCAAACTATTCATGAGAATCAAAAATGTTTTTCAGTGATAGTTTCAGTTCAAATGGAGGATTTTTTGTAACAATTTGTTTACAACTATGCCCCACTGAACGCTGTCCAGGGTGCTGATCCTGGGACGATTGGAGATGTGGGACGTTAAGACAGGCTCTTGAAATCATTCGACAGCAAAATATACTTAAAAACAATTTACCTGAAGTAGAGAATGTACAATGCTGTGAAAGTGTTTGTTTTTTCATTTTGAATAAATGAAAAGTATTAACCTTTGATATGACAGGAAAGTGGGTGGAGACAAAAGGGGAAGACATGTAGTAAATGTCCCAGGACTTGGAAACAAACCTAGGACAACTGTATTGAGGATTGCCTGTGTACATGGTAAGTTTTCCCAACAATCTGAGCCACCCATCACACCTGTTTTTTTGTCAGATCATCAAATGTTGGTATTAGATTGTGAAATTGAGCTTTACTTTTTAAAAAAAATTTTGTTAATTACAGTTTATTCATGAGATAACAATGAAGGTAGTTTTGTTTTTGCTTTCTTTCTTTAATGAATCACATCCTCATTTGAAATCATTTTACACCTTTCAGGTTATCTTCACTAGAAGTTGATATTGTTTGGTACTTAATGTTTAAATCAACATTTAAATGTCAAAAAAGCAAAAAATAGAAGAACACTGTTTCACAGCACTGTAAAAATATTGTCTGTAACTTCAACCACATGCATGCTAATTATTTTCTAAAAACAACACTTGCATAAATTATGTAACTCTGCTTAATAATAAGCTAGAGTGGATGATAAATCTATTACTCAAAGTGTTGGTTATTGAGGAGTGCAATCAGCTGCCAGTCTAGAATATGAATTATACACTATTACATCACTAATTAGGCTTATTGTCAAAATGACAAATCATTTCCTGTTTTGAAATTTGTGTTTTTTGTAATATTGTAAAGAGAATGCATTGTTTCAAAACCTGATTTTTACAATCAATTACTTAGGGTGAAATTGATTAAAAAACTAATACCATCTCTCCATTTATTTCAGACCATATGCCAATATATTTCTCCTCTTCCTTGAAATCTCGTCCTCATTTATGTACCCATCTTTTTGTACCAGGATTATCAAATATTTTCTCGAAGGTCTGTTTCAATTCTGTTAATATAGTTAACTTTCTTATTAAAAAGTAGCCGCAAAAATGTTTCTATAACAAGGAAACCCCCGGTCTCATTCCTCCTCCACACGGTAAAGGTTCATAAAGCCCATGTCAAGTGTCCACCCACTTTAAAGAGTCCAAAGACACCTCTTACACCGCACTGATGCTGAGAAGTTCCCCGGAGAGACAAGGATAAAAGATATGTCTGTGATTTCTGAAGCTATGAGCATTTAACTTAATATTGACTGTACGTGGGCTTTTCAAAGTAACAAGAAGTCGCCTTGTGTTTTACAGACTGCATTTGCTTTAAAGATCAAATGAGACCAATTATAATTATAAAAACTCACAAACATAAGCTCACTGTCAAAATAAAACTAGACAGAAGTCTCCCAATTTGGATTTGTTACACTTGTACACCAGTGATTGGTATGTAAATTGACATGCAAGGAGCAGGCAAATCTAGAACAGACACTAGAGGGCATCAGTGGTGGCATCAGTGGTGGCATCAGTGGTGGCATCACGAGTGGCGTTAATTTAGCAGTGTCCGGAGAGTTCGACAGTCAACAGAAAGGTGAAGGTCACAAGTCCGAGAAGATGACTTGTTGACACATGAAAGAGACTCAACAAGACTTGATAGAGATCGATAAATATCAGCTAGAAGTTTGAATGAGGTCAAATGGTCATATGTGTTGCATTGTTTTGATGCAGTTTTGTACCAGTTTACCATTATTATGACCTGGTTCTAGGTTCGGCTCAACTTTTCAACTACATTCCTTTTCATAGTTTGGCAGCTAAGTATTTCAAATTAAGTTCAAAGTTGCAATATTGACTTATTCGCTTTGGATCACAAACATGTTGGAGTTTAAGAAAATATACAGTATGTCCAGCTTTAGTATGTCCATGTTTCCAGAGAGAAATTATTTAAATGGGGAAAACAGCAAGCACGCAACAGGAGAAGTCCTAAGAACAGAACACCTTGTGAATTTGTTTCACCAAATCTAAGGAAGACTCATTTTCAGCATGATCCACTGAACGACCTCTCACCTTTCAGGAGGCAGTGAACTGTAAAACTAGCACACATATCCTTGGAGCCATAGAGAAGGTGAACCACTCTCTACGGCAGATGAATTCAGTGGTTCCACCTGGAAATATCATAACCTTTATTGCGATACTTATTAAAAGTAATCCCTGTCTTGGGTCTTTCTGTTTATTAGAAAAACATTACACTAAACAAAACCTAACGTAGAATCACATTGTTTTGTGCTTAATCAAAACCATTTCTTAATCATAACCATTAATCTTCCTGAAAGTGATAAAATGTTAGTACTTCTGTGATGAACTCGATTCATCACTGATGGCAAATTGTTTATGTTGGTCAAAAATACTCTTATCAATAATCTGAATTAACCATTTTATAAATGGACAGCTTTATAGTTGAATTAATACATTTTAACATCTAGCCATGTCTACAGTAGTTTTAATGCAGAGATACCATGAACTGATACCATAAATATATGAACTGATCTTACTTCCTGAGATCTATACATAACCTTTCACTCAAAAGAGGTGATTACAATTAAAGTAAATTAAAGAAATTAAAGAATTCAATTAAGGTCTCCCTCTTCTCCTATGCCCTGCTGTATATGAATAAAATAAGCCTTGCTTTTGATTTATCTTTTATTCTTTGAGCTGTCGTTCTGTTTATCCGCTGTGTGTGGCCAAGCTTTTAACAATTAGTCATTGTCAAAATAGCCAGAACAAAAGTAGAAACTCCAAAGGGTCATAGGAGACTCTAGTGAGAGAGTAGAGAAGACGAATTTACATCAGACACTTTCGAATTTACATCAGTCGAGAGGAGAGTAGAGCAGACTGGTTACCCCTAGGGTACAACTTCAGGTCACCCTTTTGGAGGAACCTGATGATACAGAGTTCAGTGGTGTGCCCCATCTGCAAGTTTTTTCCAGAGGATAAAACAACATTCTGGGGAAGTCTTTCTACAAGGCAATGCATGCACAGCTGAACTGGTGTCCCTGTATGATATTGTGTGGTCAGTCAAGTACCAGATCCTTCAACCAAAAAAGATAAATGAGAATAGCTCAAACATTAAGTCCACTCCAATGCCAATCTGATAGATTTCAAGAATAAGCTACAACAGATATGGATCAACAAATGGCAGAGATAAGTTAAATCAGCTTTATGACTTCGCAACCAGATCTGAGAGGGGTGACATCGACTGAATTGCAACCAGCGTTGTAAAGGTTGTGCCGACTGCAATATCTTTGTTCTCATAGCGTACTTACACAATTAGTGACACAACCTTTCAACAAGTTACATTTATTTTATTTCCACCAGTCTGGGTGCTTATTTTTTCATGGCAATTAGTGATTAAAATGTTTTATAAATAATGTAAAACATATATAAACTACACTAAAATAAAAAATATACAGCTCAATATACATAAGAAATACTGTGCCTGTATCTTTCATTCGAAGGTTTAGCCTGAGCATGTCCAAGCTGGAGGAAGAGGATTCTCGTCTGCAGTCTGGTGTAGTCATATCTTCAAAGAACAATTTGTGTGACACGGTGATATATGCAGCATTTTTATTTACCTAGCATATCCTAAATGTTTGCAAATTAAAGCATTGTTGGGATCTGATTTGGAGGCAATGAATGACAGCTGTGAAAAAAAAAAGATTGGACAATAAAAAAAAAAAAATGAAAAGGGAGGGACCTGTACTGCGTGCATGAGTCATCACTCTCAACCCCCATCCCCCAGTCAAACTGTTTTTTTTTTTTTTTTCTTGCAGGTTAGAGAGCTACAGAGCTGCATGTTTTTTATGGAAAGAATCCTTTATGCAGATAACTGGAGACAGAACTTATTAGGAAAAAGATTTAGAGTTGCATCAAGAATCAAATCAAGCAACTAAAATATAATTTTACATGCAGAAGAAATCTATACTGAAATCTGCTCTGTTAGGGTGCAGTTAAATGCTTATATTCATTTTCACCACATTTATATATTGACACCTCCGATTTAAGTTAAAAGAAAATGAAACATCTACAATTGCCTTTAAATAAACATAATAAATTTCTATGCAAAATTTTTGATTTAAATAAAATCTAGTCTATGATACAACATGGACTGCTGGCAAACATGCTCGCAATGACAAGCATATCCTAAAAATTTATATAAAAAGATCCAATGTCCTTGATTGTGTAAAATCAAAAACGTCATTAATAAACTGCTTGGTTTTCATTTTTCATTTGACATTTTCTTGAAAACACACCACACACACACAAATAACTATTTTATTCATCTTCTTCCAAGCCAGAGTTGTTTGGCTCCAGATAACTCAGATTTTCTCACATTTGATTGCAAAACATAAACATGTCAGTGCAATTTCAAGATTTTCTGGTGTAAAAAAAAAAGGTGGACATTAAAATATTTTTAATTATTTGGGATTTTAATATGGTACTCATTATTCTGAACATAACGACAAGAAAAATTGTTCTGATCTGAAGTTTTTTAAGTAATAGTATTAAGACTCTGTTGTAGCAGCCAGCTCTTGCGCTTCTTTCAATAACTCTTGTGAGACTTCATCGCCTTAACTGGGGTCGACCTGTGTTTAATTTAATTTATTAAACATAATTACAATTTTGCACTTGTCTGTAAAATGTCTAACAGCTTGTGTGTGTCCTGAGAAAAGGGGGATAAAAACCCTAATGATTCAGTTGAGAGTACTGCCGGCGGATCTGAGCGACAACATTGTGTGAAAGCACAGATTTGGACAATGTGACATTGTATTTACATAGAAGAGTGTATCATGAATAATTAGAAGCGAATGACCTTAATCTGACACACAAACAATGAATAGGTCTGACATGATAATAGCTTTCTCCCTCATATTCAATAGGAGTATGCAGCATTTTCACTTAATTGATTTTGATGCATCGTATAGACCTGATCGCACATAGGATTGAGGTTAATAATGTAGGATTTGGAAAAATTATAAAATTTCAGTATTTGGTAGTTCTTATGTTTTGATTTCCTAAAGTGTGAATATTTTGTCGAGGAATGTATGAATGTCCCAATTGGTTAAAAATCACAATTTATTACTGCCTATAATTCAGCACAAACATCTATTACAAACCATTAGATGTAGATTTGATTCAGGTATGTTGGACCGAAGACTTCTAAGACAGTGTCCTGAAAGCTTCAGGACACTGTCCCTTGAGGACTGGAGTTGTAGACTCCTGCTTTATACGCTGACTGCTAAAAGTCGCCACCTGGACTTAAGTAAGTAGATAGATATGAGCCTCTTAGTGGATAACTGCTGCATAGGCAATTATTTTTCAGTTAGCATTAAGTTAGCTGATGCAATGAGTAGCTTCTCATTTCTTAAACAACCACATTGAATGACATATCTCATGATTGTACCTGTTTTAAGAGCAGTTAAATCATTGGCATTCATCAAGCAGAGAAAAAAATATCTAAGGATTGAAAAACCTGTAACAATCTGGAAAGAAAGTGGGAACCCACCATTTTAAATGTGGTTGGAACATTTTTGTGGAATGCTCATAATTGATGAATAAATACTATGGCATGTTAACAGTAGAATTTAACATAAATATGTATTATATGAATAAATTACTACATGTAATAATATGCAATTGCTTGTCATTTTAAAACCTGCTGAAAATATTTTTGTAATTTTCTTTGATGTGCAAAATCCTAAAACTGACCCCAATTCTTTGTCTGTCAATACTGTACCTATGATTAGTAATTTTGCAAGATTTAGTAATAAACACAAAATAATTTTTATGTTTGAACATATCTAAATAAGTCAACTTCCTCTGAGTGCTACTTCGGAACAATAAAGCAGGCAAATCCAAGCGTAAAGACAAAGCCAAACATGGAAGTTTACAAGTTTACATGATTTCTTATCTTTTTTTAGATGGGACAACCATGGTGTTTTGTGTGATTGCATACTGGTCAGTACAGAGGATGTTGCACTGATCAGTCTTCAAGCAGAAAGATTAGTCAGATCTAATCTTTTTACCAGTAAGTATATTAAATGTTGTTTCACAAACATTTAGGGAAGTTATTGATTACTTGGACAGCTGCATCTCTGTGTCCTGCTTGTGTTCACAATGTTCAGCACCAGGCATCTTCAAAACAAAAACAAACCAAGTAGGTCCCACTATTAGGACAAAATGAGCTCTGCATCCAGCTTATTCTATCCTCTTTTTGTAGCTTTCAAACTTGTAATCTATTGGTTTCCCATGCAGAAGGTTGATCAAGTATCACCCTGAAAGCACTGATTATTCTTTTCATTGTACATACAGTTTGCCTAAAACTGTTTTTCTATGACTGTAACACAAATCTATGGACATTTGATTAAATAGAAATCCTGACAGGAGAGGTAGGAGACACTGATCTACATAAATATAAAAATGATTGAGAGAAAAGGCAATCTCTGGTTTCAGCTATAGAAGTAAAGTGCTATATATAGCAATTTCCTCCTTTCCCTTTTTTGCCGCCTTCTGCGTCACAATACCTATATAAAAACTGGCAGAACTACCACTTCTATCTTTTCAACAAAAGACAATGTAAACTGGAAATTAAAGGTTTTTGTTTTGTGTAATATAAAGAAATATAAGGCATTATGTGCAACGCCAACTTCCATTATTAAATAAAAGCGTTAACTAGTGATATGAAAGGATCCATCTTTGTTTTTCCAAGAAACATGAAATAAGGTCAAAATTACGCCCTGGATCTATTCAAAATGATTTTGTGCTTCATTGGTGCATGCACTGAAGAAATTCTCCTAAGTGTAACACTACTGTCAATACAGTGGGACAAAGAAACAATGCAAGCAGTAAAAGTGAAAAGAGGGGGTGGAACCCTTTAACTATATTCACAAAATGTGAAGAAGCAACAGAAAAGATGGCTTTCTCTCCTGAAGGTGAATTTCATGGCACTAAAGGAAGACAAAAGATGAACAGGGCCAAGTCCATTAGGGCACGCAAAGAGGAAACAAACTAGAAGGCTTGGTAATTGTAAAAAGAAATCTAGAGGCATTTAAAATGAAGCTTCCAGTAGTTTGAAGACTGGGTTGACAGTGTATGAAATGAAAGGAAGTAGGCAATGGGGTGAGGCTGTGAAAGTAGCTTGAGGGAGGTGATGGACTTGAAGGAAAGCTTTGGAGGAAAGCTTCGCAGCGTCTTAAAAACTAATTTTTGGTGTACTCAGCCCAACCTCTTTTTTTACCAATGCTACTTCTGTTATCTGTATTGCAGGTTGATTATATTGGGGTAACCAGATGTTATATCAATACCTCTATATTGTTAATGCAAACGATTAGCATTTACCTGAGTATCAGCTCTAACAGCAATTTCCAAATGTTTTTGTTGTAAAAATAAATTAAGTCCTAACCTGAAATATGTAATTGCCAGCGCACACAAAAACACTGTTTTCAAGATATGATAAAGTAGCAATATTATAAAGGTTACTACCGATTGCATGCAATGCTTTCAAAAGATCAGGGTGTTTTAGGTATGTTTTGCTCTTGGCCCAGGTATGTATGACATTAGCTTCAATATGTCAAAATTCATTTTAAATTATCTACTAAAAATTGTTGTTAGCATAACAGCAATCTACTCCTAATGAGCTTTGACTCTTTCCGATTGGAACGCCTCCTTGACATCACCCTCATTTTTAGCTGCATCCAAAGATTCTTTATCTGATTTAAAGGAGGACTCCAGCATAGTCCAAAACATGAATGTTACAAGAAGAAGCATTTAGGTCAAATTTGAAGATTATTTAGCCTAAGATTTAAGTTTAAAGTACTTCTGCAAAAATGTTGATACCACAATGTGAATGAAATAAGCTTTAACTGTAGCACTTGCTACAGATTTTTTTTTCTACAAGACACCTTTCCCTTTGCAACAAGTGGTAGCAAAAGAAGAATCTAGATGAAGTATCTGATGTACAAACTTATCAGAAGTCACTTTAAACAGGCATCATTTTTAAGTGAGTTTGACATTCATGAAGAGTTTGTAGTTATTCCTTCTGTAGTTTTATTCAGCCATGCACAGATTTACAGACATCTACGCTATATGCCTAGGATTCACCAAACTTCGTAAAGACTGCCTGTGTAGTACAGCCGAGAAATTATGTCATAGCTTCTTGTAAAAAAATTGAACTGTCCATTCAGCCTGTACAGAAAGGTAGGTACATATCTATAATATGCCAAAATTTTAAGAGCGACTTTTTAATAAGAAGCAATGTGTGCCATACTTTTAGGGTACACCAAAGTTTATACTAAAAGTTGGATCCCAAGCATAACTGTTCTTTAAATGTTATTTTGTCAACAAGTATATAGTTAGAAGAATTTTAGTCTATAGCTTTCCTTAAAAAATTAATGTTCCACATTATCTGCTCATGAAACATTGAAGAGACATTCCAGTGATTAACTCTAAGCAAGGACATTCTAGGTGGTCTGCAGAAGTCGGCATAATAAATGAACACTGAGAAATGACTAAAGAAACGTGTGGCACAGGCTTAGGTCAGATCAGTCATGTAACGTCAAGCTGACATGGTCCTTCCTGCCAAATTAGCCAAGAAGAAGGGTAGGCAAGTAATGGGAACACTACAGCTTCAAACAACAGAACCTTATCTAAATGTCAAAGAAGTACATATACTGTTGGCTACACATGATGTACTACAACTTACCTGAAAAGGTGCAACAGCTCATGTTAAATGAAGGAACATATCACAAGCAAAACCAGTGGAAAAGGTTTGTGAAAAACTATTTTAAATAAGCTTAGACTGGACTTTACTGCAGGACTACAGCAGAAAATTATGTTAATAGGAATTTTACAACTGGTAAGTTGATGCCAATATTCTTCCTCTTTGTTTTAACTATTAGGTGTCAGGGTGAGTGTAGAATTACCTAATCTACTTTACAGCATTTCTTGAGTCTATTTGTGAAGATGTTATTCCATATATGCACAAATAATTTTAAAAAATGTATTCAAAGAAAAGAAGTCCTTTGGAAATTGAGATTTACTGTGAAAATATATATATTTATACCTCAGTCAAGAAAGAAAAATAGTCTATTATGAATAATACATGTTTTTTTTATTATCCTGAACATATTTAAACAAAAGACTGCTGATAATGTAGTTGGCCCTTTTTCTTACACAAATTCATGCACACATACACACGCACGCATACGCACACTCTGAATAAAGATGTGTTGCAAGAATGAGTCATCTCCATCCAGCTGTCCACAGGGCATCCATCTGATAAGCATACCCACACTCTCACATCAGGAAAAAATGTAAACATTGCAATAAAACCTGCTGTAATAAAATCAATTCTGCATTAAATATGGATTCCAATGTTATACTATTCAAATACTTGCCATTCAAGCAATACACAAATACAGTTCTCTAGGGTTAATGTTGTAGAAGCACAATCTTCCCCCAATCTGTCCAAATCAATGTAGTTGTCTTACAAATTCTTTATGTAGATTATTTTCTCTCACACATCAATAGATTTTGCTTACCATTCTTTCTGACCTAAGAAAATCCTTTCAGAAGGTTTACTTGGAAGAGATTTTTATTTTATTTTTTATTGGTAGAACAACATAAAGAAAAAAATATTGGTAACCTATTATCACTGGCCACTTTATTAGCTACATTATGGTAGTTCCAAATTACATCTTCTATCATTGTAATGAAGCTGTCATTTTCTAGTGTCATAGATTCAGCAACTGTCCTAAAACATTTATCAGAAATGTCCTTCCATATTGACATTTTTAGCATCACCTATTCAACAACATTCCAAACTTTTTTTATACTGCAGGGGAACCCAGTTCTGCAACTTTTAGATGCAAACTTGTTCCAACACACCAAACCTGGACTCCTTCATCAGAGTATCATTCAATTCCACAGAAGTCTGGCATAAAGCCACTTGATTGAATTAGGTGTGCTGGAAGGAGATGCAAAAAAAGTTGCTGGATAGTAGACCTCGAGGACTAGACTTGGGTATTCCTGATCTACTGGATAGAGATCAAGAGTCTTTTTCAGATCAAACTTCTGCAAGAAATTTAGCCCACGTGATTGCTGCACACTAGAAGGTTATTTTGTAAGCATAGGGTTTGGTTGTCGGTAAAAATATACAAGTTCACTTTGACCATCCCATTTGACAACAATTACCATGCCATGCTCACAGCGATCAAAATGAAATGAAGTCATTGTGATTGCCTGAGTAGCCAATCAAGACAGCAGGCAATTAAATGGGTGTAGGCTGTCAGTGGATGTATATTTTGGGGGAAATTTACTTGATTTGAGTGCTGACAGGTATCGTTTGTTTAAAAGACGCAAAGAAAGTTGGCTTTATTTATTGATGTTGTTGATCATCTGAACTTGAAGCTAAAGTTTGTAAGACTGGTGCCCAAACAAGTCTAGCAGACAGTGTGGTAAAGTGCCCTCAAAGAGGCTGTCTGCTCAGCTAGGCTGAACGATTTGGCGCTCTGTAGGCTGAGGCATCCCATTTGGCTAATGAAGTCCCAGACTGTCTTCACACCACACCCCCACCCACCGCTCCACTATGAAATGTTCTACTCATGAAAGTAATGAGCCAGGGAGGGAGAAAGACTCTTCTGGCCACTGATAACCTCAGACTAAACTTGCAACCTTACGAGACAAGGGCCTAATATCTGGCCGTCAATCAGCCCCAGCATCCCCGGCTGGAGTGTTTAGTTACAAGGATCAATTATTTACTAGCCTCCTCTTTCACTACTCAATGCACCCAAAAAAGGAGTGTGAAGAAATAAGAAAAGAAAAACACTGTCAAGTGGTAGCCAATTCAATAGAAAGAAATTAGGGGGGAAAAAACTTCTATGTTTAGCATCACACAGTGTTTGATCAATAAACTGTGAATTAAGATATCATTTGACTTAAAAAGAATAAAATACATATGGAAAAAAGCCTCCTCGACACAATGTGCTGCAGCAAAAAATGTATTATCTATTAGCATATTAGGGTGGACATACAACATAAAAAACAAAAATGCCATTGTGAGCACTTACAACAATTTCCATATATTTATATGGAAGTGTTATTATTTATGCCAGACAATAAAACAACTATAATGCATTAACAGTCTGAAAAATATGTTTAAACATGAAGTTTGACAGCTCTCAAATATTATGGTACCTGATGAAAAACATGCACAAACAGTATTGTAATGATGCAATTTCTCTGAATCCATGTACTTCATATTTACTCTTAACCCACTGACTGCACAGCTGAAACAGCAACTTCAAGCTTTTAACTAATTTAGAGACAAGATCATATTACCGCTTCGCTCAAATTAACATTAGCACTTCACCTTGCTGGCTGAGTCTGGAAATAAATACAAAGTCACAGAGAACATATTTAACCTTAAACAATAATACAAATATCATATTTATTTCAGGCTCTATTCAACACTGTTATTACAAATAATTAAAGTATGTGATTTTATTTAAGCAGAGTCTGAGATATTTTCATAAGTACTCTTAAGAAAAAAGAGAATACTTATGAAAAAACAAGCTCTCAGGAAGGGAACTGTATTGGTCAGTGGAAATAATATTGCAGATTGATTTGTTTTTTGGAAAAAGGTTTGGTATCCAGTTGTATATCAGAAATCTGGATACCATTTCTTGTTAACAAAAAATGCTAACATTGACAAAAATTATAATTACTGTACACCCTTATGCAAAAATTATTGGGGGGTTTTTATGTGTTTTAAACATCCATAGTGTCTGTGGGATTCCCATCAAAACTGTCACAATATCTATGCTGTGCCAGCAGGTGGCCTTAACATCAACATTAAGTATATTTAAATTCAAAAGACTTAATTTGGATATTCTTTTTACAGTGAGCTACTAGCAATTCAGTTAGAAATATGTCATATCACCTCAAGCATGTCGGGAAATACAAACCTGCGAGAAGTGCTAACAAGCTGGTCATTTGTCGATCCGCACAAGCACAGTAGCGTGTCATTTTTGATGCTGCTGCACAACTGACACACTGATGCAAAAATATAAAGGTTTACTAGCAGCCTTCACCATTAAAACAGGGTAGGATAGATTCCCATCTTGATGATATCTACATCAAATTCTAACTTTACCATTTTGTTATCAGACAACCGTCTTCTAAGCAGTTATTGCTTATGTCAGTGTAAAACTCTGACATAAATATAGTCTCAGTTTCTAGGTCTTACCAAACAAAAGTTGAAGGAGATATAGTATTTTCCTGCTATAGTTTGTCTGCTTCACCATTCCACATGTGCAATCACACAAAACACCATGGTTGTCCCATCTAAAAAACAAAAAAAAAATCAGGTAAAACCGCACAAGGGGTCAGTGTGACGACTACACAGAGTAAAAGCTTTATGTGATCCAAATAATCCAATCTCTTAAAATTGCTGGAGGGTTAAACAGTATGACCAAGAGCAGAAAAATGTACTCTGCAAAGTGAGTGGGGTGATAGTTCTACAAAAGGAGGAAATACAAGCAATTTGTTTAACCACCTTAAAATGAAGCATATGCTTGACTACCAGCAAAGTAACTGACAAGTCACAACACTGGGAAGAAACAGCAGGAACTGTCCAAATGGTTAGTGATTTCAATAAATACGATTTTAAAAGATGTGCAGTGTCTGCTTACTGGTAGTAGTTAAACGGTGATTAGTGTCAAGTTCTGCAGTCAAACTAATGTCTGTAAATAGTGTTTCAATGCCCCAAAGCCTCCCACACTGGATGTCTTGTCACATATTTCTGTGGAGGTAGCTAATTTGTCCTGGTTGAATACAATACATTTTCACTTCATTATGTGCTAGCTCATCATACTTTAACAGCAATCACAGAATCATGTAACAAAGAATGATACGTTAGTTTGCTGTTGCTGCTATATGGCCTACTGCTTTACACACATCTTGGCCTGTGCCTCCAGATGTAAAGTACGTAGATGAAGACATAGGATTAAATTTTTAATTTAAAAGTAAAATCATGTCCTAAGCCTAATTTAAAAAAAAAAAATATATATATATATATATATATATATATATAATATGTGTGTGTGTGTGTGGTGTGTGTGTGTGTGCGTGTGTGTGTGTGTGTTGTAAGTGTTTGTCAGTTTTTTAGATCTGTTATACAGACAAATAAATTAATATTGTGATATGAAGCGTATAAAGAGGTTTTCACTGGCAGAGGCCTCTCGTGTCAAGGGCATCCTTTGGAATAGATTAATGAGCCATCAGCTGTGAGTCCTGGGGAAGAACCCCATACTGCTCCTGAAAGATAAAGAAGTTGGCTAGTCTTTTGCCATTTTGTTTTCAGCCCTCTCCTCTTTATAGGCGTTATTTGTAGAATTTATAGTTTTCTCATTGTGTGAGGACTTCCTGGTGCTGTACAAAAATCGTTCCCGTTTCTTCACATTTTGTTTCAGAGTACTTAGCCTTACTTTTTATCTGGCCTTGCTGAACAGTTTGTTTTGAATGTCTTTTGGAGCTTTTTTGTGTCTGTTGAAGGACTGAGCGATATGCCTTAAAGTCAGTATAACAATACATTGAGCAGTTAACTTAAAAATAAAAAAAAGGACAATAACTTCACCCAACTCGACCCCTACTCAAATAATAAGAAATGTGATAAACTACTTCCCAGCATGTCATATGCGACAAAGAGTTCAGACTCCAATAGACTGTTTTTTGCAATTATTTTTGTTGTCGCTTTAGTAGAGTTTAAATCTACAATGTCACAAATAAATGAAGAAAATTTTTACTTTTTGTTGAACTAAACTAGTTTATATGAAGTAACTTGGCAAACAAAAAATGACGCATTTGGGGAAATGAACTGGTCCTCTTTCTTGACGATTGATGGTTGAGAAGGTGTTAAGCACTATCAATCACCCTCGCTTACATGCTGCCCACACTCTTCCCCTGGTTCTTTGCTAGCATACAGCTAGTTCTCCACACTGGAACCTGCCATGAATTCTCAGGTTAGTTAGCATAGCCACAGATGGTGATGGGTGGACAGCTTTCCTGTAACAATAAGTTGTTTCTCTGCAATTAGCACATTGAGCAGCGAGTACACTTGTATGATTGACAGTGTTAAGACTCTTCTTATGACTCTGATTGGTTGTTTCTCAATGTGAAACAGATGACATCCTCACAGGGAGGAGGCAGAACAGCTATTTTTTTTCCACAGACGATCTGTCTCGTTATACTGTCACAACATGGTGAAAGTTTTAAGAAATATTTTTAAAAACATATTTTTATAAACTTTACATACGTCCTTGAAGTAAAATAGCTTATTTAGTTTTTTGTTTGGGTTATATTATTCACTGTAATTTGCTCATTTAAAGAGGTCCTTCGTTTTATGGCTAGATTACCACAGCACACTCAACCAGCTGCTACCTCTGAAGGTTTCTGATTGTGAGAACAGAACACAAAACTCAAATTTAGTGTGAGGTTATACACAACTGAGTTAATGCTTTGTTCCATCATTTTCTACAGTTTATATTGCATGTACTTTTGCTAAAACTGCGTGAAAGTAAAAAAAAGAATCTGCCATAATGAATCCACAGTTCTTTTTACATGGTGCACCAACTCAGTGGAAACACAGGTAGTCACATAAAGAAGTCGCATAAGGGAGAGGCTGCCTGGGCATCACATGGCTCTTATTAGTGGCACTGTTGTCTTTAAGCTGATTCTGTTTTGTGGCTGTTCTGAGTGTTAGCAGGAGTACTATAAGTTTATTCATTTCCTATCTAGTGACATTCTTAAATTGCTAGTTCATAAGAGTTATGTCAACATAGGCATTACTGTACAAAATGACTCTATCCATCAGTGATATAATTAATGAATGAACAAAGAAAAGGGAAATTGAATGAAAGCACAAAATTGGCCCGGATACAGTATTGATCTCTTCAGCAGGACCCAACATCTCCCTTTGAGTTTCCAAAGTCTTCCCTAGCTAAAAAGGAAATATAATTTCCCCTTCAAGTTCTGGCCCTGTCTTAAGTCTTTTTTCTACTTGGAGATAACCTTCCAAAAATAGATGACCAAAGAATTCTTGGTTAAACACCTAAAAAATCCCAGCAACACGGTTTAGTTAGGAATGGAGAAGAAAAGTTCAAACCATTAATAAAAATGAGAAAGAACAGGGATTTAAATTTATTTTCAACTAGAGCTGTACAATATATTGCAAAGTGGGAATGTGTGATATGGCATAAAATTCATATCATGATATCTTTCATACGGTGGCAGTAACAACATATATCACTATGTTTTTGGCATAAAATATACAATAGAAACAAAAAAATACTATTTGAGTGGAATGTATATATTTGTGTTAACTTTTTTTAGATATAGTGGATGGATAGTTATTGTGAGTGTTATTTGTGTGTAACTGTTTTGTGTTATGCTGGTATTTATTATTGTCAGGTCGACCTTACAAAATCTAATTTTAAGCGAGACCCAGCGATGAAAGGCAGCAGCATAACCTCATGGTGACTACCTAGTTAAATCAAAGTTAAATAAATACATGAAAAAACATCTTTCTATAGAAACACTAACTTTAACGTAAAGGATGTCTGTAATGGACAGCTGATGTGTTTGTGACACCAAGAGCACTACAAATATAAATTCTCAGAAAATATTTTCTAGAGTTTATATTTTTCAAATGGTTTGACAAAAAGCTACCTACAAAATGAATGAGGTTTTGGAATGAAATTAGTAGTAGTATTATCTATATTCAGAGATCTACAAACATTAACATGAAAACATGCTGTAATTATAGAAGCAGCATTTTTGCATCGATGTTTAAATAAACAAACAACCCTAGATTAGGTCTATTATACTACGTATAATAGACTTGTGTGACCATAAATCATTTCTCCCAGAATGTCACACTGACTTAGGTCTACAGCATGTACTATACAAAAAAAAATTAATTAAATCTATCAAACTGTTTTTTAATAGCATCTGATTGGCAAGCCGTCTTGGGACAGTTGGCAAATGGGCGGGCAGCGGAGGAGTTTAGAGGTGCTAAAGTTCAGGCAGGAGCGACGCAGCACCCTGTGTCCTGCCAACAGCCCTACAGTGGCGCAAATCCTGACTAAGTTGTTGACCCGTGGCCCCCACCTGCCTTGACCATGTATTATAAGGAGGGAGGGGGGCATCACTTTCCTTCCTAAGCTGCCTTCCACACCAGAAGGCTTTTGACTCATGCCCATCTGTCTTGGTAGTACATACATTAAGTGAAAGCCAAGATACTGGCAACCTGTCCAATTCATGAGTGCCTTGTTATGTGAAGTGTGAACACGATCTCAGCAACCATTCAGTAGGGAGAAAAATTATCAGTTATGAGGTCAATCCACACGGTTCACTTCAAGTTGCAATAACACGTGAGGAACAATTATGACGTAAATATTTAGGGAATTATTTTTAAGCTTAATTATTGTTATTTCCTCACTCAATTAAACAAAATACCAATACAGTAAACAATAAAGTTTTCAATAATTGGCAATCACACGTTCTTACACATGAGAAGAGCAGAATTAAAAGGCCTGAGAAACACTCAACATTGTGAGTTTGAAGCCCTTTGCCATTATTAGATTAAGTAGACGGCTGAAATTCAGATGTGTTCCAATCACTTGCAAATCACTTGCAGTGTGGATGGACAGTCTAGATTCAGTTTAGTCATAGATCACACATTTGCCTACAGACTGAGCACATTCTGGGTCATTTTTAGCATGACAATACATCAGTGGGTGAAATATTGTATTAGAAATGATGGTAACAAATTTAAAAATATATATTTATTACTTAAATTAAAAAAAAAAACTTTTCTGAAATAATTTCAGTTTCAAACATGTTTTTAAAGAAACGTTTTCTTCAGACAGGCATTTACCCCAAAACACTCAACTGCCCCTTCCTCCCCAGGAGTGCTACTGACTGTTTTCGCAGGTTCTTTAACAAGGTAAGAGACATGTTCTCAAAATCTCTCAGCTTATCTTTTAAGATGAATCTGACTCTCCACAAAAGGAGAGTGTCTGTCAGATCTGCTCGCCAATGTTTGATGGAAAGCACCTCTTCTTTTCCCAGTAAAGGATTCATTTTTTCGCAATTATAACACCACAGGCTAGAAGGCGCCGTTGTGCTACATTGAGTTCCATTAACTTATCAGATATTCCCAGAGTGATCAGAATTAGATTTGTCACCACCTGAACGTCCAGTATCATGAAAAGGAAAGAGAATATATCACATGAGAACTCTTGAAGTTCAGGACAACTGCATAGCTGATAAGAGTATTCTCAATGGATTCGCACTTCTCACACAAGGGTGAGGCTTCTGGGAACATGCTATGCATCATAATCTTTGAATAGTGTAACCTGTATAAAAACCTAAATTGTATAAAGCGGTGCCGGGCATCAATAGAACACTCATGAATATATTCTAGGCTTTTTTGCACACACCAAGCTCCTTTTCCCTATTGTCCTTTATATTGGCAATTTTGGTAAGGCTTAGATATTGTAATGTCTCGTTAAGTTGGGAGACAATGAAATTGGTACAACCCTCTCAAAGTTGAGAAGGTGTTTTCGCAAAGTTCCTAATCTGCAGATACTTACAGAAATCAGGGGTGCACCAATTTATCAGCCAGTAAATTTCCATAATATTGTGATATCAGAAATATTTGCCAATATTTGCAGGTAAAGCCAACCTTATCTACCTAAAAAAAGACTTAAAAATCAACCCCTGACTTCTTCTGCTTTACCGTGACAGCTTTGACTAGTAGACCAGCCCACCAGGTCATAACTGCAGGTTTTCAATTAATAATACTCACCACTGTTGCTAACTCAGAAACTTTCTTGCTATATTTAGCAAGATTTGTTTCAGACAAAAAAATTGTATTGGTCAAAATTGGAATCAGCAGTTCAGGCTATTTAAAGATCAGTAATCGGTGATTGGACAGAAAACTGCAATCGGTGCACCGTGGACAGAAGAGGGTAAATTACATTTCAGTTTGCGTTATTTGAATTATTTTAAGAAAAGCTTATATTGTGATAAATTTGTCTGTCATTTTGCACAGTTCTATCTTTTATTGTCAACAAAATCTCCAAGGAATTTTTTATGACATCTTGCTAAATGCAATAAAAAAAAAAATATTTAAAGGCAAAAGAAGTTCAAAGTGGTACTAATAAAGTGATCCATGTATGAAAGACACAAAGACACTTTAACGGATAATGAAGGTGTGAACGTACCTGAGCTGGCTGGACATCTAAGTAATGAAGCACTTCTTTAAGCATGACAGGCATGTGAGGAGGCTTTTCAGCAGAAACACAAGAGAGTCCATCAGACCTATCCCGAAAACCAGGGCCAGAAGACAAACCAGCGGTGGCAGAATGCAGCCTCAACATTAATGACCTCCATGCTCTGCGTGCTGCCGGGTTTGTTTTCCATATCATTATATTGCCGATAAAAAGCATGTTCTTGTAATGACCTGTGGAGAAACAACAGCAAGTTATGCTAATTTAATGTACTATTCCAGGTTTGTGGCTATGAAAAATAAATAGTAGTTTAGTCTGACACGGGTGTTTTATTGTCCCTATTGCCATTCATTCTGCAACTTTCTCCAAATCTGCTGCTAACAAAGCAATGTGATGTCTCACACCTCATTGCTGCAATGTTGAATTTGCTGACAACAATTTGCCTTGCTTTGCAACTTGACAGGAACATAATTACTGTTATATTCTGACTTATATCCCACTGCGCTATGTATTATGGAGAAAAACTGTAAATGTTAAACACTTTTTGTTGGCTCAATTTTGGTATTTTTAGAAATACTTTCCACCACGATATACTGTAAGTCATAAAAACAGAAACTTGTATGTCACCAATAAGGTCTCTATAGTCCATCAAAACTAATTGATGGACTATAGAAAAGATTAAGCATGAAATGACGATAGAAAGACAAAAATGAGCAAGTTAACTCTCTGCTGCCCAATAACCCAACGAGAAGTGATGATGAGAAACAACAGAGAGGTTTTCTTAAAATGTGTGTATGGCAATGGATGGAGGAAATCACACTAAGTCAGTGACAACCTGTCACCGCTATTTAATGGTATTACACCAGTAGAAGATTAATATTATACATGTGCTTTACTGTAATAAACACCTAAAGATTCCCTGATTGCACAGCCTCACCGGTGTGTTACAGGTATTATTAGTCCATAACTGATGTGAAACTAGCCTGATAAACACCAGCCCCTTGGTGTTTGCTTCGCACAGAATGTCTGGACCCTCAGCTTTAAGAAAAGGAGCTGCTCTAAAACAGCACAGAAAATCAACGTCATCATTCACAACTTGTCTGTGAGCTGGTTGAAATTCAATTTGCGACATCAAGCTCAATGAGAAAAATCCCAGACAGAGCACCAAAGGGAGATGAGAATTTAGCAGAGCTGCATAAGTCCTCTCAAAACAAGTAAATTCACAAAAAGACAGAATATAAAATATCTAAATATAGAACAAGTAAAAATACTATATAGAAAGGGCAACATTTCAACATAAACACTGAATAGTGATTAAAAAATTGTGCACTACACACATTGAGGACTACTCTACGTATCATTTACTTTATTCATTTTTTTTATTTATTTGATCATGCATTGTCACGTTTAAAATATTAAAAAGATAAAGTACAAAATCATATGGGGGGCACCACAGCCCATTTGTGCTCAGGGCATCCATAAGGCTAGCAATGGCACTGTAGATCCTGCTGCTTAGTTAGCTTTAGCCTCTCCGCTAAATGTGTCTGGCTCACATTCGCAACAAGACTGCAATGACCGACATGAAGACTAATACGGGGTGAAAGTGTAACCTGTGCAACCAAGCAAGCTGGCACTTTGAAGGAAAATATCATAGGGACAGGTAAAAAGAGGTTTCCATGTCCGCCTGGCACCAATCAATGGAGTAAAAATTGAAGTCGTGACAGTATATTAATACTCCTTACACGTTCACTGTACACTCTGTCCACTACTAAACAAACGGTAAACAGTATTTTACAGCACAGCATGTGAAACAGCTCGACTGTCACGCTGAAACGTGCCTCCAGATGAGAGAAGCTAAACTGCAGCTTACCGTAGTGGATCAAGCAGAAGCTCCACCCCCAGCAGCCTCAGCGTGACGTGCTCGTCACTGCTGGACCGCGCAGCGTCTTCACCCTGACAGCCAATCCTCGGCCACACAGGAAGAGAGCTCCTGTTTGAAAAATATTGGCGCTTGCTGCGCTAGCTGTCTCCAGCAACGCGTTGCTAACCACTTATATTTTCATGTGACAGCGACTTACTTTGATGAGATACAAAATTAAAAACATCTGTGGCATGACAGACAGCAATCGTTTATAACAGGTAAGGAAAAAAGAAATCCCCACGGAGAGTTTTCTGTGTGATGGCGACAACAAAGCTAACGTATTGTTAGAAAATACACGACGTTATCTGGCTTGTTAGCAGGTGTTTGTCAGCTGTGCTAAGAGACATTTATGCTTCTGTATTTAGATATGTAGATATTTAATGAATGCATTGGTACAGTATTGGTAATGGAAAAGCAGAACTTTTGTGTATCTTAATATCTGTAAAGTAACAAATGAATATATTTTACCGTTAGGAAGCTGTTATTATCTCGATATATTAATGTATTTCTGAAGTTACCGCAGCACGTTTATACCAACAGTCCCTAGTTTTCTTTGTTAATAATAAATTAATGACTATATGTGTATGTAGGCTAGAATTTGCACAATTATTCATATAACTTTTTTTTTTCCCTCAACCCAAATTCTTGAACATATAAAGGGGAAAAGGTATGTTGGGGGTTCTTTAAAGTAGTGGGTTTGTATCAGATGCTCATGAACTTCACGCATATTACGCTAAACTTTCCCTGATTTTTAATGAACAAAAATACTTTCAGTTAATGCTTTTATCTACTGAAAATGCAGGCAGTAGATAAGAGCTTCTGCCAGTTCTTGATTTTTTTTTTTTTTTTAGTATTTAATGAATGGAGCCTGAGCGTAAAAAAGTTTCAGCATTTGACCTGCAGATCACAAATCAAAGCTGATTTAAATCGCTGGCCAATGATTTGTGGATTTCTAACTTAGACTATTATTTAATCAGGAGGTTAAATTCTACAGGGTGAAACTCTCTTTTATAGAAAAAATGTGAAAATGGATTATCAAAAATGGTCATACTCAAAACACTTACAGCTTAAGTAAGCCAAGGATGACAAAAATGGCCACAAATACTGCAATCTGAAAAGATGGTTGGTATACTTTCAAATGAGTCAACATAAACAGTAAGAGCACCAACCAATGGCTGATTAATGACTATGCTGTTATTCAAAGGCTTATTTTTATTTTTGTTGTCTTGGTGTGACCTCATCTAAACATACCACAACTTGTTGAAGAATGGGTTTAGCCTGTACCTGGAAGGTTCAGTTTACAATATGTAATGCAAATCAATGTATTTATGCTGAGCTGTGAAATATATCTGACTTAAACGCAACATTTTTATCTTATTATGCTTTGCATTATCGAACGTAAAGAGATCAAATAAAGATGTCGGAGTAAAATTACATGCTCCCCTTTTTTTTGACAAAATCATTTTGAAAAAAAAAAATAGAGGTGACAATGTGTGTTAAAATTTCAAGCTCTATGTGTCCACATGTTGCATTCACTAAGCTACTATAAGGGTTTTATCAAGTTTTGTTTACAATTTTCTAAAAATATTTGTTAGCCTTGGTGGATTATCTTTGAATCATAATAAATCCAACTCTTTCCACAATAAACTAATAAATCAGTGCGGCTGCATTTATTACTCTGATTTAAGACCCATATACAGGTTGATACAGCTGACACAACCATAAATTTTTTTATTGGAAGGTTTTCATTGTCTCTGCTTGTGTCTTTGTTACAAGTTGGAGACTTATGTTGTTTAAGGAGCTTTGCAGTTAAAACCTTTACTTTGTTTTTAATGTTGCCAACTCAAGGTAACAGTTCAATGATAAGAAATTAAACGTCCTTGAAAATAAATTTATGCTGTAAATCGGTGAAAAAGATTTAAAAAAATAGCAGTTGTGTGTAAACAAAGATGGATTTATGTTCTGGACCATGTGATTGTTGATAACTGCACATCCAAATCAAAAGCTGCGATGGCTGTTATTCCTATTACCTTGTTTTGTTTTTAGTAGAAAAATTTGTGACAAGTCCACTGAAGAACTTTTTTCCTTTTTGTGTTGCAGCAGGATTCCATTAACAGCAGAAGGACCAAAATGGCAAATGACGTGTGTAGTCATGTAAAAGTCGTAGTTCGGGTTCGACCAACCAACGACAGCGAGAAGCGTGAAAACTGTCGTAATGTCGTCCAAGTTGTCGACAACCACATGCTTATTTTTGACCCCAAGGAGGAGGACATGTCATGTTTTGGGTCGCAAAGGGTTAGGAACAGAAACGTCAACAAGAGGGCGAACAAGGACCTGAAATTTGTTTTTGACCACGTCTTTGATGAGAATTCTACTCAACTGGACATTTTTGAGAACACCACTAAAGCAATACTGGATGGTGTAATGAATGGATTCAACTGCACAGGTAACTAATCTGGATACAAAATTATTGAATGTGTTAGGCTTCTTGTTTGATTCAGGTTCAGCAAAATCCCTATTAGTGTAAAATAGTGCAGCAACAGGAAGACTAAATTGATTCTAATGAAGTAACAGTAAAATTGGTTTGCAGTAAGAGGAAGCATGATTCAGACCTCACCTTTCCTGAATTTCTTTAATACTTTATAAGGTTCAGGTTCACTAAAAAGTCATGAACAGATTGTACCTGAACTACCTTCTAAATCCTGGGCTACAAGGTTTGCATTCTTTATGATTCTTTGGAATTGTTAGTTTGCATGTCCATTCCACGTAAGCCTGCGGTTCAGGGAAAATGCCAGAGAAAAAGTACACTGCAGGGAGCAAAGTGAGAGGGGAGTTCGTTCACTACAGCATCCAGTCACCATTCTCAGTTTGCTCCCTACAGACAATCGGTTCAATTTTTCCACCCCTCTGAAAAAAATGTTACAAAACTGTTTTTAAAGTCAGAATCAGTGACAAAACAAACTGAGCAAATCATATTTTTTGAAATTGTCATTGGGAACAACAAATGTCTTGCTAGATTTGTCTGTAGTTGTGTTGCTAACTCATTTTTATGAATCTGTGGTAAATATGGGTCCATGGAGGATTAAATTTAATGTTCACTACCTTGACTGAACTCTCTTTTCTTCTCAGTACAATGTATCTTTTAAGGTTACTTTTCTGAGCAGCTTTTGGATGTAGAACTCAGGCTATGTGTTAACAAGGTTCTTGCATAGTTTGAAATTATTATAGTTTTTCAATATCCGTTTTCTTTAAGTTGGATCCACTTGTTCAACCATCCATCTATGAACAATTCATACATTCAATTGTTCATAATACATCCTTTATTCTAGTATTTTTCATCCATGCATTCTGTCAACCATCCATCTTGCTGTTAGTCCATAAATCCCTTTCTTCTTTCATCCATCTATCTATCAATAACCCATCAATCTGTTCATTCATCCATAAATGTGCATCCATTCATCTTTCCATTCATGTGAATACCACAGATTCACCCTTATTTTCCATCCATTCATCTTTTTATTTACATACCTTTCTGTTTATCCATCTTCTTTATCCCCAGTTTTTTTTTTAGGGTTTTGTTTTTGTACCCAGACTTCAGTAGAAATATCTCCCAAAAATTATGAAATTAGCTGAAAACAAGTTAGATGTCTGAAAACTTGAATTTGGAAAAGTAGCAAAATTCTACATAAAAAAATTTGTTCAGGCAGCATTTTAAGGCCTGGTTGTCGGTTCTGAAGCCATTGTTTACAAATTTAAGTTGTTGCCATCTGTTATCTGTTTAACATGTTAAAAAAAGCAAAGGTTGTTGTAAACAGGAAAGAAACAGTAAACCATATACATATTTGATCGGTTGAGATTTATTTATCACAATCTAGCATTCTTGCGCTTTGTCTGCATTATTGTATGCAGACATACTGTATTAAAATAAATGCTGTTTCAAAAAGTATTCATTTAATGTTTATATCATTAAACACTTAAATTCCTGTCATTTGATTGAAGTTTGTAGACTGCATTTTGTGTATTTTCACAGTATATGTTCTTTTAAAATTAGTGTGTTTGTGTACCCTTTTCCTTTGTAATAAGTTTCCTTTTTTTGGCCACAGTATTTGCGTATGGTGCTACCGGAGCTGGAAAGACCCATACCATGCTGGGTTCACAAAATGACCCTGGAGTCATGTACCGCACAATGAAAGAACTGTTCAAACGGATGGATGATGCCAAGGAGGAGAAAGAATTTACTCTTGCATTTTCATATCTTGAGGTATTTTCTAAGTATGTATTTTGTGTAGAATGGATGATTTATTTTTAACCTGGTTACTTTGTGTCTAACAGCATTTCTTACATTACTCCTCCATATTTGTCTACTTTCATTTTCAATGAAAAACTATTGTGTTCAGACCTGCATTTCCTATTTTTGTCCTGAGGTGACTCTCGGTTGTTGAAGCTTGCCCTTGACACTTAACTATGTTTTTGTTGGTTCACAGGTTTACAATGAACAGATCAGAGACTTGTTGGCTAATGTCGGGCCTCTTGCTGTCAGAGAGGACAGCTCCAAAGGAGTAGTGGTTCAGGGCCTCACACTTCATAAGGTTTGTCAGATACAACATTGAGCCTTCTTGTTATTGTATTCCATTTTATTCACGTGGTATAATTCTGCTCCTATAGTTCTACTAAATAACGTAATGTCTCTATACATTTAACAATAAATAAACTGCTCTTTAAAGACTTTCTTCCGATATTAATTGTTTCTCACATTTAATCTAAAGTTGGTGTACCTTACTCATTTGCAGCACATTTTAGACGTTTCACCATTTTTCACCTGATCCATCACCCTCATGCTGAAAAATCTTCCTGTTGCTGTTTTACAGCCCAAGTCTGCAGAGCACATTCTTGAGGCCTTGGATTCTGGCAATCGAAACAGGACACAACACCCAACTGATATGAATGCCACTTCTTCTCGCTCTCATGCTGTATTTCAGGTATTTTAATCTTGTAAAAAACATAAAAAGATTTTGCATATTTTTTTTTTGTTACTTTTAACAGAAATAAATAATAATGATAATAAAAAAAACATTACAATTACCTACAAAGTAACCAAATAACTTTATCCACCTTTGAATGTATACAAAATAGGTACTTAAAGAATCTTTTGCTGGTAGAAACTTAAAACATACATTCCTTTTAAGCTGACACTTTTGTTTACAATTTCTCAGATATATTTGAGGCAGCAAGACAAAACAGCCAGTCTAAACCCTAATGTCTGCATAGCCAAAATGAGCCTGATTGACCTGGCTGGCTCAGAGAGGGCGAGCGCCACCAATGCCAAGGGAGCACGCCTACGAGAAGGTGCTAATATTAACCGCTCCCTTCTGGCCCTGGGAAATGTTATCAACGCTCTTGCAGACCCAAAGGTGAGCTTGTGTTTCCTCATATCTTCATTAATTACCAAACAGGTCAAAAAACAACATAATAACCACATTAAAATTTTGTCTAGTTGATCACCCTAACACTTGTGAAACTCTCAATAAAAGATGGCGAGCACATTGTTTACACAAGATACAATGTTGTTTCTTAGACATGGAACCTGGGAAGGGCAAAGTCAACTGAGTATTTGGGTATTATTTCATTCCAGTTGCATACATTAACCTGTCAAGCAGTCTTCTCATTTTACACACCAGTCTCAAGAGACACGACACAAGAAGGCAGCATGCATTTAGGAAATGCTGTGCAAACCTACCATGGCCATGTTGAAATGCAATCCATCTTCAACAGGCTTCTCCTTCATTCTTTGGGTTGAGTCTGTCTTCTTTCATCAGCATTGTTAAGTTGCTGCTGTACTTCACTCATATTTTTTTAAGAGTTGCGGTCATGGATACATTCTTAACTCACCACAACTTTGCCACCCTGTTGCTGATGGTTATTGGTCCAAAGAAATTCACGTTGCGGTCAATGTTTAGAGGAAAGAATGTCTTTACCCGCTTCTTGACTGACATGCCATTCATTTGAGAGAGCTGAAGAATGTCCGCTCGATTCTGTTTGGGCTCTTGTCATCTTCATATTATGCTGTATGTACAGAGATTCTGTTGTAAGTTGTTTGCCTTAGGCAATGGCCATACTTTTGTCAAGCCATCTGACAAACCACTTCATTTCTCCAGCTTGTCCTTTAGTCAAACCCAGAGTTTTACATCTACCAAAAATGTGCCCTATTCAGTAAAAGTGAGGCCTTTCTAAAAGGGTGTGCATGTTGTTTTCAATAATGCTAAATCACTCCTCTAATTGTTCTGGTCTTTAATATGGGTAGAAAAAGTTTTCCATGCTCCAGCTGTGCAATAATTGTGGTTTACAGCTGGAACAGATGACATTTGTTAAAATCATGTAGTGTTTTGACAGCAAAAACAAAGGATGCGTCTTTTGGGATTTGTTAAAGCTTTTTGACATTAAAGCCATGCTTGGTGGCGGCAGGCATGTTTCTGTTTAAGATTAACATTCTAGATGTTTCAATAAAATTCAGCACTGGTGGGCTAATAAAAGCTGTACTGCGTTAAGCAGTCACAACAAGGGCTTAGTCATCTATGGAATGTCTTAAATGTACTTGTGCTGCACTGATCCCAGAAACAATGCTATTTACTTTTTGACACTTAATATAGAATGACAGTGACAGTCTGCTTTTGTTAAAAGTGGATATTTTCTCACATTTATTCTGAAACTCTGCAAACCTAACAAAAGTTCCAGCTGTGGTCTTTCAGGTCAGATGTAGATGGTTCTTTTTCTGTGATATTCTAAATCGTGAATTTTTGCAGTCCTGGTGTCACTGACAGTGTGACTCACCGAAGCAGTTGTAGTTGATCTAATGCCATTACTATTGGCTGAGTTGTGTTCACAAACTGCTGCAGAGACTCAATCTTGAAATTGTACACTCTGTACTAAATTGTGTTTCCAGTTAGGTTTATTGGTTCCCACCATACAGCTCAATGTAACAATGCCTTTCTTCCGGTTAAAGTGGAGAAACAACATGAAGACACACTTCATATGTATGAGTTCACTTTTTTTTTTTTGTTTTGATTTATGTCTTGTTTGACAAGAGTAGTGGATTCCTGGGTTCTGTATTTGTTCTTGTCAAACATTTATTTGATATATTTTCTAAGTGAACACAGTGAAACCTCAGTGGTTTCTCAGGTTTTGGTTTTTTTTTTTTTCAGTTTCTTCAATGCAGTCTAACTCAAGCATACATTGTGGGGCTAATACTCTTTTTTTTCCTGTTTGTTTCAGAGTAAGAAGGCTCATATACCATATCGTGACAGCAAGCTGACAAGGCTACTTAAAGACTCCTTGGGGGGCAACTGCAGAACTGTTATGATTGCCAATGTTAGCCCATCATCCAAGTCCTACGATGACACCCAGAACACACTTAAATATGCCAACAGGGCCAAGGAGATAAAGTCCTCGGTCAGTGCTAAAGCTTTCACATAGTTAACTATGATATAATGGCAATGAATCTAGTAAATAAATCCATAAAATTCTTTGAAAACATTACATTTTTCTTTTCCAATGCTTGCCTTTCAGCTCAAGAGTAATGTTGTGAGTCTTGACAGTCACATCGGTCAATATGCTGTGATCTGTGAGAAGCAGCGGCAAGAGGTAAGGAGATCCCACCATCATGATTTGACATTTAATCAGTCAAATCGCCCTCATTTGTTTTGAATTAGGACATTTACAGTGATTTGTCCTTTGTCTCTGACTGTGTTTTCAATGTCTTGCATCTCTGAAGATTCTCCAGTTGAAGCAGAAACTAAAAAAATGTGAGGAGAAAAACGCAGTGCCTGGGGCTTCCAACATGATCTCTTCCCAGAAACAAGCGGAGTTCAAAAGGTAGGCATGTGGTCTGATTCCCAGTGAAACCTGCAACACGTCACTCTTTTTGGCTTGTCATAAATCCTTCAGGTCAACTCCAGTCATTGGTATGTAGACACCAATTCAAGTCAAAGGAGCTTGTTGGGCGTTTTGCCACTAGGGTAACTAAGGTGTTAGTACAGCAATTGATACACGAGCACTTATACCTGGAGAATGAAAATCTTATTTAATCATTGCAAATAAGAGGGTCAATTTTGGAAGATTACTTTTGAATCATTGAAGCAGTTAAAGAAAACTACCCAGGAGGCGGGTGAAGTAGAGGTTTTCCTGCTCTGCGTTTTATTCTCGCTCTTTCCCAAGCTTTTCCAAGTCTCAACAGGATACACAATCCTTACATCATGCTGTGATTCTGCCCCTGAGTTCCTTTAGCTTGGAAGAAAAAAAGGAGAGAAAAAAAATCTGACAACACAACGAGTTCACTATGTATAAATTGTCCTTGCAGTTCTGAAATTAACTTCTGCAGACTGAGGTTCTCACCCTGGCAGAGCAAAGCTTTTCAAGAAATAGATGGTGTGTTATTCAATGAGCAGCTCTACTTATTAATATTTTTAAAAATGTGTCTATAAAATTATTTATTTATGAAGTCATGTACATTGTCATTTCTCTCAGCAGAGTTAAGGGCCTTGTTTATCCTGGTTTTCCCTCAGTTATCACTGAAAGATGAAAACATCTGATTTCCTGAAGCAAATCACTGTGTATGTGTGTATAAACATGTTAATATATTTATTTATGTAATTTATGTTGTGCTATATAGTTGCATCTAAGTCCGTCAAAGGAATTTTCATCTGCTGGCAGGCCCAGGACTTACTGAAGCAAGTGTCAGAACTGATAGTCCCCCCTAAAGGCTCCTCAGCTGTTGTTATAACCTTGATAAATTCACATAACATTTATGAGAACTGCATATACTATATAGCCTCCTTGTTAAATATGATTTATAATATTTAAGCAGCTTGTTTGTGTTACTGTTATGAAATACTCCCACATGAACCTGACGGTTAGACCTCTTGGAAAATTGTTTCTTCCTGGAAAATGGTCCACCTCTGCTGATGACCTCATGCTGCCCTAGTGGGTATAACAAGTCACATTGATTTAAGACAAAACACACACAAAAGCTTTCAGTCGAAACCTTGCTGCCCACAAACTGGTGAACTGTTTCTTTTTTGCACCTCACCTCCTTTATAAATACAGGGTATATGTCCTTTTTTAAGTGTACTTCTTTTCAACACCCTTTAGAGGAAATTTTCTTTATAATTGTGTTTTAAGTTAAAACTGGAATATTAACCAGGACACGAATGAGAAGTTGAGATCTGTGATGCATAATTGTAATATTGTAAATCTTAGTGATATAGTGGTTAGTCATATAACCCCCAGGAATGCTGTTCAGTTTTATAGGTCCTGGAGAAGTATGAAATTTCCTTCTATCATTTTCTATGTCTGTATAAGTATGGAAAAAGAAAATGGTGTGGAAAAAGGCTTGAGTTTCTACACCTCTCTGACCTTATTTTCTTTCCTAAAAGTTACCATTTTGAATTTGTAAAAAGTGAAGGGATTATTATACTGTATTATATATTATATTATATTCAATAGTGCTGTTTATTTTTAACTTTGTGTCATTAAGATACTTCAATGTGTCCAAAGATAATTACACATTCATTTAGAAATGTTAAAAGGACCATTTTACTACTCTTTTGTCCTCAGACATTTTTTAGATCAGGGTGTGCAGAATCAGAAGTCAACCTCAGCACTGTTTTCTCTCTCTTTTACTTTATTTTCATTTATTTTATTATTATTAGGTTTTTGAGAACAGATACCTAAAATATGTTCAGAACTGACAAAATTTTAAAAAAAATTAATTTCTGCTTTGCAACACATTTAATTTTGAAATGGAAAATATGTAGGAAACCTGAATCAAATACTGCAGTGTATTTAATTGGGAGGCCAACACAAAGAATTGTGAAGTGGGATGTAAACGATGCACAGTTAAGAGAAAAGTGTGGTATGCATTTGTGATTTTCTACTTTCAGCTGATAGTTTAAAGAATCTTCTATTAGATTAGAGCTGTACAAATTTTTACCTAAATTTGCTTTAAACGTTTTTGTACAACTTTATCACTGACTGGTCTGGTGACTTTCTTGGTTTATGTTAAGCTGGTCTTTACTGATATTCTTCAACAATTCTTTTAGGAATTCTCAAACCAGCGTTGGTAAACAGCATACTCTGTTTAGCAATAAGGTTTTTATTTTTTGAGTCAGTACAGTGGATTTTATTTTGAAGAATTGCTGTAACTGGGACAAAACTCATGTGCTTTCCACTTTTTTTTTTTTTTTTTTTTTTTTTTTTTTTTTTTTTTTTTTTTTTTTTTTGCTTTTTACAGAAACATGTGAAAACTATGTAACTCTTTCTTTAGGCTTCACAGTTACGCCTTTCTTTATTTTGATCTGCTCAATGAAATACATTAAACTTTGGATGTAAAATGAGGCTTTAAGATAAATAAAGATTTATATTTGCTACAAAGTTTATATTTATGATTAATAGAAACGGATACATATTCAGTGTTTAATTGATTCTATTGGTTCCAGTGTACTTTTTTTAGACAAGCATGTCTTATCTTGGATTAATGACAGCTGTGCTCAGAGGCCAGAGGATCAGGTTGAAAACTGTTGCAATGGACCGTTTAGAAAGCAAATGCAGTTTAATTCGGATCTTCCTTTTTTCATTTCCTGTCTGCCACGATTATGCAGCCGGGAATGAACGAATGTAGAGTTTTAATCTTGAACAGTTGTGTCCTTTTTTTCAGTACAAATGATACACATTTATTTTCCTTAAATCACACCAGCCAGATCTTATCATCTTATCTGACTGTCTGTAAGGCATAAAGTGGCATCTGTCGGGGTATTTGGGTTGGAGGCGGGGGTATGAGGGGAAAAGCTGAATGAGTCTCTCTCCCACACACTTCATTCACTGGCATCAGAATTCACAACTCGCACAGAAAGAGGCTCTGAATAGAGGCTGCACGCTTCTCACGCTATTAAAAATTCAACAGTCTAGCAAGGCCACGGCGTCTCCTACGTCACTAGAGTTACATTGAAGAGTGCAGTCACATTTCAGCGACAGCTCTCCAGCCTTATTTACCTGCATGCCTCTCCTGCCTTTTATGCCGTCTTTACTCAACTAGACAGCATCCAATCAGAGCATCAGCTCACCTCTATTTCAGGAATACATATGTGCATCATAAAGCTAAGAATATCCAACTTGCTCAATTTGAACACAAGTGGCATATTCAAGAGGCTGCAGACAAGGAGTTTCTTAGTTTGCCGTCAGATGTACTAAAATGTTTAGTCATCCAGTGATGTGATATTTGTGCAGCATTGCTAAGTTTTCACTTAGCCAATTTAGATATGCTTAAATAATAACATTTGATTTATATTTGGGGGAAAGTTGACAAGTAATTTATGCAGTTTCCAAAGAGCTTGCTACACAGTAGGATGGACTCTGCATTAGCTATACTGCTCCACAATCTCACACCCCCATTGTCCTTTACCTATAAAGGACTCAGTCATGCTAACAATAATCGTCCCGAGCCAGGAATAACATTCATACTGACTTAAACAGATACCACCCAACATTAAACATGGCTATTCACAGCTGGCATTAAGATCTGAGCTAAATGATCCACTCGACATCCAAATTTGTTTTCTGTCTTTTTTGTACAACCCTTAATGAATTCAGTCTCTTGTGCTACGTCATTTACAAATGAATATGGTTTAGTTAGGTTGCAAAATTCAACTGCAGCAATCAAGCTCAATGAGAGAAATCCCAAATGGAGCACTGGAGGGAAATGAGAATCAAGCAGAATTGAATTGGCCAGACTTGCAGAACACCTTAACCCAAGGGTGTCAAACTCCAGTCCTCAAGGGCCAGTGTGCTACAGTTTTTAGATGTGCCACAGGTACAAAACACTGATGAAATGACTTAATTACCTCCTTCTTGTGTACATAAGTTCTCCAGAGCCTTGCTGATGACCGATTTATTGTATTCGGGTGTGGTGCAGCAGAGGCATATCTAAAGGTTGCAGGGCAGTGGCCTTCCAGGACTGGAGTTTGACACCTGTGCCTTAACCCCTTCCTAAATCATTTTCTGCAGCATTAAATAACAAGCATCACCAAAATTATATTACTGGATAAAGAACCTAAGTGAATGGCATTTGCAGAATTAGCTAATGTTTATTGCAATCCAAGCAGTTCTTTGAGATTCTGATATTTTATGCATTTTTGAGATAATTTGCTACGTATTATGCAGCTCTATCAGAAGCCATCAGCTCTGCTACTAAACACTTTTACTACACGTATAACCTAAAATGTTGAGGCTTGAGGTGATTTGAATTCATGTTACAAAGCTAATGCAGATAGAAGTATTCCAGTCTGTCTCCAAAAGCACCCTGCAGCATGCCATTTCAGTCCATTTTGTGTGTTCACATATGTATTTAAAACCCTACAGACTTAATCACATTGCACAGATATTGTTGCAGGATCTGATCGCTGCTTAAGAAGTTTTTCCAATGTTTTCTGTCCTTTTAGGTATATTAATAATGGTAATGCGCCACAAGGATTTTAGATGCTATGTAATTACTGCCAGTCTCTCAAAAGTAGAGTTAAATGATCAACTTTGTTGCCCCATCAGTAAAAATTAAGTGCTACAGCTTCAAAAGTAGATTTATTGGATGTTGATCACTGGCCAAATACAATATAATAACTTTTAGTTTTGAGCCTTTTCTGATCCATGTACCAGGCTGTTTGCTCACATTTCTTTCTTACATTTGTTAAAATCTTTGATCTAAATCTAAAGCATGATAGAAACTGTTGGTGGTAAACCATTTTTTAAAGTTTGGTAAGAAGCAAAACTTTGTAAAGTAAGTAAAAATAAACTCTCATTCCTCTAGAGTGTCAGAAGCTCTGCAGAGCATCTTCTCCAGCCGTGCTCAAATCAGGCGAGAGCAGCTGGATCTAGAGCGGCAACTGAAGGCGAATGAGCTGCGGCAGCGCTACTGTGAGGAGGATAACCTGCAGGTCCGACATTTCTGTGCCAAAGAAAAGATGGAGAAGGTAACTGATGCACACACTGCGTGATCTTTTTGGATTCCAAACTGCGAAGTCATCATTTCAGTTTTCTGTTCTGTTAGCCTCTTAATTGACTATACTTCGGGAAAAAGGTAACTGTTCATCAGTTTTTAGGTCTCTTCTTATGTTTGTAAGAATTACAAAGTTTTATGCCAATATTTACTTTAAATTATTTTCTTGAGTGTTGCTTTTTTTTTTTTTTTTAAGAATAAACAAATACCTTAATCTCTAATTCTGTATTGGCCTGATTGCATAATATGTACATTTGTCAAAAGAAGTTTAAAAAAAAAAAGTTTTACGTTTTCCACAGGCCACTTGTAAGCATGAGCGCAAGCTTGCCAGCTTACGCACTCAGCACCAGCACATATCAAAACGTCTGAAGGAGACAGAGATACGTTTTCTAGAAAATGATGGCTTGCTTCACCGAGTTGAAAATGAGATCAAGTTGCTGAAGTCAAATGATCAAACCTCAGAGGTGAGTAACACTCTTTAACTCATTAACATCTGGTAATACTGGAAACAGTAACAAAGTTCTTTGTGACAAATCAATCAATCAATTAAATTTTATTTGTATAGCACATTTCAGCAGCAAGGCATTTCAAAGTGCTTTACATCATAAACACAAAAACACAAAGTCATGCAACACAGAATAAACAATACATTGTTCCATCATTAAATTTTGAATTGATTACGTTTCAAATACAATTCTAAACAGGTGTGTTTTTTGTCGAGATTTAAAGGAAGTCAGGCTTTCTGCTGTTTTACAGTTTTCTGGTTCTTAGGACTTTCAACAGACTTTCATTAAACATCAAACAAAAATACAGATTTTATTCCTACTTCTGCAACAATTAAATGATTGCAGTTATTACAATTTACAACATGTATTATCTGTACAGTCTATTTTAATTTGGATGCACTGATTTGAAGAAAAATGTAGAATATACACCTACAATATTTAGGAGCTTTTTTTTCTAGTGTTTATTGCCCAGAATATTATACTTTTCTGCTCTGTAATAACACAAGTAGAGGCTCAGATAAAGAGATTAATTAACTGGGTTACCTGCTGAAGTAGCTAGCTTTCAGCCAGCTGACAGGCACTGTGAAGCAACTGGTCAGGGCTGGGCAGAACCCCTCAATCTGGCGCTTATTCTTTTATCTTATTAAAATGACTTTAAACTGTAGGAACAGCATCAGGACATACTTGCTTTCAGCAGACCAAATTGTTACCAAAATAAACTAGACTTTAACACTGAAAACCTGTTGAAGTCCATTTAAAACTTCTGTTTTATAAAAGCCAACAACAGGTAGAGTGACATTGGTGACAGAATGCTTGCAGGCTATTTTCAGCTATTCAGGAAAAACAGATTGCTGAAGGTAAGGGTGAGGCAAATTAAATGCGTAATTGCATAACTTGTAGACTGGATGAAATGTAGGAAGGCAAACGGACATGATTAGATACCAAGAAAACCGTAACAATGTAGGTCACATTTGTCAAAAAGCATGGCTTTCTGTTTTTTGTTTGTTTATTTTGGAGGGTAGGCTGTCTCACTGCTGGCATCGTGACCGTCTTTGTTTCCTTCCCATCTGTTCTCTCAGTAATTAGAAGCATGTTTATTTTATATCTCTAGCTCATTCGTGGATCAGTGAAGAGAATAAATCAATACCCTTTGCTCATCCTTCACGCAGCGGCCGGTTACCTAAAACCATGTCCATGTTATTTTTTTCTTCTTTATCCTTTCTTCCAGGAACTGACCCAGAACTATGACGCACCCAGCGGTCAAATGTTCTCTCTGCTGTTGCTTCGTAGTTTCTTTACGTCACGATGCTCTCTTTTCCTTTTTTCTCCCTTTCCTCCCATGCTCTGAACTGTCTACTTTTCTGATGAAACATGGATGAACACGGAACTTTTTGTCCTATCCTTCGCATAATGATCTCAATCCAACCTGTTCAGTCTCTTTCTGCCGTTAGAGAGTTTGTTCAGTCTCTTTTTGTTTGAAAGTTTGTGCTCTCTGAACTCACCTTTTTCTTTCTTTTTCAGGTGTTAGAGAAGGACTTGTATTGCCACAGACTAGAGCTGCAGGTGAATGATCTCAAGCAGCACATAAAGCAGATGGTTGAACTCACTTCGCTGCAGGATCAGGAGAATAAGCGCATGCAGAAGTAGGTTGACCGTTGACATGTCTGACCCGTTACTGTACAAAAGGAAAGTGCACTTATTTCAAATGTGTCTATCATTTTCTTTTAAATTCCAGAATGATAAACATCCTGCTGCCCGCTTACAGTCGGCAGTACACTGCACTACATGGTGTTGGCTTAGTCAGTCTGGCAGATGAGATGGAAAACCAAGAACTGGAGCACGTTGTGTTGAGGGAGAGAGGTGTGGTCTGGGCAGACCAGGAAGGGACGGGGCAGCAGGTGAAAACTGAAGAGATTGGTGACGACTCACTGGAGACATGTGGGGCGAGAAAAGTTAGGCTCCACAGTGCGCTGGCTCCTGTCCTGTCCTTCTCACATCTGCAATACCACCAGAGTAGCCCCTGCAGTAAGTCATCTTTTTTCTTTCTTTTTCTGTCTCTCTCTTATTTTCATATATGCATAAAAATCTATATTCTTATAAAATATAAGACTAAAGTATTTATTTGATGCACAATATGAGGAATATGGAAACTTTTGATCACTTTTTTCTGCTGCTGTTTCTATCAGTTGCATTATAAACTTTAATGGCAGATTGTGTCTCTATAACAGTTTAACTTAACAGAAAAACAGTAAGTATGCCTGTAATTAAATGATTAGGAAAGATAGAAGAATGTTTTTTCTCTGGTTCCTTTCAAGTAATTCATAAAGTTCCTCAGTTCTCCTCAAAAGAAGAGCTTTGATTACTGCAGATTTTTTGGACTGAGAAAATGACCCAAGTTACAAGAAGCATTCATCATCAATATATAATGTTCAGCACAACCAAAACATTTTCTCAAACTGAGTCCAGCATGTCAGCACAGATTCTGTCTTGGATGCAAATCCAAACAGCTGACAACGGTCTAGGTGCATCAGTGATTTATAAGGCAAATGTAACATAAGTATCAATAAAAAAATTTGTGAAATCTTTTCTGAATTTGTTAGCAGTGAGATCAGAAAAGGGTAAGGGTTTTCAGTAAATATGGATGTTATCTCTTCCATGACCAACATTAATATAAAAATCATCAGGTAGCGGAATGGAGGCAAAATCCAAGCAGTTAATGGATGGTTCTTGGGGAAAGTCATCAAAGAACTGCATACTATACAGTAGAAGTCTGCGGTCAAGTGAAAAGTGCTTACATGTTTTTGTAATTGCACTTTTATTTTAATTGCACTACTCAACAATAAACTAAATATCCACTGATTTGTGAAACAAATGAAGTAGTAATCATTATAAATCCAAAATATACATAAATATACACCTTCACATAAAAAGTTGAAGGTGTGCCTTTTGGAAAGAAAACAAGGTTTGGTTCAGTCTTTCTTTGAAAATCGTACGTGTAGTCAAAATCATTCCAGCACTTTGACACCCCATGCTGCAGGTTATTTCAAAAGTATTCAATGACATGGAGCTTGACTGGACAGCAACTGATGTTGAAATGTTTTGTTCGATAACCCATTCTACTTTTCCATACATTATAAGTTTGCTCATAAAGCCGGATTTGGGAGGAGCTCCACATGTTCCACAGATCATTTCCTTATGTTAGTTGCATGTTATGTGCACTGTAGTTTGCCAGTTTCCCATCAGAAATAGCTGGGCTATGACACAATTTACACAGTCCTGGCTGAAATGCAACAAAAAATAATTAAGACTCATTAGACCACCTATGTCTACTGCTGTTCAACTCAACAACCTCACAAATGTTTCAGTCAGTTAGTGTTCAGTGGTGTGCTCTCTGAGGAATAGCTCTCTCTTTAGTGCACATGCTAGTTTGGCTTTATGACTTACACCTCTGCCAGGTGCAAAAGCTTTGCCTTCCACTCATTTCGCCTTCATACTCTGCAGCTGTGGGACAGATGTTAAACTTTCTCTTTCGTTTGTTACCAACATTCTACTATAAAGACGTTACGCCTAGATCCGTGTTTCTCCATTGCAGTCCTTCTGGGACCACTGCCCTGCATTATTTTAGATGTTTCCCTTCTGCCATACACATGACTTGAATAACTGGGCGATTAATAAGCCTCTGCAGCACTCAAAGAAGGTCATGCAATTCTTTGAATCAGGTGTACTGGAACAGAGACACACCTAAAATATGCAGACCAGTGAGAGACACTGGTCTAGATCTATATTTTGTAATTAAAGAAACTTTTCCTAAGATCTGATTCAACAAACCAGCTGTACTGTTGTAAATAATGTTTTCAGCACGACCTGCTCATGTCACATCTGGATGTTTTACAATAGCTTTAAATATAAAAGTTGGCTTTGCAGTTAAAGAGTGAAATAGTGGCAGGTGTGTTTGGCTTTAGTCCAGAGCCTGGTGTGTTTTGTTGGAGCCATGAGACTGCATCTTTCAGTTTTCATTTTTAACTGTCATCCCTGCATGACCTAGCAGCACCAGCAGCTCATGACACACAAGATATGGCAGACAGTGGAGCATGAACTGAAGCTGGCCAGCAGTCCTTGCTGCAATAGTGGCTGTTGTTTGTTGAGAAGTAAAGGCTGCACCTGTCCCTCTGCTCCTGTGTTTGCTTGTTTTATTTGAAAGTCCTTCTTGTTGACTTTTAATTAAATTAAATGTCAGTACAACAAAGGATTCAGTGACATATGAATGGGGATATTAATCTGAGCCTGTTGTTTGTCATAGTTTAAACTTTAAGAGATAAGATGTTTTATTATGAACCAAAACCCCTAGCTATTAGGGGAGTTTTTTTTTTGTTGTCGACTTGACATTTCTCCTGTACCTCATGCTTCGGCTTTATCATCAAATTTAATTTTCTTAAACACACACGAGCCAGTTTCTGTTTACATTCACAGGGTCTAAGTAAAATTAAATGAACCTTTTTAAAGAGTTTACTCTAAATTGTGTTTGGATCATTTTATTGTAATGGAAATAATTTGTTGAATTAGTTTTTTTATTCTCTTCTCAGGTTCCGAGAGACTCAGTAAAAAAGCGTTATACTGCAGTGCAGCTCCGACTCTTAAAGGTAAATGGATTTTCTCTCTTCTGTTGCAAAACTTCTGTGGTTAGTAACCTCTGTACACATCTTAATCATCTGGCCCTCTCAATTATTCTTATTTACACTCCCCTTGTCACCTTTTAGTCTGCAAATACACATTAAACAACTGGTAAAACAGAGATCTGAAATCATAAATTATTATTAAAATGCAATATAACTTTGTAGTGGTTATTGGAAAGCCTAAAATGTCAATTATTCCTTTTCAAAGCTGTAAAGAAGTTGTTCAGAGTACTAAAACACACACTCACATACACTAAAAGTCATGCATGTAATATTTTTTGATTTATGACGGTGCTGTAGTCATTCTTTCCAGGCCAAAACTGGAATTGTGAAATTAAGTAAAAGCTCATGAGAAGTATTACATAGAGAACCTTTGAGAAGCTGTCGCAGAGAAAAGTTGTGAAATATTGCGTTCCAAGTGGTGGTAATGATATTTATGACAGATGGTCTATGTTTTATTGAGATATTTTGCAGGAAATGAAATATGAGCATGAAACATTTCTGCCAGTTGACCAGAGTTTCTTACATAGAAGAGAAATATGTACACTCTTGGGAGTTTGCCACATTCTCTAATAAAATTTGACAATTACTCATTGTTGCAATGTAATTCTGTCTTGTTTGTTTGTTTTTGTTTTGTTTTCTGGAGTGGTGGCACATCTCAATTTAGATTTTTGCTGTTTTAGTTTAAAATTAGTCTTAAAGATATTTTACAGTTCCAAGTTTCTTTCTTCTGATTGTTTAGCCACTTTATTGAAAAGTGGCTGGGTATTTTCTAATTCTTTCTCACCCCACGAGCCAAGACTTTGTATGGTGCTCCAAACTGGAGCCGGCCGGTGGTCATGTGATATTGCTTGCAATTCCCTATAGTCGCTTCAACAGCTGTCACTTTCTCACCAAGCTTCAACCTGATGTTCTGTGTCCCAGTCTTTTGTAGATCGACTCTGTCCTTGATTATTGTTGTCAGATGATTAGTGTATCAATGGTGATGGAGAGTTTTGAATTGAATAAACTGATTCTGTGCTCTACACACATAAAAAGTTACAATCAGGAATAGAGCTGCTCAGTGTATTGAATTATAGTTGTCGTCATGATATGAATGTGTACATGATCACAATAGCTTAGGACTGATGGATGCAATATCTGGTTGGTTCTTATGATTCCTGCCTGGGACGTGCATTGACTTTCTGCATGCAAATAACTTTCATGAACTGCCATCAGTGTGCGAATTTGATGTTTATTTCAGTTAACAAATTGCTTAAACTGGTGGAGCAATTATGATGCTGGAAAACAAGTGGAAGAGTGCGAAACCCATAGGTTGATCACTATCAGTATCTGAATTCCAATTATCAACATCCAAGTCAGCACTATTGGAGTTTTCTAATCTTGTTACAACGCTAGTCAGGACAATCTGGAAATAATATATTGATTTTCTGGTGAACCTGGACTCATGGCTACTCTGTCGGAACCAGGATTCTGGTTGTGTTGGACTGAATCAGATTTTATTTTAGTAACTGGTTTGCAAACCCCCTTTTTACTTTTGCTATGTGCTGCCCTTTTTTCAGAGATTTGGGTTGATATTCTGTCGCTCTGCATTGAAATGAAGCTATGATCAAATGTAGAGGTTGTCTTTTTGTTTATAAATAGCAAGCTCTGCTTTTGTAAACTATTTTGTCATTTAACGTGTCCAGTGTAATTAAATCAGAAGCTTTCTCTATTCATAAATATTTTAGTTAATTGTCTTAAAATTAAATTGCAAACTGCCCAGTTATGAACTCATTTATGGATTCTTGATTTGTCATAATTGGATCATTATTTCACTGAGCTACTAATATCACATATCTACTTACATATAAAGATTTATCACCTGTGTAACCATTTTCACTGGTGATGGTTGCTTCATTATCCAAACTCCTCCTGATTTTCATTCTGATGCCATTTTTCAGTGCCTCACTGCTTCCACAACGCCTGATGGTCACTGCACCATGTTATGAGAAATGGCTCCACCCTGCACCTTGCAAAGCCAATCATATTTCAGTGGTTTTAGTGAGGCTTGTGGTTTTGAAAGAACATTAACTCTTCGTGGGGTGCATCACAAAAGCAAAGTCCTCAAATCTGATCACTGTGATGACAGCATTGCCTTATTTTAATGAAATAATCCTTACCTGATATTCTCTGTGAATTTTCATTCACCTGTCTCCCACAGCATCTGCTTTAGTTGTTTATTTTTAGATGATAATAAATCTTTTACTTTTTAAATTGTCTCATTTACCTCTTCCTGCTTCCATTTTAGTCATGCCTTTTGCTTCAAACACATTTAGTTTTTTGTTCTCTTACCCACTGCGTTTCTTTCATCCTATCCTCAAATGTTTTTCCTCTCTGTCTAGCATCTAACCCTCCCAATCCCTCTTGAGCTCCATTCATGAAAATGCAGATCCACAGCAGGGCTGGGAAAAACGTCAACATACGTAAACTCCCCTGCTCCACCAACCAGAAACGGCGCACTATAAAAAACAGGCAGCAGCAACCAGGCGACCCTAATTCAGTGCAGTTCCCACCAGAAATAGCAACTCATGCATGTATTAATCCCCTACTAGCCAAAAATATGTGATTGAAGAAACTCTGCTGCCATTTATTGCTGGGGACATCTCCTCTGCCACAGGAAAAGGGGTATTTATCACTGATTCCTCACACGGAGCTCTGTCTCAAGTATGACTCATGTTTGCTAAAAATTGCTTTCGATATTTGGGGAATGGTATAAATCAGTCGTTCACCTTTTGCATTTGTGTTTTCACTTCCTTCTTCCTATATGTGTTGGCATTTTTCTCTTTTTAGCCCTCTCTTCCTCCCCAGCACCCAACATGATGCAGGCATTGTGTTTAACCTATTTTTGCTCTGTAACCTTAACAACGTTTAGTTGCTGGATAGATGTTGCACAGAAACCTTAAGATTAAATCATGTGAAATAATGTTCGCCTTTACTACTTAGCTTTTTGTTTGGTTTTTTTTTTACTACAAATTTAAAACAAATCACTCCATCTTATCCAAATGTAATTTCTTGCAATAGTTCTGAATAACTATTTTACAAAAAAAATCAACTGTTTAAAAAGTTTAAAAACTTTATTTTCTTAAGTTTGGAAGGAAAAAAAAGTTGCTTGCCTTTAAATGCCCTGCTTCCTGATCCATTTTTAAAAAGCACTGCTTGTTAGATGAATAATGCATGTCATAGCCCTGTTCTGATATTTTAAAGTTTTTAGACAAAGGTGGAGCACCGTCATTTGAAATGACCTCATGTCAGTCTGACTTTAGTGATCCCATAGTGGCATAATGAAAGGGAAATGCTCCATTATTTCTTCATGGTTATATTTGAAATTCAACTCCTAAGCCCATTGTTGGCACTTTACTACTTATGACTGATTACAGATGTTATGTTATGTAATGGTGATGAACCATTACCAATTTTAGTGAAATTTGTTTGCACCCCATTCTTCTTTTTTCTTAAGTGATTTCATTTTCTTACCTGTTCAGAAAGCATAGTATGGTGGTATAGATCTGAACAACTAAGTAAGCTCATCATATTTTGCATGCATCTATTACTTAACAAATCTGTTATTCGTATTACTTTGGGTTCTTTTTTTAGATGGAGGAGATCTGCTGGGTAAGACTGGAGACAAGCCTCCAAAAGTGTCGATCAGGAGAAATCTCTCCACACTTCTCCCACCACAAAGTCCACAAAGCGTTGTCAAGTCCCAAGGATTTGAGGACGGCATGCTCCCACTCCAATGCACACCAGAACCTGCTCAGCTGCCACTTGGCTGCTCCAGCTCCATGGATCCAAACAAGACATTTGAAATCATTGAAAATGACGACCAGACTGCAAGCAATGCAACCATCATCCTAAGCTACGGCAGCCCGTGTCAAGCATCGGCGTCAGCGGACGTCTCAGGCTCCAGCCAGCTAAGACTTCCACACAAAGCAGTGGAGGGTGACCAGATTTCTGCCAAAAGGTTAGAAAATAATCAGCAGAGTTCCTATGTAGTATTGACAGGCGTAGAATTTGAATTCATTGTTTTCTAAGTCTTAATAATTATGAAAGGTAAGGAAATTCTATATTTTCCAACCTTATTTCCTATCCAGTTATCTAAATGTAGGCTCCTTTCTTCAGTTCTTCCTTCCATGTATTATTTCCTTCTCATATATTCATTCTGTCCTCCATCCCTTCTTTCTTCCTTGTGCCCTAAACTTATTTTCCCTAGTCTCTCCTTCTGTCCTTGTTTCTCTACTTCCTGGTCTGTACTTTCTCTCTTCCTCTATTGTCTTCTTCCTTCTGGCTTGTGCCCTCCTTTTGTTTTTGTCTCTTCCTATTTCCCTTGTGTTCTTGTGTCCAACATCCAACCTTCCTCCTTGTGGTCTCCCACCTTCTATGCATTATTTTCTACTTTTGTCCTTGTAACCATCCTTTTCCCCCCATGTTGCTATTCCGTCTTGTCCTTTTTTTTTCCCCTTGTGACCTCATCTTTCCTTACCTCCTTTCTTTTGTTCCCTTGTTCTTTCTGTCTCTCCTTCCAGTTTCTGTTTTGCTGGTTTCACATTTAAGTACTGCAGACTGTAGAGAAATCTGACAAATTCATAGTAAACGCTAGCGTTTTATTTTTTAAATTGTACTTGGTTTCATTTCTACGTGAGGAAAACCTTCAGTCATAGTTTTGTTGGGAGTTTTTTTTTTTTTTTGGGTAGCTGTTAAAGATAAACAGCTGTGACAACTTTTTAACAGCACGGCTTGGGAATCTGGTTGGACTGGAAAACAATAAGTAAAGACTGAGATTAAGATTAACATATCAGAAGACAGATTAAAGGACTGATCACTCTATAAATTAAAGCACAGACCATCTGGTCTGGTTTGGCATTATTTTTCACAATGATACAGGTTTGCAAAAGTAGAACAAGGCTACATGGCAGGATTTAGGGTTAGAAATGATCTACAAGAATGTCCTGTTTGGTTCTAATTATGCCCCCAAGATGTTAATATCAGTTCAAAATTGACACTGGGCTTTGTCCTTGTGACCAGATCATTTAGCTATGCATGTTAATGTCTGGTACGATCAGAGCCGTCCAGAGAAATGAGCAGCAGATGACGCTGCATAAAAAGGAGTCCCAGTTCAACTTTTAATATATCAAATAAATATTTTAAATATTATAATGACTGACTGAGATAAAACTCACTGTGACGTCTCAAGTGGTTTTTCCATCAAATGTTTCAAAGCTTAAATTATCTTCCTGGCAGACATCTGAATGTTTCCAAGCTGCAGTCTGTAGTGCAACCAAGTCATCCAAAAGAGGAAAATCCTCCAAACCTTATTCAAAACAAAGCTGAAACGAGAGTGCACACACTGGATATTCTCACCAGCCGTGGGTTTACATTCTGGAAGAGTTGGTGAAGAGGCTTAAATCTACTGAAAAGGGTGGCTCGTTCAAGTCTTCAGCTGGAAATGGCAAACTGACACAGGAATTATTGGATTGTTGTGGAGAAATTTGATCCTCGGCAAACTCGAAAACAGAACAAATGTTTTGCCTCAGAAGAAATGTTTTATTGCAAAAAGATGACAGAGAAGTGCACCACACAAACACATGGAACACTTTTAAAACTACCTTAAACTGGATGATTGGTTCTGTGAAAACAACTCAGTTCATTTTATTTATATAACACCAGTTCAGAATAAATGTCAGGCTAGTGACAATTATTGCCATTACATTTCAGTCAGAATTGGATATTTTTCAATTTCCAATGATGCTGAAAACACAGTAGATCATCTCATGCAGTGGAATTCAAGCAGGTGGACTGATTTATAGACAGTAACAATAGTAAGATTATTTAAATTATCTTATTTTTTCTGGTAGAAATCCAAATTAGCTTGCTAATTAGGCAGCTAACTCACTTACTGATATCTTAAAAACTGAATTTTGACATACAGTTTATTCTGTTTTCCAGACAGGAAACATATTGGTGCAAATCATAAACTGTTAAAATGTGAATAAACAGTTTTTTCTAGACGGATTTTCACACAGATTTATTCAACTTGGCTTTGTGGTGTTTATTGACGAAAACAGCAATATTAATATCTGATATTGGCCCAGATTTTCATATTGGTGCTTCCTCATCGAAAACATTTCATTCGTTGACATGCCTGATCCAATTTTTTACTACTGAAATCTCCAGCTGCAGTATGAAATGGGAAAGCATGCTGATCACATTTTAAGTGATGGTTTCTACAATATTGTTTTCAGTCAGTAGCATTGATACGAGCTTTTCTTCTGTAGACAAAATATCGTTCCTTTGCAAGAGACGAAACGAACCAACCCAACCTACATGGACATGACATCAGCTGCACAAGGAAAGCGTAAATTCAACCGGTAATTTTCCTCTTTTGTTTTTAGATGTAACTCCTGATGTAACCTGGATGTAAATCCTAAAGTTTTACCGAGTACTATTTCTGATATTTTTTTTGTCTTGTTAATTAAAGCAGCTTCAAAGAAGAGTTTCAGAATTTCTCTGTGCCGAAGCGGATAAAGAAAGAATCCTCTGTTGCACAGAGGCCTGTCAGAGTGCAACGACTCACTGGTAAGTGCCAGTAAAGAAAAGCACCATACACACTTAATATAACAATAGTGATTGACATAGTTACATATTACACTAATCACAAGTAGTAGTGTTGACATGCCCTGATTAGCCTATTCTCACTTTACTTTAAGGACTTTAATTAATTGCAGTCACTCAACACCTTCCAAAGGTTTAAAGAAAAAAAATAAGATTTATAGCTCACATTTTCAAATGTTTTCAGCCTTAGCAATTAATATTTTAGCAGTACAAATTGTAAACAATAGTTTTTTTGCATCTTCTGGAGGATGTAAAATATTCTGGTCACCTGCTGATTTCAATGGATGCATATTTAACTAATCGATCTTTGTATCATGTTTAAATTTATTTCTTCATTGACTAGTATTAGACTGTTTCTCAGATCCACTATCTCTGTATTTAAGCTTGTCTGTTAAATCATTAACTGCCTTTTTCTATTTCCTCAGGTTCAGAGAACAAGCCCCGCAGAGTAGTGAGGAGTGTTTCTGAGGGAAATCTCAGTGTGCTTGAACCTCAGAAACCCAAATCACTTTTCTATAAAACGTCCCAACAGATCAAACGGGTGGCCAAGCGGACGTGAACCATCACCTCGGTCTTACCATTTTTATTTGGACAGCTTTTGACTCGTCAAGCTTTTCCGTCCGTTGTTAATACAAATGTTCCGGGACGAAGTTGGCGTTCTGTTGTGTAGATTTGCTCCAGCAGGATTCTCTATGTGGTAGAAAACCTTACTTGATTGTAAATAAACACTGTAGATATTTTGCGCAGCTTAATGTTTTGACTTTTGGCTTTTTGGAAGTTTTTAGATCACATACACACACAAACAAAGCAAAAAGATGCCTCAGGGCAGATATTTTATGAACACTGTATTTTAAGCATGTCTTTAGAATAACTTCATTTTAGGGCAGCTTGTACAGATAAAACTGCTCTATTGGGAGCAGTTTGTATAGTTGTTTTTTTTATGTTGTACCAATAACAAATTGTGTTATTTTATGTTTCTTAATAAAACTGGTGTACATCAACCTGCATTTGATAAATCCATTCTAAAATATATTTGCTCTTCGTGTCATTACTGTTGCAAGTAAAGCCAGATTTTAAATGAATGCTCAATTAAAGGTGTCCCAGCGTCACGCATGTTCAGAGATTCAACATTTAATCTTAAATTTTAAAAGATAGCTGTAGTTTGGAGATTATTTATACATATGATTTAAATAAGTCACTGCATACAATAGAATCTCACTAGACTTCTTGATTCTTAGTGGCATTGTTTAGTTTGATAAAAGTTTTTCTTACTTTTTTTTTTGAAGGACGATTCTGGCCAATAGATTGTATCTTGGTCCCTTAATTCTGCTCTGTTAGTTTCTGAATGTGCTAAAGTAAAATGGTTTTTTCTAAAGTGTGAAGGGAGTTGTGTCTTGTAGCCTTGTGCTTTTGTTTCCGCTTCACAGAATACCAAATGCATGTCTGGCAATGGTTTTCTGGCATTGTGTATAGTTTACTCTTTTGTTTACCTAAGTTATGGCTTAAGAAAACTGAATTAAGAACAACTGATTAAAACAAATGCCCTGGTACTTGGAAAAAGGCTGAAATATAAATTCAGTAGTAGCATAAAAATCATCTGCTTCCCATTCTGCAGTAGCCAATAAAACCAATGCATTCCTTACATGTAGGAACATAGTCGACATGAGCTGCTTTCACATGTGATGAAGCACTAAGCAGATTTTTTTAAAAGTCAAACCTTTCAAGAGTTCATAGGGAGTCAAATTAGATAACTCTTGATAATTTTCTTAATATTCTGATGGTTGATTAACTTGGTTCTTGAACTTGAGTGGCTTGTCAGACTAGGACCAAGAACCAAGTGGACTTTTCCATGTTAAGTAAATTTAAATCTAAAAAAATTATTTTAATTATGACTTATAAAAAAAACGAAGAGGTTATTAATTAGAGTGCACCGATTGCAGTTTTCTGGCCAATTACCAATCTTTAAAAAGTCTCAACCTGATTCTGATTTTGGCCGATACTGATTTTATTCATTGACTAGTATTAGACTATGTCTCAGATCAGCCTCAAATGTTAAACCGTGAGGTGAATACTGTTGATGTTAAACGTGGAGACATGACCCTTTGGGTTTATCTTTCCATAAAACCTCTCTTGTCTGGGGAGTAAAAGAGGACAGCTGTTGCTTTTTAGTTAGATTGGCTTCACACGTAAACATCACGAGTATCCCAAAAGTAAGTTATTAAACTATTTTACTTGTGATTAAACCATGTTTTCTTTTCAGAGAATCATTTTTTTGCTGTTGTTCAATATTAGAAAGTGTCAAAAGAAAAAAAAAATTGGCCAAATGTCTGTAAATTCCTAGAAATTTACATGCAAAATTCTGGGTCTGGCACTGACAGCGTGGTTAATATGAATGTACTTGTGGTTCTTTAATGGGCTGTGTGGGACAGCCTTAAACAATAAAGCCCGGGAACTGCTGCTGAATGCCTCTTTTTTTTTTTAAAGCTGCATTTCCAAGTTATTTTTGGACTTGTCTTTTGTGTTGCATTTTTAGCCTGATCAAACGCGGTGAATCGCTGGGAACGAGCTCCTGTCAGGACTCTAAACTTAAAAAGCACGCTCAAAAAAGGGAAACAAAAAACACCTTGTGGATCTATTATGAGGGTGGGACCTCATTGCTCCGTCTGGAGAGAACTAGACTTGTCACTTTGAATTCAGTCTTGCAACTTTCAGTGGCACAGCGTTCACCGTGAGCTTTATTTTTAGCTCAGGAGCTCAATGCATATATCAGCACTGTACTGCGCAAGCACTGACACCCTCTCATGCTCTCATTCACAAGAATCTCTTCATTGTGTGTGTGTGTGTGTGCGTGTGTGTGTGTGTGTGTCAGAGAGGGGGAGCGAAAGAGATAAAGGGGAGGGAGTGTGTGCGCACACAGGGAAGGCAGGTCCTGGCTAAAGTTTATTAACTTTCTCCCAGCCAATGGGACGCAGTGTGCGTTTTCCTCGCTGACCAATCGGACGGGTCGAGGGGTTGGAGGTGGGTGTTGCTTAGCAACTGCAGGTAGAATCTCAGATCGTGTCGGACCCATTGATTTAGCTCGGCTCCCCGGGAGACGTAACATGCTACGTGTTGTCATTTGTTAGTTAAAAAAGAAAAGCTAAACGCAAAAAAAAAAAAAAAAAAAAAAAAAAACACTCCAGCGTAAATGCGTCACAAAGTTGTTTGTTCTATTTTTGTGTTTTGTGTGTATTTTGGTTTCGTTAGACAGATTAAAGTAACTTTAATGACACTTCAGCCTAAATATGGTGAAAGTTTTTCAGTATTCTCTGACTGAAGAAAACGTAACAAGTCTTTCTTTAGTTTTTTTTTTTTTTTTTTTTATCTTTTATGCTTCTTCAGGATGCATGCCTGCATGCAGAGACAAGGATGAGTGATGGCAGCCAAAAAAAACACCCTAAAACATTTCAAACCTGCTGACACACACAGACCCGTGGTTCCTTAGTTCACTGATTAAGAAAACCTTGGAAAATGACCCAAATTAAAACTCCTGATGTTTTAACAGATCCAGCATCTGCAAGCAGCCTTGATTTCAGCTTGACAAATAAGAGCACACTTCATGATCTTTTCCACAGTGTTCCCTCTTTTCCCCGCGGTGTGGCTGTGAACTTTTCATCCTCTTTCTAATAAGATGACCTGATATCATAAAGCGAAACGTCAGAGGAGAACAAACTGGTGGAGAGCCGGCTACTAGTACTCTGTGTTCCCTTTGCAACCACCGGCATCACTTGTTGGCTTCTGTCACACCTGTGTAAGTCAGGAGTTATTTGTGAACGTGGAAAAGATCAATTATGGTTTATGTCACTGCAAGTGAATTCTAAATGATAAATTATGCTATAAAATACTTCTTTTAGATATGTTTTACACGACTAGACATGATTTTAGGCATTTGGGTCGGATCTTGAATAACTCCCCAGGTCTTTCCCTCGAAAATCAAGCTCCAAACAAAAAATAAAATAAAAATAATTTCAAGTCACAGTGGAGCTGCCTCTGCCTGACATCCTGTCCCGTGATTCTCAATGCAAATATCCAAAAGAGAGGTTTATGGAAATCCAAGGTATCCAGCCTGGTTTGGCATGTAAAACAAAGCCGTGAGGATTGTTGTCTGCACCACCAACATTTGTATCAGTAAATCCCACCACTCTGAGAGGTTAAAGGATAAAAATAAATAAATAAATAAAAAACAAGTTTAGCTCAGTTGTCCACCAACCTGCAGCAGCAGCTCACACTCTGAGAGACGCTCAGTTTGAAAAGCAGTTTAAAGTAGCGACTCTGGACAAGGTAAGCCCTTCCAGCTTCCAACTTTGGATTTAAATAAGTGCAGACACAATTAGCTGATCAGTCAGAGTGCTTTCATTTTTACAAACTGTGCTGGCTTGTGTTTTCTTACTTTGGTTTTGTAAAATGCATTGGTTTAGACTGAACTGTGAATTTGGTTCATTTTTTTAATTTAAAGTATTTGAAGAGGTGCACCTGCTTTTGCCTGTGGAAAAAAACAACATCAAACAAACAAAAAACATCAGGTACTTCTGTAAGGCTGGTTGTCTGATTAAATAGGGAACATCAGCTACATAATGTGCAAGACGTCTCTGCAGGCTCTGAGTCAGTCTGCTCCTTCACAACTTTATTCAAAAATTTTGTAAAGGTAATATATTTATACAGCGCTGGCATTCTGGCCACTCAAAGCACTTCGCACAATAGCCACATTCATACAAGCACCTTGCCCAGGGACACACCTTAAGTCGCCCCTGTGCCTGTAAGCAAAACATTTCCTCTCTTTGTGCTCAAGTCTGGTGTAACGTTGTCCTTCAGACTACTGGTCATTTTGTGCATTTGCAGATCTGGTTGTTTTGGAGCCACATTGTCCAATGCCAGTTGCTGCTGTCTACTCTGGCACATTTTGTACCAAACGTGTGTCAATTTGTACCCATCAGGGGGACATTTCGTACCCCATTTTGATATCGGATGGTTTTAAAGGAGACTTAGGATGCTTCTTTGAACGAATTAGGATAGGCCTGTGGCCTACACAAAACATGTTTATTCCATTTTATTGTATTTATTTATTTATTTCTCGAGAGCGGTCTTGGTCTCCATATTTTTTTGATGGTCTGGTTTCAGGCGCTGAGGACTCGGGATTTTAGTTCAAGACCAGTGGAAATATCACCAGACTTACAGCGTACTGTCCAGTTTATTTGCTAACATGTTTGTTTGCATCCTGTTTTCACTGCATGCAAAACGCACCGATTAAAATCCGACCAATAACGTGACTTGCGTGTTTCTGTTAATCCTCCCGCCTTTTCGCTCGCACGCGGCGCTCCCGGACATGCGCAGTGGGTTTCTTTGAGCGGCGGAAGATGTCCGTCTCATCGTCGGTAGCAGAACTGCGCTGCATAAATCATAAGAAATCCGATGGCGACAGCTAATTCAGCAGCGCTTCGCTTTTACAGACGGTGGGGACTTCGTCTAACTTTTTTCGTCACTTAGAAAAGAAGCTCAAAGAAAGGTAAGCTCCGTTTAGGTGAGGTTAGCACAGCTAGCTGTGCAGAGACATAGGCATTTGTGATGATAAAGAGTCACTCACTGCGCTGAATTATTGTGCGCAGGTGTTCACTAACGTGCTGCATATATGGGACAACGCTGCGTCCAAAAGTCTGCAATATAGTGATGTGACATTCAGGAACTACCTGAGTCTTCTGAACGAAGAAGACAGGACTGGAGCCTCACTGAGAGCCGTTCTTTGTTCTTGGAAAGCTCTGCTACACTGCAGTAGCTGTCATTATTTTATTTAATTATATACATTGATATTTATTTAATTAGCCATGTGCTGCCTGTCTTCATGCAGTGGGAGAGAGGGTGAGAACAGTCATGGTGAGCGCCTTGTGCTTGGTTACTTCTTGCTTGTTGCTCTTTGGTCAGTGTTCATAGTTGAGCGTTGTTTACCGTCATGGTTGCTTAAATTGCTATGTTTAATGGTGCAGACAGTGGTGATTTCTGACACAAATGATATATGGGCAAATGCTCAGGGCGTTATCTCTTCAGATATGCTAAACAAAGAGTTTGTTCTGCTTTTACTATTGGTTAGTTTATTCAGCTCTAAGTATTTAATATCTAGGTGTTTCATGGGAATGTGAATCTTTCAGATCAATTTGATTCGCCCAGGTCCCTCTTGAAAATGAGATCCAGATCTCTACGGGGTTTACCTGGTTAAATAAAGGAAATCAAAGTCAAAGCTCCCGCAATCTCAGGCGGGGGCTTGAGCTTTTTACCCCGATGGGTAAAAAACTCCCATCAGCAGTCCCTGCTCTTAGCATTACAGAGGGTCTGTGTGCGGTTTTACAAGTTAACTTTTTTTTTCCATTTGTGGTTTCTGAAAATGATGGGACATCTGAGAGTGACATCTGCTTTGCTCTTCTTGATCTCTGGGCTGGGACTGCGGGAGAATTTTTACCTACAGATTGGCAATGAACATTAGAAGCAAAACTTTCCTTTTGGAGCCACATTCTCCAGTACCAATTGCCTCGTCTCTTTATTATGGTGGAGGAAAGACCTCTGACTTTATTTGATACAAGCGAAGCCTGGAGTTCTTTTGGATGTTGTTTGGGGTCTTTCGTAACCTCTTGAGTCGTTGCTTTTGCTCTTAGGATAATTTTGGTCGACCGGCCACTCCCTGTGTGGATATCAGCTTTGGTCCAGTGGTGTCCCAAAGCTTCGGAAATGGCTTTATAACCCAATCCTGACAGATAGATCTTGATTGCTGTCTTTATCTTTTATTGCTAAATTTCTTTTGATCTTGGCTTAATGTCTAACTTTTGAGAATTTTTTGAGTACTTCACTTTGTCAGGCAGGTATTTAAATGATGTCTTGATTGAAAACAGGTGCCAGTAGTCAGTCTTGGATGCGGCCAGAGACAGTAAACTGAGGCGAGATGAACCATACTTAAGTTTTAACAGGGTAGTAATCATTTTTTTAGGTTTCAGGTTTGAATTTTTTTTCTCTCCATTAATATTAAGCATTTAAAAACAAAAAAAAATATGTTTGCTTGTGTTGTCTTTAACTATATTTAAATTGGTTTTATGATCTGAAACACTGAAGTGCGATGAACATGCAAAGAAAATAGGAAAACCGGGAGGTGGCAAACATTTTTTCACACAACTGTATCCAAGGAAACTTGTCCTTTGCAGATTATAACCGAAATACAGAAAACCTCCTCTGCCAAGTTCAAATTGACTCATTACTGGTAGGAAACCCTTCCAAGTTAGAACATATGCAAAAAAAGTTCAATACTTAATAACCAGCACTAAGGTACAAAATGTTCAAGGAGTGAAATGAATGGCACTATCGCTGCCCAATTATTCAGAAAGTGCACCTCTGTTTCTTACATGCATAGTTTTTACAGTCTCAGATGTAATATTTTTGTTTCCACCTCTACCTGCATCTGACTCTGCAACATATATAGAGACAGATGTGACTGCAAATACCTCGCTCCTGTTATCAATACACAGCTGACTGCTGACAGGGCCTTGTGCGGGTGGTAATCGTGGGGGGGATGGGTAAGTTTCCTTTACCAGGTAATGTCTCCTGTTGTGAAACAATGTGACAGAAAATCAGTACGTCTGTGATGTCTCAGCAGTGTTTCTTTGCCCCTCTACATTCTCCTCAAGGAGCTCATCCAAAGCCCACCTCAAACATAGCGTATGTAGCCGGCGGATGACTCATCCTCGGGAGAAAGGAGCTGTATGGTGCAGGTAGCCTTGCAAATAAACATTTCACAATTTGCAGTGTCTACTCAAGTACTTTGCTGAGTTGAAGTCGGATCCATCAGACTGCAAACTCTGTGGGTTAAAATGCTCCCCTGTGTGTGTTGTATGTGGTGATTTTATTTCTAAAAGACAACACTTGGCAAGGCACATTCTTTGTCTTTTTTTTTTTATTGAAACAGCAAATTTGTCATCAATGCAGCAATTGCCATGGAGACAGGGTTAAGTCCCAAACCTGCTGCTGTTTTACACTGAAAGCTTATTACCACAACTTCCAGTAATCCACGAGCGGACGTGTGATTCCTCCTCCCGGTGGACGGCTAAGATTTGTAACTATGGTCACATTCAAATGACTCGTGATTCCTGGCAGTGGTTTGAACATAATTCCCATAAGAAGCTCAGTAAAAAAAAAAAACTCCCTTGGTTTCCCTTTTTTTTTCTGTCACACCTAAATATCTGAGATCAAACGTTATTATCAAAGAAAACCTAATTAGATACAAAGACCAATTTCAAATGCAGAATTTCATTTATGACCTGGAAAAGCAACTATCCAAACCAACACTGCCCTTAGTGAAAATATTCCCCATCTGTAGAATCAAGAAATCGTTTAATTAAAACCTATTGGACAGAATGAAGTAGAACGTCTCAAAGCAGGTTATTGTTGAAAATGAGAATTAACAATCAACTGACCTGATAAAATGATGGTAAATAAAAAAAAGACAAAACAATAAAATTTAATCAAAAAGTGTCCTGAAGACTCATTCAGGAGATCACAAATTAACATAGAACACATATTTATTTCTATCAACAATGAAAGCAGAAGAAATCTGTAAGGGGAAGAACTTATGTATTAGCTGGTCACCTTTTTTGAAGAAGTTTTTTTTTTTTTTTAATAAAAGATTCAAGTTGGAATATCAAGAATATAGTGGCTGTGTAATTTCAAAAATAAAAGTTGACATATTAATTACAAATAATTCTGTTTAATTCAAAAATAATGTTTTTGAATGTATTTTTTTTAAAACTCCATCTGCTTTAATATTCCAATTTATTGTATTTCCAATTGGGAACAAGTTGGAAATATGTTCTAGAAAAGTTGGAATGTTGAAATTGCTGCGTTCTTTCCAAGCAGGTTTGGTAAGCATTTTGATAGCCTACCTTAATCATTTTAACTACAATCTGAAAAGTGGGAATCAACAACATCCTCCAAGTGACCCTCAAACCTCATCATACTTTTATATTCCTGTTCAACACAATACATTTCTGCATAAATCTTCCATATATTGTCGAGTAAATTTACATAATTTTAAAACACACAGACCCAAAGCACTTTGGACATTCATCCTATCCATTCATACACAGATATGCATGTTGGTAAGCAAGTTGGAGTTAAGTGCCTTGCCCAAGGGCACATCAAACCATAACAGACAGAACTGGAATTGAACCTATAACTTTCCAATTGTAAGACAACAGTTCTACCACAATAAACAAAAAAAAGTGTTTTTTGTAGAACAAATGGGAGATTTATTTATTTATTTTTTTTTAATTATTAAAGATAAGTAAATATAACTACTGACTTGAATGGATGAATTAAAAAACCCCACTTAAAACGATATATTGTTGTTTAGGAATTTCTAATAAGACTGTGCAAACATTCAGAAACAAGTTCAAACCGTATTGGAGTTGCTTTGATATTCAGACACATTAGAGTGCACCTGTTGAGAAAATCCCTGTGGTCAGACACTCTCACAACAGTAGCAGTATGTTGCCACGTCTCACATTGTGTGCAGCATTTTGGACTGGTTCAATTCTGCCAACTTCTGTATTTGAACCTTAGCTGATTTTTCGTCTGTGATGTTACCATTCAGCTAGAAGTTGCTTGAGTAATTCAGTTAAGTGCAGAGCAAGATTCATGCTGACGACCAATGAAAAATACATGTGCTGACAAAAATACATATGCTCCATCTTTCTTTCTCCACTGTAATATCATGAGAAATCTTAATATTTCCACATGGCAGAGTTAGTTTGTATTAGGGAGTCCTCTGTTTTATTTTGGTGTAATTTTTTAAAAGTTGAGCTACAAAAAGTTGCATTGTTTACTTGGCTTCGCATATGAAGATTCTGCAAGTTTGAGGTATAAAATAACGCTTCATTTGTTTGATACATGCCAACAAGGCTGTACCTGAACTGTTTGGTATGTGGGGCTCTCTTGTTTTTGTTTTTTCAATCCCCTTCAGATACTTTGTGTGCATCATTAAGTAGATGTTATATAAAAAAAAATTATACAGAATAACTCCATTGCTAATCCATTGTTACAACACTTTTCCTGAATTATGTGAAGCTCAGGCAGAAACAAGTGTTTGTGGGCCTGTTTTTCTTAATTGCAAGCTTAAGGACAGTAAAGTGACTATGAGTGCTGCCAGTGGTTCCAAGATCGACGACATGAAGATTTCTCCTTCCACCAAAATTACATTAAAAGTTTGTTTTTCATAATTGTTATGAATATCGTTCAGTTAAAAATGACGATGATTATTTACAGCAGACAAAGCCACAAAGGGTAGGGTAAAAGTCCTGCTTCTTTATTTTAGAGCATTTTGCGTTTTGATCTTATTAAAATTCAAGTGCCAATAATTATTGATTAACCACTGGTTGACGGTGGCCAACCAGTGGTTAATCTGGTTGGCCACCAGATAATAGAACAGCTGGATACCATCACCATTTAGATAATAAGACATCCCGTAGTATTTGCTAAATATCTTCCTAAAGGTAGTGGTCCAGAATGTGAACCATGAGGTACCCCACAGGGAAGCTGACCACATTCAGATATAATCTGAATTATAAAAACATTACAATTGAAGCCAACGAGGTATATTTGGTAAACTATTGGAAAATCACACCAATGAGCCCCTTCATTTAGCAGAATCTGTGATTTATGTTATTACCAACAGACTTTGTTTTTTATGTTTTTTAACCAAACAACGCTTTTATTTGTCTGATCATACAGGATTAATACCTGCATTAAGATAAAAACTGTGCACATTTTAGCCGGCAAAAGTGAACAGGTAACCATGGTGTGAACATGTTATCTAAACTTTCTCATTTCCACATTCCAGTTTACAAGATACAAATTGCCTTTTTGAACTACTCAAAGTTATATTCAGAGATTTAACTGTATTTCAGCTTACAGCAAAACGGCTGATTTGACAGCACAAGCCTTAAAGTATCGATGTGAGTGGTGTGGCTATTTTTGAACAATTGGGGATTCACTAAAAACAAACAAACTTAAAACAAACAGCTAGCTTTTCTAGCTGTTTTTTAATCGAAACTTCAATTTAGCTGCCAGCTTTGATAGCTGAATTGTTTGGTTGCTCTCTCAGATCCAAAGCAGCCCAGTGTTCACAGTATTTTTCCATGTTTGTGCAGCTGCGTCATCCTCCACATATTTGTTTACCCAGTAAAAAGCAGCAAAAATTCAATGTCAAATCCAACTAATACTGCTACCTTTTCAATGGAGTAGTGTGTTATGTTTTTGAGAAAAGGTTTTTGCATATTAATTGTGCAGTTGTATGAGTTCTCAGAGACTATGTTGTGTTTTATAGGGTCAAAACAACGGGTTTGGTTGAAATCTTTCACTAACTACTACATTCCTATTTCCTGAATATTGTGGATCCCTAAGAAATGCCAAATTAAGCACCATTAAGAGATAAGGGTGTGTGTTCATCAAGTCAAAAGAGAGAGGAAAACTGTTTCTGAGAATAACTATTAATAACTATTAATCAGTGGTTAGTACACCATGCAAATGATTTAGAAATGCTAGACAGAATTTTATAGGAGCAGCATTTTGGGTATGCATGAACACAGATCGTTTTGGTCACTTGATTGGCATGTTGGGCTGAATAATACAACATGTGTGCCTTCAAAAATTTATTATTTCTAATATTGGACTGCTGTGGCCTATGTTTGACCCTACATATGGTGCTGTTTCACAACCACACAGCCTTATCCATTCTCAAAATGCAAATCCCTTCCAACTCAGACAAGTGCTGGAAAAGCCATCAAATGTGTCTCTGACGTATTGTTTGGGCCCCTTGACTCACTGTCTTGAGTTACTGTTGGATACTACAGTAACTGCTTGATGACACATTGTTCAGCTGGTAACGCCACCTGATTCTTGTTCCCAATGTGCCAGCTCTCTGCAGATCAAATTATTATGTATTCTGAAGTCGGCCAGTTTCTCCTCGTTCAGCTTTGATCAGCAGGTGAAATACTGAAAAATGATTAATCTTGCTTTATATTAAATAAATCTAACTGAAAACCCCCACTTCTTTTTATCTGCAGTTGCATCTTCAAATAGCATCCTCTTTGAGGAATTTTGTACCAAGTTTACTGCATAGGTTTCCTCACATTTTGCGACGCTGCAACCACAAACTTCAAATTTATTCCACTGGGTTTTTATGAAACACAAACACTATAGTGTGTCACCACAAGGATGGGGCGTTCAAGGGGACAGGTCGTGTTAGCATTTTATCTGAAGACCAGGATACAGATTTGTTCATGTCTGACAAGATTATTTTCTTCCATGTTGGCTGAGTCAACTACATGGTTTGTAGCAAATGTTTCACAGCAATTCTTGTGACATGCAGTACTAATCTATTCAAAAGATTTTCCCTACTGAGCTGTGGATCTCTGCGGCTCCTCCAGTTACCTCTTGACTGCTTAATGCTCGTCTTGCCTGAATTTAACACTTAATTAAAAGACTGGGATATTGTTTTAATCTAACCCTGTTTTATTTTTCTCCACTACCTTCTTCCAGATTTGTCTGATTTGTTCCTTGGTCTTTGTGATGTTGTGTGTTCAGTAATATTCTCCAACAAACCCCCAAAGCTTTCACAGAACAGGCATATTTATACAGAGACTGCATTACATGGAGATGCACTGTATTTACTCTTCAGGAAATTTATGAAGGCAAGTGGTTGTCCTGTATAGAACTATGTGATCCATTCTGGCACGGAAAGGCATCGCAGTGGAACCTGTAACACATTGTTATGGTTTTCTCCAGGAACAAGAAGCCAACTCTCCCCCGGCCGCATGGGGAGAGTCAAAGCAACACCACGCCACAGGACCTTCATTTTCCCTGACATCCTTTCTTTTTTATTCTATAACTTAACTTTTTATTCCCGTCTAATTGGATTTGTTTCGAATAAAGTTAGAAACACATCCAAGTTACACCTACACAGGTGTTTCCACTTGCCTCACTTGATTAGACCTCCTCTCAGGACTGTGTGGGTGTGTACAAGCAGCGTAATTCACATCTGCATCACTACCCTCCACCCCCCTCTTCCAGTTTTGTTGCACTAGTTAGGGAAGCACCAGGGTGTGAATTACACTGAGACATTCAGAGAGGTTGACTTTTTCCTCCAGGTTCTGGTATAACATTTAGAAAATACAATGAGTGTTTGATTTTGTCTGATTTTTCTAGTCATAGATTACAGTCCATGCGATAAATATCCCACAATAATATTTTGATGTCTCCAACAAAACATAATACATATAAAGTGCTACCAACAGATCATCATACAGCAGAAGCAGATGGTGTCCACATGGACCCCTATACAGTAAGACGCCTAATATATATATATATATATATATATATATATATATATATATATATATATATATATATATATATATATATATATAATATATATAATATATATAACAGAAGAGGAAAATTGGCAGAAATACTTTTGCAATAATTTTACACAGCCAGACTTTTTTATTTCAAACACTCTCCCTCCTTATTTTTCAGCTGTTTGTAAGTAGAGACTCTCAAAAGTCAAGCCACGTCTACCAGTTCTGCACATCTTCAGATTAACATTTTTTACCAATCATCCTCAAAATATCTCGGGCTCAGTGTCACTAATTGGGCTGGATGAAAACTCAAGTCTGCCACAGATTCTGAATTAATTTTACTGTAGATCTGAACATGACAAGAAAAATGTTGAACTTTGATGTAAACTATTCAAAGCTCTAGCTTTGTGTTTAGGATTATTGGCAGGGTAACATTTTCCCCAATCTCAACTCCTTTCCCACCTCCAACAAGTTTTTTTTTTTTTTTTTTTTTTTTCAGGATTAGCTTGGTTCTTCCACTTTGTCATGAATCTTGCCAATTTCACTGACCCTGTTGAAAATAGCCTCCCAACAGCTTACAGCTGGTAGCCCCATGTTTCACCATTAGGATGGTGAAACATGCACATTTCTGTTATTCTTTTCTTGTGACAATTAGTGTTTTGCGTGTGGAGCTAAAATTTAAATTCTGTCTGATCAAAGCATATTTTTCACATATTCGACTTGTCCCCTACATAGCCTGTGACAGACTTTGGCTTTCTTTTAGCAATAGCTTTCTTCTTTTTGTCTTTTCTTTAAAGAAAATACCTTCCAAACTTCCAGTCTATTCCCTTTTGAAAACCAGGGGACTATGACTTAACGTCGGCTTCATTAACCCTTAGTTAGTGGTCATAATCCAGAATTATGCCAGAACCATCTGGGCCGTTTCAGAAAGCATTTGGTCAAAATACAGCATGTTAAGAGTGATGTTAGGCAGAAATCAAAGAGGACTGTCATGGTCAACGTCAGGTGAGTCAATAATTACAACACATGCATCTTAAAATATGTATTAAAATTCCATAGTTGTAATGTACAAACCAAAAACATTTTTTAGAACATTTATTTTTGTTATTTGACATGCACACAAAGTGTAATTTGCGTGCATGACTGCACACAAATTGATTTAATCTGAATCTATACATTAGTCACTCTTTCTCTGCACGCCATCAAAGCTGAGGTAAAACATGTTGCTATTGGAAACATCACTCCTAAACTTTTACCTCAATCTGATTCATGTTTATTTTAAGTATCTCCAGTTCAAAATTTCAGTCTTGAACTTTAAACAAACTCTGCATTGTATTTAGCTGAAAAACTAAACATAAATGTCAGGGACATTTCAAGGCTGAGCTGGCTTGTTTACATTTTTTATACCTCAATAGCTAAAGCTGAACAACACACATTTCTAAACGCAATGTTGACCAAGAATAGTTTTTGGTCTGTAATAATCTCTTTCAGAAAAGAAATTTGGTTTTAAATTTCAAGCAAAAAAAAAAAAAAGAAAACACATCAGTAATGTCCTTGAAAAGTTCAAGGTTTTGTTACCATAGACGATGTAGTTGAGTATGTAGTTTTAATTAAGGAAAGCATGTGGCATCTTTAAAGGGCTTAGTTGGTTATTTTTTTACTGTTATGTAACTGCTTTGATTAGTGATGTTGTTATGGTTATAGAAATGAAAAAGAAACCCTGATGTTCTTGGAGACTACAACCACACAAGTAAAAAAATACGAGTTTAGTTGAATACATTAATTAATGCTGCCTTTATACTGTCAAAACTAATGTGTTTTTTTTATATTACTCCAATCAAGATGACCTTATATTGCCTCATGTTCAGCTTGTGGTCAGAGATAATAACTTGACTGAAATGCATAGAGAAGGCAGCATATATTCAAATAATTAAATAAAAATATTTTAAATACATAGAATTATGTGTGTATGTTGCATGTTGTTATGTAGCTGCTTTCTACTTGACAAGCGCTGAAATTATCTTATTATTCCTGGCTATTTACCAAGAGCAGTAACTATTCGCCACTAAACGGCATTTTCAAACAATATAATAAAAAAAGATAATTGAAAAACAATATGCAGGCTACAATACTCTGACATGCACAACAGAAATGCAGCAAGCAGGACTTCCATGTTTGTTTTCTTCCTGTGTCTGCGTGCTGCCCCGCTTACAATATTTCTGACCAGTGGGTCGCTTTGTTTACAAATCATAGCTTACCGCACTAAACTAAACAAATAAAAAGTCTGTTCTTGGTCCACAACAAGCAAGTGGACTAAAGGACTTTGGAGATTTTCCAGACACACCTGGTGCAGATATTGTTTCCCCATAATCTGGACATTTTGTCTCCATAGTCCCCATGCTCCATAGTCCATATTGGATTCACCCCTTTCCAGTGCCTGCCAGAATATGAACGTTTTTTTTTACAGTCTTAAGAGTTCATTGAACAAACAAAGAATGAAGATGTCACCTTCCATCAACAACTTTGACCTTGAATGAGTTTTTTTAGGCTATGCTTAGACATAATTTGAAAAAATGAAACTTTCAGCAGTTTTCTGTTGAAAGTTTTTTCTTTTTTTTTCTTAAAAAGAGAATAAAAAATGGGAAAGCACATAAAATTTCCTTTGTTTCAAGGATTTGTCACTAAAAACTAAGAAAACGGGATTAGCTCAAAGCTGGTCATTGCTTTGTGCTTCATTTTCAGGTTTTCCATTGAACAAAGTTCCTACAGGCAGTTTCAAAGTTTAACTCCTGATCGTGTCAACTTTCATGCGAGTATTCAGCATCGTGTGATGTCAGCCTTGTGCACACCCTTTCATATGAAGCGTTTCCATGGATATAAGTCGAGCTGTATGTGGGCTGGATTTCTGCAGATGGAGGTTAATTAAATGTTCTCCTGCCTACCTTTGGGTCCCGTTTTAAAAAAGTTAGCAGAACCGATGCACCCGCTTGCATCAAATGAGAACTATTCCACTTAAAAGCGAACCTCCAAACATCGAGCTTTACTTACCAAATCTCCTCCCAGTTCCCGTACTTTTCCTCCCTCACGCAAAACACGCACTTCACCAGTGACGTAGAAAGGATGTCTTGGTCAAATGAAAGGGAACTATACTCATAAGCATCACGTCTCCAAGAGTCCTCAGTCTTTGTCTCTTGGACAGACACGCCTTTATATTTTCTCATGCATCTTGTATGCACAAAAAGCGGGTGTCTCTTTTTCACCCTTCTTTTCTATCTTGCATGATTAAAAAACAATATCCAGCTCATAGCGGCAAGTTAGGCAGACACCCACACTCATTTGCAGTGAAAGGCAAATGACCCTGGTGATGACTCATTGCATTCAAGATTTTTTTTTTTTTTTTCATATATAAATTCAACAGGCTGAAGTCTTTTAAGACAGATTGAAGCTATGATTTTCTCTTTGGCAAAATAAAAATAAAAACATACTATTTAACTGTCAAAAAAATGTTTATTACTCCAAAGTTTAAATCCATCTGCTCATTAAAAAAAAAAGACTTATTCACATTTTTCTCAACAGAATTTTAAGAATAAAAAATGGAAGATGGAAGTGTAAAATAAATCGTATTTTTCTGCCAACTGAGTCATCAGGAAACCTTTCCGAGTTATTTTCTGGGCCCTTCGCACAAACTCAATGACAGCAATTGCCAAAGTCGATTTAAAACCGAGCAAAATTTTCTTGAAACCCGAGAAAAAAGAAAGATATTCCACTGCTGTTTCAGGACGACGGCAGTGATTTATCTCACCAGTACATGAAAGGTGCAGGTGACGCATGGTTGAAGACACGGCAGCCAAAACAGACAAAGATTTCTGTCAACAGAGAAATGTGTCTATTCTGTCCGACCACAATTTGTACAAGGTTCTCTGCCAAAAAGAGAGAGAAAAAAAAGCAAAAAGAACCACAGACTCATTTTCGACATTAGGCCTGAGGGCTGCAAGTGTTATCTGACTGCATCAAGTTTACTTTGTTTAAGAAAAGAAAGAATGGTGGAGCATTTGGGGGGGAGGGACTGTAACGGGAGTCTTTAGCAGGGAGTAAAAGGGGCTGAAAGGATTTTTATCCAGTGATATTATATATCTGTCCTGCTCAGGGCAGACAAAAGCACACGGCAAACCACCAGAGAGCAAAGCATGTCATCTGAATAGCATGTCTTCTTTGCAGTGTTGTACATCCAAAGGCTTTGTGCGCCTGAATTTTGTCGGTCGAAGGCATAAAGGAGGCAGTTTGTTCGCCCCTGACAAGTGTGCTTTTATTTGTAGCGGCCCTTTGATGCATAGAGAAACTTTGGCTGGGATATCCCTTGCAGACAAATACAGAAGAAATCCCACTCCTTTGTATTATCTTTAACAATTCCCTCGCCATTCACTCCAAAGCTTTTATTCCTTTTAAGGCCTGTATTTTAAACTTTCGGTCTACTGTCTGTCTGTCACCTGTAATACGGTATCTTGTCTGACTTGGGGGGGCGAGGGGTGAAGGCGTCGTATTTGGGTAGAGATCCTTGAACGGTGAGTGGAATGTTAATGAAAACAGTCATCTGTACGTTATTTAAAACCTCATGTTCGTTCAAAATAAAGTGAAAACAGTATGACAAAAGCTAAAGCGATTCAGCGAGACTGAATCTGAAAAAAAAAAACTAGGTAACATAAGAAGGGGCACAAGATTTCCACTGAAATAATTGAAATGCAAAGAGAAACCGTCCACCAAAGTGTAATGTTTTCATGAATTTTTCCAAAAGACTAATCCTGCTGAATGACTCAGAGGATCTGGGAAAAGATTTGTTTATAAAGTCACAGTGTGAAGATAAAAATGTAATGACTTTGATCTTCATGCCATCAGGCATGAAGGTGGATATCAGTCAGTGGTTTTAAAAAAAATCTACCATAAAATATTGAAAACGAACATTTTGTTTTGCCGGGTTCCCAAATGGAAAGCATTGTGCAAAGAAAAGTTGTAGATTGATCTTAAAATTCTTAGGCTGTTCATAGGCAGACTACTCCAAATTCATCTTTAAATACGGTGAAGTTTCATTTGGTTAAAATGCTGCCTTACTCACACACAGCTTTTCTGCTTTAATCACACATTTTCTTTGGGACTGGGATTTTGCAACAAAAGCACAAAGTGACAAAGGAGCAAAATCCCTAACAGAATATATACAGGTCTCTGAGCAATATGCGTTATTCATTGAAGACTTTTTTATTTTTTTATCTTATTTTATCAAGACATTTTCTCCAAACTGGAACAGCATGGCTCAGTAAGATTTTAGGTGCTGAACTCGCCTTCGTAGAGGCTAAATAAATCAACTTGTGTTGTTTGAGATAAACACTATAGCTGACTCAGAGGTGTGTGTTGTTAAAGAAAAAGTTGAGTTGCTTTTAGTTAGAAGAAAAAGAATAATTTCTCATGTTCAAAGGGTTCAGATCTTAAAAATGTCACTACACAATGTCACTACATTTGCTTTAACTAGAAGAGTTTCATTATAGTAACATTTTATTCAATAATTGTAAATATATTTCTTTCTCAAGTGGCAGTTATGACAGCATAATGACAGCACAAGTGCATTTCTATAGGTGAAGAATCACAATTTGCGATTATTTTTTTAACCCAATTTTAGCATATTTGAGACTTTCCTTTCTCTCTCTGACTCTTGTTTGCTGTCAGTGTTTGAATGTGATCTCTCAACATGAAGCTAAAGTCAATCACCTTCTCTTGAGAGACAATTATTTACTCTGACAATACCCCAGAATAGTGATGTCATCTAGAAATAAAGCTTGATAAAACATTTTTTTTAACTTTTAATTACACTATGTTAGCTTCATCAGTTCTGTGAAGAATGATGTTATAAATTAAATATTTCAGCTGATTCCAGTGCATTTTTTTTTCCATGCAACACTTTTGTGTAATTGATTTTCCTGGACGTTTTTATTTCCTATGTTAAATTTTGCATCTTGTTTGACCCTAAGAGGTCACTTCTAGAAAATGCTATATCTGTGATGGTTTTGAAGAAGTGCTAAAATACCGATTCAAAAGTAGACAGCAACTGCAATCTGACATTCTTACATTAATTTGACTCAGATGGTGAAAGAAAATCATTACTGCAGCTAATTATCTTCTGTAAATGTTTGAGGGCACGTTTTGAAACTGAGATTCGTTTAATATTCTGATCTGCAGGCATCAGCAGACAGTTTGGACTGACACCAAACACAAAATGTAAAACTACAGTAAAATAAAGGTTTTCACTGGCTTCAAACTTAATGTGGAACCATTGCCTCAGTGACCGGGTTGCAGAACCGCTTCTGGAGCGATGCGTTGTTGCCGTAGCGTTAACTGAGTTGCGTCGATTTTCCTCAGGCCTGTTCCTTTTCCTGATGCCAAAATTCCAGGATTTCCATAATCGTGCCGCTAAAAGTGTCTCTAGTGGAGAGACTGTTTTTAGAGAGTGAGGAGAAATCCATCCCCTTCAGCTGTTAATGCTGTCGTGAGGCTTACTCACGTTTTCTACATTAAAGACTTTTGGGAAACTAAAAGTGTTCGTTGCCAATAATTGTCCATAAATCCATTTAATATATTCTCATGAGGAAGCTTGGAGATTTTTGCACGAAAAGTTTAAATCCCAAGTGTGTTTATTTCCATTGAAAACAACGGGAAGGTTTATTTACAGCGCACAAATAATGCATATTTGTAGGGTTTTTTTCACTCTGAAATATCACACTGTTTGACTTTTGACTCTGTATGATTGTTCTCGCAACATAAGATAAGCCAGGATCCCGACCCACTGTTGTTTCTTTCTGGCCAGTTGGGACTGCAGCAGCTCTTCAGAGCAGCACTTTGGCAGTAGGCATGGCGTTGCAGGGCAGCGGAGGGATTTGAACTGCCAGTATTCATGTTAGGAGCCTCCACTTCCTGTGCAGCTCTATTTTATTTCAAATGGCCAGTAATAGAGCTAAAACTGTTGACCTCTCCATTCCTGGGTGCTCATAAGTACTTAAGCAGATAAAGATTATATTCATCACTCAAACATTTTAGTGTGGGTGTCAGAAAAAGGCTTTCACATGAACGTTTTTATTTTTTTTATTATTATTATTATTTTTGTTTTAATGCTGGATGAAATGAATTTTGCAGGGATGCTGGCCGTGACTGGCTTCATGCTTTTATTTTGCTTATATTTAAGAGATTTAAAGAGAAGGATTTAAACTGGTCAGCGTTTATTGTCATTTATAGAAAAGCAAAAACAGAAAGGAATAATATGACAAATTGTCACAACAACTGAGATTCAATTTTGCATAAATTGTTCAAAAAGGAGCAGATAGAAGATACAAGTTTTCATTTCCTGCCTCTCATAGAGATCAATATAAAATCAGTCAAGTCTCTCCACACGAGATAAACCCTTAAAGTACTTTCCCATTAAATAAGAATTAAACCTCACATCCTCATCATTGAATGTACAATTATTTAGACATCAGTAACATCAACAATAGCATTTTGTGAAGTTTGAGACACCCATCTTATACAACATATTTTCCAGTCAGCTCCATTTTGGACAGATTTTAAGTTTGTTTATATTTGTACTTTGTTTGAGGTCATTCACCCCCACACACTGACATACTAAAACTCTTTCTGAATATCAAACTTCAATGCTCTGTTATTTTCACAATATTAGTAGCCTAAAAAGGAGAGATTAGTTTTTGCTTCATTTTTTTTTTATTTATAAAAAGTTCAGAGTTTTGGTCCCCTGTTCAGAAATCTACAGCCAGTGCTCTGTCTGTGTGCTGCTTTGTGAAAGAATCCCAAACTATGACTATCTGAGCTACATCTTCTGTCAGCGCAGTACACAGTATGCAGCTGCATAACTGGGGAAAAACTTCCACACATCTGTAAGCTATAAGAAATAACCACAACTTTCTCTTTTTTATTGTTACACTCAACTTTGTTGTTACATTCCAGCAAGGCTGGCTTCTCGGTTAGAGGGGCAATGGCAGAAAGGAACGAATCTGACGACAACAACCGACAGCACAAATGCAAACCCAATTGATTGTGTTTGTTTTTACTCTCTTTTTTTCCACCCAGAGTTCGGAGGATAAGGCAGAAGGGAAGAAGGACCAAGATGAAATGTGAAAATCCGTGGCGACGTGTGTTACATGCGTGTGCTGCACTGAAGGTCAGTGCTTCATGTGTCTTGCGTGCAGCATTTGGCTGAGCGTAAAGGGGCTACCATTTGCAGGCTTGCCGTGCATGCAAAATTTCAGGTCACTACCACTGGGAGCCAATAATGCCTTTGGCTAAGCAACAAGATGCAAATATATCTATTCAAATCCGCACCGCTCCATGCACACCCAAGCTCACACAAACACAATTTCATTTCAGAGCACCGGGCTGCAGAACTAAAATACGATGCATTCACTTCAGTCACCTTCCTGGGCCAGTATTTGATCTGAGACAAGTTTGGATTTTCTTTTTTCTTTTTTTTCCCCCTCTGCTCACTTTAGTTGTTGACCGGAAGACTTTATCCAATAGATTTCTAATTATTTAAACTTTTGTGCTTACCCTCCATGTTTCTGCTGTAGTTTGGCAGCCTCTCAAGCCCAATGGCAGGCCCCAAGATTACCCGTCTCGCTCAGGCAGCCATAAAGATACTTGCAGACAGGCAGCATCCTCCTCTTCGGACTGTTGTGCAGATGGGAGGTTAGTCAGAGCGAGGAGATCAATGCCCTCATATGTCACACCCAGAGCTACAGATTTCTGCCCCCGGGGCTCTAAAGACAGAGTTTATACAGTCACCTGGTATTTAATGTGTACAAGATGGTGCGGATAGGACAGCTGACTCTGGGCGCAGTCCAAAAAAGAAGAAAAGAGATGAAAAAAAAAACAGATAGAAACCATCAGTGTCACAGCAGCACCCTTTGGTGTAATTTCAGCCTGCTGAGCTACTGGGGCAACCCAAATATCATTCATCCTGACACTGTCAGTGACACTATACATAGAACAGCAAAATTAGCACAACTGCAGCGCTCGCCATCAGCGTGAAGTATGGTGGCAGCGGGGCGATTATTTACGGCCTGCATTACTTTCTGAGGACCTGAGCTCTGAGTCACCAGCCGAGCCTGATAATTAATTCCTCACTCCACAGAAATATTATGAAGCTGCTCCGCAGAATGACAGATGCACGGCAACGAGCACAATGTCAACAGGGTGACTGCTCTAAGCCACTTTGACAGGGACCATCCGGAAATGAAGGCCTCATTAATTTTTTTTTTTTCTATTTTTGAACAAAATTGGGCATTCATGTGAATAAATGACAACTTTTTTTTTTACACTCGGCAGCTGATTTCTCCCCCGAATCCAACTTGTTTGACCATCAGATAACACAGAGAAGAGGCGTTGGATTTACTTCTGTTGGACAGCTTGTTGTTTTTTTTTTGCCGTCTGCTCTTTGTTTGTCCCAGCACTCAACTTCCTGTAGATACAAGAGGTAACATGGGAGGAGACGGCGCACTGAGATAACTCGCTGCTATTTATAACAGCAGGTAATAGTAAGTGATGACGTGAGGGCACATGTTATCAATATTTATGGAGCAAAGATTAAGACAGAGTAGTGATGCGCGTGGCCCCGACTGGATCCATTCATGCTTAATAGTTGTCATTATGTCGAGGAGGAGGAAAGCACTTACAGAGCCTCAAAGTTTCAGTTCATTTTAATGATGATTCCAGAGGCCTGACAGGGGCCCAAATGTGATTAGCAGATGTAAATGCGGGGAATGTATGGTGACTGCTGTGTTAAAATGACTGTACAATATTTCTTCCATGACAAGAGGAACTTTTTTGTTCTTTTTCTAGGCTTTCAGGTGTAGATTGTTAGCGCACATCGCAGAAAAGTCATGGAGTCACCAAAGACAGGTTTTGGGTTTTTTTCTGTCTCTCTGCTGTTCTACATGTCAGAATTTGATAAAGTGCCTTGTGAAATACTAACGGTCCAACAAACTTTAGTGTGTTTTATGTGTGATGTTTTTATGTGCCAGGCCAACACAAAGTGGCGTATCATTTTGAACACGAAGGAAAATGATACATGGTCGTGAAAATTTTTTTTAGAAATGAAAATCTGAGAAATGTTATGTGTCATAGTTCAGTTTTAATATATACACAGACACATATATTGCTATAATTGCAGCTGCAAATCTCTCATGGCTTTTTTTTTTTTGTCTATGGAAACAGAAATGTACGCCCAATCTCAAGCTCAGTCAGATTGGAGGGAAAGCGTAAACTGTAATTTCAAGCATTGTAGCAGATTGTCCATTGAACTTGGGTCTGGACTTTGATTGGACCATTCAAGCACATGAATATGCTTTGATCTAAACCCCTCTGTTGTAGCTCTGGCTGGATACTTACAGCCATTGTTCTGCTGGAAGCTGAACCTCCACCCCAGTTTCAAGTTTCTACAGCCTCTAACGCTAATTTTTCCAGGATTACCTTTTTTTTCTTTTTTTTTTTTTTTTTATTTCATCCAGATTCCCACTATCTCTAACTAGCTTCCCTGTCCATTCTAAAAAAAAACTGCATGTTCCTTCACAATTTTGTGTTACTTGGAGGCGGCCGATTGCAAACGTCGTGGTTGGGGCAAAAGATGTGAACAATTTCAAGAGGTGCTAATACTTTTTCCAAGTCCTTGTTAGTGGTGTTTGTATTTATCTGACAAAATATTCTACATCAAAACATTTAAAAAACAAAGTTCTGAAACTGGGATAAAACAAACACACAGACAAGCAAAAAAAAAAAAAAAAGGTAAAGTATTTTGGCATCCCATTGGAGGCTAACGCCATACAAGCCATATGCAGCCCAGGGGATAAAGTGATTGATCTGTGACCTAGTGCTCGGCCATAAGATGATCATTATGGCGAAGAGTGCGGGGGAGGGCATGGATAGTGCGGAAGAGACGAGCATGAGTCAGTAACAAAGTCTGCTACAAAAAAAAAGGAAAAAAGAAAAAGCTGTGGGAGCAGAGGAAGTGCTAACAACATCACAAGTAGGAGCAAGTCAAGTTACCACGTCAGAAAAAAAAAAAAAAAGCAAAAAGGCCCAAGAGTAGGATGTTGGTAGGAGACAGAGATGACGGTGACGAGAAACATACATCCTTATCATTTTATTGTGTGAGGTGATGAAAGCAGTCGGAATGTGTTACTTCGCTCTTATTTTACTTTTAATGAATAGTCCCCCCCACCACCCCGCTGTGTGAAAAGCCTACAAGGAGTGACTTCAAGGATAACAAGCCATGTGTCATTCTTATGCCCAGCACTTGTTGCAGCCAAGGTGGACAGGAATCTTCGTATTCCATAACAGGAATGTGATCACAAATCCAAAAATGCCTTGCTAATTTTATCTGATTATGCCATCTTGTGTCTTTGAGGCAGAAATGTATGGAAACAAATGTGTGCTCTTGCTCAGAATCACCTACATTTGCCGGTAGCAGTATAGAGGGGCTCTGTCACTCAAGCTGGTGGAAACAAGTTGAGTCAGGTTCTGTGAAATAACAATGTAAAGTTAGGTCTTGACACTTCTCAGTCTGCACCTTTAGAAAAAAAGAAAGAAAAAAAAAAAGTGGGTGCCAGTGTGACACATCTGAGAGATTTCTGGTTACCTGGAGCTCTTTGATGATCCGTGGGAGAAAAGTCCAAAGATTTCCATTTTGGTGCCATTGTCTCCTGGCAAAAAACGCAACAACACCCACGTGCAGGTTCCCATGACGCGCCACTCAGTGCTGCGTGATTTTCATAAACGGTGACCAAAGAGTAATTTATATAGACAAGAGTGACACTTTCCATACACGCGCACAAACTCCGCAAAGTTTGGGATGCTGACAAAGAGTCGAGCAAACATCACCTATTACTCATGTTACTTAGTACATTTGGGGCTTCACTCGCAAAGCGCAGCGCTTCTTCGTCACTGCATAACAATCAGATGGCTGAGTGTTGGCAGCGCAACTGATGGAATTTTACTGAAAACAGATTTCGCCTTTGAACTTCCGCATATTCCTGATCGCAAAGTCTCATCCCTGATTTTTAAACGCAGTGGTCGCCTGCTTCTCTCTCTCCCCCCAGCCCCCGCCCTGAGGGACGTGGATTAACTTTTGGATTTTGCTCATATTTGTCCGGAGGAAAAAAAGGGAAAAAAAAAAAACAATCCGCAGTAATCGTCAGTGTAAGTATCTGAGAGGCAGACAGGTGGGGTGGTAAAGGGTGGGGATAGTGGTGGTGGTGGGGGGGGGTGGGGGAGGGATGGAGATGGAAACTTGTTTTTGAGCAGCAACAAGTTCCTCGATAACTTGACACGCAGACATTAGGGGCGCTAGAAATGCGCGTTTGGTTTTGTTTGTTTTTTTGCGAAGTCCATCCCGCTGCGCATCGTCCGTGTTGGGAAAAGATCGAAACGTACACATGCGTGTGCGTAACGGGCCCGTGGCCCTTCGCCAGCTAGAAGTCTATAACGCAAACAGGCGAATAAGTCAGAAGTTTTTACGTCCGCCACTGCTCCTCGGTGCGGATTTAAAGCTTTAGAGGCACTCGTCGAGCGATCAGCCCGGGAAGACAGAAAGAAAGAAAAAAAGAAAAAAGAATCCCCTACAGTCTCCCCCATAAAACTTGTGCCGCCGTCGCTCGTTTCATTCGCGTAAGACCCCTAATGGCGTTGTCCGGGCGAGGGTGTTACGTATATCTCTGCAAGCTTTTCTGACAAGCCGGGCGTCTTGTTGTTGTTTGTCTAAACTGTGGAGCCACCAAGGTGTTGCCTCAGAGAGTTTAAGCACGCCGATATTGCAAAGGGTTATTAGATTCATAAGTCAGCGAAGTGGTGGGCGATCTACTGAGCACAGCAGAAGTTCTCATATGATGACTTCAAACAAGACACATTACCTACCAGCATCTGTTGGAGTGAGTGGATATTAAGACACTTCTATCTCCAGGACAGCGTAGGGGGGAAATAAAAAAAAAACAAAAGAAAAAGAAATGGTGAGTAGCAATGGAAACACAGCAGCAGCAGCAGCTGCAGATGATGGTGATGGCGGTGGTTGGTGATCAGGGGATGATTACAAGTAAATAGTCGTGCTTGGTGTTCAGTCTGGCAGCGCATTGCTGGAAGGGTTGGACTCGGGGGCTACTTGACAAACTCAGCGTCGAGAACCCATGTCTGCTGAGGCTGCATGGTGTTGACAGAGCGAGCGAGTGTGAATGAGGCTGTGTGGCATTTCTCTGCTCAGGATATGCCGGTTCAGTGAGGAAAAGGGGTAAGGAAACGTTAGACTGGGACCGCGCGCAAATGTGTGGACGTGATCCGGGCTGCGTGTTGGCACCGCCGCGGCTTTTATGTTTAATGCATGCATGTATGTTTATTTTGTTGTTTTTTTTTGTTGTTGTTGTGAGTGCGCCCGAGATAAATAAGCAACATGTGCCACTTGCTTGTGACACTTGTCTTATACCAGGAGGTGATGGGAACGATCGGGGCTCGGTTGTCAGTAATTTGGCGCTGAGAGTGTTGTTTTTTGTTTTGTTTTTTTTTTTATTTGCACTGAACTGAACCGGCGTTTGTCATGATAGGTGCTCTAATCTGGAAGGAAATGTCCGACCAATGTGTGATCAAATATTAACAGGACTGGTTTGGCAAGGGGTGGGAAAATACACGTGACAAAGGGAAGCGGCATAGTTTTCTTCTTCTTCTACTTCTAATTCTTCTTCTTCTTCACCATATTTTTTTTTAAAGAAGAGAGAAAAGCGGTTTAAAGTGGGCGCTCAAAACAAAAGTGTAGGTCTTTTCTCTTTGGCCCCTCATAGTTACCCTGGCTGTGTTATGCTTTCAGCACGTTGGACAGAGGCACCGGAGTCGTGCATGGACTAACACGCCGAGTGGACGCCAACTCTCTTTCTCTTTTCCCAACGCCTCTCCCCCAAACCCCCCCTTTGCCAAACCTGGGATTGTTTTTTTGTTTTGTTTTTTTTTTTCCTTTTCAACTTTTGGTAAGCTCATTCTCGAGGATCCTTTTTGGTCACTAGACGGGAAAATAAACAGGATTTTAAAGAGAGAGAGAGAGAGAGAGACAGAGAGAGAGAGAGACAGAGAGAGACAGAGAGAGAGAGAAAGAGAGAGAGAGAGGCAAAAATAAATAAATAAATAAATAAATAGAAAAACAAGGGAGAAAAGAAAGAAGCGCTTGCTATTTAAAAAAACAAAAACAAAACAAAGATCATAACGGCATACTATATATTTATTTATATATTTTGTTGTTGTTTTATAGCGCACTGTCAAAGTTGAAATGTTAGGGGCGTCCATAGTCTTTTGCACAGCACATTCTCGGTACCTATAAGCCCCCCCACACTGCGTTAAACTTTGGGACATGCAAGTCTTGGTCGCGGAGATCTAACCACGCACATAGTGGTTGTCAGCCCCTTGTAAAGGTAAGAGCACAATCCATTGTTTTCATGTCAGTCTCTATCTAGATTTCCCCCCCTCATTATTGCTGTCGTCTTTGCGGGCTTCGTCTCAAATGAAACTCCGGCTTTAAAACAGAACGGAAAGAAAGAAAAGAAACTACAGCATGCAGCCTTTCGCGTTGCCTTGGATGTGTTAGTAATTGTGGACCGAAATAACTCCGGAATAAGACTCGATCCAGGTGACTGAGTGAACAAACAAATGAATTCATTTATAACCTCTTCGTATTCTTCTCTCTGCAATTGAACATTTGTTTTATAAAAAAAATAAATAAAAGAAGAAGAAGAAAAAAAAAACGATCGCTCCCTGCAGGGGTGGAGGAAAAGGAAGAAAGAAAGAGAGAGAGAGAGAGAGAGGGGAGAAAAAGGTGGTGGTGTGCATGTATTTTAAACCGGGGCTGCTGCTTTTCGTGCTTTTCGGAGCGTTTCTGGAGTTCCCGAGCCCTGCCTGCTGCAACATTATTTGCGTAATCGTTGCGTTGTGCCTAATCATGCTCCCAATATGGGACTTAAGACGCTGCAGTGATCCTTTCCGGCACGAAGTGGAGTCGAGACGCAGGTGCATTTCACCCTACCGTCTATCCGCGCTCATGTTTTCTTTTTCTGTTTTTTTTTCTTCTTTTTTTTTTGTGTGTGTGTTGTTGTTTTGGTCTGCTGCATTCATGTTTTGCCTTCATATCAAACCCTCTGGATTTTGTTATCGACCAAAAATAGCCCTACTCTTTACCCCCCCATTCACCTCCCCACCCCCTTCCCCCCCCATCCCCTCCTCCCGTCATCGCCATCAAATCACTTCTGTTTTTACTACGACCGCTCCACGGTTTCATTCATAAGGTGCTTTTCAACTTCACCTGCTACCCTGTGCCCCCCCCCCCCTCTCTCTCTCTCTTTTGTCCGCACAGAGCCGACCTGCCGACCGCCGATCGCTCCAATGGGTGATATCAAAAACAACAAATTAAAAGAAGCTGGAGGAGAGGGGCGGGGGGTAAAAATGAAGAGATGTAGAGATAAAATGATGAGGGGGGGAAATTATCGATTAAATTACTTCCCCCCGTTGCCTTTCGCGACCTGCGAACCCCCCCCCCCCCCCCCCCCCCTCCCACCCCCGTCTTTTAACGCACGGATACGAAATGCCGCGTTATTGTTATTAATATATATATATATATTGCCTGTGTGAAAATTACAATAAAGATGGGCGTGGTCAGAGAGGATCCGCTGACAGATGTTATGGCTGAACGTGATGCTGAGAGATAAGGCGGCTCGATGTGGAATCGTTCAGGAAGCGGACGCTTTCTTTCCTTTTCCCCCCTCATTTTGTTTCCACCTTTATTTCCTGTAAATTAAAAAAATCACTTGGCGTGACTATTTAAAATCAGATTCACATTTAAACAAAAAAAAAAAAAGCTTCGGGGTTTTTATTTCTCCTCCCAGCCCCCCTTCCTCTCTCTCTCTCTCTCTCTCTCTCTCTCTCTCTCTCTCTCTCTCTCTCTCTCTCTCTCTCTCTCTCTCTCTCTCTGTCTCTCTCTCTCTTTTGGGCGACTTGTAGCCTCAAAAATCGTCTTGCACAGAATCTGTGGATATTGCCTATTTCACCCCCTCCCCCCTCCCTCTCTACATCTTTCTCAGTCATCTATTTTTTTTTATTTTTATTATTTTTTCCATTTGGTCAAAGATTTAAGATTTCTGATCCAAGACGAAGCAATTGCATGGCATAAACAACAGAAAGAGGAGGAGAATCCTCCCTCCCTCCCTCCATCATCTCCCTATAGTCCTGTTTTAATCAAGACTCCTCGTTCCAGGATGCGTCTCCGTATAAATATGACCGCGTCCAGTAAATTCCTAATTGCGTTGAAAAAAAATATGGGACTTTTCCCCCATCGGCGTTTTCGGTATAGCTATATATACATTTCCCCTCCTTTTCTTTTCTTTTCTTTCCATTTCTTTTTTGCCCAGCAATGCAATTAACGGGAGCAGATCGGTTTCTGCACACTGACGCCTTTTAGACACCGAAACCAAAAATAGATCATACTTATGAGGCTGCCCGACACTCATAAAGGCACTCGTTTTAATCAAGATTGGATTACAAAAAAATAAATAAAAATCAAGTCTCAAAAAAACTGCCACTTTAAATAAATCTTCGGCCCTTTATTATTATTATTATTATTATTATTATTATTATTATTATTATTATTATTATTATTATTATTATTATTATTATTATTATTATTCACCGATGCATCATGTTTTATTAATATTAACATTAACATCGGATTTCTCGGCCTTGTTTTTAAATGTAATATTTCCTCAACATATTTCCCAGTCATGTAGCAGTATTTTTATTTTTATTTTTCTCTCCACACCCCCCCCCCTCCCTCCTATTTCAACTGAGACTTGGGATTATGGTGTGGGCGTGGGCGTGTTGGGTGGAGGAGGAGGGATGAGCGGAGGCGGGTAAGGAGGGGTCTGTGGGGTGGCACGACACACTTTGTATGTATGAAGGTTTTTTTATAGCACTTTTCTGCAATGTACGTCAGCGGATCAGTCCATAAATGGGGCTGCGTGCGCTTGTGTGCGGGCGTGCTCCCGCTCGCGCTTGTGTGCGTGCGTCTCCGCGTGTGTTATCTTTACCGAGAATCTCCCCTCTCTCTCTCTCTCTCTCTCTCTCTCTCTCTCTCTCTCTCTCTCTCTCTCTCTCTCTCTCTCTCTCTCTCTCTCTTTCTCTGCCTCTCTGTGCACTCTCAGCTCTGCAGAGTTGGGCGTCAATAACAAATCTGATGGTAGGTTTCATTGCAAAAAAAAAAGTAAAAAAAAAAAAAGAATAAATCCAACTCTCGGTAGGCCGACATAGAAATAACGCGCAAAGAAAAATGTCGATGCCTGTGTTAGATTTTTTATTTTTTTTTCTTTAAGGCAATGTTTTTCCATCTTATTATTGTTTTTTTTTTTATGTCATCGCAAATATGGGCCTTGCTTTGTGATCACGTCGGCGCAGAAATCTTGACTTGAGTTTCGATGCGATCCTCACATTTTGCTCAAACTTGGAACGTGACTGCCCACGTTGCCGCAACGTTTTCATTCATGAAATGCCAGCCCTCTAATCCGGGCTGATGTCTCATGCAAATAATAAATAGGATATTGATTATTTCGGGCGGAAATCTCAGCTCGCGGCTTAAGCGGACGTCACGATATATTTAGAGCTAAAATTAATCATTTTGATCGTTATGGAAATGTAGGCAGCGCCGCGCCGCCGCGCCGCCACCGCGGTGGCTCCTGCTTTAGTCACGGAACCATCATCTTCATCATCATCACCAGCGCCTCCGTCCAATTAACAAACAAGTTCTGGCGAGGAGGCGAAGCTCTGCGCCTTTTTTTTGCATCTTTAATTATCGTCATTTAGTGGCGCGAGTGCGGCTTTCACGTCTCGAAAAGAAAAAGAAGAATAAGAAAATAAAAATACACGATTAGTTGTTAATACACAGTGGAGTAATAGTCAAGATATTTTGCTTCAGAGCACTGCGGGGGACAACAAGGATTCACGATGTGGTGTGTGTGTGCGTGTGTGTGGGTGTGTGTAAGGAAGAAGGAGAGAAAGAGAGAGAGAGAGGGAGAGAGAGAGAGAGAGAGAGAGACCTGCATGATGCCAGTAAACCATTCACGTGTGTCTCCCAGCAGGTGACCATGCAGCACTGGATTCAAGCAACTCCTGTAAAACATAAATGTGTGAAAGTTTATTCAGATTCATTTAAAACCCTAAAGAAAAAAAAAGAAGAAGAAAGAAAGAAAGACAGAAAGAAAGGCAGACAAGTTCGAATTGCAACACATCCTTGATTTACCTGCAGGTTTGAATAACAAACCATATTTGTGCTGGTAACAGACACGTCAACACTTCCAAAATACTAGGACGGTACGATTTGTGGGTTTTCATTCATAGAAACCTTGTTGGTGGGGGAGAAGGGACAGAGAGGGCTTAACAGGACAGAAGTAATGTATCCCCTGCATGATGGTGTGTGTGCGTACGTGTGTGTGTTTCTGAGGTGGGGTATATCTGAGGCTTAGAAAACTAGTCTGCTGTGGCTGCCTCATGATTACATTAAAGGTTATTGTCATCACAGGAGGGATGACATTAGCTCCTGACTTCAGCATCCGTTTAAAGGACCCAATTGACTGGGTTTGTCAAGCTCCCTCAAAGTCTTCTCCAGCTTCGGCTCTCGACTCGTTTGACGTCACTCGGCCTCTTACAAAATGCTTCCCTGGTTGACGTGTTTGCTCCTTGAGCAGGAATGCAATTCCACTTTGATCAAAATACCCTCGTCGCCTCCCTTTATCCAGAGCGAAAATGACATTTCACAAAATGTCATTTCGCCTGTGTGACACTGCTCTTTCCCCCCTTGCACAAGGAGGCATAATTCTACTTGTTGAGTGGAGCTTTCGGTGGCGTGGACCTGTCAGCTTCAAGCCGCCATTGGCAAGAGGAGCCTTGAAAGGTTGTACAGGCGTGTGGCGTTGTCAGCTCTTGTGATAGGCTCTTTTTCTGCATGCTACGAAGTCAGAATCCGGCTCCAAAGACCCGCAAAGACAGGAGATCTCATTCAAAAACACGGAGTGCTGAGAGATTCTGTATCTCAAGAAAGTCCAGCATCTCATATCAAGTAAAAGAATGTTCTTGGTTTCCTTATTATAGATTGCTATGTGATCAGTGAAAAGGAAGCTTATTGTCCCTTATTTTCATTCAGAAATCCCAGACTGATCCTTCTCACGATGAACCGCCTTCAGTAGTGCCGTAGTTGCAAAAAATGTAAGAGAGACCAGGCTGTTGTTTTTGCTCCTCTAATGAGATGCCAAGTGATTTATTTATGAATTACTTGTTGGGAACAGCCCCCCCTGTGCGGAGTGCATTTTTCTCTTTTCTGTAAAATCCTCTTTGGAGTCATGTCGCTCAGTGATTGCTGATGCAACTCTTTGTCATCCAGAGTTCGCCCTCACCTCCTGTGTGCCTTCGGGGAGGGCTATATCTATCCTGGCATGTCCCCGGGTGTGTTGGAGGTGGGAGTGACTCATTAAGCAGGTGTGAGCATCCTCTCCCATACTGCCGCATGCCAAACAAGAGCTCCATGCAGGGAAAAAAAAGTCTTGATGGCAATACAGCAAAAACGCATCACAATTAATCTTTGCACCAGTCTGGGGCCAAGCCAGGGGGATAACTAGCCATCCCTGCAGTGTGCTTTCTTTCACTCTCTCTCTTTCTGTCTCTCGTTCATCTGAGGTGGAATTTCCAAGTGTTCATCGTCACCTTTGAAAGGCCCGGCATCCACTGACATCTTCACTTGAATCCAGTTGAAGGAGGTGAATTGTTCCCAGTCTGTGTCATAAGTAGGGAAGTATTAAGGAAGCGAAGCTTTGTTTGGGTTACCTTTGGTTAGAATAACCTACTCTGCCTGCTGAAGAGCATCAGCCAGAGTTTCTTTGAGATATTGCTCTTATAAAGACAAAAAACAAGCAAAAAAAAAAAACACAACGAATTTACTGAGTGGTTTTTATATTTTAATATAGCAGGATGACGAGAATGACTAATGGGAACACAATTGAGAGTTCTGAGAAACGTTGGTTGGTTAAGGTTGCACAAAAAACGTCCAAAACCATTAGGAAGCAGTCTAACTCGTCACGCAGTCCTCTCACTTTGTGCAGATGCCAACATAAAATGCTTATTTTAACCATCTGGATGTCTAATTTTACTCAAATAGGGCATCTTTAAATGGCACGCAGTGTATCACGACTTTTGGTGGAGACGCGCTGTTACGCAAAACCCCCAGAAAACTATGCCTCCTCCATAGACTGTCTAAAAAAAAAAAAAAAGAAAAAAAGAACGAAGAAAAAAAAGAATACGGAAGAGGAGAGGCTTCGGTGTTGCTTTGTAATCTACCCAGACATTATGGCGTGGACGCAGGCTGCACGGTTTGAGGACAAACAAAAGCGCGTAACGCACGCTGCAGGCGCATTAACAGCTTCGGCTGTGGGCTGTTTAGACAGCTGTTCTGCGGCGACCAGTCAGCCAGCGGCAGGTCACATGTTGCCGCGTCATTGTGTAGTAAAGTTACAGTAGTTTCAAAGAGGCTCCTCATTTCAGCTCCAGAGGTCTCCTCATCACCGTGGCTGCCGCCGCCGCCTCTGCCGCGTCCTCGGCGTGCGACGACCTCACTTTCAGACCGATCTCCGCAGACGAAGCCGCGCAGCCATGGGAGTGCATTACCTCAGCCGTGCAATTTCCACCATCAATAATTTAATCTATTTGCTCCAAAGCTGAAGAGATATCCCGAAGCTTCTTCTTTCTTTCTTTCTTTCTTTTTTTTTTCTCCTGTCGGGAGAGTTGCAGAGAGGGAAACACCTCTGAAGTAAATTACTGAGGGAGTTGTCCAAAACATCCCAGATGACACCACAATCCTGTTGAATGGTCTGTTTTACGACTGGGCAGTAAAAGGTAGGCTGAGGGCTTTTTATATATATATTTTTTTTTTAATTTATTTTTGTTTTGCTTTACCAGAATGAGTTTTAACTACTTTGAATGTGTTTTATTCTAGTCCTTCTGATATATATATATATATATATATTTATATTTAAAGGGGGGGGGGGGGGGCAGACAGTGTGTGTATATGCGTGTGTATGTGAGGTGAGATGAGAGGGGGGGGGGTCTAAAAGTAGCTCGATCAAGTCCAGTTCTCCTGCGAACAGACAGCGCCGCGGCCCGAGAAGGGATATGTGTAACCTTATCCTGCCGTTCATTAATAAAAAACGCTCTTATTATGTTGATTGGGTTTCCAGCGGAGAGCGCGGGCTCAGGAGATGTAATCTCATGCACAGGAGAAAAAAAACAGCCCTGCGATTTTATTCCATTAATAAAGCAGACTATTGTGCTCAACTGCGTGTGCGTGAAACCCGCCAAGTTTTCGCGTTTTACTGCGGTTTAACCCTCTTTTAAACAGCTCGGGAAAGTCTGTGTTTATCCGTTTCCGCTCATTATCGAGACTCTCCTCCGCCGAGGTCTGAAATGAATCATTTGCCGCGGTTTTGTTTTTGCTGTTTCTGTATAAAACAAGAAGAAGAAGAAAAAACGATAGGGGGGAGAGAAGGGGAGAGAAACGTTTTTTTTTTTTTGTTTTGTTTTGTTTTGTTTTTTTGATGGACTCATTAAGACTTTATGGGAGACCCGAGACCCAAAACGCCGTGCTGCGGCCAACTTAAACTGTTGGCTTCAGTCTGTTGTGGTGGTACTAACTTCACGACATAAACAACAAAGAAATACAGAGAAGTGTTGGAAAACAACTGGCCACATTGGTGACAGCTGAGTGGGAAAAATAAATTGCAACTGGAGTCTGCAAGATTAAAGCTGGAAGTATAGATCTATCTATCTATCTATCTATCTATCTATCTATCTATCTATCTATCTATCTATCTATCTATCTATCTATCTATCTATCTATCTATCTATCTATCTATCTATCTATCTATCTATCTATCTATCTATCTATCTATCTATCTATCTGTCTGTCTGTCTGTCTGTCTGTCTGTCTGTCTGTCTGTCTGTGTGGGAAGGTAAGACTTGAGGCGCAAGAGCTGAAGCGCTGATTATTTCGCGGTCTCACACGCCATCTAGTGTAAGAACAGGAGAATTGCATCCGTCTTCATTCCCATCTAAAGGCCTCTTGTCTCAGTGGTTGGGTTTCACTGTCTTGGGGTTAAAATGAATTATAGATTTTTTTTTTATCATAAAGGCTTCACAGGAAGCTTTTTGCATTAACACATAAGCTGCATCAATCACTCAATGTCAGAGTCAGCTTAACATTCAAAGGATGAGCAGAGTGGGGTAGAGGAGGCGACTAATACGGGCAGCATAAATCACCCAGTGTGTGTTTGGATTCCTCTCCGTTTCTGTGGCAGGAGGCAGGTATGATCTATTGCGATGCTCATCTCTTACCAAACGTGAGCTCCAAAGCTTGCGTTGGATTGAAAACAGAGCCCAGGAAAAGCAAGCTTCCACATGTGTCAGCCATTACTGCAGACAACTCAATTAAGTCTGAATGCCTTTTTAAGTGCTGCATTGTGGCACATAAGGGGCTTCTTGGATGATAATATTTGCAATTTTCTTCCAGAAAACTTGAAGGATTCGGAACCATGGGGCTGTTCATGTTGAGTATGAAAAAAAAAAACAAATCTGCTTCTGAATTAATAGTTTTGCCTGCTACAGTTCTGGAGGAATTAAAGAAAGATGTATGCCCATGAGGGAAGTGTGGTGGGAGGCAAAGAGTCAATGCTGCACACATTTCTATCGAAATGCGCAGGGCACACTTCGTCCTTTCATCTCCACCGCTGCTGTTTATGTTGCTTTGTAATGGCTTTTAAGGTATCCTGCATGCAGTTAGCAGGGATGAAGCCATAAAGTGTGCTGACACGAGGGAATGCTACTGAATGTGCAATAATACTGGCCTTTACTAGTCCTTTCATGCTTTGGAGAAACTTTTCAGCGACTGTCAAAGGAGGCATTTATCACTTTAATCCCCACCTGGCACGGAGAATGAAGGCAAGGGTAAGTTACACAGCCCTGCCATACAGTCGCGTTCTCTCTCTCTATCGCTCTCTGAGTGGATGAACAGGTGGTCATCTGGAGACGTCAAAGCCGAACACTCACCTGCTTCCATTGTTCGGGGTGTGGTGTCATGGATAAAGGCGTGTTTAAACAGCAGTTATTGCTTGTCTTTATTTCCCCTTTGCTCTTAAGTCATTAGCTCAGTACTCACATCTAGATGGCCGGAGCCTTTAGATGAAACTTCACTTCACCGTGTGCTTCCCTGAACTTTCACTTTAAAATGGTGTTTTAATCAGTCTGGGTTGGAGGAGGTTGTTCTTTACTCCGGGAGCTGCCATCCAGCGGCCCCGTTTTTAATTCCCGTCGAGCTGTGTTACTCATCCTCACTGTGTTAACACCGAATTACTGTATTTGTCACATTTAGCCTCTTTTGCAGATAAAAGGTGCAGATTCTCCACTGGTCCCACAGCAATTAAATGATTCATTGGCTTTATCGTGCTTTAACAGGATGTTGATTGAGAGCGTAAGCCATATTGATTGTCCTGATGGAAACAGGAAATCACAGAGATAGAAATAAAATCATCTGTTGTTCCCGGTGTGAGGATACCCAGGGGAAAGGCAGGCAATTGCGTACTGTTGAGTGGCATTACCCCCAGCAACCTCCTCTCCTCCATTCTCTCGCCTATGGAGACCTGGAAGAGACGTCATCCGCGGTTGTTATGCTGCGAAATGACGCTGGCACTCTCTCCACCACCCCACCCCAACCCACCCCACCCGCCCCTGCTACTGCAACATTACCCCTGTGGTCTCTTACAGAAGATGCAGCACTCCTCGTCTGCACCATTTCCAGCATGAAGTTTGACGCCTGACAGTAATCAGGCCCTGCTTTCTGCCGTCATTTCCCCTCATGTGGAAGTGGAACCACTCGAGCGCAATGCTGATAATAATATCAGCCTAAATGCATCCTACACATAAAGCTCGTGACTGGCCTCGATCCCGTAAACCTACACGATTCTCTGTGCTGGGAAATCTCCACTGAAAACCCTCGACGTGTGAACCGGAATATCGCTTTCAATGATCAGTGGGAGTTATCATCAATCCACAGTGATAATTTGATAATTAGCTCTTTATGCACGGCCTATGCCCCCATTGTTGTTTTAGTTGCGAAGATAAAAAAAGAAAAATACCCCCATCCTTACACACACATACATGCACAGAAGCCAGCCGCTCCCCATGCCCTCCCTCTATCTCACACACTCATACACTCTGGAAGAGCACGTCACTGAGCTCAGGGAATGAGTGGCTCATTAAGAAGAAGGATGTGATATTCTGAATAGAGACTGTGAGACTCCCTGCACGTCTATTTTTAGCAGTGATATCTCTATGGCACTCACCGTGGTGTCGGTTAATTGCAGCCACAGCCCCAGATACCAATTAAGAAAGAAACAAATGCTTTTAAGGTGGGGTTGTGTTTTTTTTCTTCTTCCTCCTGGAAAGGTCTTGAGTCCATCCTTAGTGGATACAAGGAGTGTGCTTGCTCACTTTGTTTTGGCCGTGTCAGGTTTGGGACATGCAGAGTGCGGTCAAAGCATCATCCAGGCTATTTTTAAATGAGTCCCAGTGGAAAACGAGATCTAGATTTTTTTTTTTTTTTAAAAATCTTTATGGTTGTTTTAATGTCTCAGGCTGTCGGATGTTCACCAGCTCATTGATCCGCTGTGAGTCTTAGAGCTTCTTGGAGGTAAGGGATGCAAACGTGCTCAGGCAGTTCAATGATTATGGATGTGTATTCAGCATTTTGTTTTCATCTGGCTCCCTGTTGTGGGGTACAGCAGGGGTCTCAAATTCCAGCCCTCCAAAGTTGGTCTCCAGCAATTTTTCAATGTCTCCCTGGTCTTTCAGTAAGCAGCCATGTTCTGCAGAGGATTGCGAATGACCTGATTATTTGGTTCTGGTGGATTGCAATAGAAGTTGCAGGACAGTAACCCTCGAAGCCTAAAGTTTGAGACCTCTGCTATATGTGAATCTGTCTCTGGTGGATCCAGGCCTCTTAAAATCAGACCTCGAGTTTCTCATCTATGGCCACAAGGTTTGGTGTCAGACTGGTCTTGCTGTGTAGACCAGTTTGTAGTGCAAACAGTGTAGCAGTGCACCGACAATGTTTGCCAAAGCTGAAATAAACACAATATCAGCCGCTCTTCTCGGTCTGTCAGTAGATGCTGGACATGTGAGAGGTTCCTGAGATGTTGATGCTGGGGAACTCTTGTTTGTTGGGCTTCGAACAATCACTCCCAACTACCAGTACGAGGCTAAAAAAGATACACACAGCGTGAGCTATTAAAACAAGACAGTTACCGATGCAGAAAGGGTGAATGATAGCTGAGGCCATTATAAAACCACACATGCCTGCACATTCCTCACTGTACCCTGTAACACACCCCTTCATAAATAATAGCAAGCCTGTTAGGATGTTTCAAGCATCTATTTGTGCACTCTTATCTTTAGTAATAAGTAGTCTCTCTCTCGCTCTCGTTCTCATCTCTCTGATGCTCAGCACAGCTTTGGTGCGTTTGCTGCCAACAAATTGAAATCTAAGCCAGGCCTCACATAGATTTACAGTTTGCAAACAGTTTGAAAGCACTGATGACACGGTGCCGTTATCAGTTTGATAAAAACATGTTGTGGTATTTCTAAAGCTCTCACTCTTTGGCACCCAAACAAAGAGTTGTGGGTGTTTAAAAAAGGATTAAGTGATGGATTAATGATCAAGAAGGGGCTAGCTTTGGTAGAAATACTCTTTCACTAACCATCCTGCTCTCTTCCCTTTTTTCTGTTCTCCCTCCAGTTCCACCAGGTTAGAAGAGTGATGACCATCCTGTTCCTTACTATGGTTATTTCATACTTCAGTTGCATGAGAGCTGCGCCCCTGAGAGACGCCCCGGGCATGCGGGGCCATCGGACGGAAGGCTACCTGGGCGCTGCTGCGACGGCCCCCCGGGGCCACGGGACTCCACAGAGTGGCGGCGGGCCGGGCCAGCGCGAGGAGCTCCCCTCGCTCACAGACACGTTCGAGCAGGTGATAGAGGAGCTGCTGGAAGTGGAGGGTGAGGCGGCGCAGCTGGGACAGGGGGCCGACAAGAGCCAGGGAGGTGGGGGCCCGTCGCCCGTGACCACCGCAGAGGCCAAGGATGTCGATCTGTACAACTCGCGGGTGATGATCAGCAACCAAGTGCCTTTGGAGCCGCCGTTGCTCTTTCTCCTGGAGGAATACAAAAACTATCTGGATGCTGCGAACATGTCCATGAGGGTGCGGCGGCACTCCGACCCCTCGCGGCGCGGAGAGCTCAGTGTGTGTGACAGTATTAGCCAGTGGGTGACAGCTGTGGATAAAAAGACGGCAATAGACATGTCTGGGCAGACAGTAACCGTCATGGAGAAGGTCCCTGTCCCCAATGGCCAACTGAAGCAATACTTTTATGAGACCAAATGCAACCCCATGGGGTACACAAAGGACGGCTGCAGAGGAATAGACAAGCGGCATTATACGTCCCAATGCAGGACAACCCAGTCCTACGTGCGAGCACTCACCATGGATAGCAAAAAGAAGATTGGCTGGCGGTTTATAAGGATAGACACTTCATGTGTATGCACATTGACCATTAAAAGAGGGAGATAGTGTATAAAATGTATAGATTTTATTGAAGAGTTTAAAAAAGAGAATAAAGAGAAAATATCTATTTGTATATATACATAACAGGGTAAATTATTCCGTCAAATGAAAATTTTATGGACTGCATGTAAAAAAAGATGAAGTTTATACAGTAAAGTGATACTACAGTCTATTTATTGAACATATTCATGACCTTGTAAACAATTAAAAAAAATCTGATCAGTCATTTGCGCCCAGTTTAAATTACTGTATCACATTAAAGGAGACGTTGTGATCTGTTTACGTTGCCAAGAATTAGGAAATGAAGGAGGAAAAAAAAAACACGGGCAAGGAATAGGAGAGGACAGTTCCATCTTCAAAAGCTTGCATGCTGCTTTCAATTGTGAATTCAGAAATTCTCCACTTTCAAAGAAAAAACACAAAAAAAAAGGATATGATGCTGACCAAAAAATAAATAAAAAAATCACTCAGCTCACATATTCAACAGAAGATTCCTCTCAAGTAAAATTATCTGTTTACTGTTCTAAACTTCTCAAGGTAATGTTGGAATTACATACTATGTCAAGGTGCTGTTGTCAAAGCTTTGCTGTTTATTTTTTTATCCCCACCAGAGGAAAAAATATATTTAAAGATCATATATATATATATATATATATATATATATATATATATATATATATATATATATATATATATATATATATATATATATATATATATATATATTCATTGACATGTTTCTGGGTTAATATTCATTTTGTATGTTGTGAAGTTGTTTGCAATATTAAACTGAAATATTTGAAGAAATAAAAATGACTATAGGCAACTGAAAAAACACAAATCAATGTCGATACAGTTTCAACATCTTTAGGCAGATTAATTTGCGAACACCTTTTTTGTGTATGTTACACAAAAGGGGCACGTTTTCAACAAAAACAACACATTTTATGACGACCTGCAAAGCTACTTCAGAGGGATTTCTTTGCTCAAGCTGCTGGAAGACAGTCATGGAATAATAGGGGAAAGTACGAAAACAGTCTTTGGTGACAAACGGAGCACACGCTCTCTTCCAACACAGTAAAGGTGACTTCAATAAATTTCATTTTATATATTTTAATATATCCTTTTCCATGGATCACTCAAACTTGCGAACGAGAAACATCAGGAAAAAACATGCCTGCAGTTTCAAGTGCAGACTAGTAGAAGTGTTTGAGTACACATCGGGTATGTCTGAGGTTGACAGTGATGGATTCAGCCACCCATACATTTGTGTACATTATAGATATACACCCAAGATTTTCTTCTGAGTTCAAGGTAATCCCATGTTTGAATCATTTTTCAATAGAGCAGTCGTGGCTGATCTGACCCGGCCTCTCACACTCACTGTGAGCAGAAGGAAAAGCCATCCTTGACACCTGGGAGACGACTGCTACATTCCCTCCAGCAGAAACACCTCACAGTATCTCACAGTATCTCACAGTATCTCATGCCAAGTCTAAACGTCACAGTCTTAAGGTTTTTACTGGAACAGAAGTAGACTGTGTTTATCCTCTGCGTGAGAAATTTTGGAAAGAGCATGTTTTTTTTTTTCATTATCATCAAGGACCTCCAGATTCCAATCACTTCAAATATTCTTTTCAACTGAAAGTTAAGTGTTGCTGCTGAAAACAAAAAAAAGAGAAGAGTCTGTCAACTTCTCCTGGAAGGATCCTTCATCAATACCAGATTAAATTAAGTTTAGTCTCTAAGAAAAAGGCTTCTCATCCATTGCCACAAAGCCATTGTGATGCAAGAAGAAAAGCTATGTGCTTTCAAAGATATTTCTCACTGAGACGGAGCTGAAGCATATTTTGTCAAATTCAAGTACAAACACATCCCTAGCAAAAAATGAAAAAAAAAAAAAAAAGAAAAGGAACAATGAATCAAACACGGGGACTCTTACTCGATAAGGTAGGTGCTCCAATTCCCAGGAGTATGAACCTCCGGCTGTTTTTGCCGCAACAATTTACAAGTGAAAGAAAACTGCCATGTTCTAATTACACACTTCTCGATGACAGTTGTCGGATAGAGGCCCCTGTTTGAATGACAGAAATATAGTCAAATTAAAATGTAGCACAGAAGAATTACTACGTCATGATATGGTGTTTTGTTTTCTCTATATATAATTTTTTTTGAGCTGGGGCAGTAGCAGAAGAAATAAAAACAGATGAACAAAAATTACAGCTGCTGCACAGATTTTAAATTATGTTAGGCCAAACACATTTCAGAGTCAACAATGTTACGGAATTTCCACAAACTTTTTTCTTGTGTTTGTTTCATCACTAGATGGGGTGTGGTCAGAAATGAATCATGCTCCAAAGTTGACTTACAGAGAGAGAGAGCAGTGCAGCAGCAGCAGCCCTGATGGGTTAGATTTTAGAGCAATGCTACAATTAGCCACAGGAGGGCAGTAAAGAAACTAATCTTCTTCTATGCGAAAACCCAAGTTTTTTTTCCTGAGGGCTCCGTTTTAATACAATAAAGTCTAATATTTACCTCTATTCAAAAGAGACTCTGGCAAGTCTCTTTGTTAGAATTAGCATAAGCATGAGTCATGACTAAAAAAATACATGATGGAGATGAAAGGGGAAAAGGAAGTACGGAGTAGCTGAACAACAAAGATTGATTCAAATGCATCATGTTTGGTTTAAAGAACAGTTACGCGAGACAAAAGTCGATACATTATCTAATAAACAATTAAAGACACGTCTGTACGGAAAATGGACGTCATCTTACACATAAAACCAGCAAAAGTATCAGTTTTTGTCGGAATTGTCCTCTGTCCGAGGCTCACCTGAACGCAACATAACACTGGCACTAGCCGTGCTAACAGAGCTAATCTGATTTATCGTCTCAGTTAAGCGCACGAAACGTCCACCAGGATTACCAAATTTAGTTTTCCTCATATTCCCCAAAGCGGCATATCGATCTAAACTCGTCCGAATTCTGTTTTGGAGGATGGCATCTCTTGGGGAGCCTGTGCGATTGGAAAGAGGTAACAATAATTAGCTAGCTAGTTACAGTTGTTTGTACGAGAAAGACGTTGACCTAGCTTTGCTGCTGGTTGTTTGAATAAAAGTTGTGTCACTTTCGCGTTCAAGTTGTTATTTGGCGGCATACGCTGGATCATGGACGTTGCACGAATCATTCAAGCTGAATTCTTTTGATCAAAGGACAATAAAGACAGGGTTAGCTTGTTTAACTCGCACTGGCTACCTAGCTAATATTGACAACAGTGATAGACCAACCCGGCTGGCCGAATGAACTTATATAGAACTTAAAAGCCTTACAAATCAAAATGTGTTCATTCTTATTGGCATGACGAAGAAAAAACTGACATGTAATAACTATATTTATTTCGAATAAATAGATATTTGTAATAGCAAATTACGCCTTTAAATTGACCCTTATCTCTTTATGTGTTGTAGCAGACTTAAACAAGTTTAAAAGTGCCTCACAGACATGAAGCACATGCACGTCTGTACAGTAAGCAGTTTGTTGGTCATGTTTGTAGGCCATTTTTGAACTGATTACAACATAAACTGAAGGAACTCCGATGACCTGAGGATGCCTTGCATACCAGGAGCAATATTTTTAACAAATGTTAATGTACAAGACACTCTGGCAGTGTTCTGAGCAGTGCTGTAAAATGCTAAATATGCTTTTGCAGTAGTCTAACCTATCAAAAACAGAATAATATCACTTTTTCAGGGTGATGGTGTCGCTGATAATTACTCAGTTTGAACCAGTTGAAGTGGCAAGTGACACAAACTTCCCTAAAATTCTAAGCAACATTCATGGGATGCTTTGAGATTTACTGTATCACTGTGCAGGGCATCAACTACAGCTGTAGGTTATATCAAGTCACAGATTTCATCACAGTATTAATGATGGCATAATTGCAATTTCTGGATGCAATACTTGATAAGTCACATTTCTAAGGGTACTTTTAAATATCTTATTTAGCTGGTTGGATGAACTTTTACTGTCCTTATTAAAAACATGTAATATAAATTTCAGTCTATAAAATGCTTGAGCTTACATGTATAAGGGAACTTGGAGAAGAGCAGAAAATGTGTGTTAATCAGATTTTATAACAATCATATTCCAATTCTTTGGTTTTCTAATACCTTGCTTCCCTAGTCTCAACACAAATATGTATTACTATGACTAAATTGTTTTCATTGAATATCTGAGAAAAACAAATATTTCTGCTTCAGCTAACACTGGGACTCTTATTTAATACCGTAGGTAACATATTGTCACCTTTATAAAATAATAGCGTAAGTAAATAATCTGCTTGGGAAGCTAGCTCGCTGTGGGTTGCTTAACAAATAAGCTGCCTAAAATTATGGCCTCGTGCCCAATGAAGTTTGTTGATTCATTTGTGAATATCGCACTGTGATGGAGCTGCTTATGTTCTGGTCGACAGATATCAACCGTGCAATTGAGCTGCTTGACAAGCTGCAGAGGACGGGGGAAGTTCCTCCTCAGAAGCTGCAGGCGCTGCAGAGGGTCTTGCAGAGCGAATTCTGCAACGCTGTCAGAGAAGTGAGACTGTTTGAACATTGAACTATTTTCTATTCTGGTGCGTTGTTTTAGTAATTTGGGCTATTTTTGTGCATCTTTAGGTTTATGAGCATGTGTACGAAACGGTGGACATTAACAGCAGTCCTGAGGTCAGAGCCAACGCCACAGCTAAGGTAGGCTTCGGATTACTTGCTAATCCACAACTATCTTCAATTCCTATTGCATCAGTAAACATTTTTCTTTGATTGCAGCATATTTTAGTGCTAACGTAGCAATTTTGCTTATTTTTAGGCAACCGTGGCAGCTTTTGCAGCAAGTGAGGGACACTCTCATCCACGTGTGGTGGAGCTGCCCAAGACAGAGGAAGGCCTAGGTTTTAACATAATGGGAGGAAAGGAGCAAAACTCGCCGATTTACATCTCACGGATCATCCCAGCAGGCATCGCTGACCGACATGGAGGCCTTAAAAGAGGCGACCAGCTTCTCTCTGTTAACGGGGTGGTACGTTCTGAGAATTACTAAGGGAAACTTGAAGCTTTAGCCTGACACCACAGTCAGAAAATATTTAGTGACTTTTGTGGACAGGCAATATTAGTCAAAGTACAACTATGCGCAAGAGGACCCTATCATTGAAAAGTTATGCAAACTTAAGATGTTAAATGGGTAATATTATGAAAAGGCTACTTTTTTTAGCTTTACATCATGTTATAGTGCTATTCCGTCATCACCAAAAACTTAGCTGGAGTGTTGCCTTGATTCTTTCATGCATGTTTGAGAAATCCTTTAATCTCCCATGGCAACCATTGAGTTGTGCAAGTTGCCTGGGTGGACATAGCACCACCTTCGAGGTGCAGCTCCTCCTCGGAGATGTGGTTTCCAAGTTTTTTGCCTCACTGCAACTCCCCCACACAGTTTCTTCAGACTAGCCAGCAGCAATTAGCACAAAAAAAAAAACCTGGTGGAACTGCACATCTGCTGAGCTCATAATATGACTTGTATTTAATTAGGACTCATAATCAAAAGAAATATATCACCATGCATGTAACAAATCTTAATAGTTTCTTAATTCACTGAAATTCAGCAATATTCCAATTTGCACATGTACTTAACTTTGTTCATATGAAATAAATAATTTTAAGCGGCAGATAGTGAATTGATTCTTGTGTTTCCCTTTAAAAAGCACTTGTGGGAAACAGATTCCAGTTTGTGAAATCGGTATTCTGTGTTTCCGCAGAGCGTGGAGGGTGAGCACCATGAGAAAGCTGTGGAACTCCTCAAAGCAGCCCAGGGCACAGTGAAGCTGGTTGTAAGGTACACCCCCAAAGTCCTTGAGGAAATGGAGTCACGATTTGAGAAAATGAGGTCGGCAAAGCGCCGGCAACAGAACAACTACCAGCAGTAGGATTTTTCCAGCTTCCTGCTCAGTTCCCAGGGGTCTCCTCTTTTAGTTATTTTGGTTATCTGCTCTAGTCTCTTTTTATCCTCTTGTTCACTCACTCTTCTCCCTCCACACACAAAAGGAAAAAAAACTTTACTAATTTTAGTTATTTCTATCATATGCTGTATATTGTGCTTCTAATCTCCTCTGTAGCATTTTAATAGTAACCACTGTTACTGTGCTTGACACTAAAACTCTAGATACACTAGAATGATCATGATTGTCTGTGACTTGACAATTTGAATGCAGAGTTGGCTTTTTTTCTTTATTTTTTTTTAAGGTGAACTGTGTGACTCTTTGACGGAGAAGGTTTTTATTTGTTTCATCACGGCCACTACCAAGTGCCTCAGGGCAAACGTATTCATGTCATGTGCTGTGGAAACTAACCTTGTTTCATTTTAACATTTTAGATGTAAGCACTAGTGACTGGTGGCAGGAATTAAACCAACAGAGCATGCTTTCTTTAAGAAAATAAAACGTTTTAGAGAGCAAACATTAAATCACGCATTTTAAATTTAATGGCATTTAACAGACTTGTCATCAATAGAAAGACTTTGAAGTTGATATAAAAGGGATGTTTGGCTTCAAAAAAGATAATAACTGTATTCTCAAAGCTCAGGGTGCACAATAACAAGCCCAGCAGGGATTTAATGGGGTCTCAACAAGTCCAGAGCTGAGCTGGTGCCACCGCCGGGCTTCACATTGTAACATTTCTCAGAGTTTGACACCTTCAGAAGCACAAACTCTGCAGTCACCCGGAGCCGAGACAAAATGTATACTCATCATAAATTTGAATCTCACAGCTTTATTGAACTTTTCATTAGTTTCAACAACCATGATTTCTGTAGCATAATTTTTGAACTTCTACAATCAGTTCAGATTTTTATTCTAAGAATTTGGTTTCTAAAATCTTTGAAGAAATATAAATTATTTTGGTAGTTTTTCTCTTGAATGCCCTCATAGGTTTCTGGTTACTCTCTTCTTATGATAATTTAAGGTTGTACAGGAGACTTCATAACTAACTACTAGGAACATTTTCATCACTACTCTTGCTAGAAAGTAGTCCCACCACATCGTACTACCACCGCTATGTTTGAAACTAGATTATGCCTACCTTGCACCTGATGTTTGTGTTACCATAAAATTTTCAAATAAAGAGCATTTTCTTTTTCTAAGTTGATCAGCTGAAAACTTTGCTGGAACTAAAGGTGCTTACAGTTGATGACCGAGGTTTCTTTATTTGGCAGCAGTCTGATGTAAAACTGCAGTCAGTGACACAGGTTTAGAGTGAGACTGGTTATTTGATGGTTTCTGCCAGTTTGAGCTACTTTTCTGCCAAACTAATAGCAAGCCTTAAAGTAATGTGTCTGTACCATCACATTTTTTTGGATTATGACCTGTAGGTCTACCGCTAAGAAATGAATGTAGACATTTGCTCCTTTTCCTGGATCTACGTTTGGACTTTTCTTGTTTTTGGGGGTTGTTTGATTCAATGATAACTGCAGGATGGTAGAAAAAGCACAGAAAGTTGGGAGATGTTTTTTATTAATTTTATTATGATCACATCTTTGACACTTTAATTACGACTAAAATAATCATCTAGGAAGGAATATGGATATATCTGATCCTGTGTTGTCTTTTGGGAAATTGAATTGTCCACAACAAACAATGCTTAATGCAATCTTTCATTATTTTTTCCTAAACAAAAGAGCAGACTTTAACCCAATATGGTATACAAGTTATCTGTATGTGCACCAAAATAAAGTGTGGATGCAGATTCTCTGCAGTTTTTAGTATTTTCCAAAAGTGAACATCTCAATTCACATGACCTTCATTCTCCATTTATATCCTGTAGTTGATGAAATCATTGAAGGATTAATAAGAAAATGATAACAGGCTTTTTAATTAATCGTTTAGATGCTTTCAGAAAGAACAGAAAGCTGCAGGTATTTCCTTCAGTAAAAAAAAATATAACAATAATTTTCTCAAAACTGTCTTTGCCTCATTTCTCACATGCATGCATGTTCTTTCCAAAAATACACATACTAAAATGTTCTTTATGAATTATGATCCAAAATTTCACTGTGATCATATAATAAACACTCCCTTTACATATACATCACTGCATGTACAATAATATCTTGTATTCCTTAAGTCTTCATTTATGAATTCTTAAAAAAAACAAAACAAAAAAGAACATAATAAATTCTATGTTGGGAATTATTTGAGTTGGTAAAGCCTCTCCTTGTTAATAAGAGCAGCATAAGTGACATGAGAAATTTCTTGCTTTTCCAGTAAAGGACATATAAAAGATGATTCTAAGGTTAAAACTATTCAAATTCCTCATAAATCAAATCAAATTTATTAACAAAGCTTTTTGTCTCCTTGTTTCTCACGTACGTTTGATGTTAAATGTGTAGCATGCTGCAAAGTATATTTTAGTTTTCCAAGCCATACAGTTGACTCAGGATTGATATGCTGCATCACTGGGACACTAGAGCATCAATAGTAGCTCTGATTAATCTAAATGAAGGAAACAGATGATAGATTAAGTGTTTTTAACAGCTCTTTAGTAGAGCATCATGTTTAAAGAAGTAGTAGTTTTGATTTTTAAAAATTAGAATGATACAGTTAAGTCAACCACTAAGTTTTAGCATGTTCTTACATAACAGAGATGACCTAAACCCAATGTAAATACAGTCAGTTTTTGTGAGCAGTGCATGAAATTTGATCGCTGAATGTACAGTTTGGTGATATTTGTGGTGGTATTTCACATAATAAAATCTATTGACAACACCAAGAGACAAATAACTCACTAAAAACAATTCTTCAGGGAGAGCTAAAGAAAAGTATTTTGTGGCAAACCTTGGGGAAAGTTCCAAGTTCTTGTGAAGGGGGTGTTAAAATTGTGCAAGTTGCATAAACAACAGTTTCTGAGCTCACAGTGCAGTTTTATTTAATGGCTTACATCCAGAACTTTTGCAAGAAAAAAAAACAAAACACAATTGTTGGGGGAAAAAAACATAAAATGGAACAGGCTCAATGCAAATCGATTATCTATGCAAAGTCATTTCATAAACTTCAGAAATAAAACCTATTGGTGCAAAACAAGTGAACAATATTGTATGATAGAATGTTACTCAAAATTGCTGTTGAACCTGAGGCTAATGGTGTACTGTGATTCATGGGAGTTATACAGCTTTACTAAATCATTATCGTTCTGATCAGCATCTATGTTTAAAATATGAGACTTAAACTCCTAATTAGTGATTGTTGAAAGGCTTAACGGAGGAACATCTTCTGTAGTTACCTTTTTATTGAGCATTATTTAGCACTGTATGATAAAGATATAATTCGAAAAGAAAGTTAAAGTATTTGTCTACATCTGTCTGCTGGTGTAACTTTTGGTTCAAGCTGGTCAGAACCAGTTTGTTTGGGCTGCAAGTAGCAAATCAGTTCAAAAATGTATTTGAATGGGTGCAACTTTAAAATAAGACTTCCCTTATAAGATATTCCTGGTTAGTTAAACCTACTACTCATAAGAGTTTAGAAACAGAAATGAAATCAGGTTTGTGTATTGCTTTTCAGGACACTCAAAGACACTTTACATAAAATCAGTCATTTTTATTCACGCACACATTCCCATCTTGCCCATTAACCAACTTCCTGTGTCTGCTTTGGAATGGCTTATAGATTAACAACTTATTTATAACTGATTTATTTACTATTAACCACTCCTAAGGAGAGTTTTGTTATAAAGTTGCGCCCATAAATTGGTGGAAATATTGGAATTGAACATTGAAATGTTTTCATGTTGACTTAGAACAACATTTTGGTATTATTGTCTAAGTTATATGATATGATCTTATTAAAGCGAAAGACTGGGATTGCATATGATTCTTATTTCAAAGAGGGAATATTTAGATATTTGTTGTAACTTACTCCAATTTACTTTTGAGTTGAGTGTAAATAAAAATCCTCAAATAGAATACATTTTGTTCCCTAATTATGTTTAAATCCAACAGTAGCTTGCTTAGCTTAATTCTCACCTGCATACATGCTCATATCAGAAAGTAAACATAATGAGATTTAGCATTGACACTGCATAGTCACTGTTTCTCTGAATGTTTATGGTCATTGTCTTGAGTTCAACTTTTTACAGGTTTCCCTTGTCTGTAAATCTGAATGGTCAATAGAATATTTTTTATAATAGTTTTCTTTTGATAATTCTTCTCAATTTTGTAAGTGGTTTTCCTAAAAAAATAATAATAATAATACCAGCAATTGGTACTTCCATTTTGACTGTGTACTAGGGCAATATCAGCTCAACCTTTCCAGAAGAAAACTCTGAATCAAAAAAGGTAAATGGTCCGATATCGGTGCTTCTTTTCTGAGCTCTGAAATAGTTTTCTTTGTAAAACTAAAACCAAACTTAATACATTTGTTCAAATTGTTGATGATGTCTTCAGATTTTTTGGGTCAGTTTTGATTCAATTTTAAGATCAGTAGATTGTGTTATGTCATTTTGTGTTGTCTGGTTTTGTTTTATTTACTCTTACATTGATGTGGAATGTAAAATGTGACGTAGAACAATGAATATAGTTGTATCATACATTCAATAAATTGTGCTTACATTTATGAAATTTATGTGTTTTGTGTTTATTCTTGGAGAGATTCACTGAAACTCTGTCTTACAGTTTTAAAAGTTTAATTCATAAAGAAGAAAAAATTCAGCTGTCTTCACGTCAGTGTGATCATGTCATTACTAAGTTGTTAAAGAGTCCATCTTAAGTATCAATTTGCAATGAGGATTGCTTGGCTTGAAATGATTGTGTTGCCAATCGTTACTTGCACAAAAACGTGCGACCATCATAGACAGAATTATGTTCCCACTAGCGCAGAGCTTAGATAATGTGAGAGGGTAGATTATTAATGAAATTAGTACTCTTCCCTGATTGTTTATTGATTCATCATTAATTATTAATTGATTACATTTTGCTTTGATTCAGACATGTTTGAGTAATTGTTGAATCTCTCTTGGCAATCATTCAGGGTTGTCTAAGAACTTACTCTCACAAAAAAAAATGGTGATAAGCCCATCTTATAAAAGAAATATTGTAGGAGAAAAACAGCTGTCCTGTTGATAAAGTTTGCCTTTAGTGGTTCTTCAGAGATATTTTGCCATTTTTGTCTTCTGACCTTAAAAGCCCCGTCAGATTTTACCCAATGGAGTTTCTTGACTGCTATATTTTATTTAGTACTTAACAAAAGTTGAGAAAAGGGACCTGAGAAATAGTTTTCTGAAGATGTTGACATTATGAATGTTTTTGTGCTCTCATTTGTTGTTGTTGTTGTTGTTTTTTTTTTCTTCTCATTATTGGATTATTCTGTGTCACATCACGTGACCTGTCTAATTGAACACACTTGTGTACAATAAAAGGGTGTGTCCTCCAACAAAGGAACAACACGAAAGCCAAACCGGTGCGAGTTTCTTGATGTCACGCTGAACGCTGTGCCGAAAACTGATTCTGCTAACAGGTTATGGGCCCAGAATCAATGAAGAAACAGGTGAATGCCTCGACAGACCGTGAACACCTGCTGTGTAAGTAAACGAGGAAAAATGAACAGAAAAGAAAAAGACATGGCACACAGCCGCTGGTCAAGACTTCTTTTTGATGGAGATGAGAAAAATTATGAACTATGGGAAACCAAGTTTTTAGGACATCTTCGACTGCAAGGGTTGAAACAGACAATTTTGACAAGTCCCTCCGATGATGACGATGAAGAGGAAGACGCGAAGAAAAATGCTGAAGCTTATGCCGAGCTCATTCAGTTTTTGGATGACAAGAGTCTATCACTTATCATGCATGACGCGGCAGACGACGGACGTGCGGCACTTGGAATCCTGCGGGCCCATTACGCCGGTAAAGGAAAGCCCGGAGTGATTAACTTGTATACTGAACTGACTTCGCTGCAGAAATCACCCAGTGAATCGGTTACAGAGTACATCATCAGAGCTGAGACCGCGATCACCGCTTTAAGGAATGCAGGTGAGGTGCTGAACGATGGACTTTTGATCGCCATGATTCTGAAAGGACTTCCAGGACATTTAAGCCATTTGCTGTTTACATTACGCAAAGCGAAGATGGTGATAAATTGACTTTTGCAGAATTTAAGACTAAAACTCAGAAGTTTTGAAGACATTGAGAATATGCGTGCTACAGTAGTATCTGAAGACAATGTGATGAAAGCTAAAGCACATTCTGGCACAAAATGCGCACCAAGAGGCGCAAATGATCCTGGAGCAGGAAGTTCTGAGATCGTGTTTTAAATGTGGGATGAAAGGCCACATCAGCAGAACCTGCCAGCGGAAGCAATGGTGCAGTTACTGTAAGAATAACAGTCACAGCAACGCAACCTGCAGACGGAGAAAAAACAACGGGACAACGCACGGAAAGTCGCCGAAGAGACGGGCGGCGACAAAGAGTTTGCATTCCGGTGTGCGACGCTGACACGCGAGTGGACGACATCAGGAGGAGAGGTCTGATGGTGGACTGGTGCAACATCGCATATAATCACCGACATCGGGAAGTTTCGGAAGCTTGATGAAAGTTTCCAGGCCGAGACGCACTGCGTGGAATTGGCTGATGGATCCAGGTGTTTTGGGGTTGCTAAGCAACGAGGAGACGCGGAAGTGTGTTTGATCGACAACAGAGGTCGACGTCTTAAAACGGTGCTGAGGAACGCATTGTACATCCCTTCATATCCGCAGGACATCTTCTCAGTGAAGCTGCAACATCCAGCGGAGCAACGGTGATCTTCAAAGAAGGAAAGAACGTTCTTCTCAGAGACGATACCAAGTTCCCCATTCACGTATGTAACAAACTGTATTATTTGCAAACGACGGACAATGAATGTGGTGATCAGTGTAAAAAATGTTATGACTTACAAGGTTGGCATGAGATTCTTGGACATTGCAATTACAGAGACGTACTGAAGCTAGAAAATGTTGTTCATGGCATGGAAATTAAAGGGAGAGGTGAACCAATGCCATATTGTGAAGTTTGCACAAAAGGAAAATTTGTTCTAACTAGGAGCAAGGAGCCAGATGCAAGAGCTAAAGAACCACTAGCAATGGTCCACACAGATTTAGCAGGACCTATAGATCCAATGTCAAAAGATGGTCACATATATGCATTATCCTTCACAGATGATTATTCCAGTGCAGTCTTTGTATATTTTTTGAAAAACAAGAGTGATACAGTACAAGCTACTGAAAAGTTTATTGCTGACATGACCCCACATGGAAAGATTAAATGTATGAGGTCAGATAAAATAGTATCAGACACGAGACCTCCGCACCATATTCTCCACATCAAAATGGTACGGCAGAACGAAACTGGAGAACTTTATTTGACATGGCTAGATGTATGTTAATCGATGGTGAGTTACCAAAAATGTTATGGCCATATGCAGTCCAGACAGCTGCTGTAGTGCGAAACAGATGTTTTAATAATCGCACAAAACAAACACCTTACTTCATGTTGACAGGCAGACAGCCTAACATTTCTAGGATGCACAAGTTTGGATGCGTTTGTTACACTTACAAACGAGAGAAAGGGAAGCTGGATTCAAGGTGTGAAAAAGGCATTTTTATAGGGTATGACAAGAATAGCCCAGCTTATATGGTCTACTATCCAAACAGCAGGAAAATCCAGAAACACAGGCTTGTGGAAATTGTATCCAGAGAGAAAAATGAGACTGTAACTTTGGATGATGATGATGATATGATAAGAATTAGTCCCAAAGCAACCAAAACTTCAGATGCTGATCCAGTAAATCAGGACCCGAGCATAGAAAAAGAACCAATGGCGAGTACCAGTCACACAACAAAACATGAAGAACCTGAGAGGCGATACCCTGTCAGAGAAAGAAAGAAACCAGATTATTTAGATGACTATGTATGTAGCATTGATGATGAAGAGCAAATAGCTAACATTGATTACTGTTACAGACTGATAAGTGGAGTACCTCAAACCTACAAAGAAGCTGTAACGTCTGTGAATGCAAAAGAGTGGGTTACAGCAATGGACGAGGAAATGCAGTCATTACAGAACAATGTTACTTTTTCCCTGACCGACTTACCTGAGGGTAAAGCTGTAGTGGGGGGTAAATGGGTGTATGCAATCAAAAAGAATAATGATGGATCAGATAAATATAAGGCTAGATATGTTGCTAAAGGATTCAGTCAAAAGAAAGGTGTGAACTATGATGAAACCTTTTCACCAACTGCTAGCATGACGAGCATCAGAGTGTTGATGCAAAAGGCAGCACAGGAGAACATGTTTGTTCACCAGATGGATGTAAGACAGCATATTACATGCTCCAATCGAATGTGAATTTATATTGAACAACCAGAGGGCTACAAGAAGGAATCTCAAGAAAATGAAAGACTGGTGTATAAACTGCAAAAATCTTTATGGACTCAAACAGTCGGGCAGAAACTGGAACAAAATGTTGCATGACTACCTATGTGAAATCAAGTTTGTTCAAAACCCTGCTGATAATTGTGTTTACACAAAGATTAATGATACTGAAACTGTGCATATCATTATATGGGTCGATGATTTGATTATTGCTGCCAGTGATACGAATATCCTTAAAGATGTAAAAGAGAAACTTGCATCCAAATTTAAGATGAAGGACTTAGGAAAGTTGACACTTTCTTGGCATTGACTTTGAAAAAGAGGCTGACAGTGTTAAAATGTCACAGTCGAAGTATGTGAAGAAAATACTGGAAAAGTTTGACATGCAGAACTGTAAGCCACGAACTACCCCTTGTGAGCAGAAACTTAATTATGATGATAATGCTGAAGTAATGAGTGATGTCAGAAAATACAGGGAGGCAGTAGGAAGCTTAATCTATTTGTCAACATGTACAAGACCAGATTTAAGCTATGTAGTAAGTAAACTGGCACAGTACTTTGCAAACCCAACCACAGAGCAGTGGAATACTGTAAAGCATGTTTTTAGGTATCTAAGAGGCACAAGATAAAGAACTATGTTTTAAAAGGGGTGCCCGTGATAACCTTATATATGCATACAGTGATGCTGATTGGGCAGGTGATGTATCCGATCGAAGGAGTACAACAGGTTACTGTATGAGTCTAAATAAAGATGGTCCGTTAGTCTCATGGAAGACCAAAAGACAGCCTACAGTAGCTCTATCTACATGTGAAGCAGAGTACATGGCACTAGCTGCTTCTATACAGGAATGCTTATACTTGAAACAACTGTTGTTCAACATGGATGGTCTGGATTATTTAGCTAAGATTTATGAGGACAATCAGGGTACCATATCCTTAGCCAAAAATCCTGTGAATAGACAAAGATGTAAACATATTGATATTAAATATCATTTTGTCAGAACAGTTGTAAATGAAGGAAAAGTCTTCTAGAGTACTGTCCAACTAATGAAATGGTTGCAGATGTACTAACTAAACCAGCAACAAAGATTAAGTTGAGGAAGTATGAAATGTTTATGTTTGGCGAATCATGAATGTATTTTGGTTGAAATATTAAGAGTCAGAGGAAGCTACCCAAATGTGAGCAAGTGGGGGTGTTGACATTATGAATGTTTTTGTGCTCTCATTGTTGTTGTTGTTGTTTTGTTTTGTTTTACTCATTATTGGATTATTGTGTGTCACATCACGTGACCTGTCTAATTGAACACACTCGTGTACAATAAAAGGGTGTGTCCTCCAAACAAAGGGGGAACAACACAAAAGCCAAACCGGTGCGAGTTTCTTGATGTCACGCTGAACGCTGTGCCGAAAACTGATTCTGCTAACAGAAGAAGAGGAAAATAAACAGTCACAGATTCAAATGAACAGTAGCACTGTGTTATCAATGGTAAAATTTGACAAACATAATCAGTGTGTAAATTCACAAAAAATGAAAGAAATGTACAATTATCTATGTAACCACTCTATACCGTGAAATTTGCGGAACATATTTTACGTCACAAGAAACATACACTTGAAATGTTTAATGCTTACGGAAATCAGTCCAGCTGCACTCCGGTGCAGCAGGAGTCCTCTCCGATCTCGTTTCCTTTCCTTTCTGCCAACTCACGAAGAAGAAAAGCTATTTCCGCTTTCCTCGAATGACGTAACGTCCTTTCTGTCTGTGCCAACCTCGTAGTGAACACGCGTTGTCCGTCTTAGCTCAAGTGAGTGCCTTATTTTTTAAGCAAAAACGGCAGTATTCTTTGGGGAAATAGTCCCGACGTCTAAATAAACTACTAATCTTCCAGTCTCGGCAACTTTAGGCGTTGAAGATCGATGTTTCCGCTCGATTTGATGTGTTTTACTGCTCGCTTAGCTGCTGCTCGCTTAGCTAGTAGCAGCGAGAGGGAAACTCGTGCCCTCTATTGGATGTTAAACGGAAAGATGTTTCATATTTTCTTCACTATTTCACTATTTTCACAGATGACGCCCATGGATTTATTTACACACATTAGTTATGAAACAGAAAGAAATCGCTGGTTTCGTTGACACATCTTAAAAAGGCCCGACAGATCGTTCTCTTAATCCCTGTCTACTGCTTGTAATATTAATAAAACATGTACACATAGAAGAATCGTAGACTGTTCATTTCTACTTTTGTGGGTAAGCAATGTGAAATAGTACATCACATAATCCGTTCTCAAAGATAAGCTCGGGAACTCACTGTGGGTCATGAAAAACCCCACTAGGTGGTCTCTCACTAATCTCTAGGAAGTTCAGGCTTTCTAGTAACATACTGATCTATAATACTAGTTAAAATGATTTAACTTAAGGTGTACATAAATATGTTTTCTTCAGTAAGAGGTTGCCGTCAGTAGAAAACAGAAAAATCTTGCCATGAGGCAAATAAAAAAATTAAACTAGTAGGAATAACCTTTATTGGCACTTAGCGGGGAAATTAAGGTCTAACAGCCGCTATGTGATAGAAAACATGAAGCATGCCCATTTACACACACAAAAAAATACAATTGCAATGATAAAAAATACTGTTGTTAAAAATATCACACCCAGGCACAACAAAATGTGCAATTGAACATAAGAACTTTAAAAACCCTGTAAATTTGTATAGTTGTGCATAAAAACAGACTATTTAAAACACACCAAGAAACTTCCAAATCCAGCAGAGATGTGAACACTGAGTTTGTTGGGAGCGGTGATGGTTATAAAGTATTTCGATACCTAAATGACCGCCTGTGTTCCAGGATGCGTTACGTAGCTGCTTACCTGCTCGCTGCCCTCGGTGGCAACAATAATCCCGAGGCCAAGGACATCAAGAAGATCCTGGAGAGCGTTGGCATTGAGGCTGATGACACCCGCCTGAACAAGGTATGGAGGCCGCCGCTTTCCATTTTCCTCCTTGTAACCGGGAGACTGCTTTTATCAGCAGCCGGTCAGGTCTTCAGATATTCATGTCTGTTTTTTGTTTTTTTTTCCCCCAACAGGTCATTACAGAACTCAAAGGGAAGAATGTCGAGGAGGTGATTGCTACTGGTGCGTTTTAACAAGCTTTTTTTGTTTAAATTATGTCTGTCTAGGGATTTGGGCACATGCTGGGCTTTAACATATATCATCTGACTCAAAACTGCTTCTAATTTTTCTAAAAGTAGTTCAAATGTAACTGCAAGTTCTGATGTTTGGTGTTGTGACAAGAAAAACAATTGGATGCAAAATGAGTATAATAAAAACAAAGGCTATTATAAGAATAAAGAATAAATGTATTCTATGATCTATGAAAACATACCATCAGGTCTGTTTCTACTACAATTTAAATAATTTTTTTGTAGTGTCTTGAAATTTAAAGATTTTAATAATTGCAAGGAAAAATTAATGCACATTTAAGTTGTAAAGTGTTGTTTGAAAGAACATGATAAGCTTTTGTCAGAATGTAGATATAATTTTAATGAAGCACACAGGTGGAGTTTGAGAATATACACATAGTTAAATTGTACTGTAGATAACTTGGTATTTTAACCTAATCTTCTTTAAGCTTAGGTTAGTTCTTCGGATTCATTTTGTTTTGATAAATTCAGAAAAACAATAAAATCCACTCCATCGATTAAACTGCTTTATAATACCCAGGGTTTTTGCTGATTCTCACGGTTTACTTGTACTTTCTCTCCCAACTCTTCTTCTGTCTTCAGGTTACAGCAAGCTGGCCAGCGTGCCAGCAGGTGGCGCTGTAGCTGTTGCCAGCTCTGCTGGTGCTGGCTCAGGTGGAGCTGCTGCTCCTGCTGCAGGTGAGCGTTTTATCTGACCTCATACTTTGTCATAAGTGCTATAAAGTATTACTAATAGATACATACAAATTTGTGTATTTTGTTGAAAAATAATAACCTTGAATATGTCTTAACCTTACGAGGTTGACCCAGTGTGTAGAGATCATATCAGTAACATAGTTTATGCTATGTTTTTGCTGTTATGGTGAATTCATAGTTTGACAACTTTTAGAAAAACATCCATTTGTTGTGCTTTGAATTGTGATTGTTTAAAATGTGTGTTGTTTTACAGCTGCTGAAGAGAAGAAGGAAGAGAAGAAAGAAGAGTCTGAGGAGTCTGATGACGACATGGGATTCGGCCTCTTTGACTAAACCTTTTTAAGTCATAAATAAAAGTTTTTGAAAATTGAAAACGTTTCCAGTCTAAATTGTCAAATGCTCTCAGAAATCCACTTTGCAAAGATGTTATATTAGAAAATCGTTTTGACGTTTAGCATGTTAATTCATGCAACTAGAATTTTAGAGATTTTGATAAGAATCCAGTTTTTTGGAGGGAAAGTTGAGGTTTTTATGTGCATGCAGGACATCATGGTGGACAGTAGGTGGCGTCAAAATCACTGATGAAGTGAAACGTGCTGTAAGAGATCCTTTTGTTTTGGACACGTTAGCTCAGCATTTTGAATAATTTAAATGTAAATAATTTAAGCCGAAACAGATTCTAAACACACCTGCATTATTTACGGCTTTACGCAGAAACTTGTGCTACTGATCTGCAGATGAATTAACAAAAAAAGCATCTTTGCAGAGTCATCCTCGATTGCATTTAAATGATTTTATTAAATTGTAGCTTAATTTAAGTTGGACACTATTAGTTACTTTTGGTATTGTTTTTTAAAAACCTAAAAAAGTTAGTTTTTTAATGTAAAAAGTTAGGTTAAAAAAAACAACTTTAAAAAAAAGAAAATTAATAATAGCCTATTATGTGAGAACAATATGGCAACAATTAGCGAGTTTAATTTCAAATTATTACCAGAATGGGCTAATCAAACGTTCAAACTGTTAAAGCCTTGTTATTGAGTTTTTGGTGTGTTAAAATTATTCCCTGCGCTCAAAGACTAACACCTGTAATTTCAGGTATTTGCGGCAACATAAACTAGTTCTGCAAGACCTGACTTCATGTAACCTCTTCTCTGATTGGATGGACAATATGCCATCCAATCAGAGACATCGCAACATTAGCTAATTCCTAGAGGAAGGTTAACAACCCAAAGCCATTTCAGCACAGAAAAAGAGAAATTGGACATAATCTAGTGAAAGCATCCTAAAGTCTCTGGATTGATAGATTACCTCTACATACAGTTGTGTTAAATGTATCTTCTTTCTCTAAAAGGAAACGCCTCCAACCTAACCTGTAGATGCATTCACTTACCTGGTTGGATTTAGTCATACGTTTGTGTTATTAACCAAATAAAGAGTTAAATATGAATATTGTATCCAGATCTTTACACGATTATTTAAGTCGCGTTCTTGCGTGTGTCGTAATGTTGCTTACATCATCCTAAACTTTTTAAAATATGTCAACGTGGTTGTTACACAAACCCAAAAGATCATCTGAGCACGTGGTTCACCACGAGTCATCAAGTGATTAACTGTCTGTCCTTGTTCCTGGCAAAGTTCACACTCAGTTTTAATCCCTTTGTCACTGAGGAATTGTTATTCTTGATGCCCCCCCCCTAAAAAAAAAAAAAAATAAATAAATAAATAAAGTGAATATATGGCACAAAAGGTAGATGTTTGAAAAATTGCAACGTGGTGCTTAAATTGCTGTAGCAAACACATATATTGTTTTTAAAAAGCTTAGGCAAAATGTCTGTAAACAAATTATACATTTCGCAATTAAGTGCCATCCGGAGCACTATGTTTTTGTTTGTTTGTTTTCTTTGTTTTTATCTTCACACTTGAACATACAGGGCATTTTTGTGTTTTAACTGGTGGTGTTACATTTGAAATGAAGTATTAAATACTTACTTGACAAAACAATTATTAGTAATTATATTATTTCCATGGGTATTTCTGTTCATAAAATAAGTGTTGTTTTAATGTATTTCTTAAAAAAAGAAGAAGAAGAACCTCGCAACGGAACATTTGACCTCCGTTGCCTGGCTCCTCCCCTATCCAGTTGTGACGTCTCCTCTAAACGCTTTATATACCCACTTTCCGCACGTAGCGCGTACAGTTGATCCTCGTTAGCGGACGGTGAAGGTTACCTGCTTCAACAGTGCTTGAACGGCAACCTTTTATCTGTCTCAACATTCAGATAGCAGCTTCTTTTCAGCTTCTTTTCTCTGTCGAGCAATTCGAACTTTAGTGCCAGCTAGCTAACTTATCCTCCATCACTTTGCTTTGCTAGAGGGCCATTTGTCTTTGAACGCAACCAGTCGAAGAGCGGCGACCTCCTCAAAAGACGACCGAAATACGGTAAGGAGAGACATGTGTTATGTAATGTTCATTTCTGTGCGTGTGTGTTGGCGTTTATGTTAGAATGTTTCTTGTTATAGGGGTTTAATTGTTCGTTTTCTCCACTAAAACGCTGCTCGTGTAGCATTTGGCGCAGGAGGCGCTTTATGAGCTGTTAGCAGTTGATGGCGCACAAAGCCTGGCTTTTCCATGCAGTGTTTACTGGGCCATGGAGGCTGTTTACTTATTATGAAGAGTCTCTAGGGGCTAGAGTCGTCTTAGTATTGATTCATTTTCAAAACTTCCGCATTTATGTCCCTCGATATACGTGTGCATAAAATTGTAGTTTTTTTTTTCATGTTTTATTGACCTTAATTCAAATACGTGTTGTGTTGTTTTTCCAGAACCATGACTTCCCAGGTGAGACACAACTACCATCAGGACTGCGAGGCTGCCATCAACAGGCAGATCAACCTGGAGCTGTATGCCTCCTACGTCTACCTGTCTATGGTGAGTCCCATATCTGAACTGAGCAGAAATGAAACAGCTGCGGTCTGGAAACTATGTGGAACAGGTGTCCAACAATATGGGGAACTGTTACCTGAAAGAGGAAGCAGGCAAACCAACTTCGTTTGCACCTGAAACTATTTGTTTTTTGTCCTGTGTATTTTGCTTGGGCAGGAGTTCCATATATGCAGAAGTTTAAAACATGATTTTTTTTTTTTTTTTTAAATCTAGACTATCTTGTTCTGACATTACTGGAATTGGAGACTTGTGTAACCAGAATTTTATTATTTTTTTTTAAATTTGTTTTTACTTTGGCTTGTGTTAAGTTTCATTCACTTCTAAATGCTTAAATATAGAGAGCCTAAACATTTTCCTTTTTCACAGGGCTACTTCTTTGACCGGGATGATCAGGCATTGCACAACTTTGCCAAATTCTTTCGTGGCCAGTCCCACGAGGAGCGTGAGCATGCTGAGAAGCTAATGAAACTCCAGAACCAGAGGGGAGGAAGGATTTTCCTGCAGGACATCAAGGTAAAAAAAATGAAAGTGGTGGATTTTTTTAAATTTATTTTTTCTTCTTTTAGGATATTGAGTTGTTTGACTTATCGTTAAACAAGTTTTGGGTGTGGCAATGCAGATACTGGGGGTGTGTGGCTGACTTCTGCTTATCTTTTCTGACCACTCATGCCAACCCTTTCAAATTTAAGTATAATGTTAAAACTACAAATGTTTGAGAATTCCTCATTAATTTGTGTTCTCCTGCTCTTTATCTTCCAGAAGCCAGACAGGGATGAGTGGGGCAGTGGTGTCGAGGCTCTTGAGTGTGCACTGCAGCTTGAGAAGAGCGTGAACCAGTCACTGCTGGACTTGCACAAGCTCTGCTCCACTCACAATGACCCACATGTGAGTATTTGAAACTCAAATTCAATTAGGACAGTCTCTGATCTAGTTAAAAGCTCAAATATCATGAAGACTTGCTGATTTAATCTCTGTCTTCCAGCTGTGTGATTTCATCGAGACTCACTACCTTGATGAGCAGGTGAAGTCCATCAAAGAATTGGGAGACTGGGTGAGCAACCTGCGCCGCATGGGAGCTCCTCAGAACGGCATGGCGGAGTACCTGTTTGATAAACATACTCTGGGCAAAGAGAGCAGCTAAATCCGTCCAGAAATTGTCAAAGGAAAAAAGCTTGTGTTTGTGGCAATTTGCATATTCTATAAATTTCACAATATATTTTTGGCATTAAATTGGTCATTATAGTCATTGTTTAACAGTTCTGAAACCTTTATATCTGTAGCTGTAGTTGCTGGATGTTTGCTATATTGTGTTGAAAGACCAAAATAAATCCTACCCTCTGGATTCTCATTTGCCTGGTTTCATGTATTCAATGTTAAGTGGCATCTTGTGCTAACTTGAATGGACTGATCTTAGAATCTTATCACTATTTTCAAAGGTTCCAGAATGTCTCAAAACTTGCTTGGAAAGATTTGTGATTTTCTATATCTTGGGCTAAAGTTCAGACATTCAGGGGTCTGAAGGCTCAAAGTGTTAAGCCATAATTACTATTTACTTCAAATCTCAAGTATAGACCTTGTGTCTCAAATGAGCAACTTGGTGCAAAACTAATGACCATCTGACAATGGTCAATGCTGAAGTTTGGGTAATTGCTTTAAAAGATCACCTTTTACATGAAGCACATAGTTAAAGTTGGGCCTGACTGAAAATGCCTGTTTGTCAGTTTGGCAGCAAATCTGCTTAGATTTAAAAACAAAAAAAACTATTTTGTGTAATTTCATGGCTGTGACTAAAAATTAATTGGATAAAATTGGCACAATCAGATTTTTTATTTAACCACTTTATCCTTTTTGTAAAATAAAAATTAAGTTTTTCATTTTAGCACATGTTTTCACAGAAGAATCTGTAAATAAGTACTTGTGGAAAAATGGTGTAGGTTTAATCTGACTGGGATTCATTGGAGAGCAACACCTTTCAAGCACTTTATGAATTTGCTTTCAGCCCTACAACATATCTAGCACAAAGAACTGCATGAACTAAGCTGATACAAAAACAATTTCTCTCCATACCACTAAATTCTGGCTTTAACATTAGTGCTGCTAGTTTAGTATTCTGGGATACACTTGATATGACCTCATTCCTAATCAGGTAGCTGTGACGTTGGAAGATTCAACATGATGGGTTTAGATTAATCTTGTTCCCTGACTTCATATTTTAGATTTTGTTTTGCCCAAATGAAATTAGTTGGAGCTCTACCACCATGGCTGACAGCCCTGAGAGGTTTCCTTTTCCATCAAAGCCATCCTGTTTCCATGCAGCAATCACTGCACTTGCAGATTAAATGTCATTCTTCTCTTTTCCAAATTTTGAGATTAGTGCTGCTTTGGACCAGTTATAGTTGCCTGGTAATACAGAAACCTTAATAGGTACACCATATGAACATGTCTCTGCCTTCACTAGATCCTTCAAGTGTTTATTGCACTTAGCAAGTCGATGTTCTTGTGTCTTAGTTTGAAGGTTGTAAACATGACTCTTAAAATTAAAGGATTTTGGTTAAGTGTCTAATCATGTGGTTCAAGGTGGTACTTTGCCTTTAGCTGCTTATTCAAAGAAGTCTTACTCAGATGTTTCAAGTGACGCTTCACAGCTTCAGTTTCAAGTGAAAACACCATACTTTTCTTTTTTTGGTAAAACCCAACATTAATTTCCAAACATTTATTCCACAACGTTCTGCAAATCTGAAGTCATCAGGGAATTTCCATGTCCTCCAAGAAAACGTAACAGGAAGTCCAAGTGAAATGTTTGAGCTTACCACACGTCATCAAGACTTTGCCATTTTGCAATCTGATCTGTGGTGTCCCTGTTTTCCTCTTGAATCTTAATCTGCGCCTTCTAGTGGTAACCCAACATTCTGGTATCATGGCTTTGTAAGCTGTTTATGTTATGATGCGTTTTGTGGTTAACTTGTTGCCTTGACACTCAGGACAGACGCATCACGAGGGCCTTAGCATCTTATAAGAGCACATGGAACCATTGAATCATTCAAATACCAGGAGGTTTCGTATTATGTTTCTTGTAGCCTCCAAGGGGAAACCAAATCGGGTCTTTCAGCAGGATGACTCAAATCAACAAACGTCATCAGACAAATTCAGCCCTCTGCCCTGGTCATTACATCACACGGACATAAACCCTGTAGAAAATCTGTGGAGTTGTAGAGAAGAATCAGGACTGTGGACCCTCGAGATTGTGCAAGAATTAACTCATGAAGATTTTTTTCTTTGTATACTTTGAACATGTGAAATGTTACACATTTTATAAATGATTCAAAAACAAAAAAAGATAAAATTTCTTTAAAGTACTTTTTTTTCTCCTCAATATCAGTTGCATTGAGTTCAAATGTATGATTTTCTTAAAATGTTTATATTATTCCACTGCAATAGAAGTGCTTTTTATGTAGCTTAACATAAGATTCTATAAATGTGCGTTATGAGGGGTAATGCGTTATATTTTAGCCATGTTAAATCTTTTTGCACTGGCCTTGTATTATTATTGGATGATACCAGCAGGGTTTATTTAGGACCATATTTGCCTGATAAAGATCAGTGACAGAAATGTTGCTTGATAAATTTCCTCAGGATGTCGAACAAGAGTGGGAGTTTTGCTTCTGTTTTCCAGAAATGATCCGTTTTTCGGCCAACCCACTTGTTTCAAGTTGCGGCCGGCAGAGAAGAACATTGTGTTCTGTTAGATTAAAATATCAAGCTCTGGTTCAAAAACGCATTTACAAAAAAGCAGGCAGTTAGTGGAAGTTCCTCTTTATGTCTAAACACGCCATACCCACTATAAATGACTCAAACAAGTACAAAACAGAACTAGGAGAGCCAGGAACACAGTTTCTGAAATGAGAAGTGCCACGAGAGCATTAACCAACGCCACCACCGAGTCATCAAAGTGGCTGAGGAATATGTAGATGTACACGGAGAGCTCCCACAGCTCATGCAGATCAGAGGCTCATGCTTCTTCCAGCTCCACCAGAACACCATCACAGTCTTTGGGATGAAGAAACATGACGGGTTTCCCATGAGCGCCTATCCGAGGTTCTGCCGACAGGGTTCTGATGTTCTTTGACTTCAAGTCAGCCACCGCAGCGGTAATGTCGTCCACCTGCGGACGGGAGGAAAGCTCTGTTAATCATTCATCTGCAGTTAGTTTATCGTACACTTTACCCTACTGCACCATAAACTGAGACAACAACTGAGTCAGCCCTCTGAATCACTTCTACTTGTCCACAGTGACAGCACACTTTTGTTGTAGTGAGAGTTAGAAAAGATGAACAGTTTCCAAAAAACTTGAGTTTCAATTAAATAGAATTTACGTTTCTACGATGCTGACAATTCAGTCGGGCAATAATGTTGAGATTTGTTTACAGAAAACCTTCAACCCTCAGCGAAATGTGCAGCAATTGAATTGTGTAGAGTTTGCATTCTTTGTTTATAAGATTCAAAGATACATGATGGAAATACTGAGCTAACCAAAAAAAAAAAAAAGAAAAAGAACACTGGCTATTAATTTGAGCTGTTCCTAACTCTGTATGAATCTACAATTATTTATGGATTGACCTGTTTTGTAAGGGACTGTTTCCAAATTATTATTTCACACTTAAAATGAACTGTAAGTCCTCCAATAAAATGCAGTTTAGTTTAAATTTCCAATCATGTAACCAAGACAACAACAAAAAAGGTTAGATCACTGAAAAGAACAAAACCTAAACTAAAAAGAAACATACGTGACAGCTCACATGTCAGTAATCTTCCTTTTCAAATGACAGTGGCAATGCCTTCTGATTATATGGTTTTAGGCAACCTGCAGAGGAACTATGTTATTTGTTATAGATTGTTACAGCCAGTGGCCTCTTCTGTTTTTCTTTTTTTTTCTTTTGAAAGAGCTGAGTAGTAACATAGATTATATTCCACAAATTAGGCACAAGGAGGTGCACAATGTTAGTATCCCTGCTGCAATAAGATTTGTGTGCAAAAGAGAGCGAGACAGAGAGAGGACAGTTTGTGTTTATAATTCCTATGATCTGGGTGTACCTTGTCTCTTGCTCAACGACCTCTAAACAAAGGCACTGGTAACTGCAACAAAGTAAAATCAATGACTTCTCAACACAGCACTTTAACACAAGAAAAAATCTCAATCCTCATTTAAAAAAGCCACATTTTTACACAAAAACAAGGAATTTGACCTCAATTCCACTTTGCTCTAAATGAGGACACAACTGTGATCATCAGAGAGACAGCCTGGGGAAAAAAAAAACTGGTTTATGAAAATTGTTTTCTGTAGCGCTGACCTGAAGATGAAAACCTAAACAGTTTGTTTAGGTCAGAATCAAGATATTTTGGTTCTGCAGAGATATCAGCAACTCTTTTAACAACGCTTGACCTGTGCAAGTCCTGCATGAGAGAAGGTCAGCCCAGAAGATATAATACTTTGAAATATTATTAAACTTCCACCTGAAGTTCAATTTCTTATTACTTTGCTTCAAAGGAGAAACAAATTCTTAAATATCCCTTATTGTCTATACACTTCTGGTCATAACAGCACACTGTGCACAACCATGGATGTGGGAATATGGAAGACAAATAAGTTTTAGGTCTAACAGCTACCTACAGCAGATGAAATGTCCTCCTGTAAGAAACAGGTAAAAAGGGCCAGCAAAGATCTAACACAGTGACTGAGAAGTATGTCCTCCTTCACAAATGATAAGATTGTACATAGTAACTCTTTGAGAGCCAACTTGTTATCTTAAAAGTTTTTTATAGACCCAGCTAAAGAAATTGGAACATATCCTGTCCTTCCAACAGGCTACTGTAATAAAGTGCATCTGTGATGAATCCTTTTTATGTCTGCATGATTTATAGGTCTGCCTGAAAATCTGTTAAGCTACTGATACTTTACAAGAGTATGAGAACATCTGGCTGCCTGGCTTTAAAACATCAAATCAAGAAATGATTTTGCACAAAACCGCTACAATAATATAGTCGCCTCCTTTGGAATCTGCATTATGAGTCTTGTAGATGTGAATACAACTTTAAGCGGGCAATCTATTTTAAACAGATAGTTTTAGTGCCATCAGTTTCGCACCTCAATACAAATGTGGTGCATGCCTCCTGACTTGTTTTTCTGTAGGAACCCAGAGATGGGGCTCTTCTCCCCGAGAGGATGCAGCAGCTCCAGCTTCGTGTTGCCCAGCTCCACAAACACTGTGTAGACACCGTGCTCCGGCAGGGGCACCTTTTCGCTCACAGTGGCACCAAGTACGTCTCGATACAGAGCCGTGGCTTTCTCTATGTCGGGCACGGCGATGGCTACGTGGTTCAGCTTCCCCAGCTTCCACAGCGATCCAGGAACACCCTGGTGGAGGGGGGCAGTTGTCGAATGTCCTCGCAAGATGGTGGCACGGGAACATCTGGAAAAGCCTGCAGCTGAACAAAGATTAATATGATGAGAAATGTTACAGCCTTGTCCAAACATTTTGCATCAAATTAGCTTCATGAATGGTTTATGGTTTAAAAACATGTAGTTTTATTTTACTAACCAGTGTTATAGATTTAAAAACACTTTAGATTTTGTGTCTAAAGTGAAAACCTACCTGTTAGAAAATACTTAAAGATCATTTAAACAACATCTGCCTTACAGACTCTCAGCTTAAAACGTGTTTTCTGCCACATACATTTAATTTGATTTTACTTACTTTATTTTCTTACCCACTATTGTCACATTTTGCATCTTTAGTTTTAAATTTTTGATTGCAGTAATTTTACTGTGATGGCTCTTTTATTTGTGTCTTAATTGTTTTAAACTAAATCGCATTTGAAAGTGCTTAAAAAAGTTTGAAAAAAAATAAAAATAAACTGTAAAGTTTGCCTCCCTTTTCCTTCAGGGTTAAGAATTTTTTCATGCAGCTTCCTGCAGATTTTCAGATAAGACCTACGACACAGGATAAACTTTTAGTTTTCGTAGATTTAAAACCCTTGTTAAAAAACAATAGTCACTCTAGTTTTAAATACTGTTAGCATAGCATGGTAATAATGAAGGTGTAAAGAATATCACATAGGAGTCCAGTAGTTGGCGTAAGACATTAGTCGACGTAAACAAACCTGCAACCTTCAGCACAGCGGACGCCATGTTAGTACCTCGGAACCAAGCTGCGACGGCAGCGGAAGTGTGTCACTTAGAGCCTATTTACCTGCGACACTCAGACACTCACACATGTGAGTGAAACATGGCTAACCGCGAAGTGAGGAGAGTGCTGGAGGACTGTGTTAAGATAATAAATGACAACACTTCCCAGCCGGAGAACTTTCTAAGGCAAGTAGCTAATGCCGGAGTAAACATCTGCTCAATCTTTCTCAGACTCAAAAAGCAACGATTGGCCTAACGCTAAGCTAAAGCTAACTGCAGTAGCATTCGTAGTAGCTGTAGCATTAGCAACAGATGTAAATTGAGTGTTATAATTGAAGAAAAAATATTAATTTGCTACAAGATAACATGAATAATTAAGTCTGAAGTGTATTTAGAAATGCAGTGGTCAGAGTTTTCTTTGCCGACGCCGATTTGTAGTTTTATATGTCTTTCTACATAATAGAAAACATAAAGGGGGGTTTAGCAGATTCATTGACAGGGATAATATTCTTCAATTCAACAGAAATTGAAACATGAAACCTGCTTCTGGTTATTATTATGTTGTAAAATGTCAATCAGAGCTTATGTTGTCGTTGATTAATTAATTAGTTCTTAGTTTTAAAGCATAATGAATGAAAAAAAGTGTTGTTTTATAGCTGACCTAACCCTATATAAAAATAGAGAAAGTGTTGTGGACATAGAGACAGACACTATTTTACAACTGTAAAGTGAAGAGCTCTCCTATATTTATTTGGATATAGAAACAAAAGACAAATATGCTGTTTGTAGAGCGAAAGTTCTGATTTTGTCTCTAAAAATGAAACACCGGTATTGATATTTAATCATATGGTCACATGGGTACAGCTATAACTGTAGAAATAATTTGTATTTTATGTGTATTTACATTCATTACAAAACAATAATTGCTTCATATTTGGGTCGTGCCAATTTCATGTTTCTGTGTTCATTTACTCTGGCCTATTTTGTTAACTTATATTGGTGGAACATGAAACATACATATTAACATTAGACTTTGCTAGATTAAATTTGGTTGCAATTCAGCCACATTTTCCCCACTCTTCTTTTCCTTATTCTGTGATCATGATGCATGAATTTATGGGTCTCGAAATCCTATTAAATATTGCATCTGAGCTGTCCTCTGTGATTGTTATATTTTACACCTGGAAGTTGCGACTAAAATAGTACATATAAAAAAGTTTAGATTTCCAGTAATCTTTATTACAAACATACATCTTTTAAAACTGTTTAAAGCATTTTTTCCTACATTTATGTGTTTGATGATGGGGTGTACATTTGTTTAGGCGTATGTTTCACACTTGGTATTAATATATCAGATGGATATGTTAAGACATAAACATCTGCAATATGTTTTAGCATATTACAGATGAATGCACTGTGTTACACTTCAGTTTTCAAATTTTTGCTGTAATTTATGTATTATAGATCATAAATCTAATATTAGTTTCTTTGGCATCATTTGTTGCTCAAATAAAAAAAAAAACAAAAAAAAAAAACCAAACACAGTTAGAAATTTCTCATTGAACCGTATTTCTAGATCTGCTGGATTAAACAGCTGTTTTCATCTTTTCAGCCTTCAAGATGGACCTGCAGCAGAATTTACTTCCCTCACCAAGACCCTGTATGACCTCCAAAAATCTGTGGAGCCTGCTGGTTGTAAAGGAAGCCCACTGCCTCAGCTGGTGGTGGATAACTTTGATGAGGAGCAGATTTGGCAGGAACTGGAGTTACAGAATAATGCTGTAATGAAATATTTTAAAAATGCCATAGATGAGGCTTTCATTAAGACTTTGCTGGAGGAGGAAGACGATAATGAAGAAGAGGCTGAAGGAGAGACGGATGATGAAAATGACACTGAACAACCTTCCAAACCACGAAATAATGAGGCAGCGGAGGCACACAGTGACTCTGAGTTAGACTCTGACATAGATTTTGATGTGGACGCTCTTGAGAAAAGAGAGAAGCAGAAGAAGCCAAGTGCGAGGAATGACTCCAGAACAAAAGTTGTTCCCTCTGAGGTTGATGATAAATTCTTCAAACTGTCAGAGATGGAGTCTTTTCTTGATGAGATGGACAAACGTGAGGGAAAGGAAGACGAGGGCGAAGATGATATTAACTATTTTCAGGATGTTCCTTCTGATGAAGACGATGATTTGGACTTGGATGAGATTATGTCCTCCAAAAAAAAGAAGAAAAATGTGGTATGTACATCACATTTCTGCTTTCCATGATTACACAGAAGACAAAAAATATAACAATTTTGTTTATATTAACAGGCAAAGAGCTCTAGGAATCTCAAGTACAAAGATTTCTTTGGCACCATGGAGGGTGGACCAGCTGAAATAAATGAGCAGTCAGACGATGATGATGATGGTGAGATGGAAGACCTCCAGGATGATGATGGTGGTGAGGTGGAGGACCTCCAGGATGAAGGTGAAGAAGAGGATTTTGATGAGGAAGAGGAGGATGATGAGTAAGTGTGATCAGTTTTGTTTTTATACATTTGAAGCACTTTAATTTGATGGCAGCATGTCTGTGCTTTCTGGTAGCGGTGACGGAGGAAGTCCAAGTAAAGCCTCTCAAAAAAAGGTGACCTTCGACCTTTCTGGGGATGAGGACAGCGAGGGAGAGGACATGGAGGAGATATTTGGAGGAAAAGCTTCAAGCTCGGAAAAGTCTGAAGTAAAGTCTTCATATGAGAAGCGACAGGAGAAGGTAAAGCTTCAAATGTTGATTTGGTTTCTAACCGATTCTGATGTTTACTTCTGATACCACAGAGTTGAATTTCTAAAATGAAGCAAAACAAAAACTTCACTATAAAAACATTGAGTTAAGAATATAAATAACTTTTTCTGTGGTCCCAAGTTTGACCTCTTTTTTGTTTTTTACCGTTTTGAAATTGTTTGATGGGTCACTTTTTTGATAATTCCTTAAGCAGAAAATCTTGATAAAAGAAATTTTCTCAATAATATGTGAAAGAAGGTTCCCTGCAGTTCACTTTTAGTTACTTCTGGTCTCCCATCTTGCAGATGTCTCAGAAGATCCAAGAGCTGGAGAACGCAGCTCTGGCAGAGAAGGCGTGGCAGCTGACCGGCGAGGTGACGGCGCAGACCCGTCCGGAGAACAGCATGCTGGAGGAGGATGTGGAGTTTGAACAGGCATCAAGATTGGGTAAGCATTTATTCTCATGCTTTTCGATTTGGTCAGCAACTCTGCTGCTGTCATTTGACATAGCAGTCCATTTACCAAGTCTTTCAGGTAAACCAAATAACCCAGTTTTGTTTTTTAGCCCCTGCTATTACTGAGGAGACCACCCTGCAGCTTGAAGACATCATCAAACAGAGAATAAAAGACCAGGTCAGACATAGAGACTTTTGTTTAACCTGATTTTTTTAAATTATTATTATTATTAATGTTTCTTTTAATCTGTGACTTTATGTTGTGTTCATACAAGGCATTTGATGATGTGGAGCGTAAAGAGAAGCCTAAGGAGGAGGTTTTTGACTACAAAAAGAGACTGAGTCTGGACCATGAGAAGAGCAAGCAGAGTCTAGCAGAAATCTATGAGCAAGAATATATCAAACAGATTCAGGTTTGACTTTAAACTTGTTTACGTTTCTTATCTATCGCATACAATCCACAGAGCCTCCGTTTTATTATCCTCTTATTTCAGAATAAGACAGAGGAAGAGGAGAACCCAGCTCATGTAGAAATTCAAAAACTTATGGACACGCTCTTCCTAAAGCTGGATGCTCTTTCCAACTTCCACTTCACACCAAAACCAGTGAGTTATTTTCTGATATCAGTAACTAAAAGGTACAAAAAAGGCAAAATAAATAAAATATCATTTTGAAATTAATTTCACTCAAATAAAATAGTTAAATGAGGATGAGACGATAAATGTAAAGGATTTCAGGATAGTGCAGGTGATGATGAACCCATCCGTCCTTGTTTACTTTCTTGAACAGCCTGTTCCAGAGGTCAAGGTGGTGTCGAACCTCCCGTCCATCACTATGGAGGAGGTGGCTCCGGTCAGCACTAGCGATGCTACTCTGCTCGCACCAGAAGAAGTCAAGGTTTGCCAACTTCAATCCGGTTACAAATATCTATGATTATACATGCTTTTCAGTTACACAACAGCTTATAAGTATTTTCTGTTTTTTACAGGAGAAGAACAAGGCCGGAGACTTACTGGGCGATACTGAGAAGACGTCGACTGACAAGAAACGCGAGAGACGGCACAAGAAGAAAGTGAAGCGTCTGAAGATTCAGGAGAAGGAGAAGAGACAAAAACTTAAGGAAGCTAGCAGAACCGGGGGAAATAAAAAGCCTTCGAAGGCTGAGGTCACTGAAAGCCTGAAGAAACTCACAAAGGGAGGCAAAGCCGTAATACTAAAGGTTGAGCACTTTATTGGATTATACACAAACCAAATTCTCATAGTTTGTCTGACTGACAATGTGAACACTATTACCAAATCTTTTAAAAACACATTTGCTATGGACATATTCTTTCTAGCTTTTATTTATATGACGTTACAGGCGAAGCACTAGTCACAGACTGGTTGCATCCTTTATCAGCACATTTTTAACCTGCACATCACAATTTGAGTATCTATTTTTAGCATTTGTACATTTCGCTGACTCATCTTTCATTTATGCAGATTGAACCACACCTTCTGATTCAACACAAACAAGTGTAAGGGGCACTTCATTGCCCCTTTTATAGCTCAGTGTGTTTCTGAAGTGACACATCTAATACTGCTTCCTTTGCTTTCAGGATGAAGGGAAGGACAAGGCTCTGCGGTCTTCTCAAGCTTTCTTCTCTCAGCTTCAGGATCAGGTCAAAAGTCAGATCAAAAGCACAAAGGAACAGTCCTCAAAGAAGAAGAAACAAAAGGAGGTTTCTGTCATTAAACTCAAGCTGTAATGACTCTGCTGGTTTATTTTTGATTTCACCTTTTTATTGTACAGATTCTTTTACGAAACAACTGCAATACTTAAAGCCTGAAAGTGTGAATACATTGATTCCATTTTTATTAAAATATATACTGTGGTCACATCTGTTTGTGTTTATTCACGTTACACGTTTATTTTACTATCTAAAATGGTTATGTGCTGCAGTAAGAGTCAAGTATCAGTATTTCCAAAGTCCTTTACAAAAAATGGCCAGTTGAAATGCAACTTAAAATGAGATTTTTTTTTTCATTCTGATAACTAAGAAAGCAATTTGATATATCTGAAATCTATAAAACTGCCATCTTTTAAAAAAGGTATGGTTAGAGGAGTGCATTGTTATTAAATGACACTTTGGTCTGCCATACATCGTCTCCGCCTCTTTGGTAAAATCCCCATGACGTAAACGCAAACCATTACGGAAGTAAACTAGGCGACGAAACAGGGACAGAAACCCGTATTAGTTGCGTGTCTTGGCTTGCCTAACAGTTACAGGCTTTTGGGTAAGTGTTTTTTTATTTTATGTAGAATAAATGTTAGACGTTTAAAATAAAATTCTGTAACGTATTTAGGTTTTTTAGCGTCTGTTTGTTTTTGTTTTGAAAGCGTTTAGCAAGAGCTAGTAGATGGAAGCTAACCGACGCAGAGAAACTGAGTATTAATAAACTGAACTCTGGGAAACAATCAGATTTTAGTTAACCTTAAACTGCTGCAACATTGTAGTAAAATATGTGGATATACAAATAAAACAAATATAATTTGGCAACCCTGAAAGTATCGCAATTTCTCATTGTTAGCTTACGTTAAGCTAAAGCTAACTGACTTTAGCATAATCAACGAATAGTTTCAGTTGTCAGCGTGATTTCAATGTTTAATTTACTCTGTGTTTACATGTGTATTTCCTCGTTTGGGGCTTAATCTGTGGGTCAATCTGCTCACCCTCACATGATGAGGTGAGTCACTGGGTCGGATGTTTCCGTATGATTTCTGATCGCACTACACTCTGTCCACACACACAGTGTCGTCATGTTGGGAGGAGGATTCAAAGGAGAAAGGCTAAGAGTTAACCTGCGGCTGGTCATAAACCGACTTAAACTCCTAGAGAAGAAGAAAAGTGAGTGCACTGAAGTTGGCAAATAAGTTTGATTCATTTTCTCTTGTTCGTGCCATTGGTGATAGTTTTAACTTAACCAATCTTCACAAATTCCAAATGAAGCTGAGCTCGCCCAGAAGGCAAGGAAGGAGATCGCAGATTACCTGTCCTCTGGCAAGGATGAGCGGGCCCGGATTCGTGTTGAACACATCATCAGAGAGGACTACCTGGTTGAAGCCATGGAGATCCTTGAGCTGTACTGTGACTTGTTGCTCACTCGTTTCGGCCTCATCCAGTCAATGAAGTGAGTACTGAAACAAATGGTGTGTCCTTTATAAGCTGTCACAAAGCTCATCTACTCCTTTTGTGGCTGCAAGGGAACTCGATCCAGGCTTGCAAGAAGCAGTGTCCACTCTCATCTGGGCAGCACCGCGCCTCCAGTCAGAGGTGTCTGAATTGAAGATTGTAAGTGCTTTTTCAATTCAAAGAAAAAAAATATATATCACACTAAGTATTTTTATTTATATTACAAATGTCTGTACATTTAGGATAAAGTTCCTTGTTTGACTAAGTTTAATTCTGATGTAACAAACAACTGTTTCAATAAACAGTTTTATTTCTATCATGTCAGTCTTTACAGCTGTCTCTCTTAATGGTTTATTCAGGTTTCTGAACAACTATGTGCAAAATACAGCAAGGAATATGGCAAGCTGTGCAGAACAAACCAGATTGGCACTGTCAACGACAGGGTAGGCCATATTTTTCTGGTATTTTCTGACGTCTTTGTGAATAATATGTGTACCTTTTGTCGAGTAACCATGTGATATGATTACAGCTGATGCACAAACTGAGTGTGGAGGCTCCTCCCAAGATTCTAGTGGAGCGCTATCTCATAGAGATAGCTAAGAACTATAATGTGCCATATGAGCCTGATGCTATGGTCCGGGTATGTTGTTATTTTCTTTTAAATACATTTCCTTTGACTATGTAGGAAGGATGATGTTATGAATTTTGCTCATTTACTCAAACTGTTTCTGGCTAGCCTGAAGTGTGTCCTGGAGAGGAAGCAGACCTAATTGATGTGGATACAGACAGGAAGAATGGAGGTGGAAGTGGTGGAGGCGGTTTCTCTGCTCCTCCTGCTATAGCTATGCCCATGCCTATGCCCATGCCTATGCCTATGCCTATGCCAACAGCTTTTAACTACCCACCTCCAAAAGGAGCGGTAAGAAATGTTAAAATACTCTTTTAACCTCTTACTGTGAGTTTACCGTAACAGTCCTAAGCAGTCTTCAAAAGTACAAAATAGACTTTCAGTAATTTTCAGGCCAAAAAAAGTTATTTGGATTTCCAGACTGTTATCCTATGTTGCATATTTTAAAAAATTTGACTTGCTTTCTAAAAATGATAAACTGAGGAATATTTCAGGACTGAAATTGATGTTTGTTTTTGGTCCATCCACATCAAGCCTGGATTAAAAGTTTTTAGTTTTTAATGTATTAAAAACCCACAGAATCGGGACACTTTCGTTTTGGGGGAATCTTTGGAACATGCAGAAACATTTAATAAACATTTACAATACCTTTTTTAAATTCCATTTCTTAGAGGACCCATAATTTGCCAAGAAAGTACTAATTTACTTAGATTTTAGAGTCACAGCGGCTCTGCTGTCATGTTGGGAGGATTTCTAACATAAACACTTAAAAAAGCTGAAGATTCTTCCAAAACAGTTGGGACTAGCTTCTTTTACTAAACACACATAAAATTTAGTGTTATCTGATGCAGTTCTAAATTATACTCTGCTTACAAAGTGAGAGTAATGTGACATAAAATGTGATCATAAGAGCTCAGTTTTTTTTTCATTGATTATATTGCACTTTATATAATATAACAAAATCCATGTCTGCTTGGATATACAGAATTATTAAAAATCTAATCTTTGTTATGAAAGTAATTTAATCTGTTTGCATTTGGACAATAGTTTCAAATGCAGCAAAATATTGGAAAATGTGTGTGATGATATGGATGATGGTCACCCAACGTTTTCCTGACTGTCTCCTGCAGGAACCCTATAACCCTTCGGTTGGAACCTACAACAGCTTCCCAGTAGCAGGAGGGCAGCCCCCTCAGCTGCCTTCTTCTCCCCCCACATATGAGTCCGTAAGTGACTGAGCCCTTCACATCAGTGCCTCCCCACCCCCATCCCCACAGATGGACAGACGCACAGGGCAGGGAAGCACTCAGGGAAGAACTGTTTATTCAGCTTGCTTGTAGTTTTACCTACATTCCTGCTTAATCTACATTTATAAATGTAGAGTGAAGCCCATATCTTACTGGAGCCTGGCATAGCCCTTGTCTCTTTTAAGCATGTACTGAGTATATTTAACTAACAGTTATGTACTGAAAATGAGATTGGAGTGCAGATTCAATTTGCAGTACTGTTTAATTTTTTTTACAAATATTTTGTTCCAAATTACAACAAATCTGAACACACTTTAAATACTAACATGCCCATTTCTTTTCCAGTAATACCAAATTGAAATAGTTCCAAATCATTTCCAGTCATATAATCACATTCAGACATCATATTTCAATTGGTGAAAAGCTAGAAAGCTGAGTGAATGATCAAGTAAATAACTTTCTAACACTCTCACATCCTGGGAAAACGTGTGCTGTTCATTTGTCGCTTACAAAACATTTTAAGCATAGCGGATTTAAAATTCACTCTTTTCACATTAACTTTCAATTTTAAAATTGTTCAGCTGTCCATTAGATAGAGCTATTTTATGGACACAGTTTTTTCAAATGACTGTTGCTGATTTGCACATGAAAGGTTCAAAGCTCATTTTAGTTGTGATATTTGCTTTTTAAATCAAAAACTTTTTTACTAAACACGCTGCTGAATTACAAGGAAATGGATGCACGGTTTTAACAGTAAAAACAAATGAGACCTATACATCTACTAATAAACTAAGCAGCTCTTTAGAATGTGTTGCATTACCTAAGTCTATAAAAATGCATCCCTTCAGCAAATACAATGAAGGGTGAAAGCAATAAGAATAGACAAGATCAGACTGACCTAAAGAAATATAAGACAGAGACAATGCGATGTCTTCCAGAATCTCTCTGATCTGGGGAATAATTTAAATCTGATGAGTTTGAGTGTTACAGCTCCCACAAAGTTTAATTGTAAGAGTGACTTGGTATTCGGCAGTGACCTGGTCAGTCACTTGATCTTCACCAGATGGCGCCTGATTCTGTTTCATCCAAACACAAACTGAGCAGAAAAAGGACAACAGCTTCAGTAAAGACCTGGCAGCACATTTTGTAGATTTTTAGGGGATTCCAGACTTCAGAAGAAGTCTTCAGCCATGTTCATTCAAAAATTAAGTCTGCACCTCAATTGCTTTTCAGTTGTTATGTATAAAAAAAACTATTTTGAGCCATCACTTTGGATTTATTTCCCACAACTTGTTTGTTTTTGTGAATAGCTTCTGCTTTGACTAACATGAGATGGTGAGTTGCTCTGTGTGCCTGAATCTGATTGATTTGTGGAGCAGAGAAGTAAAGCTGCCTCCCTCCTATCATCTGCTTTGAAGGGTGATGGTTTTTAAATAATCTGTGCACCAGAATATTTTTTTGTTTGTTCTCCTATTCTGTCTTCGTGAGGTCTAACGAACAGTTTTATTCTCAGTAGAATGATGACGATACGATCTGTGACGCATTTTTGTCTGTGTTTTAGATTGATGACTTCAATGACAAAGGTTCTGTTCCTTCTCAGGCTGTAGGTGAGTTCCATCTGCAACATGTCCAGATTTGTTTATGTTGCATAATTCCAGTTGTGGAGTGAATTTTTGTGAAATTCACTCCTGATGTCTTTTGGCTGGTTGTCGTAGAAGAAAAATCAACTGTTCATACTTCTCTTCAGGTCCGACTCCTGCACCTCGTCACTCGTTTGACCACAACAACCTACCAGAACTTCCCTCCGTTCCCGACACACTCCCCACCTCCTCCCTGGGTGGACACACCACCAACTCGGACGACATCGACTTTGACGATTTGACGCGGCGGTTCGAGGAGCTGAAAAAGAAGACCTAATCTGTGACACTGATGGTCTACGTACCTTATCTCACAGGCCTGTGTCGTTACCTACACAAGCCAGTTCAGGAAATGGGGAAACATTTAGGGTTTTGAATCAGATTTGGGTAGTTCTCATCCCCAATTTCACCCATATAAAATAATTTTACATAGATTTTAAATATACATATACTCTTACCTCATTTTCACAAATATTACCAACTTACTGAAGGTGTGGGTGCTCACCAACCAACAAACCCTGTCTGCTAGAAAATGTCTTTTCTATTCTGGAAGGGCCACATGATTTTTTCTCCCAAATAGCAAAATTTATATATATATTCAAAATTACAATCATGAGGCTGCCAAGACCCTTTCACTTGTTTCCATTTAAGGTCATACTGCCTTTTCACTGTTTCCAAATAAACCTGAGTGAATCAACTATTTAATCAAATCAAGATTTTATTTGCTTTTCTTATGGTTTGCGGTTAGATAATAAATACAGTCTATGCCTTGGCTCCAATTGGTGCATGTTGATGCCGCTGTAATCTTTTCCACTGTGTTTATTCGTCATGTCTCAAAGCAGTCGGACAAGCCCGACAGGTTTCCTCACTGGGATAGAAAATGGCCATTGACACTTAATGAAGTCATCATATCCTCTCACAGCGGTTTCATGAAGCAGTCGGACACGGAAGCCATATCTGCTGTGCTGTCCTTGTAGTCGTAACACTGTGGAACTGAGGATTTTGAAACTACACCGTTCGCTGAGCTGACAGGAAGAAGGTGTGTGTGAGGCCTTGAGGAAAAGCGAGCAGTGAAATCTCAAAACCTGTGGTAGTTGATCAGGCTTTGTTGTAAAAATACAAAAAAAAGTATATGAAACCATTTATATAGAACATTTCCAGTAATATCGATAATTATTTGCGCAAGTGATTTATAGATAAACCAAAAGATGTTTGGCTGCAGGGCTTTGTTCATTATTTGAAGAAACTTTTGTAATTGCAGCGTCTGAAAAATGCTTCTCCCCCGTTCTTTTGAATGTCTGATTTACCGAACACTTACAGTGTAACATAACCAAATTACATAATTTACAATCACTCCTTTTAGATGCAACGCATATGATTGGATCTAGTGTTTTGACTCCAGAAGTGATCATATTATCCTGTTTTCTGCAAACGTGTGCATGGATCATATACTGTATGTCCACCGTTGCATTTGCCTTAGCTGTCGTCTCTCATCCGAGGCCTTGCCAGTCTGTGGAAGGATTAAGCACTTGTCATCCATTGAGACTGGAGTCATATTACCAGTTTGTTGTTATGTAACAAATTCGTTCTCTTTAATTATTTGGTAAAGTTATGCTTTAGATAAGTAACAACCTGCTTTGTTGATAAGGAAAAGAGTTCTTCTGAAAAAATTGGAAAAAACAAAAGAGTTTTATTTTTGTGCAGACATGACGCATAGTCGTAACCTTACCGCACCCAGCACTGCTTGCACGGCAAATGGGCAGCGGCCTTGTGAACAGTGATTCAGCAGTTTCTGGATACACAAGGAGTGGCTTTCAGTGTGGATTTTAAACAATGCTTATTCTGTTGTTTAACATATTTGTAAGATGTAAAGCGAGATCGACACTACAGAGCCGTGACCTGCTCCCTATTTTTTTCTATGTTAGACTTTTCTATCATTCTGTTTCTTTAGGCACAAAATGTGTCGGTTTGAAAGAGATTTGTTTTTTCACAATGTACGCTAACATAAAAATTTAATAAATGACTGTTTGGAACTGGAGCAAAGTTTGATTTCTTCTCAACCTTTTTTTTTTTCCGTTTTAAATCACTGTAATAATTATTGGTGCCCACTAGGGGTCAGTGGCGTGTTTTACAACAATTCTGAAAGGTTGCGGTCCTGAAGTCATACATCAGTCAATTTTACCATTAACAAATTTATTTTAGTAATTCATTTAAAAAGTGAGATCTTATAAATTGATTGTCCAGGGTGAATTATTGTTTATCTCTGCTTATTTAAATAATGAAAATCCCAAACTAATTTTCTTTGAAAATTACTGTCAAAAGCAAGTATTTTTAACATGGCATGGTTATGCTACATATCAGCTGATGACTATTTCAAGATGGGCAAATCACAAGAGGTCAATGCTGAAGAAGTTGGCTAATCACAGAGCGCCGTTCATAATGCTCCATGAAGGTTAAATGGAAGAAAAAAATTCAGGAGTTGGGAGGTGAGTCACATGATGTGAACTGCAGCTGAAGACAGGGCTTCATGAGGCACAGTACACATGACCAGCAAACTGGACTGATCCAAACCTGTTAAATGGAAGCTAAGAACCACAAGAGTTAGCAATGCAGATTAGCTGTAAGACCCAATCAAAGCAACATGGGCTGCCTAAAGCAGAAACACCTCAGCAGAGTCAGACATTCTGTATTCACACAAAAGCAGACCCAACCAAGCATTAAGTATATATAAATGAATGCAGATATTTCTTATTGCAATGATTGATGTTGCTTTATTATATGTAAAAAAGAAACTGACATTGATCATTCATAACCTCACAGTTAATACAGGTATGAATGAAATAGGGTGTGTCTCTTGTAGTCACTAAATATGAGCTACATTTTATAATTTCTTTAATTCTTATGTTGTTTTTTTGCATTTGAGATACAATCTGTCTGTACAGATTCAGCATAAAAGATGAATGATCCTCAAAACATTTGGAAGAAATAGCTTTATTTAAATTCACACATCTAATATCAATAAATAAAAAGGAAGAACAAGAACTTTGTGACTGCTGTAAAATCCCAAAATATCTACCACGAAAATGAAAACGTCTATAGCATAAACACACATTTAGAAAACCAAAAGCAAAGACTCAAATTTAGTTAGTCGCTCACATAAAGCATTCAACACTGAATCCTAGAACCCACAGATGATAAAAAAAAATGCAACATCCCCCTTTCAGCATGTCTTACGTGGACAGAAGTGCAATGAAAAATGTGATCAATAATCCATCAGTTCCCTTACGCGCAATTACATAAGCAGACCCTCCCACTTGTCCACAATGTACCTTCATTTAAAGTCACTCTCTGTGATGCATGCTGACAGGAACAAGAGATCTGAGATCTAATTTTGCATTTTTTTTAATGTTACATACTAACGTTATTTTTGTCCTACTGTTTCATCTTATAAAGCCCTATCATTTCCATACTCAAACAAAAAAAACTGTTTAATTTGAATGTTTTTTCAACATAATTTAAAACAATTCAACAGTTCAACTCGAAGGCATGTAATTAAGTAAACTAATGTGAAACTTTGTATTATGATTCTTTGAGCAAACAACTATTTTTATTACTTGCTAATTGTTTTATAGTATTGAAACTATTTCACATCTGCAAATGACCAATTGAGCTGAGACCAGCTTTAGACATCAGTGGTTTACATTAACAAACATACGTAGCTATCAACATGTTTACATATTTAATCAGTCATTACATCATCCATTTACTATGACTCTCCACTAAAGAAAGGCTCTGTACATAGGAAAACATCAGAAAGTGTTATTAGATATTTATAGAGTTGTATGTGTTGAAGACAAGCAGGCGTGATGATGGTATTCATGCAGAGCAAAGCCTGTCTGGTTATGTGTTGTATCCTCACAGGGCATCTCTGCCGGTGTAGCGTCTGCATCTGTCCTGTTGCTCTGTGAAACAGAGAGGACACCAGCTCAGCTCTCATAACACTTCAGCCCTCCGAGGAACCGAGTGTGCACTGACAGCATTTGAAGAGAATTCATCTGACGTGAATCGTGTTGCTCGGTTAAAGTTGTCCAACAATTTTATTTGACTTCTTTTCAGTGTGATAAGCACATTTATGTAAGAGTTCCCAACAGTGAACCAGGAATGAAACACCGAGGCATGAATAAATAATTTGTAAGTCAAATTGCATTAAGAAGGTGTCTCAGGTTGGTTCAAAGCCAATTCCTCCATCACAAGATTTCTATTTCAGTTTTTTGTTATATAAAGGTCTTATATATTTCATGAAAACATCCTTTCAGGAGTGAAAAGCTAAGATAAAAATATTTTGATGGGAGGGTTCCAAATTTAGAAAGGGCTATGTGACCTTAGCCCCACCTAATGGAGAAAACATGCTACTAACACTTCACACTGAGTCAAAAATGAGGATAAGATGCAAACATAAAAAAGGAAGTGTTTACAATGTTATAAGAGTTTTATCCTGAGCTGCATAAAAATTGACGGATTTGGCTGAATGTGAGCAACTAATTCAGAAGAATTTAGATGGAACTGGATTCTTGTCTTTCAACATATTTTGTTGCAACCAAATTACATCTTTTAGATAGTTTTTAAAGGGGTTTTTATTCCATTTTAAGTTATTAAAAAATATTTTGAATCTAATCTGAACAATGCTGTAAAGTTGGACCATGTTGCTTTTCAGAAGCAGCACCGGGTCTCCAGATGTGGAAACACAGCTGGCGAGACTGAGCTAAAACTTTAAAAATGCTAAAAACATTTGTTTTGCTCATACCAGCAGCTACTAACTATCACTCTAAATAGATATTTTATTTTACATACGACAAAAGTAAGAAAAACTGATTGTACACTGCAGTAAATAGTTTGTCTTCTTTCATGCAGGAAAGACCAACACTGAAAACAGAGACAGCAGTCCTCTCAGTTCATGCAAGAAAACAACACTCACTGATGCTGACTCTTCAGCTTTATTCACTATATTATTCTAAAAGCCAATCAAACATATCAAGTCCTACTTTACATCTGACTATCTTACCTAACAGCGCCTGTGCTGCTTCTTCAGTCTCCTCCACGGCCACAGGTTTCAGCAGCAAGGCGAAGAACACAGCAACACCTATCACCTGGGAACAGAGATAATACACGCAATCAGTTCCAGGTTGCCTGTACCAAACAAGTTTGACGACTTGTAATCATAGTTTTTGAATAAAACTGATTTCCTTTAAGGTACCCACCTTTAGAGGCTGCAGTATGAAGATGCTCTCAAAAAGGGATAGACCCAAAGACATGACCCACTTAATGGATTTCTCTTTGCCGTACTGGAAGCCGTACAGCAGGGTGAAGTAAGTTGATATCCCACTGATGGAGACCAACAGGAACCAGCCAATGAACACACACCACCAGGGCAGCTTCACACCTGTCGGGGTCTTCTTCTTCTTCCTCACAGGGACCGGACTATTTACAAAAAAGACAAATAAAAAGAAAGGAAAATTGAATGAGAGAAAACATAGGAAAGAACATGTAATTAGTGGGGTGAGTGGGCCAACCAGTTGGATAGGTGACTGCTGAAGACCATCTCAGCCTTGCGAACCAGCAGGTTGGTGTTGTTGAGAACGCGCTGGTACTCCTCTGGACAGGAGAAGTTTTTCGCATCCAGTTTCTCCAGGTTCATGAGGAGGTGGCACAGACTGGCCAGGAGGAACTTGCTGCAGTAGACCCAGTGGTTGTCGCTCTCACTCTCACCTGTGGAAGATTTATTGAAGGACCAGCTGGTGAAGAAAAGTCCTGAGGTACTTTTCTACGGAAAATCTAACTGTACTATAAACATAATATGATTTATTCTAACCAGTTAAGATTAGATTACACATGTTTGTATTTCTGCACCTTTTTTGATAAAACATAACAAAATTTAAAAAATAGCCCCAAAGTACACAATTTGGTTTTTAATTCATTTCCTGTTGTTTAAAAATCTGTTTTTGTTTTTAATATTTATAAGCAGATGTATCCCAGCATATCTTCCTTCTGTCTCACATATGCTGTATTCTTTATTTAATTTATGTCAAACAACAAGAGAAACAACACCTTGCATGTGCTGGATAAAGACATGAAGCCGGTCCAAAGCTGGGACCAGATCATAAGATGCCTCCAGTTTGAGAACCTCCTGCATCTTGTTCCTTGGATTCATGCTCACCAGAGAAATCATCTTCTCAGTTTCCTGTGGTAAAATACATGAAATATTTGCACTCAAGAGACTTTAGTTTGGTCTTGACAAAACAAAACAAAACTCACATTCAGGACAGTAGGTATGGTGACTGCTTGAGGCTTGAAGATCTCATCAGGGCCGTCTTTTTTGGAGTTTGAAACAATGCGAGGTCGGATGCTTCGGAAAATAGTTATGATGAGGATATTGATGGGGAACATAAGAAGGCCGCTCTGCACACCCACCATGACATCCTGCCAAGTCATCTGGAGGGATCCTGGAGCAAAAACATAAAGTATTTTAAAACATTTTTACACAAAAGCTTTCAGTTTGTTCATTTACTGAATTGGAAATATGTAATAAATGCATACGTACTTGTAAGGTTCTTGCTTTATAATTTCATTTGGTAATTAGCTAAAACTCTATGTTCCATTGCCGGATATTTTTCATTAAATATCTGTGCTCTCCCTTGCTCGAGGAGAACAGGCTTGCTATACATTTCCTCGTCACCACATAAAGTCCCTAACAATCATTGTGTGACTGCGGCTATCAATGAGTAGATGAGTCAAAGGCTCTCCACTTTAATGCAGAACAGAAAACAGAAGTAGGTGCGACTCTGAACTGTGAAACCAACAGAGCATCCCATAGACCTGAATGTATTTAATGACACAGAACAACATTTTAACAACCATAAAATCAAATAATATAGCAGTCCTCAAATGATGAGGACATGAAAAGTTCAAAAAGGGCTTCTTTCTATTTTTTTAAATTTGTATTTATTTATTTTTGAGTGGTATATTGTGGTATCGCTGTCGCCCTAATTGTGCTGAAAATCTGCATGGTTAAAATGCCACATGTTTAAACAAAGATGTTATAAATTGTTTGCAAACATTTATAAATTTATACGATTGTTGTGTCAGGTTCTAGTTTCAGTTTGGTTTTCAAAAGTTTCTCATGCAGTACTTTTTCTAAGTGCATGAAGTTTTGCTCCTCAGGTCTTTAAGTTAAAAGTTACTCAGCCACCTATTGAAACGACCACAGCAGAATTTGGATCCACAGGAATGTTCCAGAAGGCGATGTTGATGGCCATGGTGCACAGGAGCAGGCTCATGCAGCAGGAAACCCTCTGAGCCCGAGTGAAAGGACTGCGGGACGGGGGATCCACGATGGACACCCAGATGTGTTCGTCCCTAAAACCAGTCGATGTTCGGCTCTGGAAAATATTCCTGACCAAAAAAAGAGAAGAAGAAAAAAAATAAAAACATAACAGTTCAACCTTGCTCTGTCAAAGCTAGGGATTATATCTTCAGTGTGAACAACTTACTCTTACCTGAAACTTGCGATCTCGTTGGTTTTTGCAGAATTGAAGGTTTTCTTGGTCATTCCGTCTCCTTGGTCAGAGCTCAGCCAGCAGTTACAGAAGAAATGCCAAACATTTTTACTTTGAAGGTCTTGTACGGTCACTTTGCTCACATACCTGACAGGTGAGGAAAAAGGTAAAGGAGTTTTAGGTAGAGACTAAAACAGTTACTAGTAACAGTTGTTTTTTTAAATTTGTGTTTCAGTACAGATGAGACAGAAAAGTTTAAAGTTTGAATGGCTCAGCCTCTGTTACCATGATGGATGACCTCCTGAGTTGTCGTGCTGCAGGCGAAGGTTTTTCAGTTCTCCCAGTGGGTAGGGTGTGGACAAAAGGAACATGTCAAAAGATCCTCTCTCAAACACCGGCTTTTCTGGATCGGTCAGGGTGTGTATGGTACTGTCTGCTTCTGTGCCAATCAGCTTCACTGTGACCTGCAGGACAGCAACGAGAACTGAAGGAACAGCACTGGAACGACATATCAATGCTCTTTTCATGCATGCAAGGAAACGCTTCACATGTTATTTCCAAGTGTGTTTTGTAGTTTTCTAATTTATGCTGCAGTGGATTGGAAAGGCAGTCGAAGGACAAGGACATCGAGCAACTGGATGAGCTGTTTGGCAACAGGGTGGAGTAATTACACATGGTGGCAGAGAGGGGAACACTGAAGAAAATAAGTATTTAGAAGTAAATAAGTAGTGTCCTGTTTGGCCAGAAAATAAAATATCTAAATGAAGAAGGGAAGTATGTACTTGTGTTAATAGTAAAATTAAACTCTAATTCTGAACACTTAAAGGTCTTACGTTAGCAGAAGTGCCGGCGCCTCTGCGATGTCCCGTCTGGATCCCGATCAGATAGTTGTAGTGAGTTCCTGGGTGATTGTCCTCCAACAGAGTTATCTTCCTCTGACAGATATAACATGCATTACAGTGAATACAATTAGATTTGTTGGAAGAAATTATTCAATTAATAACATTTAGCGTGACAAAAGGAGAAGCACAAATATTATATGCCTGACCTTAGAGCTCGCTCTGCGGTCAGCATAGCAGGCCCACAGCAGTGTGATCAGGTAAAGACCATAGAAAGCACACAGCAGGGCCAAAACCACAAAATTCTCATTCACTGTGGCAAACAGCTCTGCTGTTCGAGACACGTCAACATAGTTTGGCATCACAAAGAAGGAGCTTCCAAAGAGAGTCAGGTGGTTACACAGACAGTGTGTCAGCTCCGGAGTGCTTTTCTCTCCCACCTGCATGACAGAAAAACAGGCACCACTGTTTAGTAAGCTGTGTATCTACTGCAAATGCCAAGATATGAATCCAAAGCAATGTGGGTACCCTGCAGCCGTCATCGCTCCATTCCTCTTTGTTAGTGTGCCAGTAAAGGCACCTGGTAAGGTATGTGTTGATGTTCAGTGTTACTTCTGTTTCCAGTGTGAAATTCACAAGTCTGGCTTCCACATACCAAGTCCCTGATGTGTTCTGCAGCATCTCAGGGGTAATCAACCAGCGATAGTCCTCTGAAGCCAAAATATGTCAGTCTGTCATCAAACCTCAACCAGAAAGAGCAAAATGTAGTGTAGATGCTAGTGATGGTTACCTGAGTGGCTCAAAATGGTTGAGTTGTGGAAATATGTAGAGTTGGGAGGCGAATTGTAAGACAAGAAAACAGCCAGTGATACGTTGATGCTTGGTTCGACGTTGAATAATATGGTCATCTCAGTGTCAGACACATTGATCTGAGATACGGACTTTGTGTTCTTAGTCAACACGACAGTGGTGTTGGTCAGAGCTGAATTATTGGGGCGGTACAAAAAGATCTGAGGGAGAAAAGATGTTTTCATGATAAGAACCATTAGGATGAAGTGTCTGAAGTGTCTAACAAAAGGCTTCAAATAAAAATGATTTCACAAGTATAGTTTCATGTTTCAGAAATACTGTGTTGTTGTAGACCTGAAGGGAATCTCTGAAAATTTAAAGAAATAGTTTAAGTCTTATTGTACGGTGGGTTCTGTTGAGGGAGCTATTAGCTGCTGCAGATACCTCTGTCAGCATCTTTACTTTATTTGAAAATCTGATGTATTCTTTCCCCATACCAGATTCCCATTATTTTAAAGTGTCTCTAATCTCAAAAAGCTCAGAGGATTTTCTGTAAAGATGCTATAGAGCTTTAAATCTCAGAGTTTGCTGGCAGGGCAGTCATTCTGGCCAAAGGATTTGAAAAAGAGTAGCTTCGGGTGATAACATTTGAAACACTTTCATCTTTGTTTGCTTTACTTACTGTATGTGACTCTATATGTAATGCACTTCGTTCTTGAGGTTAAAACATAAACATTGTTCTTTAATGACAAAATGTACATTGGCTGTACCTCAACCACCTCTGAGAGATTTTGCAGCTTAATCTCAGAGTTTCCATCACTGAGCATAAAGTTGCAAACAGTTCCTGATATGTTTTCAGACGGGTAGGGGTTGACTGAGAATGTCGCCATCTAAAAATGAGAGACGATCTCTGTTACAAAAGGCTGCAAAAAATATTTTTAAAAATCCATATGTGACAGTAACTCACACAGACCTGGGCAATGACGTCTTTGTACTTTCCTATGCTCGATTGCAATGCTGAGAATGAAGGGAGCTTGACCATCCCTCCGTCTTCCTGTGAACCCACCACTGCATTGCTGAGCTCCTCAGGGGTGTACCTGATTGAAGATAAATCAAATTTAGTCCAATTATATAATTCAAAAGTGAGAAAATGGAGAAGAAACTTACGCTCTTGTTATGACACTGCCTAATTGGGTCCTGGAGACTGTTGGTGTCGTCCCCACGAGCAACAGAGAAGCTTTTTGAATGAGCTTCACTACATTTTCAAAAAATTGCTGGTGAAAGAAGAAAGCAATGCCATCTGACTTTAAAAACCAAAAGGGTGACACAGTGTGTTTCATAGTGACAACTTACTTTAGTTTGGCTGTGATCAAAATCACATTTTTGAGTAGCCAGATAAAAGATGGCATTGGTACAGTTGATGATGGAGTCGATGATAGCAGGATTAGCTTGGGCAACACTACGAGTCACTTTTTCGGTGCCAGCCAACAAATATTCAATAAATTTGTCCTGTAACAAGGGAAAATGGACGAAGTTTAACACAATATAAAATGACAGGATATTTATTAGGGTGAAAGAAAATATTTTACCCTGTGATCATCAGTAGGTTCTTCTACGGTTATTTCCATGTATGACAGAAATCTTTCTGCATTCTACCTCAGAAACAGAGTATATTTTTTCATGTAATTCAGAAATATTTGTTCTTTTAACTCAACAACTCAATTACTTTATTCATTTAATGTAACATACGTGGCTTGCCTCACCGTTACTAGCTCAATCATGTTGTTGACATTTGTATTCATTTGATCCAAATCACTTAAATCCCTTTTGGTCCCTGAAATAAAAAAAAACAACTTTATTTATTTATTTATTTATTTATTTATTTATTTATTTATTTATTTATTTATTTATGTACTTACTTACTTACTGACTTACTAGCCAGATGTATAAACAACACACAAATCCACAGCATACCACCATTTCCTTAAGATGTAATTTAAGTAATTAACTTACGAGGCCTAGCGGCATCACTGGAGGCTTTTGCATTCTAAAGAGAAAACACCGACAAAAGAAAAGGACCTTAAAACTGGCCCTCATAGATTTTTGCTTTTAGAGTGAGATTTATATCTTACCTTTAAATTTGTTGGAGACCTCGAAGCTTTAAATAGAGGATTGCACAGATTGCGATATTAAGTACAGCGTCAAAGCAAATACAAATGGTGATAATTACATTCTGCTTCTTTTTTATACATGAAAGGAAAGAGATAAAATGCAGACATAAAGAACAGATTTGACTGGTAGCCTCCACATACTATGTGTGCAGAGAAATCCTCGTCTCTTGCTGCAGTCGGACGTTAGGAGCCGGGGAGGATTCAGCTTCATGTATGTGCAGAGTTCCTTTAAAGCTTCCACTTTTTCTGTTTTTAACCTCTTCAGACCTGACAGAACAAACAACAGTCAGAAGTTTCTGGACCGACTCGGTAACACTTTATGTGATGGGTTGTGAATAAACATAATAAAATATAAACATGATATAACAGCTGTCATGGACACGAGTGAGTCTTGATGAATATTTATGACTATTGTCATAAAGTGTAATTTGGTAAATCATGACACTTTTAATACAGAGTTGACATTTGTTATAAAAGTATCACTGATTAAACTTGAGCTTTAATAACAGAAAGCTACATTATTATTAAAGTTTAATCAGTGATACTTTTATAACAAATTTATGTCAGATCATGATTTCTTAGTTAATGTCAAGTGGTCATAACAAAGACATTTTCAATAATATCAATTTTGTATCAAAAATGTTATGATTTAGTGAATGACACTTTATGACAACAGTCATAAATATTTATGAATACTCACTCATGTTCATGACAGGTGTTATGTTCATGACAGTCTTATTCACAACCTGTCAAATAAAATGTTTCCTTTTTCACAAAATATAATTTGAATGAATGAATAAAAGATTAAATGAGATAATTATTTGGAACATTTGAACAACATATGTCAGCATAAGACAATTTAATCATATTATTTCAGGAAGGAGTAGAAAGAGGCAAATTATTATTAAATCTAACTCTCATTAACTCATTCAGCTCATTAAATGAGGGTAGGAGTTATCCCCATGTGTCAATCTTCCACCTGAGATAAAGGAGAAGCAAAACATGACCAGCCTAGTCTAAGAGTTATATGAACTACCTGGTTAAAAAAATAAAACTGTTCAGTTTAACAAGATGCTCTTGGCAGATTTGGATTTAAAGTAATTGTTTAATTTGACCAACATGTTTTGTCTGACTGGAAGTAATTTGTATGTTTCGGAGAAAATAATGGTATCATTTATTTATTTACTTGCCAAATGTATGTCATTATTGTGTAACAAGTTAATTCTCTGCCTAATCTATCTATCAAAAAAAAAAAAAAGATAAGAAAATAACCACAAAGTTTAGTTGAATATTTTGCTCTGTTTTTATTGACTGTGGGTCTGATTTATGTTTGTGCTGGTATAAAATATGAACGAATAAGACTCCTGGTCAAGCCAAAATAAGTTTGAGCAACTTTTTCAAACTTATTTTGAAATCACAAATTCATATTTCCCTGAATATGAATTTGGAAATATAAACAAGCCAGTTGGTTAAAGAAATTGCAAAACATCTCCAATACTGAATAAGACTGTAAATGAATGAAACCTTAATTAAATTAAATGCCCAGCATCCTTAATGGGATGTAAAAATTAATACTGAAAGGGTAAGTGTTCAGTTGCTCATTTGTCAGACATTCCTATTGGGTAAAAAAAAGCAACACAGATTTCTCAAATACATTTATATATGCGAGCAATTCTAATCCAGACGTCTTTCATTTTTTGCTTTTCAAACACATTTATGTGTCGTTTAGATGAATTGTAAAGCAACTTCTATTGTGTTGCTTCATCAGCAACACAGTATTACTCAGATTACAATCTGAATAATCTGTTTACTCAGATTGTTTTTCAGCAACTTCAGAATAATGTGAAAAAAATAATACATGCCTTGTGTTTTACTCAGTTTATAAAGAAGTTGGGTGCCTTTTCAATTGAATTACAATATTTTTCTGTTCAGGACCTTTGTCCTTAACAGGAAAAAAGGTATTCAAAACTATTTAAATGAAGATGTTGATGATAAGAATTCAAATGAAATCCTGAGATACACTTCTCAAGAGAGAAGAAAGCCTCTTTACTGTGTCTATAGTTTTAATTTATTTTATGTAATAAATTTTACATCTTTGTCTTCATGTTTACAGACCATGAACTTCAATAATGACCATGTAGAGCTTGTGGAGCCACTAGATTAGATGTAAGTACTTTTACAACCTGGTAAGGACAAAATCACTTATACATTATACCTTAAAATTCACTTATTTTGACCATAGATGTAGTTCACACCGTTTTCTCTTAACAAAACTAACTGATCATGTGTAAACCCATTAGAAAAAGCTATTTTTCATTACTTTATTGGGAAGGCTAGACTAAACAAAAGATGGTAAGCAACATTTGTTTGCAGTTTGATAAATGACAGAGAAGTAAAATAATTTGACTCACTTGGGGATGGATCCCTGTGATGTGCTTGGACCCCTTTTTCCACCCACCAGGTGAAGTTCCTGGTGTTTTTCTCTCTGGTAATGTTGCTCAGGAACATTTGGATTGAGTTATTCAGCACATTCAGCAGCTTCCCTCCTCTCTCCTCGCAGCTGCTCCTTGCTTGGTTCCAGGTTTTTGACTCCTCCACAAACTCCAGGCAGACATTTTGCCAAACAAACTCGCATGATGCTGTCAGGTTGCCGTACGGGCAGGTCTCACACTTTTCGGTTAAAGACAGGCGTCCATAGGAGATCCACAGCAAGATAATAGTTTGGAGTAACATGTCTATTGTGCTGCTGGCCCTGTGGCTGGACCTTCTACTGAGCTTGGTGCCTTCAGTCTTTCATATGAAAATGAGAAAACGTCCTCAAGTAAAAAAAAAAGAAGCACTGTGCATATGTTCTAGGAAAATCAGTGCAGCCACTCAAACAAGATGCAAAGTGAAGGAGTTGCTTGATGTCACTCAGGTAGAGTCAAGTTTTCCCTCCTTATACAGGCCAATAACATGTTCTGAACATAATTTATAATTTTAGCCGACATATGTTGTTTGTCAGTGCATTGTGTAAGGCATTTATAACTTTTACGAATAAAAAAAAATAGTTTGTGCACTTTTATTATGTATCTGCCCTCTGTCTTGGTCTTATCAAGATTTTGGCCCCTTGTGACGTAAGTATCGCGAGAAGATGTGGAGGAAGCGTGAGAGTTTGTGTAACATGTAGGAAATAACAGCACGGTGTCCTTTAACGCAGCTGCCTCCATGGCGGGACGATTGAAGGTAAATTTGCACAATGTAGCCAAACGTGATTTTGCCTTGAATTAGATTTTCCTGAACTGCTTGCGGGGTTTCCCGTTTCCCGGCTCTGCAGCAGGAGCTAAACAATAAACACAGCCATTCATTTCTGTCGCTGACTATTACCAAGAGCACAAGTTACACAGGTTCATTTTGCTGCTTTTCTATGGCTCTGATTTTGTCCAGCCTGGTGAAAATGAAAGGCTAGAGACGCTATTCGCCATGACTGAGAGGAAAAGGAAATAAGTCAACACACTCCTTTTATTCAGCACATTTCTTTTGAGCTGTTTATTTCAGTACTCTTCATGAAACCAGCACTTTTACCAGTCCCAAAATAATTGCTGAAGTATATTTTCTGCCAAAGTTATCAAGACCTTTTTGAATAGTTTCCTATTTATTATTTCTCATTAAAACAAAAGTACAAGCAAAACTTGACAATATAACCAGTTTCTTTTAAAGAGACAGTAACCAGAGAAAACACTTATTAGATTTTTTTTATTTGCAAAATGTAAATTATACCTTCAGTTTAAAATATTTATATAAATATTGATTGCAATAATAATAATAAAAATATTGTTAGTGGTCTTGATGAGCATTTCTCCAGGTTTTCTGTAAGCTTTTCTAAGGTATCCCTTGGACTTTGTTTGCTTTATTTAAAACAAGAGATTAGAGATACACGATCAATCAACCAGAGATCACCAGACATTTTCCAGCTGATTGTTGATCATTGAGTCAAACACTGAAACATCAAAATCCCCCCCAAGCCATTAAATGCATAAAAAACTAAGAGCTTCTAATTTTTTTCTGCCCGTAATCTGACCACATGACCTTTAAAAAAAAAAAAAAAAAAAAAATCAGGTCATGGTTCATTGATGAACGTAAAAAACAAAACCAAAAAAACATGCAACACATTTTCCTCTTTTCAGTTTGAGTTCATATAATAAGTCTGAATCAGGAAATCAGAACTCAAAGAAAACTAGAAAGCAATTCAAAGTTCATGTGTGATTGATTAATCTCTATCTCAGTACATGACCGCCTCCTGAATTTAAAAAAAATTCTTATTTTGATGTTGTCATCGTTTAAGACACTAACCTCTCATACGTGACCCAATGTTGCGTCTGAACAGAACAGGCAACCAATAACAAGTCAGTTTATCTAATGTGTGCATGGAGGTTCTTTTTTTTTTTTTTTTTTGTAAGACTTTGCTGATATTTGAGTATACAAAATGTTTACATCGCTTTGGAGTTGTTTAAAGTTGCCACAAACATGCTCATCAAGCAAGAACAAGTGTATTATTGTGTTTCCATATTTCAAATAGTTTAAACACAACTATTTGAAATATTTTGTCATGGTTTCATCAACAGAAGCAGCTCAAAGAGGCGGTGAAGGTCATCAGCTCGGGCAGTTTTTTGTTAGCTTCCTACCTCACTGTTGTTGGAGACGAGCGCTTCTATGCCAACCAGCTGATGCCTTTGCTGCAGAGGCTTGTGGGCCCAGAAACAGCACATGTATTGTCAGTGAAGATGATAGGACTGGGTCTGGTTCCTATGAGCCGCTACCAGGACCCGGCGTCGCTGGTAAGCAAGTAACCTCAACGTCTCCTCTCTAATTCGGACTCTTCCCGTTGAGATGAATCAAACACTGTTCTGTTTGCGGCCGTGTGTCTACAGGAAGTGAATGTGCTTGGACTGAAGTTCAAAAACCCTGTTGGGATTGCAGCAGGATTTGACAAGCATGGCGAGGCTGTGGACGGCTTGTACAAACTGGGGTTTGGTTTCGTGGAAGTGGGCACGATCACACCAAAACCTCAGGAGGGAAATCCTAAACCCCGTGTGTTTCGACTCACTGAAGATCAGGCGGTTATTAACAGGTATATTTGGAAAGGCAATAAACTGCATTCTCTTCTGTATTCTATCCCCTCAGTTAAATATATACAGGCTAGTGTAGATTTAACTAAATAGACTCTGATTTGAGCTATATTTTACAGTTTTCACATGTATTCATGCAATGACCATTATTGAATAAAGTCAGTTTAATCTGTGCTGCAGAAAAATAAGCTTGTTTATTAATCAAATATTTTTAGCTCATTAAATTCTGTACAAAATGTGATTTTGTGTAGTTTACTATTAAAATTTCAGTTCACACAACTTAAATAACAGGAGATGTATTGGTCCACTTCTTGTGTACAGCTTAAGGACTGGATCCATAAAAGTGATTCACATATAGATATTCGGGCTGCAAGTAACTATTATTTTAGTAATCCATTTATTCTGAGAATCAATAAAAAAAAATTAGAAAGTGGCACATTCTGCAAAATTTTTATTTAGTCATGTAAGCCTTTTTATGCAGTATTAGAAATACATTAAAAGATACAAATAAATAATTTGGTTGTATTTTTGAAATAAGAAAATAACATTGCATTCCTTTAGTGCACACCTGACCATTTGTAGCAAAGGATGCATCTGCTGCTAAAAATACATCTGAAAAGCTCAGGCTTTTTTGCTTGACTTAACATCAATGCAGTGTAGAGTTAATCTGTTGGCTATTCTTTGGATTAACCAATTAATAATTGGATCGCAAAAGATGCTTCATAGGAGATTTTTCTTATTTTATACAGAATTTGAACCAGGTGAAGCCTAAACTTTCACTTGAGGAATTATGGGTAAAACATGTTTATAGACAAAGGTTTTTCTTATCTTTAACACATTTTTTATATTTTTTGTGCAGTTTTGACTTAATTTTGTTTTTTGTTTTTTCCAGCAAATTATTTTTTGTTGAATCTATATGCTCCAGTTAATTGATTACTAAATATGTTGACGATTATTTTAGTAATCGATTGCTCACGATTAATCTGATTAATCATTTTAACCCAAATAGTTCTAAGGTAGTAAAAATAATAAACTAGACTTTAGGTCATTGCTGTTGTGAATGTCTTGTGCGTTTATTTTGTCAAGGTACGGATTCAACAGCTGTGGTTTGGCAGAGGTCCACACAAGGCTGAAGGCTAGAGGAGAAACGCAGCAAAAGCGCAGTAACAGTGAGTTCATCTCATGGTCCATATGTTACTGTAAATATTTCAATTAAACTTAAAAGAAACACAAATGCAGCAAGGTGTTGTAATTTTAATCGTTGAATTGTGTTGGAAGAGGTTAAGGGGAAATTAAACGGTTCTTTCTAATTGTTGGTGGGTTTAAATGTTCCTGACCTCATCTTGTCTCACGTTTTATTGCTCGCAGCTCATTTAGTGCATCAGCTCTCTCTGCCCCTGCTGAGCCATGCATGCAATGATCCAAGCTGTGTTTGTGTTTACCTGAACCTTGCTGTTTGTGTGTCTGCTTGTGCTTCTTTTGTTTACAGCTGGCCTTCCCCTGGGCATCAACCTGGGGAAGAACAAGCTTTCCCAGGATGCATCTGCAGATTACTTGGAGGGGGTGAGAGCTCTGGGTCCGCTTGCTGACTACCTGGTGGTCAACGTCAGCAGCCCCAATACGCCAGGCCTGCGAGATCTGCAGGGGAAGGCTGAGCTCCGGCAGCTTTTATGCACGGTAGGACTGGCCGGATGTTTAATTTTTATGACCAGGAAAGAAAACTCCAGGGATTATTAGGTAGAAATTAATTATGAATTTTTGCTTGTGATATTATTATTGTAGTAATAAACACTGGTATTACTATTATTGCTTTTTTTCCTGATATCATGCAGTTCTATTTGAAAGCTGTGGCCCTTGATGATGAATAAAATCACAGTTTTCTGTCTTAACTGCCTTGTTAGTTTATATTATTTATTAATTGGCAAACTTAGAAAATAATTTCTGAACTGCTGCACACACTGCGCTCACCTTGTGACCAAAACAAGGTCAAAAGGACCGATACAGGTATGAAAGGTTATGACTGTCTGTCAAAACTACATTCTAACAGTGGTTGTTTATAAAAGAATCTGTGAAAACTATTTTATCATTTAGATGTAATTGCTCATCTCTTACACACCTTGAGTAAAGATATCACTCCATAAAGCTCTTAACTTTTGGAAATGATGGGCTGAATATCGATCTGCTCAGAAACATGTTTAAGGACAATTTCGTTTACATCACAAGAATAGATTCGCAAGCGCCGCCATTACATCATGTTACCTTGACATCTTCTGTAGCCTGTTGCAGCTCCACGCTTTGACGTAATCTTAATTGTAATCTGTCTTTTTTATTTATTTCAAATGCTTGATGGTGACGCAGAATTGATTCAGGATTATTTGTGTTGATCTCACTGGGTATGTGTTCTGTAGTAAAGAGGTGCAAACACTGTTTTCCTTACAGCTAAAAGAATCTCAAGGGCAGATTTAATGAATGCCGCTCTGCAGTGACATGAGTGACAAAAGCCCTTTGGCCAATGACCTCACTGCAAGCTTGTTGGTATTTCTATTTATGCTGCTTGAAAGAGTCCTACAGCATTTTCCATCAACCAGTTATTCACAGCTTTTTTGGATGAAATTCCATCAAATAAGATTCTATTCTCAATTATATTGTTTTTTATTATTATTTCTGATGGTGAAAAAACTCAGCATTGTCGTTTAGAAACTAGTTAAAAGAACTGTTCTTTGAAAATTATTTATATTTTCAAGGTTTCTTTTAGAGAATTTCTTTAAGCTCCTTCTGCCTTCTCACCTCATCCTGTCTGCTCAGGTCTTAAAGGAGCGAGATGCTCTGCAGGAAGTACGCAAACCTCCAGTCCTGGTTAAGATCGCTCCTGACCTCTCAGCCCAGGACAAACAGGACATTGCTGATGTTGTTACTGAGGTTTGGACATTATTCATTGTTTGTCTGTGTTGAGTTTGCATTTCTTTTACAATTAAATGAAACTTTTTCTATTCGTAGTAATAAAGACCGTGGAGTGTGGCCGGTAATATCCTTCTGAGATGTTTTCAAAGTGTCATGTTCCCATGCAAACTGCCCACACCCTTTGCAAAGCTGCAGCACTGCTGATGAAACATCCCCTGCTTGTTTTGTGCTCATTTCAATTAATTAGTTTTTTTCTGCAGAAATTAGGTTTTTCATATCAAAAACAAATAATCAGGGTTCTTATTTGATACATTAATGTAAAATGTGTATCGAGTCAGTGAATATTCAACATTTATTTAATACTTATTTAACACAAACAAAGATGAGCACAAAATCAAATAAACACTGAACAAAATCTGTTTAAAGGTTAGTTTATTTGAATTAATAAAAGTCAAATAGAAAATGTTTTTAAGGATTCAGACCCATATGATTGATTAAATAAACATATTACTGAGTTTCATGGTCATGAGAAACAGGAAAGATTTTTGAAAGGTTTTACTGAAAGTTAGTTAAAATGTTAAAATGTTGCGTCTTTCACTAAAAGCCAGCTTTGAACTTTTAATTTAATGATGTGATGAAGTTTATGGGTAAAAATCGTCCTTTTCCTTCTACTGCTTGTTTCTGCAGCGATGCAGGAACACACACTGCTCACGTCCTGTCGTCTTTTCTCTGTGTTCGCAGTTGGGAGTAGATGGTTTGATGGTGTCGAACACCACAGTGTCCAGGCCAGAAACGCTTAAAGACCCACACAAGTCTGAGGCTGGTGGGCTGAGTGGCCAGCCCCTCAAAGACCTCTCCACTAAGACTGTCAGAGAAATGTATAATCTAACCAAAGGTTGCTGTCTGCATCATTTTCTCCATTTACTGTCACTCTTAGAGTAAAGAGAGCACACATGAAGGGAAGCCTTGTTTGGTTTTAGGTGAAGTGCCGATCATTGGAATTGGGGGCGTGGCCAGTGGGCAGGATGCGATGGATAAGATCCGGGCTGGAGCCTCACTGGTTCAACTCTATACTGCCTTGACCTATCAGGGTCCACCTGTGGTGACGAAGATAAAGCGAGAACTGGAACAACTTCTTAAGTGAGTAAAAATGTACCAAAATTAATAATACCAAGGATGTTTTTGACATCAGTGATTTAGGAAGATATCATTTTAGCTTAAATGACTTTAAAAAATTTCATCAAACATCAAATGCCCATTCACTGACAGTATAGCTGCACACAAGCAATGAGTGTGTGAATGAAATGATTTGCAAAGAGTATGGTACATTTAGATAAGCGACCAGAGACAATAAGTGGTAACATCAAGATGCAGCAGCAGTGACAGTCCAAACAATTAGAAAAGATGACCAAACAGAGAAGGCAATACATTAGGCAGAATTGCCAAAATTTGGTGGAATTTGAAAGAGTCCATGTTGGGTTGGCGTGAGGTCAGGTGATCAAACAGTGCAACTCCAAGGAATTAATAAAAATATAATAGTATTTCAAAATAAAACTTCCATCTCTAAATATTAAGGCAATGCAAGTTACTTTGCAAAGCACCATTCACCTAATTCACAACACTTTATAGGGAAACACAAGGACAGAGATCGAATTGATCCAAAATACATGATGCATATAAAAAACACAGCTGTCAAATTTTAAGCACCACATAAGAATAAAGTAAACAAAACGATTAACAAACTAAAAACAAAAGTATGCTGCAAGTAGCTGCAATGTATTCCTGATATAAAAGAACCATCTGTTCTGCATATCTCAGTTTTTAGGGTTGAGGAACATCGAAACTAAATGCTTCCTAACCTTGTTTGGTTCTGGTTCTGGTCCTGGAATCACTGAACGAGCCAGATTCAGTCCGACAGCAACTCAAAAAAGAAACTTTTCAGCAAGGAGAGACAAGTTTCTGCAGAAGTAGAATTGTATTATTGGACAAAGTATGATATGAGACTGAAAATGTTTTATTAATGTTTGCCCCATAACCACATGGAGTTTAGAGGTGATTTCTGAGTCAGCTGCTTTCTCTCTGGTTTTCAGAGTAACAACATATGTCTTCCTGTAGTAATGATCACTAAGTTTGCATGCTTAGTGCATGCTTTTATCAATGTGAAACATTTGTTGCTGCCTGTCTATTATTTGGTTGTTGTTAGTTACTTCCTCAGTAGTTAAGCAGTACAAAGGGGCTTTTTATTACAATTACTAATACTTATTTTCTTTGTTTAGAGATCAAGGGTTCAGCTGTGTATCTGAGGCTGTTGGAGCAGATCACAGGGAGTCAGAGAGAAAATCCTAAGACGCTGCAGCACATGTAGCTGCCTTCTTCTCCATCAAATCAACACAATCAAGTTTCAAATTTTTTGGGATTGTTCATTAGTCAATTCTGATTTTCAGGGTGGCAAATAAATCATCTGTTTTTAAGTTTCATCTTACGTTTTCAAAACATTACTATATCTTAATTTTTGAATATTTTGCTTTGGTCACTGTATTGTACAGCAGATCTGTAACCTGTTTACAGCAGGTCATGTTTTGTTACAATGTAACAGAAGTTTGTGTTTTTAAAATGCATGAAAACACCAAATGCTTAAAAACATTTTTAATAGTTTAGATATTTTTGTTTGTGTAAAGAACATAATGTGCCATAACAACATTTGGCTAAAACCTTAAAACTTGATTGAATAATTAAATACAATTCAAACTTTAGCCCAAATTTTGAACATGTTTTTTTTTCTTTGTATTGCTGTCAGTTGCTATAGCTATAAAAGTGTAAGAACATGATGTATCTCAGATGCATTGAAATCTCATTCATGTTGTTCTCGGCATTCATGTGACACCTGCTTGAGTGGCAGTGCATCGAAACCTGATTCCAGGCAAGATGCATTCATTTCAACAACCAGACAGTTCGGTGCTTTAAATGATGAAAACATAGGTGTACGTTTCAGGGACATCATCAAGGAAAGGAAACCAAAGAAAAGTTGGATAACATACTAAAATTAATGTTTCAGTAAATATTGAATAGTCAAAGGCAGCTGCCAACAAATTAGTTTTTCAGCCTTGATTTAAATCGACTCTTTTTCTGGAATTTTTTTGGAGCATAAAACCTGAATGCTGCTTCTTCATGTTTGGTTCTGGTTCTGTATTGAACTTGAAGACCTGAGTGATCTGGAAGGTCGACAAAAACAGCAACAGGCCTATAGTGTGTTTTGGTGCAAAGCCATGCAGTAATTTCTAAGCTAACAAAAGTGTTTTAAAGTATTTTTCTTTGAGTTAATGGGATTTTAGAACCTGGTTGATATACTCTGTGAGAACAGAACCAGTAATACCAGAACTGTGGTTGTTCTGGTGCATTTATGTTGCTGTTTTGATAACGGAAGGCTCAGTGCTATTGTGACTTGAGCAAAAGATATCAAAGTGGTTGGTTTGATATCTTAATATCAAAACAACCCAATATTTGAATATTATTTAAATATTTGAAATTGGCCTGTAATTTTGCAATAGCAGTTTCTCCAGATTGTTCTTTTAACTGTGATTTGATAGCTGCTGTGTTTAAAACTAAACAGTTTTTAAAACAATTATTTGAGTCGTATCAGACGCTATAACTGGTAAAACTTTCTTATTGAAATCTGTGGGTAAAATATCGAGGCAACAGGATTTGTGGTTGATTTTTTTTTTTAATACTCTGCCCAATATTGGTCCTGAACTTGATATTTAAGTACACACTAAGCCCCCAATTTTCTAAATGTTCACAGTAAAGACATGAGTAAATTCATTGTGGGATCAATAAAGTGCGGTTTAGATGATACAGCCTGTATGAAGCTGTGATCTATTTGTAATTCAAGCCGCCGTCTTTCAAACAGTCTCTTTCCTTTGTGTGCCTGACACGGAAAATATTTGCAACAGACAAGAACCTAATAAAATGCAAGAATCATAATAAATGAAATAGGGTTTTATTGTATTTAAATATCTGAATATTGATGAAAAGCATCTGAAACAGCAGTAAATATACATGACTGCTGACTGAGAGATTGTTGCTCATCAGTATTCCTCAGATGACTTTGCTGTATACCTGCTGCGACAAAGGAAGTCCGCGCATAGCTGTGTGTTTTCATGTCCAGATAGTTGGAGCAGATGGCTGCTCGAAGAAATATTCTTGGCTTTTTATCACTTATCAACACATTGAAATGTTCAAAAAGTGCCCAGAATAGATATTTATTAGTTGCTGCCTGTGAAAGCAGCAGTGCTGTGAGGATCAGCTGTGAGCTGCTTCTTTCTCTCCTGAGGCAAAGTCCAGACCGTCTCATCCCATATGTGGTGTCAGAAGAGGAGGGGAAGCAAAACTTCCTGAACTGTTGGCCACTTGGATGTACGGGTTCCTCAAATAACTTCTGTCATTGCTCGGAGGTAACAGTGGTGACCGCACAGCTCCTGTGCCTGCGGGCTTCACTTTCAATTTTAGAGCTAGCAGGAAATGAAAAGTCCACTGTATCATTTCTTTTATGTAACTCTTAACGCTGTTTCTTCTTAAATACCGCCAGTCATTCATGTGGTAGATGTGCTTCTGCTCAGCACACCTGATTGATCTGATTGCACTGCCTCATCAGCAAGTCCTGCAAAAATTAAGTTAATTGCCCACTCATGTAAGTCAGGTAGGTGACAGGAATGAACCATCTCAAACATGGAGGTCAGTGGGCTCTGGGCGCCAGCATGGAGAAATGCTTCCCTCTCATATTAATAATACAAGAGCCTTCTAATATTAGATCTGACGTATTGAAACAGAGAAATGGGTAATCAATAGTACAACATCCTCCCAAAAACAACAAATATGCAACATTTTTGTTGCATGTTGGATGAAAAATCTCCAGATGTCAACCTGACTGAAATGTTGGGGAGGGATGTAAAAACAAATGTCTGCAAACCTGAATGAAACTGAGTACTATTGTAAAGACAAGAGAGAGAAAAATTATTGTGCAGTGACTGAAGTTATAAAGAAATCACTTGACAGTATTAAAAATATGGTTCAACATGCTTGTAAATCACAGAGTGTTTTTTTTCCTGAATTATTTTTCCATTAAAGGGTAGAAAAAACACAATTTCAGCCTCTAAATATTTGGAATATTCTGAATATGTTGCTGGCAGTCATTAGGAATCCAGGCGATATGATTAAACAGAAAACTGTTCCAGATTTCTCAAGCCTCCAGTGGTTTCTGATCCTGGTAATTGGATGACATTTACTGCAGGAGGAGGTCAACATTGTGAAAAGTCTCATGAAGAGTTGGATGGACTGCTAAAAAATTTGATCTACACATTAACCCCACCCATTAAGATCTGTCACAGCATTAATGACTGACAGACTCTGGCCACATCAATAGTCTTAGATTCAGAAGCTGAACTGTGCAGAACTTTCTGCTCTGAATGTAACAACAATCAGACCAGCCTCTGCTGCATTTCTGATATACAGCCACCAACTACCACCAGATTTAGTTTATATGGGATTTTTGTCTGTTTGTTTCAAAACGCATCCCATGTTGCCATCAACAAAAGAGTATGAGAGAAATCTGAGCCTTCAACTCTGTTGGCGTCATTCTGACGGGAAGGCTTATCTCAGACAACAGAACCATGAAAAAGTACACAGCACTCATTCTCAGGAGGAAGTCTGCATTACACTGCCAAATACTTGAGATCAATGCAGCCTTGTTCTCAAAGTTGGATTAAACCATAAAAACACTGCAGGAGTTTCCATGTAACTTTTCTTTACACGGATGCTTCCATGTAAATTCTGTTCATCAAGATTAATTATTTAGATCTTTTTTCTTAATTGAAATAAACATGGAAGTCTCTTGGGAGCTCAGACACAACCCGACACTTTACATTATTAAACTTGGGCTGATCTACTAAAATGCAAATTGGCCCTGGATCCAGTTTCACTGTTCGCTTGGCTGCAGGTGCTCCATTCGGACTCTTCTGCAAACGTGTTTTTCAAAGTTCAAGAACTTTGAATCATAAAAGACGTTTGACTGAGTAAAGTTCAAATCAAATCAGCTTTTGATGTCAATTTATAACAATTATAAATGGGTTGAAAAAAACAGATATTGTAAAGTCAATGATGTTCAGACCTAACAAGCTTATAAAAACTAAATAAATCAGCCTTCTATTTGATAAAAACACACAGCCATTGTTTTAACTACTTAATAATTTGTCCTACTGCCACAACCACAGAGCACATTGTCCTGTAGAGTAAATGGGTTTATTTTTTTTCTTTTGTGTACTGAGTTTGTTTTTCCTTAGAAAATATTTCTTTAAGTGCCCCCATTTGCTGTAGAAATATCCAAATTCAAATTAAAATGAGTACTAATGAAAATATGACAGGAGAAAATAAGTCAGCAGAATCAGGCAATTCATTACAATTAGAAGAGAAACATTTTCTGAATATTCACTGTGGAATGGCGTCATCACTCAAGATGAAACTCCTTCATTTTAGTTGAGGCCCATAAGCTCTTTATTCTTAGCACATATTTTAAACAAACTTGTTTTCAGACATGTGAAGGGACAGTAAAATAGATGTAGAGGTGATTATGCAACAGGGAGTGGAGCAGGTGCGGTCAGCATTTTTTTTTTTTACCTGCGTTAAAATGCATGAGCCTGTCAGCTTCATGTCATCAAGTCAGCATGAATGCTCTTCCATGATCTAATGATTGAATGATGTTTAGGCGCTGGTGTTAAATTTTAAATGGTCAGACGTTAATCTAGAAAGTAGAGAAACCATTACCATTTTCATTCTTTTTTTGAGATTTTGACTCACATTTGCAATTTATTTTGTTGCTGAGAGGAGTTGTACATCTCTGCAGGTTTGACTGTAGATTATTGGCCCGTTAGCCTCATTTTAGCCAGCAAAATGTTTGAATTTCCCACCTGAACAGTGTGGTATGATTGAAGGAGAGATGATGGACACAGTAATGTGGTTTGCATTTCTGCTGAGGATTATAGAGATTGAAGAACTCGAGGTGGAGAGACTTTCTTTTACATTTTTTTTTTATCTTGACTGCACAAGACCCAATTTACCCACATAAATGCTGTGACTGGCCTGAAAATAAAATATGCCCCATTAGTCTGCAGGCCTAAAACCCACAGGAGTCAGACTGAAATTGAATTGAAGAAATTTAAAAAGTGAGTACTCAGAGATAATGCTGCGTTACAATGATTAATTTTGCTCTCCAAATTAATTAGAATTGTGCACCATATTACTGAGAGGAAGAAGATCATGAGAACCAATTGAAGACATTTAAAGTACATAATTTGTGATGCACAGAAACTTGGCACACAGTTTCTGTTGGTCAGAAACTCTGACCAACAATCAAACATGAAAGAAAAAATTTGCCAAATAAAAAGCAAACAGTCACAGGAAGAAACTAATTAAAGTAAATTGCGATTAAAACCAAACAATTTAACTCAAGACGTAAATGTGATGTTTTTACATTATGAGAAGGAGGAAGGAGCTGCATTTAGACACAAGGATTGTTTTTGGGGCTTATTTTTCTGAATATGTCTCAGAGTGAAGAAAATTTGGATTACACATGGGCTGAACTTTTACATTCTCTGGATGCATGTCAGTGCATTTTAACGTAAATATTTTATAAGTCAAAAGAAGGACTTGCAGCTTCTATAATGGAAAGCAAATGGCAGAAATGACAGATAAAAATTTTTTTTGTTTGTTTTTTTAACCTAGCCGTCTCATTTAAAGATGGCTAGGATATGTTAAAATTATATTTCATAATCTGAATAGCATTCAGCTATATTTTCAAATTAATACTACAGCCGTTTTGCTTTCTTTTCTAGTCTAATGCTACTCTGGTCTAAAACGTCTCAGATGTTCTGACTAAATTCTCATTTTCCGTGCGTACATGCAAACCATGTGTTTGTTGGGTTATTTTACAATTTGCTTACCAAAAAAAGCTTCTAGAAAATGTTTTAAATAAATCCACCAGTATGCGTCTTCTTCAAACTCTGAGATTGTTTGTTCGTCTGCATCTGACTCTGTCAAACAAAGATAGAGATGATATATTTCACCATTTCTTACTGGTAGGAATAATGGTAAATATTTAAAATCATCACGTAAGCCAAACTTTAAATGTATGCAGAAGTGGGAACTTGCTGTTTCAAGTCATATTTCAATATCAAAAAAAGAAATGCACACAAAGATGTAAGTCAACCTATGTGTAGTTTCATGCAAATCACTTCTCTTATGAGAAAATCTTGAGCCAGGTGGAGAGCCGCGTGTCCTCGCTGCAGGTTGACTGAAGGCTACAGAGGATGATTGTTACGGAAGTGGGATGAAGCCTCAGGCCAAAGGAAGTCACAGGTGTGATGGAGGCAGGCGGAGTCTAATACCGCACACCATCCTGCCAAGACTCATTAGCAGTGACGGGCGGCTGGGTGCACATACAGAATTAAAACAAGAGCAGGAGCACTGAGCAAAAAGCACTTTTTAGACAGTTTCAGCATTTTAGGAACCTAACACACTTATAATGGAAGTTTACCTGAGCAAAAATGTAGTCAAAGTGATTATTTGTGTTAAATGTAAAAAAAACCAAAACAAACTAAATCAATGCTATTGCACTCCAAAAAATATTTTAATCACAAGACAGATTTTTTAAAAAAACATTAAAGAGAGGATTCTTGTAATCGGGGAGGATTTTATAAGAATCTCTATTCATGAACAGAAATCTGGAAATTGAATTTTTATTTCATATACACTATTTGGAAGATATTGTACTGTACTACTGTGTTTACATCATGGTTATATAATATACATGACATGGAAAAAATTGTAAAAACTTACTGGAGAAGTTTCTGAAATAATGCAGTTTTGATTATATCTCTCATTATAACTTGATATAATTCCTCAATCTGATATAATGAGACGCTGACTGTAAGCTGTGCAGTAAAGCACAGCTTACAACACAATGCTCAGCCCAAGACGGCTTGAAACAAGCATAGAGAAAGACATCAGAAATACGCTGCTTTTTCAATATATGATCCACAAATACATGAAAGTATGAAATGAAACACAAACAACTCAATGAGTTAGAATAAGCAGTTTGCTGGTATGACTTCACTGTGGATATATTGCTGGACTCCATGAAAAAAGAAGAAAATACTTTTTTAGTTTGTCATTATGAAACAATTTTTTGGATACAATAAACATTTCCATACTGTTTGTCACTCCTGACTTTCGGAGACGTCATGGTGACAATCAGAGTAACACTCCACTGATAAATATTAAAGCAGAAACCTCTCAGCATGACGACAGGCTGCAGTGATAGAAACACTCAAGCTAAGTGCAACACAGAACTGATTGTAGAGACTTTGGGTGAACTGTGGATATATGTGTGTATTTATAGCAGACAACTTAAGCAGAGCCTCCAGGTTGGTCTGACATGGCGCCCACAGCTGTTTCCTCGATCTGGGAGCCGGTGCACCGCAGCAGGCACCAATGAGGTCTCTGCAGTTGTAGATGGATAATATAAGTAACATAATTTGAAACAGAGGGACTCGATATTGTGGCAGATAAATATGAAGTTATAATTTTTTCATCAGATTCTCATCTGAGCTCCATGGACTGTCACAAGAAGCAAACTGCAAACGTGAACCATGTCAACTCTAAGGTTTATTTATTTTTTCTTTCTGCACTTTAGTGCTCATCATTTTTTAAAAGTAAATGAGTTACAATATTAATGAGGGAGAAGAATTCAAGATGAGCTCACACACACAACAAAGAGTTTAGGTTTATGATTTTTTAAAAAGGCAAATCTTTAAAATAGTAAGCAGACTTTATTTGAAAAATACATTTTCAATAAGATCTATGGGATTTTTTCTGCTTCTGACTGACAAGCAGTTCCTAAAAAGAATAAAAGCAACAAAAAAAAAGCAAAAAATTAAATTTGAAATCTTCTCTCCTTGAAGGAGGTTCACTGCAAGAGTTTGAAGATTAAATTCATTTTCAGATTAACTGGCATCTGAAAATGTTGGCTTAAAAACACCATGCAGCAAAACATGGGCACGATTTAGAAATCAGATGTTTGTGAAAAGAATGTTTCTTCCTGTTTGTGCTCCAGCAGTTTCAATTTAATTAACAACCATTTGGTGGTGGTTCACTGTCCTGGGCCAAGTTCAAACATTAGCTTTATGTTCCAACTAATATGGTATTACACTAAAATGATGAAACAAAGAGAGTTCTTCACTTAAGACATAAGATTAGATCCTAATAGCCTTTTAGCTCAACCTCACTTCAAAAATGTTGGACCGACCCTTCAAGGCTGATATATTTTGCCTATTTATTTTTTGTGGCGGTTCCCACAGCAAATAGCATTAAATAGTACAATTAGAGTGAGGAATGTCTGACGCTGATAAAGAGATCATATGGATTCGTTTGACTTTTGCAAACCTGGTTCTGACATGTGTTGCCGTTGCCCCTGCAGATAAAACCCGGTATCGCTAAGCTCCCCGCTCCGCTCCCTGTCGTCCCTCAGAGCCATCTCTGCCTTTGTCCTTTCCTCTGCTGAGTCAAAAACGGATACCAGCCACAGGTGGTCTCTGTGCTTTATTGGTTCTGACACACATCTCTTGGTTTAAGAGCTTAGGGAGACAATTAAAAATTCATAGGGACAATGAAATGAGAGGGAATAAAAAAAAAAAAGACAAACAAATAGGACAAACAAGAAAGCATAACCTTGCAGAGGCACTAAAGTTCTCTGACCTATCATCTACAGTGTTTATTGCTGGAGGCTTCTCTGTGCCTATGATTGTGTGGTTGTGGTACAAGTGCAACGGCACAGAGAGTATCTAAACTAAAAAATGTAGTTGCCTTGTTAATAATACAAAGGAGGAAGAAACCTTTAACACCTGTCAACCAGAAATGTTCTTTTAAGCACCTGAACTTTATGACTGAGAGTTTAGCTCAGCTCCACTGTGCAACTCGTTGAACTATTTCAGTCTCTCACGGAATCACCAGAGATTTGCCCACATTTAAATTATTCTGACTAACAAATAACCACTTATTTGCTTACCTGCAAATCAGTGTTTTTGCTATTTGTACGCAGCTAATATTCTCCACTCTGTAAGTCACAATACAGCTTTAATGGAACATATTGTTAATGACATAAACAGTGTATTTTATTCAGATTTTTTCCCACCTGCAGCCCTCCATGTGGTTGTATTGTGGCATCCTTGTTGCAGAAGTACCACCAGTATGAAAAGGACCATGCTAATGTGTGTTTGTGGGCCGTATGAGAGTGTGTAAGAGTTGGAGTTTGGAGTTTTATGTTCTGCACACTATTTCACACCGGCAATACCCATTCTGTGTTTGTGGTCTTTTTCATTGGATCTCAGCTTCTCAGATGTTTCACGTTTTTGAAACATACCAGATAACATATTGATTAAATAAATAATATTAATAATAATAATAATGAAACAGTAAACAAAGTATTCAGGTGGGAAACTCTGTCCACTTCATCATAGCTTTCACTGGGTGTTAGCTTGACTCGGTCCATTAAAGATTCAAACACCAATCGCTGTCAGATGTTTGGAAGAAAAACATAAAATCTAGGAAAGAGTGTGTAGACGGGGCCAGACTTTGCATGCTGACAAACAATACATTTCTTGAAAACAAACTGCTTACAGTCTCACAAAAAAAACGAAACATGTATTTCATTTCACTGAAATACATGTTTATTTTGTCCAGTCTCAACAGTTCTCCATGTTTGCCACTGATTATTAATTACCTTAAAATCAAAATTGTAGAGAGGAAAAAGTATTTCTGGAACCTTATGTGGCATAAAAAGTTTGTACTGTTTATATGTTTATTAACTCTTTATTCTTTAGAGGATAACAGATTATCAGTGAGAAAGAAAAACACTCCCTCAGATCTCCAGTGTGTCCTCAGCTGGCCTCCACTTTACTGGTAAATAAAATATCCTTATTTCAAGGGGATTTTCCAAAATGAACAATGCTTGTATTGTTTATTGATCTACAATAAAATCTTGTAGGTTGAATTTTATTGCATCTCTTTAGTGTTTATGCATGTTTGCATGAGGTCTCTGTACCACAAAGCTGTTTTATTTTGGTTAACAGGTTTGAAAATAGCTTATTTTTTGGCAACGAGAGCAGATTTTCCTACAAGTGCTGAAATATTAGGACTGAAAGAGACATTATTTTCATTCACCCACTGTGTATAATTTCAAGGGAAGCTTTTTGCTCAATTACTTCGAAAGCTGCCTAAAAGCAAAGTGTTTGATGTTTAATGTTTCACTTCACTTTAAGATTGTTTTATTCATATTGCTCTGTTTGAATGTCATCACTAAGAGTTTCCATATCAAGGCGTCAAACAGTTTTGCCACAGTAAAAGCTGCCAACCTAATCACAGATACTGCGCCATGTGTGAGTTTAGTGTTTCTGGGTGAGTGAAAAAACAATGAAGAATTTTTTAATGCTATTTCTAACCATGCCAATCAACTTGTTTTAATATTTCATTATTGTCTTAAAGGGACTGTGAGGTTTTCCCACAAACCAGCCAGAGAGTATTGAGTAAAGTTAAAATAAATTTAAATTTATTACAAAAAAATCCACAAATAATTTCAAAATGATAAATCGGGCCCAAAACTGAGGTCAACATAACAAACTACAACTCAGGTAGCAACACAAAGAACTCAAACAAAAAACTGACCTAACTAACAAGACATGAAGAGAACTTAAATAGTGGGTGATCAAACCACTAGTAAACACAAAAGGGATAATTAAACACACACAACACAAAACAAATACAAAGGAACATTACTAAATCTTTAAATTAAATAAAGATTAGAACTGAACTAACTTTCAAAAGAAAAAACATTAAAGAAATAATGAAACTAAACTAAAAAACCAAATTTCCCCCTCCCCTGGTGAGCAGATGGAATGGCCCACTGGGAAGTTGACCACCAGTGGGCATCAGCTGGAAATCATCTGTAGCTCCAGGGGAAACTGGTAAACTCAAACAAAAGAAATTTAGTGCATTTAACAAAAATTATAAAGAACTGACAAATAAAGTTAACTAAATGGGTGCACTACACATAGTTAACTAAATTGGTCAAATTAATGAAGACAAATTTAAAAATAAAAATCTAAACTATTCAAACAAATATATAAAGTAATATTAAAGAAGAACAGAAAATAATTACTTTTATTCTGTGACAGCAGGAACAGCTGTCACAGGGACAGTGCAGAGTTTCAAAAGAGGGGTTGTGTGAAGTTTCAGAGTATGTGAGTGGATTGTCCGTCTTTGGTGGAGTGTTAGTGTCTCTGCTGGACAGTCCATGAAGTTGTGTCCTTACCACTTTCCATTCAGCAGGAACTGGGATGTGAACTTCCTATCTGGTTCTGCCCTTCTTCTTTGTGTCCAGTGTTTGTTCTTTGTCTAACCAGTAGCTGTTCAATTGTCTGCATTCACATTTATCTGGTGTTTTTAAATATAGCTCATAGGACAGTCTTAGCTGATCTGTCAGATTGGTGCAACAAGCATCCCCAGTATATTACCAGTGATAAAGCAAACAATGATGTGATACAAAGATGTGTTGCATAAGCCCACTATCATTATTGTTCACGCTAATAACATATTTTGAGGTTTAGATTGTTCCATACGGCTGCATCTTGGGCAGGTTGAGCTCTGGAATCAGCATTATTGATGTTGCCTGCGATACTGCTCACTTAACCTTACAATGCTCTCTGCAATTCTGCTTTTAAGCAGCAGGTGTTGCTTCAGTGGAAATCTGGAAAAATTCAAGAGATAGAAGATGACAATTCAGAGGAGATCTACTCTCCGCTGCATTTTTACAAGTTCCTTTTGAATTTTCTGAAACATTTAGCAATAAATGTTACTTCTTCTTTTATATTCAGCTAAATGTTCATCTGTGAAAATTAATGTTCCTGCAAAGATTATCATCTTACCCTTTCTGATCAGTCACCTCCTTGACCTCCTCTTATCATAAACACATTTGGTTTCACTGGAAGCATTATTTTCTGGACAAAAAAAATGTAAATACCTTGTTGTGGTTTAATAAGACAATTTTATTCTTCAGTTTGCTTGTTGAGCTCATTTATACCTTTTATCATATTGTCAGACTCTACAATACAGCAACAAACAAGACATCATACACATCGCTTAATGTTACAGATACATCATACCCTGAAGAGACAAGCTGCACAGTACGAGGGTCTGCTCTGATAATAATCTCTTACTCTACACATCTGTGATGTAACCCATTCAGATAGTCAGAAGTATACCGAAAATGTTTTATTATCCCAATGAAAACAAGGTTTAACAATATAAAAAAACGTAAATAAAACCTGTTTGGCATGATGCTAACTCATGGCACAATGCTAATGGCTGACATAGGAGCTCATAAAGTGCACTTCTGAGGCAGATAATTGCAAAAGTAAAATTCAGTTATCGCAGCAGGGTCAAATTAACATTTTTAAACATTAACTTTGTTTGAGAGGCAGTTGCATAATGTCCACACACAAGCAAAAATAAATACAAGGTTAATTTCTGAAATCAGAGAAAGGCCTGAGAGGTGGAAAAATAAATAATAAATCTGTAAGGACATGAATTTCATTCAGGACATTGACCTGCCTGCTTGTCATCTACAGTATTTGTGTTTAGTTTTAACCTTTCAGCTGTCTAGTGGTCAAATATGCATAACTTGACTTTTGCTTTTAGTTACTTTTAGTTGATTTTAGTGACTGAAAAACGTCCGAACCGAGCCTGTCTGCAGAAGGATGAAACATATTTTTAACTGTAAAAATGAGAATAAAGCCAGGAAATGGTTTGATAAGCACAAATATAGATGGTAGGTGGAAGCAGGTTCTCATTTAGTCTTCCATTTTTGTCCACTTATGCAGCATAGTGCTCCCTTCATCCTTTGGTACCCCATTTCATACCCATTTGTCATCCATCCTTCCATTTTCTAAATCCACTTGTATTATGCAGGGCTGTACGGGGGTACTTGCATGTCTCTAGTGGCCAATGTGCTCGAGGCGAGGTACAACCATCCACATGCACGCACACACACGCACACACACCCACACACACACCCCCACACGTACACGCACACACACACACACACCTGCACACGTGCACATGTTCTAGTCCTCAGAGACCCCTGTCCTGCATTTTTTAGGTGTTCCCCTTCTGCCACACCTGGATTGAATCTGCAGTTCTTGGTGACTGCAGAAAAGTTCATGCAGTCATTTGGATCAGCTGCTCTAAAATAGAGGCACGTCTAAAACATGCATAGGAGGGGAGCCTGAGGATTGGAATTGAGAAGCACTGACTTAACATAACATGCATGTTTGTCGGTGGTAGGATGAAGATAATCTATTCATTCATGAACCAGAAAACACAAACTCCACACAGAAAACCTTTGGCAGCCCCCCCTTTCTGGGAGGCAACAGTGCTAAGTTATCACTCTTTATACTGAAGTATGTTTGAAAACTGGAAGTAAAATTCATACAAAATGCTAAATTCTCAGGCAGTCTAATTATGTTATGATCTAGAGAAATTATTTTGTATCAAATTTTTGTATATAAAATTTAAATGACCATAGAGTGAAATAACAAATGATACTGACCAGCTGCCTTCGAAGCTGGATTTCAGAAATAACAGATCTAGGATGGAAACAAAACTATTTTTCTCCCTATTCTCTCCAGAGCTCGATGGCTCTTGTTGATGAAGAGGAGCAGCATTTCTTTTTCAGTTCAATGAAGTTCCTCTCCTTATGTTTCAGGTGGAGCCATGCCTTCAACTTAATGAAATTCATTTCAGCCACTTTTGTCGGGCTCCTCATTCTTTTAGTTCTAATTCACATCCAATGACTGCAGGTGATGTCTTGAATGCAGATGCACCAAAAAGTGTGAGGTCAGCCGTTTGGTCTAACTAGAGAAGTTCAAAGTCTGAACTGCAGCTGAAGCTCTGATATGTCAAACCATTTCCTGCTCCATCTCACTGAGACTTGAGATACCGACCTCTTTCACTCAAAGGAGACTCACTCCAGCCCAGAAAAACACTAAAATAAATCACTCCTGCTTTTAGCTGTTTCCAGAATGAAAACAACAGTTTAACATAATCAGCCTAAAGTAAATTAGTCAAATTGATTTGTTCTGAGATCCTTACAGACAGTTCACTAAAAGCCACAGAAAGAGCAAGAGTGACTTCATTAGTTTTTCATAGAGCCATGATGACTAAAATTTAAAAGTAACTGAGTCAGTCTGGGATTTCATTAAAATCATTGGATATCATGTATTTCTATTATGCAGCAGTTACAGCAAGCATTTGCCTCTCAGATCACCACCTAACAAATACATTTTAAGTCAATTCAATTCTATAATTAACCCGTCTAGTTTTTATGGATGCAGTCCTGGTTTTAAACAGATGTTAAATTATACATAGGTTGATTATATTTAAGAATTAGGCAACTTCTGACTGTGCTTGTTTGTACTTAGGAGTTTTCAAAACAAAGACAAAAGCACATTATTTTGATTTTTTTTTTAATCAAAATGTTTGAGATGAACAGAATTATGTTGGTGTTGAGGTTTTAGCATGACAAAACAGAAAACTTCAAACTGTGGTAATGTCTTTGCCAGGCAGTGCAAACGAACAACAAATAATTCACTGCAAATAATTTTTTCTCCTGCTTTCAAAGCTGTGATCCAGTGGTCAATCAGTGACCTGATTATTGAATCAGGTCACTGATTATGACCTTATGGTAACTCACCTTTAGTTTATGGATAGACTGAGATCACAATCAGAGGAAGAAATGTGTCATTTCCTCTGAAATAATAGCAATTTATCATTACCACAGAACGGCATTCTTACAATCTTTGAATGTGTCTGAAAGTTAAAATCATGGCGTCTTCGACTCTGACTTGCAACTGAAAATTATGATCTTTTTAATTTCACTACATTCTCAGCGGAGTAAATGTTACTGCAACTTGAAACATTCACACAACTCTGAAACGTTGACCTGTGGTTGATTCAGCTGGATTTGTTTGCAACTGGACTTGAAACCGTGTCTTTGTGGTAAAAGCTCCCAACCTGCATGATTGCCTAGATCAAAGTAGATCTGGAAAAAACATGGACAGTTTCCACATTTTCTCCCCTCTGCAAAGCTCTGACTCTGCACATTGATCCTCATTTGGATAAAATAATTGCAACCATTTTATATTTTGGTCCAGAGCCACAAAAAATCTGTTCGCTAAAACAAAAGAGATGAACATGGTCCTCAGGTCTTCTCACCGTGGGGAGGGGACTGCTCTCTTTGAAAAAGCAGGGTCACACCCTTCCTGAAGCGGTGGTCCCTCACACTGTAGATGATGACATTACAGCAGCTGTTTCCTGTCAGAATCCAGAAGGCCAGAAAAGAAAAGTTGCACCACGTGTATCCCACCACATTTCCCAGCACAAACACTGCGATGGGAGAGAAGGATGCTGTGAAAGCAAATGTCAGTATGCCGATTGTCTTTGCAGCCTTAATGTCTGAGAATGATGGTCTGTGGGAGCATCCTCCTCCTCCCCCTCCGTCACTCAGACTCCCCACTGAGAGCAGTTTACGTTTTTGGGTGTATCGGCGAATGCTTGTGAAGGACACAACGTTAACTGCAAAAGTTCCACCCAGAAGTGTGAAGTCGAATGCTGGGAACAGCAGCAAAATGTTGGCATCAGGCGGGAGCCGGCCTCCGAACAACAGCGGGGCGTAGTTACACATGCGACTGCACTCATTGTACTCCAAAGTAAAGTTGCTGCTGAAGATGAGAGGGGCGAGAGCCAGCAGGAAGCTGGCTGCCCAGGACAGCAGGATGAGGAGCAATGTTCGTCTTCTGGTCACCAGCGCGTCTTTGTGGAGCGGCCACAGGATGGCCACGCTGCGCTCCAGAGTCATCAGGAAGATGGTGCTGATGGAGACAAAGGTGCATCCCGCAAACACGGGACCAATCAGCATGCAGGGCTGCCAGGGCCTCTCCATGTCACTGAAGGATGCCGACGTTCCGCCCTGGTACCACAAGGGAGGAGCGCTGGTCATCATCAGAGAGATTTCAGTGAAAACAGAGAAAGGAACCACGACAACACCCACCATCATGTCTGCTATGGCCAGAGACACTGTCGACAAGATTAACAGAGGAAAAAAAGCATTATTCAGTTTAAATGGTTGACAATCAGGCTTTTAATCATATCTGGTCAACTTTATCTCATGAAAAAAAAAAGAAATACAAGATAAAAAACAACTACAAGGTTACCTTTCAAGTACCCTTGTGGTGTTCTCGACTGCCTGGTTTGCACAAAGACTGTCAGAGTCACCACATTCCCAACCACTATAGCAAACGCTAGGCTGACCATGAACGCCACAGCCAGGGTACGGTTGAGCATCCCACAGCAGCAGAGGGTGCAGAGGGGTGGAAGTGACTGGCCCGAGCCATGTCCCGTCTGCGCAGTCGCAGTCAGGTTAAACGGACAGTCAGAGGTCACCAGAAGAGCTGCGGTGCCCACGGGAATGCTGGTGTTGGGAAGCAGCTCAGACATGGCCCAGAGTGGTAATAATCCCTGTGAAGTGTTGGCAGAAAACCGGCTCAGGAAACCATGATGTAAAGAGGTTGGCCTTCCTAGAAAAACACAGCAGAAAAAGGTATTTTCAGTCATTCATTTTTGGCTGGATTTTGATTATGTAATAATCATGTGGTGGTAGATTTTAGCTACATGTTTTTCTTGCTAATTCTCAAACAGCCCAGATAATTACTGTTTTTTGCATAGTATAAATCAAGAGAAACTGTCACATGAGAGCATCTAGAGTTGCTGAACATGATCAAGTTGTTTGTAATGATTGTCCAAAGACACAAACTCTCCTCTCAACTTCAAAACAAACTTGTGAAATACAAATTAGTATTTCACCTATTGTGAAGTGCACACACTGACTTCAATTTTTTTTCTGTCACCACTTTTCTCAGAACTGTTCCTTGTCCTTTATGACGTCTTTACACAAACATCATTTATATTTATCCATTGTAAATGGCAAAGCACTTTCAGAATCTCTCAAAAAGCTTTTAGCAAGAAAACCAAAACTGTAGACATGTGTTTAAAAGTAATATTTTGATAAGTTTCTCATTTGTTTTTTTGCATCAAAGCATTAGTCTGAGAAACCACTTCATGTGACAGACACCTTGCAAATTATTATATTTTTCAGGAGGTGACAAAATGTTCCAACAGAAGACAGAAATAATAATAAACAATTGGTCTCTTTCTATGTTATGTCTGGGCATGGACCATTTTCAAATTAAAAGCTTCTGTCACACTTCTTTCCCTTCTTTGCATACTGTTGCATGGAAAAACATGCACTAACAAGTTCCCTTCACAAAAGAGAACAAAGTGAATTTTGAGAAATATCACGTCCTGCAATATATTTATAGTAAGTGTGTAACTTTTAAAGTTCTTCCATATTTATTCTTACGTACACAACGTGTGTGTTCATGCTTTGTGAGGTCAATAGTTTGGGATTCACAGTGTTCAGCTGCGTCAAGGCTGAGTATGTTACTGTTGCCGCAACATCAGCGTCTTTTTGCTTTGTTTGATATATAGATTGACAGAATGACAGAAAAGGAATGACTTTTCTGTCAGCGGAATAAGAACAAATATTAAAAATATTTTTTTTGTGTGTGTTGTTGTCGCTTATAATCTAGTCTAGGGGTACCCCTTGGTTTTATTGTCTGTGTATTGTGGCTACTTGCTATTCCTCGACTCCAACACAGTTTGAGGCATCCGTCCTGTCAGTGCCCAAACTCCAAGTTCAGGACCAAATGTCTTTCACAGCTGACAATTAAATGCACGAGTCCTTCCATCATCTGTGTTGTTCAGTGGGCTGGAGAGCAGGAGGGTACACTCGTCCAAGAAAACACAGAGTAACAGGAGCAGACATATTCAGACCAGGGCGACAACCAAAGCAATGTTTTTGGATTGGCTTAGAGCACAAGAGCAAATACCAAAGACTCAACTATTTAAAGAATTAGAGTTCAAACAATCACAGAAATCTGCTCTTGCTATACTGCCACGCTGTTCTGTATTTTGTGAAAATCCAGAGAACAGAAAATATTTTATTAACGTCTAAAGCTGCAATTTCTGTCTTATCCATGAATGTTTGTGATAAAACTGGCCTCAGATGAAGTATTGTGACAGTAGTACAGACACAAAAGTAAAAGAAAATCACCCAACAGCAAATTTCTTAGAACACATCATTTTCATGTGAATTAGTTCTCACTCATTAGATGTCAAACTTTGCGTGAGTCCTGTGTCTGACAACAACAAAAAAAGATTTATGCCTTATCTATATGTTCTGACTAATATCTAAAGGAGGACTTTACATATTCGATGATTTCTATCAGTGTTGCAAAGCAAAAGTAAAATAAAGAAATGTGATTGTTTCCCGTTCTTGTTGTACATTCATGTCTACTTTCAGGATGCCCACTCTCGTTATGGTCTCAAAAATATGTGCATAGCTCCTAGTGGGCTGTGTATCTGCCAAAGGTGAAATTACACAGAGCCCTCATGAAATCACTCTCTGATTGCCTGATTGACTGATCCTATTTTCTGTGTTTCGACTTACTTCTCATCACAGTAGCATTCAGAGAAGGCAGCATGATATTCTCCAGTATTCAGGAAAGACTCCTTCACTTGGTGTCCAGACAGAGTAATTTATATACTGTTGTAACATGTTGTAAAAAATGCTTCCTGTTCATGTTAAGCAGATGCACAGTAAAGACTTACCTGAATAAGAAATGCTCATATTTTATTACATTTTCCTGCTTCAGAGTTATTGCCACCCTGTGAATATGCACTAGACCTTTAAATAAATTAGGCTTTTATTGTGGAAGACCAATCTTACTTTAAATCATGGTCTGCAGTGAGAGTTGGAGATTTGAATAATTTTTAAGCCAATTCCTCATTTATTAACATGAACAAACATCTCAATGGTATGTTCTCTTGTTGCTCAAGTTTTCAAGATTGAATAAGAAAATTAATCTATGTGTCAAATTATGCCATAACCCAGGAGATTACAGGGTTTGTTTTTAATGTGGGTTTATTTAAGATCTTTTTTAGGGTGTTGAGAAAACGTGACGCTCTGAGGAGAGAATGGGATGTTTTGTTTTAAATGCTCAATTTAGCTTGGTTGTATTTCTACCACTTTGTTATAATGTGGAATTTGATTAGAAAACAAACAAAGTCTGCGATTACATATGCGCTTTAAGACTTTCTTGTTCATTTCAGAAACAGAATAAACTGATTTAGACCTTTTGTTAAAATATTTTCTGTTGAGAAAGAGGAAGGCAGATGATGAGGAAATCAAGCAGTTTCTTTTATTCTGCATGAATCGAGTTTTCCATCCATATCACTGAGCAAACACTGACAAGCAGCAACAATGCAGAAACTCATCAAGGCCAGGTCTTGAGAGAGCTGACTTTAAATATACAAAGAAAAAAATAAACTTCTGGCTTCATGAAACGCGTGGAGTGGGTGGAAGGGGAAGGCCTTGCAGCTTCACGTCAAATCTATTTGAGTTTTTGACTGTGATTCAGGTTTTTTTTGAAGGTGATATAATTTCTAAGAAAAAAAAACTTATAAAAAAAACAGTCCCTTGTGAAAATAATTTATTTCAAAAATCAAAGACTATGTGGCTTATCTCTTCTGTTTTTGAGAATGCTTTCAGCGGTTTTAGGCTTTTTTTGTTCACTTAAACTTATTACAGCTCATTAGAGTGGAGAAAACAAAAAAAAAATAATTATTTGTGAGAGGACAGACAATCAGCCTCATTCGGATCTTTCTGCTGTTACCTTGAGTAAAGATGACAAGCGGAAGTCATCCCTGCGGCAGAACCACAGGCGTGGTAACGCAAGGAGCTAACAGCAGAGGCAGAGCGCGCACACACACACACACACACCCACACATGCCTGCACGCATGCACACACGCAAGACTTCCAGCTGTTAGAAAGATAAAGACTTCATAACCAATGGACAGACAGATTTAACTGTGCATAGACTGAGAAATGCAGGATTAATCACAGCTTATAGTGACACAAAATATAGTAAAAAAAGCCTGATAAGTGAAAGTTGTGGGGAGAGTATGTTTGCATGTGATCAGCTGCAGTTTGGCTGCACAACATTCTTTGAATGAACTTTTATTTTAAGTAGTTTTAGCCTGAAGAAATTTATCTTAAATAAATTCTCAAGCGCTCAGGCCAAACACAACAATGCAGAAATCGAATTTCAGTGTTGCACTTAAAGAATGTTGACAATATTTGCTTTTTTCACAATGAGAAAAATCGCTTTAAAACTAGAACTTTCTCGTTCTTTGGAGAAGTTTGTGCTTCGATATCTGTTTTCCAAGCGTGCAGTGAATGAGATTTGACAGGGCTTTGTCCCTGACTGACGGGTTCGGGCATTTGCAGGAGGACCTCCGGGCCCCGGTCAGGACTCTCCGGCCAGGTCGCCCACAAACACACAGAGGTCAGGAGTAGCACTAAGCGTGCTGGACGGGTCTGCACTGAACCGCCCAAGGCCTTCTCTGCTGCTGCAGCATGCAGGCTGAATCTGGACTTTCTCTTCACATCTTGGCCTGTCATCCTGTCTGTGCAGGTTCCCTTTGTGTTTGACAAGTGCACACAGACACAAAGAAGCTTTCATGTTTTTTGTGTGTGTCTGTCACCATATTATGGTCTTGCTTACATTTTTCACATCATTCCTGTGCTCACTGTTTAAATAAACAACATTGGTCATATTTTTCTTTATTGCATGAATAATCCCTTTGTGCTTTCTACTAAAGCCTGCAGGTTATATATTGCAGGTTATACATGTTGACATATAAAATGAATCGTTACAAACATACAAACATGCACTAGATGATACTACATATAATATATTTTTAAATATCTTTTTAAATTACAGGTTAATTTCAACAACTGAAAGATACAGAGTTCATTTGACGCAGAAAAGCCACCTAATATTAATATAAAAAAAACTAAGATCTTAATCACTGCATGACTAACAAAATAAAATTTGCTTACAAAGCTCAAATAAAACAATTTTTATCCATCTGTGTGAATACATCATAGTGAAAATTAAACCACCAAAGTAAGTGTAATATGTCAAAGTAATTCATTTCTATTGTGAACAGTGTATTTTTGGAAACTGGCAGAAATAAAAAATATATATATATTCTGATAATTTTTCTCTCTAAAATTGCATCTGAATTCTGGAAATATTAACAAACTAAATCAAAATATGCAAAACTATTGTTTCAAAATGCACACAGTCGAAACTGTTACTGCTTCATCCACCAAGCATCTTCTAGTGATGATTGACAAAACTAAAATAAGCTATTAATATTCAAACATTAACTTTCAGACTGCAATTAAACTCCACTGATTAGACTGACAGCTGACATAAGTTAAATGAAAATATTGTCACACTGGACTTGTGCTGCCTCGTCCTCCCTCTCAGTGACTCCTGGTCTTGTTAACACACAGTTAGCGGACATCATCACTGCGCCGAGTCAACAGCAGCAACACGACTCAGCGCACTGATGTTACACAAGACTCCACCCAACAGTTTCATTGATGAAACATTTCAGTCTTAACACATGAGGTTTGGTTATTGCTTTAGAGTGATCTTCATCAGCTCTGAGTAATACAAATACAGAAAGAATGGGCTTTATTAAAACTTAAATTATTGTTTTGAAAACTTATTTTAATTCATTGGATTATCACAATGTAGGTCGTTGTGAAAATCCAATTTATGTCTGCCTGTGCAAGCGGCAAACCAATCAAATCAATGCTTCGTACTGAATTATTTGGCATTTAAGTAATTCAGTATTCAAACATTCACTGGAGATGAATTTAATTCTTGAACGCAAATTACAAAACACACAACATGATGCAACAGAGAGTAAATAAATCTAACTGGATTATCTTACCAGCATTTCCACTGTCATCGACGGTGGAGCATTTGTGCAGACAAAGGTGCATAAAAGGAAACACAATCCAGGTTTAACTTGACGGAAGTTAAATCCAGTATGAATCTCTCCGGTAGCAGGAGGAAGTGGAGCTCTGCTCCTCGTGGCTCATTCTCCAGAGGAGCATAAAGCCTCTCAGATACTCCAGCTCTCTGCTTCTGTAATTCAGCCTCTCCCATCTCACTCCTCCACCTCTCTCTCCTGCTTCTGAAACCTCCAACCAGCTTTCCTCTCTGCTCCTCGCCCACCTCCTCACCATGCACACACACACACACGCACACACACACACTTCCCCAGAGCTTCAAGGTAAAGTCCACAGTTGTGTTATGCTCCTCTTTCTCTTTCTTTCCTCCCACATTTGCCCTCTGACGTGCATCCCTCCACTTTCATCTCCTCCACTCCAAAACATGTCATGTTCAGTGTCTTTGAGGCTTGAACTCTTCTTTTATTGTCACTGCAAGCCTCGTTGTTTAGCTCACTTTCCACTCAGCTCATAGGGAAGCATATTTAGGGAAAGATTTTCTTTCTTTGCTGCACTTTTATTTTCATCCACGTGTTCAAACTGTGCAAAATTAACAACAGAAACAGTAACTGATGGGAGTTGACTGTTTTAATAACATCCTTTCTTGGGGCATTTGTCCAGCACTTCTGGGCTTCGTGGCGTCCACAGCATCCACATCCATCCTCTGTGTTCATTATCTCAGGGAAACAGAGATAACTGTGCTCCCATGAGATCCTGCCTTTAAAAAACTGGAAAAAACTGGACATCAGATTCAAAGATCCCGGTGCCACACAGAAGCAGAAAGTCAAAGTTTCAGCAAGGTTGTTTGAGAGCTAAAGAAGTAATTATGTGGCTAAAGTGAAGCAACATACAGCAATGTCCATGCAGAACCGTGTTATGTAACCTCAAACCGCGAGCGTTTTTGTAAACCTGCCAGCTAAACAACCACAGGACGTGTCCCCTTGCTGTAGAATAAGGGTCACACTGTATATCTGATTCTGCTTTCCAACAAGAACTGACCTGGCCTCTTTTTGGAGATGTATAAAAGGGCAGAAGCTTGTTATTGTACATCATGGTTGGTGGCACATTTCAGGAACACGCTGCGAAAACAGTTCTGTTAAAAGTCATACCAGGAATAATTTAATACAAAACATCCAGCTGAATAAATTACATTTGAAGCCCTGGGGTTTATAATGCCTGTGAGTCTGGTATAATTAAACTAATGTTACATTACAAACCATAACATAGATCTACGTATGGTTATATGTTTCTTCTTTCATGCATGCACTTTGGGTTATGGTTTCGTTTGTACCATTTGGTGTGGCTCCGTTAAAATAGAAAGTCACAATTTTCTTTATAAAATTAAACATAGAAATCTTCAAGTATAATTTTTATCTGGTAAAATATCCAATCTTTCAAAAGAAAGGAACCTGTGAATCTAATATGCATAAAGGTAAAGCTGCTGTCTTTTACAAATCATCTGAATATTTGGGGTATCAACAAATGTCCAACCTGTGTCTGTAAACTTGATTCCAATATTTATCAGAGCAAAATGCTGCATTTACCAGAGATTTGTCTGAATTAGAAGTTATGAATTTGCTTCCACTTCACAATTATATATTTTTATATATCTAAAAATATATATAGTTTTAGGATTTTGTTTGGGAAAATGTAAAAATGAATAAATAGATAAAAATCAAGGGCTTTAGGTAGTTTTGCAGGCAGTACTGCACATTATGTGAGATTGAAAAAGGCATGGTTTTCTGTTTTTTATGCCCATGGCTCATTTTGCTTTATTTTGAAGAGGTGAGTAAATTAAATGTCTACTATTGCCATGTTCATTCATTGTGTAACCAACTGGTGACATGCAAACAAACTACAGTAGCTATCATATCAGAAGAGTGAAAAACGTCTTAAATTCAGGAGTTGAATACATTTATTTATGGGATCACCTGGAGTCTGAACCACCTGAAACAATGTAGACTATAAACTGAAGATTTCTAAGAGGCGTGAGCAAATTTCTAGCTGAAGAGCTCCTGTACGAAATCAGGCTGGGAATGTTTTTGCCTCAAGTCAGCCATGGCTGCACTGCTCAACACCGCCAGAATGAAACGACTTCATTTGAGATGAGAGCCTGGTTTTTTCTCATTACCAGTCATGAGCCGAGGCCGCAAAGCCAATTTAAAAAAGCTACACCACATTCAAAAGAACCAATAATAAAACTTCTCCCTCAGTTAAAACTCCAGTTTTCGCTCAGTGACATTCCTCACATGTGAGTCAAATTGAGACTGACTGTAGAGAAGAAAAACCTTTGACCTCTGTACATGAATTGACTGTATTATCTTCATACTAATAAAATACACATTCTGCACAAGGCTGAATATGTTATTGTCTGTGACCCGGTGTGCTTAGCGTTTGAGTTTCCAATTCTTGAACGCACCATTCACTTTTTATTGCTTTGTTTTGTGTCTGTAAATATCAGTTTTGTAAAAATGTAATGTTTTAATGAGAACAATTATTATTTAAAGATGAAAAACAAGAGTAGAACTCCTTTGTGGCTTTAGTGGTGCATTGCAGTTTTTTTCTTTGTCCTTTTCTCTAATTTATCTGTCACAGGACTTCAAATAATGCTGAATTATCTCCCATTAATCATGAAACTGCAAAGCTTTTCCATGACCTTTTGCAAATAAATATGCAGAGCAGGATTGTTGGACTTTCCACTTTGCAGTCATTCTCTGTCAGACTGCAGGCATATTTAAATACTGCCAGAAAAATCAAAATACACTCTGTTGTTGTTTCATGCAGGAAGATCTAATGAGGCAATATTTGCTTTATCTTCAGCAAATAAGCTGCAATCTGTCATTTTCCTGTCTTTATTTTCAGTAAACTATGAAGCAAAACCATGATATAAATGACACATAATATTTTCAGTCTCTTCGACATGAACTAAAAGGAGGTGAACTAAATGTATGAAATAAAAGAAGACAGAAGCTTTCTTCTTGCCTTATTTTACAAGAGAAGCTAGCATGGCTCATGAATTGCACTTTAAAAGTTTGGTTGTGTTTTCTTCTCATTCTGACAATTTAGAGACTATCAAACAGACCAAAGAACCTGTTGCAAGATTTTGCAATTTCGCAGCTCATTTCGAAATACTGGGAATCCAGTTTTCATGTGCCAAGCAGAAATTTCCAGCTCAGTCTTTTATCTTTCAACGACTATAAATATCTCAGCACCAGAAACGCACAACGCACTGAAGAGGAGAGTCTACAACCATCACTGGAGAACATGCTCGCTGTCAACAAGGAGTAAGATTGAAATATTTATTGCTTTGCATCACAGGGGGAACCTGAAAGCAGTTATCTTTATTTATAACATCAAAAGGCTTTGCAGTTTGGATAAATATAGTTCATAGAAAAGTGTAAACTGAGTTAAGATCATGCAATCACTTTTGGAGATCTTGTGTAAAATAGTTTTTGCAAAGCCAAATTTTAAATTCCCAGCAAAAATCAGTTGCCTAAACCGGTTAAAATGATAATAATTAATAACCTTGATTTTCAAGTAGTTTATTTTTCAACACTTTTTCTATATGTCTAGTTTCCAGATGAATAAATCCATTTTAAAGGTTTCTTCTTAGTTGACTCTGTCGTCCTTTGAAGGTCTTTACTTGCGTTGGTCCTCCTGGCCACACAGAGCGTCATGGCCGAGGGAACAATCAAAGACTCAGGTAACGCAAACATTCACTGCTGTCTTCAGCGTTGACAAAGATCACAACTACAAATTTTATTTTATGACTTTTACATTTATGTGATTGGCAACAAAGTTTGCATGAACAAGATAGTTTAATCTATGAAAGTGCAGTTTACCGTTTATCTATGAATGTGTTCACTTTAAAGTGTGGAAATAAATATGTATGAAAAATTGATCACAAAAAAAAATCATAGTAGAAATAAATAGGTGTTTTAGAGGTGTAATACTTTTGCTGATTATGTATCTTATGTTGTCACAGCATGATAGTTATAACAAATATGTAACTTTGTGATATGTTAAAGTCAAGGAAGAACCAGTACAGATTTAATAATCCAGAGAAAACATTCAAGATGTTTGCATCACTTTGAAGAGACAATCTCTTGAACCTTGATTATCCGAGTCGCTGAAAAGAGAAGAGGATCAAACACACGAAGACGGGCTTTGTTTCTTCTGCTCTGTTTATGAAAAACAGAATGAAAGAATCAAAGCTTTTTTTCTTTCAAAGTTCAAACGATCTAATTCAAATAGAGATTTGTGCGATAAATCACAAGCCAGGAGTTACGTCACTAATGATCACAGCAGATAAAGCTCTCAAAAAAGCTTCAATTTCTTAGCTTTTTTTGTGGGGAGAGAACATTATGGCCTCCCATCCCAAATATTAAGCAACATTTTAAATTGGTGAATAATTTACCTCTCATAGGAACGACTTTAGTTTTTTCTAGACTCTGGTGAACTTTAAACACAAACAAAAGATTCATCAGCATATACTTTTGTGGAGTTTGCAGTTTTACTTGTTTCACTTTGAAAGGTGACTTAAATTATAATAAATATTTTATTTATTTGAACCATATTTGTTTTTACAGCTGTTTCTTAAATTTTTGAGTCAAGTTCATTTGAGTTTTCTTTGCCCCATGGTGCTTAGCTTTACTCTACTTGGACATCAATTATCGTCCTTCTGATTTTTTTATTTATTCCTTCCATATTTTATTATTTACTTTTTCTAAAGTTAAGATCTCCTCTGCCCCCTTTGGATTTTCCAGCCTGTGCTTCATGAATGGGTCACCGAAAAAAAAATCAAGACATGCGATACTTTAACTTATCTTGTTTCTTATGACAACTGGAAAACAAGATAAAATTATAACAATAAATTAGCTAAACGTGGTTTTACATTTTCCCCTCTTAGGTTTCCCTCGTTTGAAGCGGATGGTTGGTGGGACGTTGGCCCCTCAGGTCCCATGGCAAGCCATGGTCTACCTGTCTGACAGCGTGCTGGACGGCGGGTATGCAGGTGGCGCTCTCATCGCCGACCGCTGGGTGTTGACGGCTGGAAGGAACCTCTTTATTAGAAAGAGTCGACAGGACACTCAGGGAAAAGATCCTGTCATCCCAAAAGTATATTTAGGAATCTCAGAAAAGGCAGAAGCCAGTGCCTCCAAAGAAGTCGCAGTGGACAAGGTGTGGTATTGACATTTAATAAATGTCTGTTATTTTTGTGTTAGTTAATTTGAAAGGAAAATAGAAATCAAGGTATTATTGCCCTCCTTTTTATTTTGTTACTGTGTCTATGTTGCATTTCAATTTTTTAGGAGCTGGAATAAAATTACTTTAGATTTTAAGCTTCAGGGTTAGTGAGACAAATGACATCCAGGAAGGATGTATGAAGTGATTTATGAAAGGAAGAGGACATTTTTTCTTTTTTACTTTCTTGCTTTGTTCTTTCATCTTTCTCAGTTCATAAACATGTTAGACTTTAATTTCTTTAGGCATTCAAACCTCATTATAAAAAACTTAATATAAAAGGGAAAATTATTATTTTGACTTGTTCAAAACTTGTTCGCCTGGGAAAGTATTCAGGCGAATATTTTTGCTTTAGGTCACAAAGCACAGTTTGTTTTGATAGCTTTGGAATATGAGATTAAAGGACTTTTTATTACATTCTTTACAGAAAAAAGCAAAAAAAGGAGATTAAAAATAAGAACTATTTACATTCTCCTCCTGTAGGTTTTTCTTCATCCAGACTTCCAGAATCAGACTGACTGGGACAACGATCTGGCTCTGATCAGACTTAACGAGTCTGTAATCGTGACTAATAAGGTCACTCCGATCCCCCTGCCGGAGAGAGGCCAGGACCTGGACACTGTTGTGGGCGGGTCAGGGGTCATCGCTGGCTGGGGCTGGGGGGTCCACCTCACCCCTGCTACATCTCTCAAATACCTTGTTCTCCCTCTGGCTAATTACTCTGACTGTAAAGCAGAATACGACCGCACCACACACTCCCCGAGTCTGGATGACAACATGTTCTGCACCAGAGCCACAGAGCTTGAGGAAAACATTTGTTTCGGTGACGCGGGAGGCGCGCTGGCTGTCAGAGATGCTCAATCTGGGGACGTGTACGCTGCAGGGATCCTCTCCTACGATAAATCCTGCAGCCGAAACAACTACGCCGTCTACATGAAGATTTCTTCGTATTTACCTTGGATCAATAGAGTCATTAGAGGAGATACGGAGAAGTCATCTGCTCTGCGCTCTGATGCAATGGCTAAAATGTACCGATAGCAGCCACAGAGCTTCAGGCTCTCGCTTTGACAGATATTTCAAGAGAGAAATCATTGCAATGTATTGTGTCAGTAAATGGCTTTAATGTCTGTAGATTAAATGGATTTGATTTAAGAGTTCTGTCACAAACCCACAGAGTGGTAAATAGGTCAGACTAACAATGCCTTCTGGCCTTGTTTCTAAGTTAGGATTTAGTTGACATATTTTTGAAACGACTTTCAGAAAGGGGTATATATTGAAATATGTAAATTTACAAAGGCTACAGAAAAGACAAATAAACATAAACCCATCAACTGCGGGCTTCTTATGTGTGTGCACTCGGGTGGGGAAAGTTGAAAGGAGAAGAGTGAAACATCTTTTTATATTTAGGTCGGAGCTTCTGTTCATCTTTTGTGAAACGACCCAAGGGTCTGAATTTAAAAGCAAGGTTTGAAAAAAGCTATTTTTAGTTGTTTAGGAGGGCAGGAGTTGTAAAACTCACCAGTAATTTTGTGGAGATGAGTCCCGCTAAAGTTGAAACCAGATATTTTACTTAAAAATATATAATTTCAATAATAAGAATGAGCCAAATCTCTTTGGCAGTGATTTGATCAGTTAACCTCTTGTGCACCTTCTTTTGGGCTGGTTGATGAAAACTTAGAACAAAACAACAAAAATGATCTAAATACCAACACAGGTGAGGACCAATAACATAAACAGCTGTATATCCTCCTTACAGCCAAACTTTGGAGTTAATGTCAGTGGATGGGCGAACAGACAGATGGAAATAATCACATAATCTGTCCTGGATAGACAAAATATTCTGTCTACGAAACACTTTGCATTTCATTTATAATTTAAATGTTGAGTATTAGATATTTTTCAGCCACACATGGTCAGTTTATAGCATTGTAAATTAACTGTTACCAACTCCAGTTGTCACAACATGCTGTTTAAATCAAAAACAACTTAAATGAAATTGAACTGTGTTCACATGAGTCGATTCTTGGTTACATTCTGCACTGTAGCAGCTCCAAATGTTAAGCCGTTATTACATCATGGTGCTGCTGTCCATGACTTGAAAGCAAAAGTTAACGATGAATTAAGACGGGCCGACGCTTCCCAGAACCTGTGCTGCCTTCAGTACCACCTCTTCAAAGATATTTCTGTCCACTCTGCCACAAATAACAAAATGCCTCAACAATAAATACCCAGAAAAGTGTTGTGATGACAGCTGCACATCCACTTTATACATTATGATTGGAGAAGATGAGAGCGAGAAAAAAAATCAAAGTGAGGACTTTTTCTGAACCGCTGGGTGATTTATTTCAGTGTTATGTGATGAGACTGATAAAAACTTCATAATTACCAGAAGAAAATATGACTTTAATAATAATAATAATAATAATAATAATAATAATAATAATTTTTTTGTGTATTTTTTTAATCAGTAAATATATCCAAAGGGTACATTAAGTTATAAACCTTTGTTTCTTCATTTCTGTCACCATCCTGCTTGTTTATGACGCCTGACCTGAGATGTCTTCCCGGCGTTTCTCAAAACTTTGCAGACTAAATACATCTCTCAGCCTTGCTGTGTTTCTGCTGGATCATTTTGTGCAAAAGCCTTAATTAACTTGGAACTCCATTTCCTCTTTGAGTCCAAATTGTTCAGACGCTGCAGCTTCAAATGATGATTTCCTCTATTTTGTTTTTGAAAAGTGCTTTTATATTGGTATGCAAAGCTGTTTTTCTCCGTAACAGTGTCTGTCTGCTTCACAAACACATTAACCCTTCATTCTTATTCAACAATGTTTATTCCTGAGGAGTCACTGCAGCAGACCTGAAGTTCAATAGGTGCAAATATATTTTTTCTCAGCTTTCTTTTATAACCGGCCAGTTCTTTGCTCTTGAAAGCTCTGCTGTATGTCAAAGGGCCGATCTTCTCCATTTGCAACCTGTCTCACTTTCCCTTGTCAAAAATAAAATCTCTTTTAGATTATGTTACTACAGTTTTCATGACCAGTTCACAAACTCAATATCTAAACAGAAAATAGTCTGGATGTATATATATCGCCTTTCCAGTCACACTGACCCCTCAAAGCAAACAGAAATAATTTTGGTAATTCTAGCTGCTCTGAAGCAAGAGGTCTTTGGTTTCATTTAACTTCTGACAGTAAGAGAAAAAAAGATCAATGTGTCATTTTTTTGGGATGTTTGCAAATGTCTGTTTTTGGTTGCATGATGATAGTAAAGAACATTCATTCAATAGATGCCAAAATTGATCATTTTATTAGAAGTTGCACACACATGCAATCCCACAGCAACGCCCCAGAAACAAAATTAATACAAATATTAAAACTAAATAAGTCATTTTCAAATAAATCCAACAAAAATCTTAGCCTGCACTTTGAATGTTGTCATTTTCTGATTCCAGACACAGTTTATCCAACATGTTTAAAATCTGGGACATGAAGAAAATAGAAGGTGGCTTTGAGATAGTTTCTGCAGAAGAATGCACTCATTGTGTTTCCTTTTTTTAGCCAAACTTAAATTTGTGTACGTTTTTTTTTTTTTCAAGAATTTCTGAAGCGCAGCACCAGAGGTTTTCCTCTATTGCTTCTAAAATATTAATGTCCTGTCAACGCATATTACTCTCTACCAGTCTGAGTGCGTTCTTTTAAAGCACTGACTGAGGTCACAACACATGCAGAGTTGTTCTGCAACAGGAACCAGAACTTCAGACTTGCAAGCAGCGTGTGAAAAAGAAAAGATCTTTAGGTTTCTGCAAACATGTAGGTCGACATTTAGGTTGTTGGTTTGTGGATTTACTGTGTGTGTTCACAAATTTCGTGTCATGATTTCATGACAATCAGTCTTGAAAGGCTTAATAAACTATTTTTATTTTTAACAAAATCCAAAAAAAATTATGTGAAAAGATTATTCCCATCTGTGAAAACCTTTGTGAGGCTAAACAACATTTTTACCAGTAAATCAGATAAAGATCAGGCTGTGTGATGTTCAGTTATATAGGATAATTACACACAGATGTTTTCAGTCTTACGGGAGACCGGCAATTTGAAAGCTGCTGCAGAAAACTCAAATGAAGGCTCAACTAGAGTTTGCCAAAAAGTAATTTAATCTTAGCGTATGATCTGACATTTGTGAAATGGCAATCACTTTAAGGAAGCCTAGCTGTTCACAGTGAGTCACTAACTTTGTAGAAATCTCTCCTTCTATGAAACAAGAAGAAACCTCCAACAGAACCAGGCTCAGGATGAAGAACCATCTGCCACAACCAGCTGCGGTTTCATTGGGAATAGCAGTGACTTGACTTTTTGCAGTATTTAATTGTATTATTTGTGTGAACAAAACCTCAGTTTCTATTTTGTTTCACCTTGAGGGAAAATACATATCCAGCTGTAAAGCACTGGGAAGTAGTCAAAGTATGTGTAGACATTTCCAGTAAGGTGATTTCTAATCATATTGAGACTCACTGACACACATTACTCACATCTGTGAACAAATGTCTTTTTACTGTGAGTAAAACAGTTTGCTGCTAATTCCCATGTACGTCAATCCCTTTGAAATCTGGAGATCCACAGTGGTGAGGTGACTCACTTAGATCTGTTCGTTTCTGACTCCGATGATGGAGCTGATGGGCTTTAAATGTGATGCAAATGCCAAGACTGTCACACCTTGTTCCTTCCAGAGGAAAACACCTGCTAGGACTCAGCTCCGAGCTCTTGGTCTCATTACCAGCTGCAGCACAGGGGGCAACAACAACACCTGTGACTCAGTTATTACAAGTTTCATTTTTCTTCAGCACAAAAAAATGAGGAAGAAATTAATAAAAAAAACTACATTCATCATAAATTCTTATAGAAATAGATTAAATGTATATATATATATATATATATATATATATATATATATATATATATATATATATATATATATATATATATATATAAAAAGAAGAGTGAGTGAAAATTTGATAAGCAGATACAAAAGTTATGATTTTAGAAGGAATTTTTTTCACTTTGCACTTTAACATTGCAGTAAGAATGTGATTTAATATCGCATGTTGTTTCCCAGTTAAATGTTGTATAAAGAAGCTTTTCGGCATGCTTGTCCCTTCATAGACTGCAAGAGTAAGAAATCTCCGATGTACACAGGTTTTCTCTGCAGTGTCTTGTCGTAGGTTGTCATGCTGCCAGATAACATCAAGATGGAAAAGGTCAGCCTGCTTTCAGCAGCAGCAGAGGCGGCGGCGGCGCTGTGGAGACGCTCCCCTCTTTTGATTCCCAACACCGGAACCGTGACAGAAACAAACAGGACTGGAGAAGTTCACCATCACCTGAGGCTCATTCTTACATTGGACCAAAGATGAATAGTTTGAGACAGCCCCCCCGTTGGTGTCAGACATCACTCACATCAAGTTTTAGGTGTGGCTTTGATCTCAAGTATGTCAGTAGACCGTCTTATGTAAGGGACTCAAATATCTCTTTGGATCCGTAGCAGCCTGGGTGCTGCTAAGACTGAAATTAGGGAAACAGGGGAAAAAACGAAGATCACGAAACATGAAAACTTTAACTTATAATCACCTAAATCTTAAAGTCACGAGGCTTTCAGAATCTATTTTCAGAAATATAAGAGCTACTATCATCAGAACTCCTCATAGCTGTGATTATAATGGACATGCTAACTGTGCTAACTATGCTGACTTGATCTCTGAGCTACTTAATAACTCAACTGAGCTTTTTAGAGTGAATAACTGTCATTCATGATCACAAATCTGAGGTAAATGTGCATAATAAATTCAGAGAAAAGTTCTTGATCACAAATCTAGACGATGTGAGAGAATGCCATAAGCTCGTGTTCCTAAGACTGAGTTTGCAACTGGGAGGCAATTTATCTACAAAATCCCAAAAGCATAAAATTTGTAAAGATCTTTATGTGACAACGCATGAAATTTTCTTTGTGAAATATTGATGATAAACACATGTTGTACAAAGTAACAGAAGAACTTCATTGTGGAGATTGGGCGCTGAACAGAGATCTGGCAACTACTTTCACATCAGGGTGTGAAAAAAAGAGCAATAATATGATTCCTTTCCCAGCAGCTGTCACATTGCACAATTTTTCCAAGAAAGATTTCTCACAGTGTTTTGTTGCCCAGTTAACCCCTCTGTTGGTTAGATTGTCACAGTTTGACAATTCAAGCTCACTGAGAGACTATATTAGGATTTTTTAAATTTATTTATTCAGTTTTACCAAAGATAATCAAAAGTCACTGCATTTAAAATGAAGGAAATCAAGTCATATAGTAAATCAGCAATGAGCAGATCATCAATCTCTTCAACAGGAAGGAGAAAATGATATCTGTATCTCAAACTTTGAATAGCTTCTATTTGAAGACATTTCCTGACTGATGTCCTTTGAAGAGATGAAACTAAAGGTGAGATGTTTGCTGCCCTTCAACCTCCTTTCCCTAAGCAAAATCCGAGACGTCTGAAGAAGTGCGAAGACGTTTCTCACACACTGGGAAGTGTGAGTGAATATTAAAAGCTTGGAAGCAAATCATGAGTGTGTGTTTGTTGGATGTTGGTATGACGGCCCATCAGCCCTGTCAGCCTGATTAATCATTACACATTTAACAATTCTCAGATTGATTAGCAGCAGAGGGAAATGTCTTATTGACATAATTATACAGTTTTTGTAGAAAGCAGCCAAAGTGTCGACATAAATGTGTATTTTTAGGAATGTCCTAATTACATATTTTTTAAATTCCCTCTTAAATGCAATATCTGAATTATTCATTTATTTATTCGTTAAAAGGGAAGTTTTTTGTTTTTTTTTGTCTTGGTTTTGTTTGTTTGTTTGTTTTGAGAAAACATCAGCAAACAACACACTGGTATTGTGGACCACTGCCTGCACAGTTCTTCTGATGCTACATATTAGTTTTTAAATAATTGAAAGTCAATGTGTTGCATGCACATATGTAACACACACACACAGACCCCCACACACACACATGCATAAGTGATTTCACTAGAACTTTGCAATGACTTTCATTCATTTTTCATTCATTTCTATAACCTAACCCTGTCCTTAACACCAAAGCTAACCCTAACCCTGTTTCAGCACCAGAAACATGAGGCCATTAAAACGTCACTAATGTATACATTTGTTTGATTGTATTATGCAGAGTTGCATGTCGTGGTTTTGTCTGTTTGGTGAAAAGATGTGACAAATGTTTACTGATTCAATATGTGACGTGCTTCTTTCACTTTTTTCAAGTTGGACTTGGGTTTTCTGTGAATCACAAGATGTTCGTATAGAACCTGACAGTCGTGTCAACACTGCAACAATGAACAGAGGGGGAGGAAAGGTTAAAGGTCTTTGAATCCACAGGGCTGAGCTGTCCTTTTGTATGCTGTGTTACATAAAAAGATTCATTCATGAGCATTAAACAATACCACACTGGAAAATAACCTTTTAAAATGTCTGGATTTCATAAATGTTTATAAGACAAACATGGTGTCATCATCTCTGGGATGATCTCACACAGTTACCACAAATCTCTTTTGTTATGGAGACTCAATCTTTCAACTCTGATTCCTCGTTTTCTGGTTTTTCCCACACAAACTTCAAAATGCAGTCCTGCATCTTGGACTTGAACACAGCGTCAAAGTGTCGATTCTGCTCTTCTGTGAACATGTTTTTCCAGTCTCCAATCTCACCTGGATGTTAGACAAGAATTAAGACAAGATTTTTATTCTTAAGAAAGTAAAAATATATTTTCTGTAGAAATGGAAAGCATAAAATAAAAAATATATATTAAGTTGTATCCGTACTAAGGACATGATAGGCTCAAGATCTGATTTATGCCTGTAGTCATATTTAAGAAGTCGCTTCTATTTGAAAAAGTGTGAGACATTTGTAACGGATCGATTCATTTGGAGGACTTTGAGGTGTCTGTTTTCATTTAACTTGGATCACATCTTGTGAGACAAACTAAACCGATCGGCGCTCACCTTTCCTCATGAAGCAGCCTTTGCTGTGGTCCAGTATCTCTTCAGGAATAAGGGTGTAGTTGATCATCTTGTTGTCCTTCATGTGGCTGAAGCTGCAGTGTTTCACACAGTTATTGAGCTCATGCTCCAGCAGAGGGCGCTGCAGGAAAGCGCTCACCCTGCTTATGGTCCTATGCAGGTCCTGACATCAAATCAAGGTTGTTAGTATATAAAAACACTAACAACTATTCAGACAATTAAACAATGACCAAATCGGTTCTTTCAAAGTGTCATGGGGGAACGTTGAAAGACATTCTTTGTAGTTTACTCTAAAAATTAATAAGATCTTTTAGATTTTGGTGATAATATTCACTTATACGTGGCTACTTTAAAATGAAGGAGCTCTTCTTTACCATCGACATCTCTTCATATGTGACATGCAGCAGGTTGAGAGCCGCAGCCTGACTGGTCCAACCCTTAATGTGGTCAAACCAGGAGCCAAAGTGCACTGAACCATGTGGGGAAAAAGGTCTAAATGTAGGAAATACAATAAAAAATATTATAGAAAGAGAAAACTGTCAGCTCACATGTTCCCTCCAAGAAATGATGCATAAACTCTGGAAAGGAGCCAGCATCAGGGAGGAAGTTGGCCATCTTGTGGAAGTGATAAAAGGACACCAGAACGTCTTTAGGGTTTCTGCTCACATAGATGATCTGTTGGAAGATAATCAACAAAGTGTGCCAGCATGTTGGAGCTGCTCTTGCAGAGAACGGAGAATATCCTGATATTCTGTTTACATTCGGAAGCTGGAAAACTGAAATGAACAAATCTCCAGTGTCCAAAGAAGTAACACATCAATGAGTAAATATTAATACACCATCCCTGCATCAGCATTTCAAAACATCTGAAGATTTTTTTTATTTATTTTACCTGTTCATGGTCTATTTAACTTTTAGAGCTAGTCTTCATGTGTTTGACTTCTTTCTCAAACATCTCATCTCCTTCGTTTAATCAAGTATATCATCTCTTCCTGATTAATGTCAGCACTGATTAAACTGCTGCGTTTCTGTCTAAACTCATTTCAAAATGTTTTGTTTTAGGTATAATGGATTTTAAGACCTCTTTTCTACAAAAACTCACTTTAAAATGTTAAACCAGTGAATGTTGTTTGTCCAAACCTGGTTGTTCAATTTTAAAATACATATTAAAATGCATATATGCATATGGATGTGTGTGTGCGTGTGTGTGTGTGTGTGTGTGTGAATCCGACCCTGGCCTTGGATTCCTGGAGGGCGGGGCCCAGCAGGTCATGGGGCAGATGTGTGGTGAGAACTCGAGGTGTTGAGCTTGAGCTCTTCAGCAAATCTGCACAGTAATATTGCTCCAACCAGGGGGCTCTGGTCCAGTTTGGAGTACTCTGGGACACATGTGGGTCACCTCTGCTGGATATGAGGGTCACAACTTCTTGCATCCACGTCGTGCCTAGAAATCAAAGAGACATGTAACTTGAGTTTTACTGTTCTCATTGATCAGTATGAAATTGTTTTAGTAATAGGATTGCACCACATTTGCCTACAGCTTTGCAACTTGTTGGTCCATTACTTCAGACACCACGGTTTGGAAACAAACACTGTGGTTTGTTTCCAGACCGTGGTTTTCAAAATTATAATAGTGTATGGAAACAAACCACAGTGTTTGTTTCCAGCCACCCATACACTATTATAATTTTGAAAACTCCTGGTTTATTGGATTGTGATATATTTATATTCTAAAAGGTAAAATCAGTGTTTAATTTAAAAAAAGTAGTAATCATTTTTAGTTTTTTTTCTTCTGCAAAATGCAGACATTGGTTTTCCAGCAATAAGATGTGGAAACAGACTGCATGGATTATTCCAGATTAGGATTGTCTGGAATAGATGGATGGAAGGATTATTCTATGCAGGGTGCAGGATGGGGCTGATGCCACACCTCAAATAGATTTCAAATGGTTTCTATGCTTACTGAAGACTTTCAAACATCTCAAAGCAGAACAGTGTGCCGCTATAGGCTATCGAGCTCTACCCATGAAATGCTGCCAATTCAACAATAAACCACTGAGATCAACCTACTGCAGAATAGAATAGAATAGAATAGAATAGCATTTATTGTCATTGAACAGGATTCAACGAAATTTCTATTGCAACTCCGTGCAAAAAGTCAAAAAATACAATATTAAATAAACAAATACACAATAATAATAATATATACAACTAAATTTAACTAAAGGCACTCAACCACACCAAAGAAGCAGCAGGTCCAATTATGGTAAAGTGCAGATGATGTGACAGTGCAAGTGCAGAACAATATGGCTGTGTGGGGGTTGGGGTGTGGGGGTGTATGTGAGGTTATGATATGTGTGGGAGGGGGCGGCAGGGAGTAATGGCTCTGACGGCTGTGGGGAAGAAACTGTTTCTCAGTCTGTTTGTTGTAGTCCGTATATTCCTGTACCGCTTGCCTGATGGCAGCGGCACAAAACAGACTGTGGCCCGGGTGGCTTGAATCCATGGCTATGGATCCAGCTCTCTTCTTGACCCGGCCTATGTAAATAGAGTCCAGGTCCGGGAGGGGGCATCCCACAATGCCTTGTGCTGTTCTCACCACCCGTGTCAGTTGTTTCCTCTCCAGTGCTGTGCAGCCACCATACCACACAGTCACGTTGAGGCAGAGGACGCTCTCGATCGTCGCCCTGTAAAAGTTCACGAGCAGCCGTGAGGAAAGTCCAGCCCGTCTCAGTTTCCTGAGGAAGAAGAGCCTTTGTTGTGCTTTCTTCACCAGGTGGGAGGTGTTGGTATTCCAGGAGAGGTCAGACGTGATGTGGAGGCCCAGGAACTTGATGTTGTCCACACGCTCCACCTCTTCTCCATCTATGAGAAGGGGAGTGTGACCCGTCCCTGGACCTTCTGTAGTCCACAATGACCTCCTTGGTCTTCCCTGTGTTCAGTACCAAGTTATTGGCTGAACACCACTGAGTGAGCTGCAGAATTTCCTCTCTGTAGTGGGTCTCGTTGTTGTCTGAAATGAGACCCACTACTGTTGTGTCGTCTGCAAACTTGACGACTGTGTTGGTGGGGTGGATGGCAACGCAGTCGTGTGTGAACAGGGTGAAGAGAGCTGGGCTGAGCACACAGCCTGCGGTGTGCCTGTGTTGAGGACCAGTGGGGACGATGTTGAGCCACCTATTTCACCACCTGAGGCCTGTTGGTGAGGAAGTCTCTGATCCAGTGGCACAGTGAAGCAGGCAGCCCCACCTTGAGTAGCTTCAGCACCAGCTTGTCTGGGATGACGGTGTTAAATGCTGAGCTGAAGTCTAAAATAGCATCCTGACGTAGGTGTTGGGATGCTGCAGATGGGACAGGGCTGTGTGCAGAGTGATGGAGACAGCATCCTCTGTTGACCGGTTCGCTCTGTAGGCGAAACTGGAGGCTGTCCAGGTCTGCAGGGATGAAGTGTCTGATGTACCTCAGAAGAATCCTCTCAAAGCACTTCATGATCACCGGGGTCAGAGCGACGGGCCGGTAAATCGTTCAGGCTGGTGATGGTCGTCTTCGGTACAGGGATGATGGTGGAAGACTTGAGACACTCAGGAACCATGGTGAACTGCAGGGACAGATTGAAAATGTCCAGAAACACTCCTGCCAGCTGGTCGGCGCACGTTTTCAGCGTCTGGGACACCTTGTCCGGTCCTGTAGCTTTGCGGGTGTTGATCCTCCTCAGGGTGGACGTCACCTGGTGCTGCAGGACGAGAGGCTGGTACTGCTCTTCCAGTCGGGTAGATGTACAGCTTCTCTGCTGCCCACTGTGTCAAAGCGGGCAAAGAAGCTGTTTAAGGTGTCAGGCAGGGTGGGGTCGCGGGCTGGTCAGCTGAGTGCTGTGTTTGTAGTCTGTCATGGTCCTGATGCCTCTCCACATGCTACTGGGGTCGTTGTTGATGAAGTGTTCCTCAATCCGCTGTTTGTACTGGAGCTTGGCCTGCTTAATTCCTTTTTTCAGTTCCGACCGGGCCCTGCTATAAGCCAACCTGTCTCCAGATCTGTAGGCAGCATCCCGGGCTTTCAGCAGGGCCCGTACTGTGCTGTCCAGCCATGGTTTCTGGTTTGGAAACACTTTTATGGTCTTAACAGGGAGGACAGTGTCGGTGCAGAACTGAATATAGGACAGAACGGACGATGAGTATTCCTCCAAGTCTGCTCCGTCCCTGAACACACTCCAGTCTGTGTGCTCAAAGCAGTCCTGAAGTGCAGAGGAGGCCTCCTCAGTCCAGACCTGAACTATTCTGGTGGTCGGCTTAGTTCTGCAGGCCAGAGGCTTGTAGACAGGAATCAGCTCCACTGAGATGTGGTCAGACATGCCCAGATGTGGACCTGCTACAGCCTTGTAGGCTCCGGGGGTATTGCAGTAGACCTGATCCAAAATGTTATTGTCTCTGGTGGGAAAGTTTATGAACTTGTGGAATTTGGGAAACACAGCCTTCAGTTCCACGTGGTTAAAGTCCCCCGCCACAATCATGGCCGCCTCCGGGTTGGAGTTCATCTGCCCGCTGATCAGGCAGTATAGCTCCTCTAATGCTAACTTAGCATTAGCCCGCGGTGGTATGTAGACGGCCACGATCACAATGGACGAGAGTTCTCTCACCAACTTGAAGGGTCTGCATTTCACCGCCAGATATTCCAAGTCAGGAGAGCAGAATGTGCCGACAGAGTGTGTGGCTGTACACCAGGCATTGTGTACATACAATGCCAAACCTCCGCCTCTGCTCTTACCCGAAGCTGCCGTCCGATCCGCCCGGAACAGAGCGCGCCCCGTTATCTCCACCGCTGAGTCTGGGATGTTTTCATCCAGCCAGGTCTCTGTGACAACAGTCACACAGCTGTCCATCCGGCGAGAGATAATTCGGAGTCGCACCTCGTCGATTTTGTTGACGAGGGATCTGGCGTTGGCGAGGAAGAGGCTGGGGAGGGCCGGTCTGTGAGGGTTAGCTTGTAGCCTTGCACGCACGCCGGCTCTCTTGCCCCTCTTTTGTTTGCGCTGCCTCCTCCGTCGCCTTCGCAGCAGGGGGGAATGATCATAGTTCCAGGTGTTCGAAGCAGCTCTGGAGGAATAAAGTCCAGCTTGGTGGGTGTGTGAAGTCCAAACTGTGCCCCTATGTTCCACAGTTCTGATCTGCTATAAGTTGTCAAGGCTTCCAGTAGTGTGTTGAGCGAAGACATCAATAAAAACAGGCTAACAAAAACGAAAACACGGCTGAAGAAGCCTCACACTACACACTAGATAATACTTGAGTGTTCTGTCATTCAGAAAGACCTTCTTCTATTCTTCTTCTAATTTATGAATATTCAATTTAGCTTTGTAAGAAGCCACCAGTGAAGTGCAGCATATCCTCACGGTTAGCGTCGCCTCCTCTTACCTGACTTTGGATAGGACACAATGAGGACGTCCGTGTCTTGAAACAGAAACTTGAGAGCGTGTTGTAAGGAATCCTGAGTGTGCAGGTGCCCCGGAAACGAAATACCATGAAAAATCTCTGTGACATTCAACCTGGCCATGTCCTCTCTTAATATATTTATGAATGTGATGCTCAGGATCCCTTTTCTGCAGCTCTTCTGGCTCAGTGAGTCCTTGACTCTGAGACAATCTGAAATATTGCATGAATTCATGCAATAGTTCAGATCCTCCTCTAAATGGGCGTCTTCCAGTAATTATTTCGACAAAACTTTCCAAGAACAGCCACCATACAAAAAAAAAAAAAAAAAGTTTTATAAATGATCATCATGCCTGATAAGACTGCAGCAGGGAGCTGGTTCGTATGTTACTCCAGGTGTTTAAAAAGAAGAGTCAGTGTCAAAAGGACAACCTGTTTTTTTTTACTACACTATTGTAGTACATATTTTTTACATCCTACAATAATATGTGAAAGAACAATTTAGACCTTTTAAACAAGTTGTTTTAGTTGGTGAAAACACCAAATTCACAATAACACCCAGGATTTACAGTCCATGTTGGTTTATATCCAGCTGCTGCCTGAAATTTAATGATTATTGGCTGAAAGTGCTGCAAAATGTTTTATTTGCATTGTTATGGCATTTGATTTACTGTAGTTTTTAATTATTGATTTTATGTTACATGACTTTGTGTTTTTGTGTTTGTTATGTGAAGCACTTTGAAATGCCTTGCTGCTGAAATGTGCTATACAAAGAACATTTGATTGATTGATTGATTGATTGATTGATTGATTGATTGATTGATTGATTGATTGATTGATTGATTGATTGATTGATTGATTGGCTGAATGCTTTTCGAAACACTTCAGCCTATCAGAAGGATGATTATTCAGATATAATAACTTTGCTCTGATCTTCTGCCATCCACTGCTTGACAGAATTAGCAAGTTTCTTATCATTCTTACATTAATAGTCTTACTTGTTTGCTTTCCATTTAAAGGTTTAGTAAATTTGTTGAGCCATGTGAAAGACTAAACTTGCTTTTTCTTAACCTTGCAGCTGTTTTCCTGTCTTGTGAAACTACCAGTGTGTAGGATATTAGTTCCTGTGTTCCTTCTTCCTTCTTATCAGACTGGCCCTTCTTTGACTTACTACTCCCACATTCCTTTCACTCCTGCTTTGCTTTGTGGTAAAAAAGACAAGCGCTGAAGCAGAGTCAGAACGCACGGTGATCTGAGGGGCTGATAGGGACCGGGCTGGCTTCGGCCGGGCTGGCAGACTGTGCCTTCCACTCTTCCAAATGGCTTGATAGAAAAACGTATAAACATTGTCTGTGGTTCTCTTTTTATGTAGGTTGAGAAAATACATATTACTGCTGTACTTCCTGCAAAAGTTCCTTTTGGCCCTGATGGCTGTCTTTGACAGAAACGACGTATTTCCCTCTCATGTTGCCACAGCAAGCAGATGTAATGCTCCCTCAGATGCAGAGGTACACCCTCCCATCTGCTGCCACCGTTGAGCAAGCTCTGCGCTGGTGGTAACATGACTCAGTCTCATGTTCTCATGTTTTCATTGTGTCACAGTGCGCGTGGCTGTTGTTTCAAGGTGGTGTCAACCTGGGCCCCTTTTTCTTTAGTGAACAGTCATGCTTTGAGCATTTTTGTTTTTCATTCTTTGTCTGCAGACAAACTGGTTGATTCTTCTAGAAAATATATACTTGTTTTACAGTAAGGTTCTGGAAAATCTTTACAAAAAAATTATTTTAGGCCACGAGAATAGCAAAATAATACTACTTTCTCCAAGAGGACAATGGACACGATCCAAAACATTTGAGGTGAACGTCAGAAAATAAATTACACATTAACCAGCTTAAACTGACAAGACCACAGATTGTAACAGCAATTGAGCTACTTATTACACTCAGTGATTTACTGACGAACTGAGAAATGACAGAGGCGGAGCAATGAGCTGACATGCAAACTGATTGGTGCATGGAAAGGGGTAGAAATCAGCTTTGACCCAAACCAAAGGACAGGCTACCAAGACAAAACAAAATATTTTTGCAGCAAATATTAGAATCTGAGATATTTTGTATTTAACAAGATGTCACCCAGATTGATGTTGTCTTCATGTCTGGCACTGTGGATCAGCTTCTGTGCCGTCACCTTGGCTGAGGACTGGCTGACCAGAGCTCAAAACCTGATGAAAACAACGCCGCTTATTGATGGGCAAGTTCAAATGTCTTTTGTGCTGATCTTGGCTCTGTATATTCTAGTAGAGGTAGAAATTAAAATAAGTGATTTTAAGTTCAGTTTGGAAGATTTGACAAGCCTACATACAGTCTTTGTAATTTATCAAACTGATCTGGTAGAAAGTATAATCTTTCCCTGTCTGATCATAATGGATATCATTTTTTGACTATAATGTTCTTGTAGATTGTTGACTTTTACTTATTGGTTTAATAAAACAGCCACAATGACCTGCCTTGGCAGCTTCGAAAGCACTTCAATAATCAACTCAACAATGTGGATCTCAACACATTGAATATAACACACACCAACATCCCGAAGGTCAGGAAGGGGCAGATCGGTGCACAGGTATGTTGGAAACAAGAACTACTGGAGACCAACTATTTAAAATATAACAGGTCTTTAAACAGAAAGACAGGAAGAAGAAAATTCGGAAAAAATAAGGAAAGAAGCGTTCAATTCATGAATTTTAGCTAATCATGAACTAAACATCTCTCATTACATAAGGAAATGATGTAACTTTCAAAATCTGTCAACCATTCAGTTGTCATTGAACTGTATGACAAGTCATGTAGTTGTAACAATCTAACATTATGGCAGTAAAACACTATAAAAACCCTAAAAGCCCAACTGATCTTGGCTGAAAACTGCACAGGGAAAACGTCACAGTTACCATGTAGTTGTGAAAAACTAATTCTCAGATGATCAGAAGATCTTTCTTCATTGTGACCCTGGAGAACTCGAGGTTCAGAGCCTCAACTAATTTCCTCATCCAAACAAAGTTTGTCGCAGGCCAGAAATAAATACAAACATTAAAAAATGTTGAACTGATTTCCACCTGTCCATGTGCTTTGACACAATGTGCTGCTTTTCAGTTCTGGGCGGCGTATGTGCCCTGTGACACGCAGTACAAAGATGCTGTCAGACAAACTCTGGAGCAGATTGACGTGGTCCACAGGATGTGTTCAAAATACCCGGAAACTTTCCAGTTTGCCACCAGCAGCAAAGGTGAGGCATTCATCTGCAGCAGCCAGTTCTCAGGGGTCAGCAGCCTGCATGTTCTAGTTCGTTCTCTGCTTCAACACACTTGAATCAAATGATGGTTCATTAGATCCTGGACATGCCGAGGAGTGAGTTGGACCATTTGAACCAGCTGTGCAGAAGCAGAGCAATATCTAAAAGACGGGAGCTGGACACCCATGATCTGGACCATTTATGTCCTGAATTTAAACAGTCGCACGGTGTGACCCATTATAACCTGCACAGATATCGAGGAAGCCTTCAAATCGAATAAGGTGGCCAGCCTGATTGGGGTGGAGGGCGGTCACTCCATCGACAGCAGCCTTGGGACTCTGCGCACCATGTACCATTTGGGTGCCCGCTACATGACGCTCACACACTCGTGCAACACACCCTGGTGAGAGCAAGCAACTTACTGGATTAAAGGCATTTACATAAAAACAAACATACATCTGATTTAAATTGAAAGAAATGAGTCAAAATTTACATGACAAAAATCCTTCTTGATTGATTGTGATAGAATCCAGAGTATGATTTAAAAACTCAGACAGAGATGTGATGTATGTTGGATTAATGGTAAGATAAAAATACATTATGAGCTGTTTTCTAAATTCTTTGTGGATAAATGTTTCCAACAAAAATCTGCTGTCCATTAGTTTTGGTTCAGGTTTCACTGTGGAGAGTTCGGGAGATTCCTGCAAGTCTGTCCCACAACGTATCAGATTAGCAGAATATCTGGGCTGGTTTTGACATGTTCTGCTTAATGGCCCCGACTGCAATCAGAAGAGATTGTGTTGTCTCTTAAATAAAGACTTTGAACACCAAGTTCTCTCCACTTGCAGCTGCATGTTAACTGAGAAGCGCTGCAGAGATTTCAAAGTGCCACATGAATGTAGATCAGCCTTTTTGTGTGCTCGTGTAAAACGTCAATTCGGATTAAACTGCATCAAATTGTGATCAGTACTGTCACTCATAAGCTCTATATAGATTTTTCAAAGGTTAGATTACTCCATCACCATGAACATCGTGGCAGAAAGAGTGAAGAATTGCTGTTTCTGTGAAAGTCCAACATCGTATCTGTGATATTTCTCCATTCGTCTTTTCAAATATAGACACACTTCTTAATTTTCTTTGAAAATAAGACTCTTATTTTCTGCCACTCAGCCTGACAGAAAATCAACCATCATTTATTCCTGGGTTCAGAATAAAGTTTGCAGTCATGTTGATGTTCAGACATACTAAAATTTGACAATCAACCTTTTAGTTTGAATCATTTTGGATTTAGATTAGTTTGCAAATTACTGTGTCATGTCAAAGAATCACCTACTTGAGGGCAACAGGTTGAAAGAAGAAACAGAGTTTGCAAGATAAAAACATCCACTGTGGTTTTCACTCAGATTATGTGCAAGTGACCTGTTTCTGGTCGTCAGGGCGGACAACTGGCGTGTGGACACCGGAGCAGACCCACCTGAGAATAACGGCCTGTCTGCTTTTGGCAAGGTAAGAAGAAGCAATAGAGATGATTTAACTCTCACAGTCGAATGTTTCACAGATTACTCTCTGATTGCACTTCTGCAGGTTCGCTGTTACTGTGATATATTTTACATGACTTGTGTAAAAAAAAAAAAAATCTCTGGGTCAAGCAAAGCTCCACGTCTGATACAAGTTCATCCTATGAACTGCTTCATGCTTTACTGCCTGACAACATTGATTGATTTGAACGAGGCTCTCAACATAAGATATGCGTGAACATGTGCTTAGCATGATAAGACTTCTGTGGTCAGGGCTCTAATGGACAAAGTTGCACAACAATCAGTGTTTGATCATCAGTGAACTCATACAGCTCCAGATAATACATACAGAAGAGACTTATCTGCTAACATATGGACAGCCTTGTTGCTGCAACTCTTTAGATCAGGTTGTGTTTGCATTAATGATGATGTCAAATAGAAAACAAGTGTTACATCGATGTCAGCTCCTGGAAATAGAACTAGCCACAAAACATGAACAACTGTTTACTGCAGGTGTTATGCATATTAAATGTTATTTTTCTGTTTGGTTTGATTGACAGAAACTGATTAAAGAGATGAACCGTCTGGGGATGCTCATTGACTTGGCTCACGTGCCTGTAACAGTGATGAACCAGGTCCTGGACATATCCGAAGCTCCTGTTATCTTCAGCCACTCCTCTGCGTACACCGTCTGTCCACACAAGAGGAACGTCCCCGACGATGTCCTCAACAGAGTGGTGAGTCTTTCTCTAAACCGTGGGTTACTGCAATACACAAAGAAAGGTACTTAGATATCTCTTAAAGACGTGTTTTTTTTTTTTTTTTAATTGTGCATAGAACTGGTCTCATGAACCTCAGTCGAATAAACACGGAACATAAAGTGCAAATTCAAAAATGTAGTTTTACAGTTTAGAAAGTTAAAATATTGGGTCTCTAAACAAATATGCAAATCCAGTCAAATATGCAAATCCAGTCATTTTGCATTTAATTCTGTCAAAATGTATTATGATTCTAACAATAGATTATTACAATAAGGATCAGTCTTTATTTTGCATGAAATCTCTTTTTACAATGTGTGTCACAATTTAGCTCAAATTCTCCCAAGTCAAGCAGCAGTTTTCAGTATTGCTGTTGCTGAAAGTGTGACTTTGTTACAGATGTCATAATTAGCTTCCTGAGCAATGTAACAATGTGCTGCCAATACCTGAAGAAGTCTCCCCCAAAAATGCATCCAATTGCAATTGCTTAACAGGAAATGTGCTACAAAGCAAACATTTGTCTTTGTATGAAATTGCAAAGATGAGAACTTGATGATTTTGTTCAATGATTGAACTTTTTCAATACAGACCTACTAACTGGTTATTGTTTTATGCATATGCATTCTGCCTGATAGCTAAAAGAGAAAAAAAATGTAAGAAATGCTTAGGTAACATTTTTTGCTTTACATAATAAACCTTTAAATGCCTTTTATGATGTCATCAGAGCTTAAGTGAAACCTTATAAAACGATTCAGTTCATGCCTTACATGCTTAATGACCAGTCAAACTGCAGTCAATAAAATGAGAAGGCATTTTTTTTAAGCTAAATTGTAAAACATTAAGCAGATCAAGCAGGTGTGTATTACAACAGATGAGACGGCAGATTAGTTTAAAAGCTTCGGATTGGTGGAAGTCCAGATGCAGAGTCCAACTAATCAGAAAGGTCAGGTCTCTGACCATCATCATGGCTTCAGCTTGTCATGCTGTGTTTCTTTCTGACTCTAGAATGAAACTGGAGGAATTGTGATGGTGAACTTCTACAATGACTATGTGACGTGCAGCCAGACGGCCCGCCTCTCAGATGTGGCTGGTAAATGAGCAGTCTTCCCATACAGCTATTGTAAAACTAGTTAAATTGTAACATTTATCATCTACCTTGAAAACAAAAACGACAACAAAAAAACCCTGTCCATTCACTTGATTGTAAAGTTTATTGCTGTCATTGCAGATCACTTTGATCATATAAAGAAGGTGGCCGGCGCAGGTATTATTGGTTTTGGTGGAGATTATGACGGAGTCACCAGGTAAGAGCCAGTAAAAACACTGAGAGAAGATAAGGATTTTTTTTTATCCATCAGCGTTTTTGCAAAAAGCGGTCTTACATAAACAGTGACATAAAATTGAAGAAGAGTTTTCCAGAAGATTTTGTTTTCACAAACGTTGTTCTGTCAGGGTTCCTGAGGGTTTGGAGGATGTGTCTAAATATCCCAACCTGGTGGCTGAACTTCTGAGGAGAGGGTGGACGGATGAGGAAGTGAAAGCAGCTCTTGGAAATAACCTCCTCCGGGTCATGAGGGAGGTTGAAAACGTGAGCGCTATGTACTCAGCATCAAGCTTTGTCAATTGTTTTTTAATATTTTAACTGTGAAAGAAAGAACAGTCAGTCAGTCAAAATTATGGAATAGAAAGAAGCATAAAAGACATCCCATTGTAAATAGATAATGTTTAACATGGTGTTAGTTCATCCTGTGTCGCTATAACAACTCTTATCCAGCGCTTAGAAAAGTTTAAATAGGATTTTTTTTTAACCTTTCTTTCTAAACAGCATTTATGAGGTCAGACACTGATGTTGGATGAGAAGGGTTGGATCACAGCCACCACTCTAATTCATACCAAAGGTGTCCTGTTGTTATCAAATCTTAATTCAGGTCATTCAAATTTCTCCATACCAAACATCTACAGGCCATTGATTTTGATTTATGCACCGGTGAGAGGAAACACCCTGAACTGTTCCCGTAATGTGAGCATATGAGCATAATCCTAAATACTGAAGCCGAATCCATCTCCTGAGAAATGGTCCAACACAACCATCTTCTCTGCGCCGAACTTTATATTTCAAATGGAGCCAGACAAATGAAGTTAGACGAGTGTCTTTCTTCTAGCAGCTGCCACTGGATTGCATCTAATATGTTACAGTGAACTTTGTGTTGTAAGGCTTTGCTGAAGCTGCCTGACCATAGAAACCCATACCAAGAAGCAGCTTTCTATCCACTGTTCTTGAGCTAATCTGAAGGTCACACTAAGTTTGGAAGCCTATAGCTGCAGAAAGTTTACATCCTGCTGCATCCACTGACATGCTCTGGGATGGCTACTTAATAGCTGAGTTGCTATTGATTCCAATAGTTTTCAGTTATTTATTGCACAGGTGATATCCTTTCACTGTGCCACTCCAGATTTCACTGAGCTCCTCTGAGTGACCCATTGTGGATTGTGGAAGCAGGCCAAGGTGCTGATCTTGTATACATTTGGTGACTCATTGTTGCTGTGCAATATAGAGCAGGTGGTAAAACAAGGCGCAAGCTTGGAATATATAATTTATGTGCTTTATTTTTGATTTGGGAAACTTGTGTTTGTGTTGGTATCAAATTAAAATGAATTAACATTTTATTTGTACAGCACATTTCAGCAACAAGGCATTTCAAAGTGCTTTACATCATAAAAACCCAAAAATACAAAGTAACAGAATCTATCTTAGCAGCTCTAGATTTAGCAGATCTTAGGAAGTTCATATATATTCTAGATATAACCTTTAACAGGACTTTAAGTGGGTTTCTTCCTGCCTCTTTTCCATGGATTTGTGGAAAGCTCGAATAGATGCAGTGTTTATTGATTAATGTGAAATCAGAACACACATTGCTTGCTGTCGTTTCTTGCTTCAGGTCCGTGACAGAATGTCGACCACCTCGCCAGATGACAGTCCTATTCCATACGACGATGTGAAGAATCCCTGCAGGACGAGCTACGGCTACACCGACTCTGGAGCTGCTCGCTCGCTCAGCACATTGACCCTTTTGCTCGTTACGGCTTTCCAGGCTCTTATGACGTTAATAGATTAGATAATCACCTCAGCAGTGACATTTTCTTAAATCATAGGATTTTAAATCTTTCATTTTAATGTTAAAACTCTTAGTTCTGGTAAACTTTCAATTATATTATCAGTTACTAAAGAACAACAATTATTCAAAGTAGAGCTTCAGCTTAAAATTACTCATCAAAGGATGCAGGAGAAGCAAATCTTAGACTCTTATCTTGATTATACTACAGTATCCAAATGTTTAAAGAATGATCTGCACTGGATGGAAGCTCTTATGTGAGACAATAGTGCCATCTAGTGTTCTTTGTAAGACACTACAAGAGTTTTTATCAACCTTTTGGAGATCTGCTGGACATGAACACTAAATATGTCAGATTTCACAGGACAGTAAAACACAGAAATAAAGTGTTATCAACTTTTGCATGTTTACTTTACAGAATCGTCATTAACAGATCACTTAAAAAGACATAAAACTGGAGTTACAGTAGAACATTTTATGAAAACGGTGTCATTTTCTTTTAAATGCATGAGGGACAAAACATCCAACAGATTAGGTTTAATCAGAAAGTCTGATCTACATAGCCACCTTTCAGAAATTAACTGTAAACACAATTACTTAACTTTTTCATCATTTAGATGCCCAACAGTGAATGTTGGTTTTGCAAATCCCAGCGCATTCAAGCATCCTTGTAGCCGTAATGCAGTAGTGTATATTCCATTTTTGTCAGCCACACAGTGGATAAAACATGCTTTCATCAATGTCTTTGTTTTTGTCTCCAAGGTTCAACACATACTGCAACCAAACACGCTTAAGATATTTATGTGAACAATGTTTGTTGAAAGGCACAAAAAATACCTGAGGAACATCATTTGATTGATTTAATGAATTGAAAACTGCATCTTCTGGCGCCCTCCTGTGTGCTTCACAGGAACAAATGATATCAATCTGAGGATCATAATCATCTGCACAGGAAGAACAAACTTCCCAGGACAGGCGTTGGACAAGATGAGGATAAATGTTTCAAGAGAACTATTATTACTGTTTTTACAAACCTGTGAACATTGGCAGCATATAAATCAATTTTTCCCCTACAAAACAGAAACCAGCAAAACAGTTCCAGAACTTTTTCAAACTAGTTTAAAACAGCTACTTTTCTAACTTCCTGCATCAGGAAGCAGCACTACAGTGCTTAAAAAAAAAAAAAATTATCTGTAAACCTTAACAATAAGTGGAGCTTCAGATTCACTTTTACATATTGCTGTGATTTTAGTTCATTTTTTTTAGAGCTGCTCTTTGCTGCTTGCACTATTGAGAAATTCTTTAGCGACCACAAGAGGGAGCTGCAGCTCTCAGACTAATATGTTTTTCAGGAAAACAGATGAATGGCTGCAGCACAAATTATTAACTATCAATGAGACAAGGGTTTGTTTTTTAGATGGGTTTCTGTGGAATAGCTTAAAATAGACATTATCTTACCTGCAGCAAAGGGGATTCAAATTAGTATTAGAGATTGGCTACTTTATGCCATCATGTTACATTTATTATTCATCTCCCTCTATAAGCTGGAGCAAATACTAAGTAATTTTACACCTAATCACTTTATTAATATATTTTTCAATACATTTAATTTTCTTAATGAAATATATATGGAGCTGTTGAAACACTACAAACTGTTCTACTCTACACCAAAAGAAAATACACTGAGCAGGAAAATGTGTCTTTTCCTGTGACATATAGAGAAATCCACATAAATCAGAAAATACAGAAGCAGAGGTTTCACGTAGAATATTTTGACAGCAACAGCAACTACAGCTGATCAGGGAGGGAAATGGAAACAACCTTTATGTGCAAATGTGACAAAAAGTAAAATTACTGAAATATTTGAATGTCACAGTGTACATTTCCTCTAGAATAAGACCAGCTTGGATTCGCTATACTGACATGGCTACTCATTACTACCAACAACTTCACACAACCCCATTTAAAAAATGATTTGAAAGTAGTGTACTCCATCACCACAGACAGAACCGTTGCTTATTACAGCCCAGTGCAGACCTTTAATACACTTATTAAAGGTTGGATTACAAAATGCTACAACTAAACGCTCATGGCTTGAATCAAAGAGAAGAAGTGACTGAACCTTCTGTAACAACAGACAGATATAAGGTGCTCCGATGTCAGCTCTATAGATGACATGTTTCCAGCTGAGGTATCTTTGGAAGGAGGAAGTAAAATCCGTCTGCAGGAGGAGGCCGACAGGTTTACAATACAACGTCTTCCTGTGCTCTGTTTTCTCCTTCCTGCGTGTTGCTGTCTGACAGCAGAGGCGAAGCAGATGGCCCAGCAATCCTGTACGGCAAATTGTCTTTGATCAACATCTTCCTAGTGGCAGAAACCAAGTGGGAATAATTATCCGGATTGTACTCGGACACCGGAGGCCGCGTGCATAACAAAGGCAGACAGTCTCTCTTCTGTTGGGACAGGAAGAGAGGCGGACGTCGCTGGCTCTCGCCCTCCTTCAGGGAGTCCGGGAGCGACTTGCGTTTGCTCTCAGGCAAGAGCATGATGCAGAGCACGGAGAGGATAGCGAAGGAGGCGAAGATGACGTGGTGCAGGAAGAAACCACGCTTATCCTGCAGCTCCATCATAGAGGAGGCGGCCATGCCAACACATCCCGCTGCCAACACCAGACCGAAACAGCCACCTCTGATAGAGAGATGGAGGAATTTAGAAAAGCACCATGCATAGGTCAAATTAAACTTTACTCACAGCTTCCTAAACTAAATTTAACAACAAGGCAACCGGAGATACTGGCAAACATGAACTAAATCTAAAGCAAAGACACTCACCGGACAACGGTGGGCATGACTTCACAGGCGAAGAAGGCACTGAGCATGGCAAGAGCCTGAGAGAACAGCAAACCCACCACAGAGAGGACCAGCACCAGCCCACCTTGGAGATCTGAGACCAGAGCAGCAACAACTTTACTCAGTCATCACTGAAAACCTTTCTGCACTTTGACTTTAGCCAGAAATATCACAGCTGTGATAAAATAAAATAAAAAGTAGCATTTGGAAACCTCAGAGAGCAAAATACTCCTGAGTGACTAGTTGAATGTAGTCAGTTGTGGTTGAGAGTCTAATGAAAAACAGCTAGAATCTTCCACTACAAAGAACAGATCCCACTGTTTCTGAGTCAAACAATGTGGTAAATGTGAGGGAGAGGACGTACAGTCTGTGAGGGCCAGCAGCAGCAGCGAGGACAGTCCTGTGACGATCGCAGACAGCAGGAGAATCCCTCGCCGACCGAAGTGATTGACACACAAACAGATAAAGACACAAGCCAGGGCGCCCGTCACCACCCGCAGGAAGTACTTTAAGTAGAAGTTGTACACGTCCAGGTTTCTGGTGAAACAGTACTGGATTCCTGTTCCAATAAACCTTCAGGGGAGACAAAGTTACACACATACTTACATTTTTTTTAAAGAAGACTGACCACAAATAACTTGAAAATGTTTTATTCCATGCTCCTTATGTTAAAAGTTTTTTTTCAATACTAACTAAGTTTGTCTAACATATAATTTCCACCCCCTACCTTTCCTCTCTAGGACTACATAACACACACGATGAAATGTGTTTTCATTCCTGCAGAAAATGAAAGACTTAAGGTTTTTCCACATTTTTGTGCTTGAGCTATAACTTAACAATTTTTGTTATTAAAGTCAAAAAAATGCTTCTGTGTATCTGTTGTTGGATGATGCATTTAAACCTAAAATGTGAAGATGCTCCTCGTTTTCACGCATTTAATAAATAAGAAAAAAGAATTATTGGTATTCAACTGAACATAAAAGAGAAAATTGGGTAAAAATTCTGATCCATGGCCATAAGTTAAGTCTTCTTAAAATTTAGGAAGTGAATAAGAGACACTTTAAAACAGAGGAGGTTGTGAAAAACAAAAACTCACAGAGTGAAGCTGAGAATGAGACAGTTCTTCCAGATAACACGAGTCCGTCGAAGCTGCAGGACTGAATAGTACCTCGGCTGGTGGTCTTCTCCATATGCAGAGTCTATTTCTAAATAAAAATAATAATTTAAAAAATTGTTTATCAGCTTTAGTTATGAAGAATCAATGCTAAAAGTGTAAAAAAAAAAAAAAGAAAGAAAAAAGCCTTACAGTTCATGCAGCGTCTCTGTTATTAGTATGTATAAAATGTCTCATTGCCATCTGGTGGCTATTGGGGAAATTACACTTTTGAACATAATTTTAAGTCCACAATTTTAAAGTATAAACTAAAGCAAACTATAAGTTACAGATTTGAAAAATGTAAATGGATCAGACAAAAATAAAGGTAAGAGACATGAATGATGGTCATCTTCATTGCTTTTTTTCAGAAACAATGAAAAGGTTCAGTCTGTGACTCATTGTGAAAACAAGCCTTTCAAGTCACAACAATTAAACATTTAAACACATTGACTATTAAAAAACACAGCATTTTGATTGGTGCTTTATTTGTGGGACTAATTAGATCATTTTGCTGCTGAAAATGGTGAACCTGATTTGTTTCCTAGAAGCAGAAACCATTAGAAAACCCAACATTTGCATGTCAGCATAAACAAGCTGCAGCACGCAGCTCTGTGATACCTGACATCAGAGTTTCACCAGGATACATCTCATCTTGGAGACAAACGCCGTTCCTGGTAGTAAACTCCTGCAGGCTCCTCTTGGCCTTCGGAATGTGCTCTGTGGCCAGCAGCCAGCGAGGAGACTCAGGAAACACTGACGCACAGCTGTGGAAAACAACTCCGTTATCATTTCTCAGGGAGACAGCCTAGTTCAAACATTTCTTCCTCTAAAAAAGAGCTGAAACAACAAATCAATGCAAAAGCCATTTGCAATAAAGCAGTGCTAAAATGAGGAAAACATCACCAGTTTCATAAACAATCCCCTGAGGGCTTCAGTGAGCTTCCTATGAAGTTTTCTGTGTCTGTACTTGCTACTTTTAAGGGCGTGGTTGTCTCTCATGCATGAAATTCATCATGGAGGTTATCTAAAAACTCTTCACTAAAATTCATGAAGAGTTTGTCCTTCAGGACTTTGTTGATTTAATTAGGACGATGTAAGTGCATCTATTAGGAGCTTAAAACTGCTCCAGCCTTCATTAGCACCAGACTGTTTTTGTGGCTATTTCACAAAGCGCAGGTGGGAAATAAAAGGTGACTGACTACTAAGATGTGGCTCACCACCAATAGGAGAGCAGCAGAAGCAGAGGCAAAGTGGCCACGGCCTGGAGAACGGGCCAATCGCGACACAGAACGGCGAGACCGGGCAACAGCAGCTCCGCAGAGACGGCGAAGAAGCCGCCGATCATGGCAACCATGAGGCGATGGGGAGGGTCAGAAAGCTCCAACCCTGAGAGAGAGAGGCAGGAAACAGAGAGGATGCATGAGATCCAACCAAAGCTGAGGCAGAAAGAAACATTTGTGTGGAGAAAATCCATTTCCTGTCATAAAATTAATTTTCCCCTCATACATAAAAAAAAAAAAATCACAGCTTTGCAGATTTCTTGTCCAATTCGACAGTAAAATGTCCCAGAGTGAAGTGAAGTGTATTGTCGAAGAGCCTAGTAGCTGTCAATGAGAACCAAAAGTCATCGATAGATAACAAATTAATGGATGACTTGATTATTGAGATTCTTTTAAAACAGCAGCTCTATTAGGTGAATATAGTTCGGCCTGAAAAAAAAACAACAACCTACAAATGTCAGATTCAACCGTTAAACGTAACAAATAGAGAGCTCTGTACGTCTCTGTTGAACTTTGACCTACTTGCTCTGCATGGGTGGGATGATAAATATCTGACTTCCTGCTATCATCTATTCCTCCAGTTCAGTCCTGTTATTTTTTTCTTTGTGAGGAAGCTGCTTAGGAAGAACACCGTGGTGGAAACGTTCTCCTCTGCACTCCTCTCCTCGCCCCACCAGAAGTCAATCTGGCATCAAATTTAAAATACAAAAATAAAATTCATCTGACCTTGCAGGAATGTGGGGCATCAGAAGCACATAAAAAACCAAACTGTTCGTTACGTTTCCGTGGTACGGAGGCAACATTTCACCATAAAGCATCATGTTCTTCTATCCAGTAATGTGTTGAGTCTTTTCACGTCATTTTGGACCCTTTCAGGCCGACATGTTTAGAAGATCTGAGGCTTGTCAATGTGAAACTTATGAACCATGCAGGTCTCCATTTAGACACAGGACCTTGGACCCCTGGCAGGGATTGATGTGGTACACTTGTAAGAAACTAAAAAAATTGTGAGAAAGATAAAAAATAATCTCTAAGCATGTCTCAGAAAGCACAACAGATGGGATAACTCCAAGCCACAAAAAGACAACTAGAAACATTTTACTCACTCACAACTTTTTTGTGCTGACAAACGTTTTGTGATAGCCACTCCAAAACACTGATCTTGCTGTTTTTCAGTCATTGTGACACTAATTTAGTGGTATCCTGAGAGTAACAATCCATTCGAAAGAAATATTTGTGTCCAAGCTTCTATGGCCTCAGTCATATTTTGCCAAAAGTGACATATGCAAAAACAATTACATAAAAAGTCAAAATAACAGCTGTGGATTCAGGCCAAGTAGAAACGTTGACTATTTTAAACCCGTTTCATTCACTATTCACCAGTTACGTTCGTCTAAATGACTGTAAATAACTGATTAACACAAAGAGGTTTGCATGTTGTCAGACATCTGGAAAAAGCCCCCAGGTCAACTGTACGACTTTGGAGTCCTAATTTAATTACCTCAATATTGGTTTGACGAGTGGATATAATGTGATACAAGAAATTGAATTATTACGTATATTAGCGATGCTAATCGCACAGAGAAGATCTTTGTTACGAGGTCATGGGGGACAAGAAGAAGAAGAGGGACCATAATGGATCGTTTATGGGTCTCTTATTCTATTTCTGAGGCTCTGCTAAAATATGAGCAGCGGAGACACTGATAGACCATTCAACTGGAGTACTATTATATTTTATACATAATGGAAATATGAAAAGAATTAGCAACAGCTGCTTTCTCCCTGCTCCCCATTTAAAACTACTCATCTAAAAGCCTTGCATTTAACAGACTGATTCTTTACTTTTTGACAAGAACTAAAAGTTATGTTTCTTTTTTTATCTGTGTGCCTCCTGAAGTGAACATGAGATAACACAGATCGGAAGGGTTTGTAATTTGCTGACAAGATTTCCTCTCATCTTCCAGATAAGTTGGGCCTTTGCGCATGGGGTTTGTGTTATTTTTAGTATTTAGTTCAGTTAGTTAGTTTCTCTCTAATATACAGAAGCACACATATTTTGTGATTTCCACATTGACATTACATAACTTTTAAGTGACGCTGAATTGTTTCAAAGATCGGAGTAATGAACGATCCATCATGGTGATGAATCGGGCTGCCGGGCCGGGCTAATGTAAATGTTGCAGAACCAGTTAATAGGTTCTTTGCTGTGAGCATGTGGAACTGGAGGAAATTAGAAATCATGGTGAAGATCAGGTGTCATTTATTTTTGCTCGACAGATGGTTTCTTATTTACAACTCTGGTCAAAAGTTTAGATGAACTCATTCGAGGTCTGGTTATCAGATTATTATTTTATTTATTTTCTTTTGTAGCTCTGTTCCTGGACGGATTGGTTGAAGAACAAGTGACTAAGTAGTTGTAAAAATAAACAAAAAAAATTGCTCACAAATCAGAATTTACTGTGGGTTTTCTCTAATTCACACAGATAAAATATATAAATAAATGCTAAAAAAAAAAACCTAACATTCTCCTAAGTTGCGTCTTGATCAAGTGTTTATTTTTCTGTTTCTTTCAACAAGTTTCTGTCATGATTCTGCCAGAAACAATGGAGATGGACCTGCTTATAGACCAGCGTATGTAACTTTTCCCCAAGGTTTAAAAACAGACTGAAATCCATTCAAACCTGCAACATTAAATCTTTGACACAATTGGGAGTTCAAACAGGACAGTGATCCAAAGCACACAACAAATTGATTAACTACTGAACATGCCGCAGGAAAGCTTCCCAGCCACACTTACTGAGGATGTAGGAGGACACAAACACGCCAGCGAGCATGGCGCCCTGACAGAGCCGCAGCATCAGAAACATCAGAGCGCTGCGGGACAGACACACGGCCACCCCAAACAAGCTGGACAGGGTGATGGAGAAGAGGAAACCCCGGCGACGACCCAACCTGAAAACAAGCCAGACAAAATACACCCATCAACTTAAAAAGCTATGACATAAATATGAATCTATATTAATTCATTTTTGGGATCATTACCTACCAGTCGCACAACGAACCCAGGAAGATGTATCCCACAATCCATCCCACCATGAAGCAGACATGCTGCCGCGGGATCTTCCATTCGTCCTTACAAACCAGATTCCACTGCAAACGTAGGAAGGAAGCAAACACATAAATTCACCTTTATAGAGATAAAATGGTCTATACATGTTTTACTCTTCTGCGTTTTCATTGGAAGGTTTCATGTGTGCAGAAATCAGATAAACCTAATAGTTCACATGTTTTATAAAGTCACAAAGAAGATAAACTGACTGAAGTCTGTGTGTTGAGCACTGTCTCCAGCAATCTGTACAGAAACTGATAACAAAGAGGACATACAGTATAGACAAAGCTAACAAAAATACCAAAGTGACCGTCAAGCTTTAACCTGCTCTTCTTTTCCAGTGAAGACAGTATGAATCATACATATTTCCTGTTTCAGTGCCTTTGGATTTCACTTAATAAAATCAATATCTTCCTGTTTTACAAGGCTGCAACAAACAGGCTGAAAATTTCACCACTTCTAATTTAATTCACTTTTATCTGTATGCAGCCTACTGTTCATAATCAAAGTCATGTTGAAGTATTTTACCGGAACAGTTATATTTACACCCAACTTATTTCAGCCAACTTTCATTCCTAGGAAATAAGGACACAAAGGTGAGAAATAGCAAAAATGTGAATTCTGTCACTTAAAAAATAAAATCAAAAAGGGTTTAATTTAAGTATGTACAGGGGGACAAGCTGCACTCAGTCCTGAAGTAAATGTCAGAAGACAGCAGGGAAACTGTGACAGGAATCACTGTGAGGAAGCGGGAATGCAGATCATGTTGTTCCTTATTGAGTTAAGATGCCTGCTGACAGGGTTATTACATTAGAAAAAAAAGCTGCACTTAAAGTTGCGGTCAGCGCCATGCCTCAGTGGTACCAGCAAATGCCTCCAAAATGTTTCTCTCGACACATCCCCACCCATCCTCCTCTTCAAGAGAGAGGAAAGAAGATTTACAACACAGTCTTATAAAAGACTGTACTAATATTCGCTGTTACACCAAGATTTTAGAACAGAAATGGAAAATTAGATAAAATACAACAGCTAAGGTAGTCAAAAAGCAGCAATCAAAATTACACTAACAAACATCAGAAAAAGACAATACAATTTAAATTTGGGTCAATGTAATGCGGATAATTCGGTGCAGTTCAAATGAAAGATATACATCACAGGTGAAGCTCATGCCCCCAATGAGCTTCTGTTGTTTGGTGGGATGTTTGTTTTAAACACTGTTGAGCTGTGTGGGGTTTTTCCAATTGTTCAAGATTGCCTTTTGTACCCGGGAATGACATAATGAAGTTGTTGCAGGGAAGGGAGGCGTTCCGGGTCTCCGGAAGAAACTGGGAGGCTTCAAACTTCCCAGTGCCACAGATTGTCAGAGCAGACAAGCATCTGAGAAATTAAGCAGAGGGGAGGACACAGAAGAGGAGGAGGTGGGAAATGACTTGCAATGACCCTGTTGTGCTTTTCAGGCGATTCTACTGCAGCCGCAGACATAACTGAGGTTCAGGAGGCTTTTAAAGTTCACCAACCCCCCCCTAAAAATACTTTGCAGGAGTTAATTTTTAGTGCTTCCCGTCAGCATTTTGCAGGCTGGATTATTGAGTGGCAAAACAAAACAGAAGATAAAGACGTTGTTTATAGAAGCTGCATGCAAGAAACTGAAGGTAAACACCATGTCTGTGTCTGGATGGCAGCTGTTACATTCATGACCCCTCAACCTCCTTTGAAACTTTATTTCATTCACTTGTCAGATTCAGGACTTTACATTTAAATTAAACTGGACTCATAAAGACACATAGGAGGTTAAGATTAGCACACATGAGTAAGATTCTGGAGAAAAATAAACTGTTAACCTAAACCTGAGTAAATATTGACTAACAGCTGACAGGAGCTGACTTTGGGACACACGAGATAAATTTTAGCAGAAGCAGAACAAAAAACAAAAACAAAAAAAAACAAAAGCAAAAACATTCATCTAATTTGTTGGGTTATATAACCTGAGGAAGCAGGTTTGCGTTTTTAGCAAGTAATGAAACACGGAATCTTCAGATTAATTGGACACAGTTGTGTTTTTTGTTTTAGTTGTTCATCCTCAAACAGCCAGCAGCAACTTTAAAGACAACAGCCTCCTACCTCCGTCAGGATGTTGCTCCGGAGCCCCAGCAGAGCTGGGTACTCCCAGCCCAGGCTGCAGTTCTCCTTTTCCCGCGGCACTTTCCTGGACAAGTCCGTGATATTTGCGGGATACTTGTAGCGCTCACAGTGGCTGAAGCCCTGGTCGTTCACCCAGGGAATGGTGAGGTTCAGGTAGGTCTCCCCCGAGTAATTGCTGAAAAAGGAAGGCAGCTGCTTCGGGTCCGTCTTGCAGTAGTACAAGTTCGGGATCTGGGTGAAGTAAACGTCGCTGAACAGGTTCAGCGCCACCGCAAAGGCGGGGAACCAGCTGAACACGACGGCGACCCGGTTGTACCGGCCGTAGCCACCGGTTCGGGGGAAAATCTTCGCCTCGTAATCCACGGGGAGGCGGCAGCTGGCGGAGGCGGACGCTCCTGAAGCCATTCCGGCAGCGAGTGCGCTCCGACACCGCGGGCTGCTCTGGCGGGCTGCGCGGCGCAGGCAGCAGGTAGGAACCCGCGGAGGAGGCGGGGTCTGCGGGTCACACACACTGACACACAGCAACACGATACCTGCTGGGATGACTCACAAAAATGTCCAGGCATCATTTTCCTGACTTTTTTTTTTTTTTTGACAAAAAAATTAATCAAAGTTCCAAATTAGATCAATGTTACCAACAGATCAGAAATGTGCAATATGTATATCTATATCTGGGTTATGCTGCCGGGCAATGACCCAAGACACCCTACTAGTCTAAATGACTCATAAAAAAAAGCGGCATTTTGGGGTGGCCTAGTCAAAGTCTAGTCTTAAATCCAAGTGAGATGCTGCGGTGCAACTTCAATGTTCAATTCAGTGTGATTCAGGTCAAACATTTTTGCAAAGATGAGTCATTCACAGTGATATAAAAACAGGCTCATTGCAAGTTATCCCTTTCTGATTGAATGTCTGAATTATTTTATTGCCGTTGCACAAAGCAGTGAAATTGGAAACAAAATGTTATGCAGGAAGGCAGCTGTGGATTCGGTGGAGATGCATATGTAATGTTATCACAGGGATAACTGGTTGTGTCAGTTGATAACAACTGAAACAGGTTTAGACTTGTGGAAAAACTCTTCACAAAACCCCCGGGTTGTTTTCATTTGCTGCTTTTCTCCTAACGAATCAAATGGTAACTTGAGAACTACTTTTTGTGTTTACTTGGGTCATCTGTTAAAATGAAGACAAATTCCTTGAGATGGCATTTGTTGTCATTTGGTGCCACATAAGTAAACTGAAAAGCTTTTCTGTGTGCCTCAACCAAAATATGTTCCGTCATTCAAACCTTGAAGTTCAAATTGTAATGCCGAATCAAAGATTGATTTCATCTTGTGATGATAAGAGCTTCCTAAAGATAATCATGAAGGCACAGGGTCATATACGCAAGATGAAATATTTCGACCTCAACACACGCGTGCTTTTTAATAAAGCAAGGCTGAATTAAAAAAAAACAAAAACCTGGATTGGTTTTATTAAGAAAAAGAAATTAGTGAATAAATAAAGTCAAATCAAAACTGAAAGCATTTCATTTACGGTATGAGTTATCGCCATATGCCTGATGCAGATGTCACTGAGTTTTGCTGGGATCTGTCGTCAATCTTTAGAAGTGCTTCACACTTCAATTTTCTTTTAGCAGATGACTCATGTTAGCATCATGTGACTGAGACTGGAAGCATGAAATTATTGTATTAATGAAGAAGGAAAGCTTCACCCACTCTCCCCTCTCTGTACCACCCAGGTCTGTTTACCAGTTTAGTGTCAGATTGTAGCATTTGAAACCAAAGTCTTTGAGACTGGCAGTCATGGGCTTTATTTTCAGTCATTTTAATTGTGGTTGGATTTCATTTTTTGCCAGGTAGTTCTGTCGTTTAATGTAATTAAGTACTAAACATCTCAGAATATATTTACTGAGAAACAGAAATTATGCATAGATATTTACTTGGTGGCCTTCCTCTTCCATGACTGCAAGTTTCTCTGGCATGAGGAGTATCTTCTGGAGTAACTTTTAGAGATGGAGACATTAATCTAGATAGTTGGTTGCTTTCTAAAACCCTTTTTTATGCACAATGTAATTATTATTTTCACTGCTTGTTTGCTGAGCTCTTACTCTAGAGACCCTCACCTCTATCTGCTGCCAATTCTCTGCTCTGCCTGTGACCAGATTCCCATTTAGAAGATGTTGTTGGCACTTTGTGTGCATTCCAGGGCACCTTGAAACTCACTGGATGACTCAGTAAATGGTTTAATGGTTGTTTGGGCAATCTTTCTTGAAACAATAAACTTGGCTGTGAGGTCACTATTGTTGAGAAACAATCACAAGCACTTTTTAACTTAACAGAAACCATTATAATCTTCTAATTCAGCTGAGACATCCTCAATAATCTCAGGTTATTGAACACTGTTTCTGTTCCCTCTTTTTAGGGAACAGAGACGGTGCATATGAGGTTCAGCAACTTTGCATTTTATCTTACCTGATGTAAATGTGTGTGGGAAGAAAAGGTTTAGTCATTCTCAAAACTGTTGGCCACTCCTCTTACTGTTGGTAAATTATCATGAGAGTGGATGAGTAGCAAGCACAGAAGAACCAGCGAACATCTGGTAATATTTCAAAATTTTATTAACGAACATAATCTCTGAGGAACAACAGCAGTTCTCGCGCTCTCTGTACATGCAACGGTAGAAAATAACAATTTTGAATTTTTGCCTTTCAGTTTTAACCCCAACCCGCCCCCCCACCCCATCCTACACTCATGTTCATTTTCTCTCATTTAAATGTTTTTTTTTTGCATTTTTTTTCTTCGCTTTTTTTTTTCTTTTCTTTTTTTGCAGGAAATCAACAACAGCTGGAGGTGAAAGTACTGAAAGTTCTGTTACAGCACTGACGATAGCATCAACAACCCTCTCGTAGACCACCCTCAAAAACCCCGTTAGCTGCTCCAACAATATGTACACAAATAAACTACATTGTACAAATAAAAAAAAAAAAAGAAAAAAAGAAAATAGTTACATTGTTACATCATAATCACCTGCAGCGAGCGCGCACAGCTGGTTGCTGTTAGAACCCCACATTCTACGCAATTTTCAGACTAGTACAAAGAGGAGGGTGCAAAACGTCCTGGGAGGTTTTATTTACAGAGCTATGTACAGTATGTCTCTTTCACGCATTACAAGGAGGAAAATTTACACAGCGGAGACCAACTTCAACTTAAAAAAACAAAACAAAACAAAAAAAATACCACAGGTGTCAGAAAAAAAAAACACAAAAAGAAAATAATAAATAGTTTAATTCTCACCATTTTAAGAGTAGTTCTCCATGCTTTTTATTAGTCATTTTCCATTCTAAAAATAAAGGAACAAACAGCTACAGTCTGGGTTTTAATTAATAACAATAATAATAAAAAACAAACAACCAAAAAAGGCTTGAAATTGTGATTTTATACAATGAAAAAAAAATAGCCTTTATGTCTACGTATGTCCAGTAAGAAATAATCAAACCTAGAATAAACATTGAGTGAATGTGAGGAGAGTAGAGGTAATATGTTGCTGACTGAGGCTAGCATCTGTTATCACCATGGCCAAGTGCTCCACTGAGCATCTGAGGACTGAGTCTTAAATTGTTAAATGTTCACTCTGGAGAATCAACGTGCGGATGTGTCAAGTCTACTGCTGTGTGTGGCCGTTACCATTTCAAGCCTTTGTGATTCTAAGAAATGACTGATCACACAAGCACAACGAAAGGCGGGGCTCAAACCTTTTGAGAACAAACTGGGGTTAAACGGAGACGCTCTTTGATGCCTTGTAAACAATAGTGAGATTTTGGGGGGGCTGGGCTCGACTGGGGGTGTAGTTTTCAGGAGGGGTTTACATTCTGCTCAATAAGCAACGTGATTGACATGCTGGGAACTAAAAGAAAAAAACACAAACAAAACAAACCAAAAAATAAAATAAAAAAAAGCACGAGATAAACAACATCCAAAACCCACAAACAATTTTCTAAAAATAAAGGAAAACCACACATACACAAAGACTCTGAACAAACACACCTTCATCCTCAAGGCTGAAGAACCCGGACAAAAAAAACAAGACAAAAAACAAGCAACTGGCTATTTGTCTGAAAACATGTTTGTTTGATCAACCAGAGTGAGTGTGAACCCATCTTGTCTGCACAGTGTAACAGCAACAGCCATTGCACTTGACTAGACATACCATACACAGCTGTGTTCAATGCGACAGTGTGGGAAAATATTAGTTTCGGATAATATTGCCATCAGGATAGAGAGCAGCTCTCACACACAGACAAGCAGGCAGCCTATGTGTTGGGTCAGGAAAGCTTTTCAAAAACCACTAAAACAAACATTTTATGGGAGTTTTTTTAATAAAAAAAAAACAAACAAAATGTCTGATTTGCTTTATATTCTCTCTTCCCCCCCTACCACAGTGCCTGTTAATATCTGACTTTCTTTTGTTGTTGTTGTTTATTCTAAGGTTTAAGTCTCATAGCTGTCTGCTTGGGCCCGACAGGAAACGGCAAAACGCCTCCACACAAATGAACAATACGAGGAAGTACGCAAACAATTAAAATCCCTGACAATCCCCATGTTGATTCCACGCTGGAAAAACAATGACTGTGACTTTAATGGTGCTAATCGTCTTTTTAACCCCTTATCGTTTCATAAACTAACAAACTGTCACACTGAAATCCTATGCGGAAAATTTTATCTTCCTATGGGTTGCAATAAAATTCCAATCTATTTAAAAACACCACCTTAAATGAACAGTGATAGAGCGAAACCAAATATGTTTAGATATTTTGGCGCCACCTGGTGAGTTCGGCTGGCAGAGCACCAATATGAGAGGAAAGGGGCAGACGGGCTCGACGGATATGCTTGGAGTCCTTTCAGTGGCTAAGACTCTTTAGGCTGTGAAGATGGGATGAGAATCGAAGAGCTGAAAGACCCGTGTTCTTATGCTTTATGATGGTTAAAAAAAAACAAATTCCCAAATCTAGAAATTAAAAGCAATCCAGCAAAAGAAAAAAAAATGATGACACATAACTGTTTTACTTGTGAATGACATCTCTCTTTCAACCATATATAACTATGTGGCTTTGCCCAACGAGTTTTTTTTTTTCCACTGAAAAAAGGCATTTTCTTGGTTAAAAAATTTTCTGATATAATTGTGTAGTAAAGCAATGAATAATAATCCTCTGTTTAATCTTTAAATAAATCCTTAATATCTATTCTGCTACATCTGAGGGGCTGTATGGTGGTGGGCCTGCGGCAGGCCCGAATAATCCAGAATTGGTATCAGCCAGCCTGTTGCGCTGAGGTGACTCTCATCCAGGCGAGCTGACTGAATCTACAGATGAGTCTTTCAAATACTGACAGAACTGTGTACACAATTTGGCCCATTGGATACGAGAGGGGAAAAGTGCTGCCCATAAGTGAACTGTACATAAAAAGATAATTTTTTATTTCTTTTCTTTTTTTTTCTTCTCTCTTTACATGTAACTGAGTGATATTACAGTACATAGGTTATTTACAACTGTGCAGTAATGTGTGGCAAAATAAATTATCTAGAAGGCAGCAAGAATACATTGGTTAACGAATATAAAAACTGTACATAATTTACGGAATACAACTTTTTTTTCTGTTTTATTTTGTTGTTTTTTTTTCCATTAAACTAATATTGGCTCTGTAGTGTTTCAAGTCACTTCCTCAGAAACAATGAAATGCCCAAGTAAAGAAATAGACAAAAACAAACAATATTTCTCTTCTCCTGCCAAACCACAATATCTCAACAGTCTCTTTGAGAATCAACATTCGTTAGGTTTGTTTGTTCTGGTTGTCCTGTGGTAGTTTTGCAGTCCATGGCGGTCTGGTGTGTTCGTGTCGGAGCAAGCGGACCCTCTGAGGGACACTCCGGACTGTCCTCAGGGATCTGCGCTCTGCTGTTCGGTTTAGCCAGGCTAAGAGGCTGCAGGGCCAGTCTTCCTCTCAGACTCTGGGCACTGGCATGCTCACACATCGTTACGCTGCTTCAGCTTTCTTACTCTGTCGCTTAGCTGTTCTGCAGAGTGGGGGAAAAAAATCCACCAGTAGCTGGCTGTAGCTTCCTGGAGCTGTTGACGATCCATGTGAAGTGCTGGGGCTCCTTTTCCTCCAGCTGGGTCAGTGCTGATCTCAGTCTGGATCTCCTGTCCACCGAGAGCGCTGCCGAGGGTCCTCCTCGGGTCTCCCTCTGGATGGGCACCAGGCTGCTGGGAGAGCTCCTCTCTGATACATTCTCCCAGTGGTAATGGGTATTGAATCAGGGGGCAAAAACAAAACAGAAAATAAATCTCTGTCCCCCCCATCTCACCATAACTGAGCACTAAGGAGATGTGTCCCGGTGTCAAAGCCTCAAAGCAAAAACTGTTTCTGCTTCTCACACTCTGATCAAACTAAAGCGTAAAAACTCAGAGGATGAAAGTGCAAGTTGTGTATTTTTCTTTTCCTCCAGTAAAAAGTTTCCGTCTTCATGGAAGGGAATCAGAAGCAAGTTTCTCAACTTTACCCCTTTTCTAAAGAATATAGTTTTTCCTGTAGAAACTCCTCTTTCTAACTTGATAGCCCTTTCCATTTGTTCGCTTCGACGAAGTCTCTTAAAGAAGTGACTCGGATGGAATCGCGACTCGATCCCAGCGCACTGGTGTGTCACACAGGCAGGAGGACGAAGTCGTCGTTGACGTCCACCATCGGTACGTAGAAGGACGGCACTTCGTTGACGCAGAGGGATTTGTGCCCGGCAGGATCCAGCTCCTGAACCTTTAACTGCCACTCCATCCTCTGCACCGCGTTGAGGGCTGCCGCCTCGTGCTGCTGGCGCATCAACAGACATGTCTGAGGGAGGGAAAGCAGAGCAGAAACCTTAGGCTTAAAACTAAACTTTTCAGAAAAGGTCAATTTAACACAAAGCTGATAATGAATTTTTTATGCAGAAATGTCATGTACTATACAGTATATCAATGTTCCTGGTTAACCTGTTTACTAAATGTTTCCCTCCACTAAACTTAATTTGCAAACTGTGTCAGTATTAGTGTGTTGGACAACTGTTAAAGTGAGCATTGTCCTTCATAATTGTATAGGTCAAAACTTGTAACATTTCTGTAGGAAATACATATCTAATATCGAACACTTTTATTTTCTGGCTTTCATTAGATCTAAGTTAACGATTAAAACTAACAGAAACATCAGTGTATGCATAAAAGAATATCTGAGTTTCACTTGTTGCAGTGAAATATGTATGAATGTCATTCTGATTTATTGAGAACCACCTGTATCTGATCACCATGGGATGTAAAAATTACCTTCATTCGGTCGTATTTATCGTCGACATCCTGGATCCAGGAAATAAACTGACGTGCATTGAAGCGATCTCGAACAGATTTGTTTTCATCACCCTAAAAAATGACGACATGTTACAGATTGAACTCAGCATTGGGTTAAGTAGTAGGTGACTGCTGACTTCAGGCTGAAGTGTGCTGCTACATATCACCTACCTGACTTTCAGATGGCATGTTGTACACTTCAGAGTCCAACAGCATTGTACAGGCACTGAATGGCACAGCCTGATTGGCTATTGTCCTTGCTGCTCTGCAGTGGACCCTTAAAACCTCCTGTTCACACGAAACTATCAGTTTCTCCTGCAAACAGAAAACACAACAGAGAGAAAAAGAAATTAAGTAGAACGCCGGGATGACAGTGTGTTCTTCAGATTGGTAGATAACAGTCTTGAACTACAAAGCATATTTCACATAAATGGCTGCGACTTAATTAGAGACAGAGATGAAAAAGATTCAGCCCTATAATTCACTCTGGCTCAACCTAAGAGCAGAGACTGTGCAGATTTCGCACGCATTCTGATAAAAAAAAGGGCCTCTGATCTTTCAAAGGAGTGCTAATGGCATTCTCTGAATAAGTGTGAGGCTGAATGTGTGAGAAAAGGCTGAATTTAGGAGAAAAGATATTTCAGGAGAATAGAGGAGGCTTGTAATGTCCAGATGATGCATTTCTTACCCGCTCTATGCTGTGCTGCAACCTGAGCTTTCCTCTTACTGCCTCCTGCTGTCTGAAGAGCTCCCTCAAAGGTTCTGACAGTGATGGGGGCGGGGCAATCTGATGAGCAAAGCAGAACAAACTTTAAATATCTTTGTTGTGAAACACCACATTTTCATCCTGAAATAAACGCCTTCAATAGACAAAGCATGTAATTCACGCTGATCCATAAGTCATGTATTTGCTGTGGGTCTAAACTTTGAAAAATTAAGGATGGAGATACAGAGTTATTTGCAATAGGACAATCGTGCTTAAATAGATGCTTACTGGATTTCTTAATTTTTCTTAGTTTCAAGAGCCATTTTATTTCTAGTCTACAAATCTACTGAGTTTTTCAGATAGACCCTGAAACAATTTCTTAAATAATAGGTGAATTATCTTAGAGAAGCAGGAAAATGTCTCAAAGTTATATTTTGAACTCTTCAGACTGATAATGTCATGAAGCTGTAAAAAGAAGGATTTTTCTCGAACTCAACATATACCTGGTATCCAATTGTACACCTGCACAAAATACAGATTTCTGGGAATATCACAGCAAAAACACAATTTTACGTTCAGTTTGGTCTAGTTCCCAGTGAAAATATTATTGTACATATGAAGACAAAATTAACTTTCAAGTAACTTTTGAGCAAGATACTGGTTTTAAGTCAACAAATTCTTAATACAAAAAAAAACACATTAGTTTCACTAGGAAATTTTATTACTTATAAGAAGGATCCCCTAGTTCCAGTCGGTATTGTATGGAAGGGACAAAACATCAACAAAAATTACTTTTGATGTCCATTATTTGTAAAAAATAAATCTGCCAGTTGAACAAATACATAGCAATAGTAAAGAAGTATTGACTTTAAGCCCCTATATCTTGCTGAAAAATTACATGCAAGTTAGTTTTGTCTTATTTCAAGTGTACAAAGATATTTTCACTATAAACTAGATCAATATTTTGCATGTTTGCAGTGTATTTCCAGCAGCTGGTCCCAGATTAAATCTATTTTTGAATGCTCAACATGTTGTCCCTGCTCAAGGCAGCATTACTTACCACAGGGATGTGAAGCTTGCTGAGGGGTTTCCCATCCAGCAGGTAGGAGCCGGTGTAGGTCACATACTCAGCGTAACATTGTGGGGCCTGAGGGGTGATGTAGCACAGAATCTTCCTCTTCTCCTCAATCTTCTTCCTTATCTGCAGGTACTCAAAGTAAGGGTTGGACCGGTCACTATGGTAGGGCTCGATCTCATCTAGTTTGATGGCATTGACGACAACGGCTAGGGTCTGCTGGATCATCTCTCTTGTCTGCTGCATTGCTGTGTTCACGAGCTGAACCTGGACTTGCTGCCCGGAAGAACGAGGGAATTTTCTTTTCCGTGGATGCTGGGTCTGGGAGTCCTCTTCATCCATGGCAACCGGCCGACCTTTTGTGGTTTTAGTGGAAACCACTAATGTTGAAGTTGGGACAGACACTGTAGTGGTTGAATGAGATGCATCAGTAGAAGCACTGATCCCAGAATCTTTTTCTTTCTTCTGAGCAGGTGAGGAAGACACAGAGTTGGGTGTTGGCGTTCTCGTTGGGATTGGGTTGCTGCTCACCGCTAAACTGGTGTTCACAGCAGTGGCAGCAGCTGAGGAGTTTGTTACGGTGGATGCAGCAGGGGCAGCGGTGGCATTGTTCTTGGCGCGATATCGGGTAACTCTTTGAGGGATTTCCTCCATCTTCTTGGTGGTATCGACAGGGATGGGTACAGGTGTGGGGGGGACAGGCGATAGCTTAGATGAGAGTTCCTGAGTGTCTGAAAGTTCCACTGTGCTGGGGAGAGTTACTGCCACTGAGAGGTGAGGACTGCACAACATAGAGTCTGCTACAGTATCACACACATCCCTATTCCTTTCTTCTGGCTTTGCAGAAGACTCCGACTCCAGCGGTAGTTGCAGTGACTCCGGGAGGGAGTGGATTTGTACATGATGATGCTGACTGGCATTTGAATCTGCAGGTGAATACAACATAACAGAATTGGACTCCTCATGAATGCCATATGGCAGCTGTCTTTCTGAAACCCCAGCATGTGGCTGGTTAAGAGACAGCACGCCATTGGTAGGCACACTTTGAGGCTCTGGATCCAGCTCATGCTGGAAGTTGGTGGGTGGAGACGGCACCACAAAGTCTTGCTGAGCAGATTCCTCTAAAACAAGGTCTCCAGAGGGGCAAGGGGTCTTTGACAGAGGTGGTAGACTTACCTCCATTATGTCTGGATCATCTCTGTCTGGGATATTGTGTCTGATGTGAGCCGACACGGTCTTGTTATGATCAGCCAGTTCATGATCTCGTTCCTCGGTTTCCTCTGACTTGTCTGGTAGTGGTAGGACAGGTAAAGAAAATGGACCTAGATCATCCAGCTCATCTGGATCAGGTGTGAATGAATCGGTCCATCGCACCACCGGTTCCGGGACCACTGGTGGAGGGATGTGATCTTCAGGGGCAGCACTGAAGCTGTGTGTGCTTTGTCTGCTGTCTGGGTCCACACATGTGGGCTCTGTAACTAACTGGTGTCCATTTTCAATAATCGGCTTGTTGCAGTCCTGGAAGAAAGACTCCAGCCTGTTGGAGGACGATGAGGTATTTAAATAGTTGGGTTCCTCATCCAGAACTGTGTCAGGCCTCTCTGGGGAGGGGATTTCAGCAACAGCCTCCTTCTGCTCTTCCAAATCCTCTGTGTCCTCTCTATGCCACCTATTCCAGGTGTCATAGGTGTGTCCAGACAAGGGCTGCAGATCATTCTCAGAGTGGGAATAAGGGCTAGTTATTTTCGAGACGGCAGCTTCAATCTCCCCGTGGTTAGATTTGAGGTCCATGTCGGCATTCCAACCCATACTATGATCAAAGCAGCTTTCTCCATCGTTCAGCGCAGACTGCACTGGGGACAACTGTTGGACGTCAGCTTCCTGTCGGTCTGGAGACTCTGCAGGCCAGCTCTTCCTCAGATGGTCCTCAACTTGAGGGGAGAAAGAACATGGATCTCTTGTTGGTTCTTGCTCTTCCATCACAGAGTGGATTATGTCATGCCTATCAATCATATCAGTTTCTTCCTCTTCTTCGTCATCTTCTTCTTCATCTTCCACTTCCTGTGCCCGATGTTCTTCCATAACGCAGGGAAGATCTGAGTGGACCAGATTCGGTTCACTGTGGTGAGGTTCTGAGTTATCATCGATATCCAAAGGAGGTAAAGCAGCAGGAGCGGGCGTTGGTGGTGCCGCGATGTCAAAGCATGGCTCCTGGGGATCTGGTCGGTGGACAGGTGTGGACGGTTTGGGCAAGAAACTATTGTAGACGCTTTCAGGAAGGTGTTCATGGCCCTCTGTGAGAGCAAGAGTTGACGACACCCCGTCTGATGTCGGATGGCCCGACTCCCGCCGAGGAGAGAGCATGCTCATTGGAGAGAAATAGGATGACGGCAAACATTCCAGTCTATTCACAGTTATTGGCTTGTCCTCAAGAGGTTGGGAAGAAGAGATTTGATCGTATTCAGCTGCAGGATCGTTTTGCTGCCGGAGAAACTTGTCGGACTCAGATTTGAAGTCGTTTTCCAGAGGTCTGCGGACATTAGATGACGCCGAGCGGCTGACAAGTGGTAGCTGGAGGTTCTTTGCTGGAGTAGGACAAGTTCCCTCCTGGAAACTCTGGGAGTTAGAGTACCTGCTGGGTAGACAACAGAAAGACAGAATTAGAAGATATTCCACACACAACCACAACCATAGATCAACTGGATGCTTTGATACGTTACCTTTCAAAAAAGGTTGGAGAGCAGGCGTTCATTGAATTTAACATGGCTGATGAATTCTGGCAGTCCAGTCCATCCAGCATGATGTCAGGGTAATCCTCCGGACTGCAAGACGGGGTGCGTGGAGTCTGCATCACTTCCTCAAAGCTGGGGCAGGAAATTACAGATGTTGGTGTAGGGACCCCGGTTGGCCTCGTTTGATCCGGTCTGGGGGAAGCAGGGAGGTTCTCCTTCATTTGGTGTCCAGTCATCCAATCCTTTGAGCTCTGAGTGTCAGTAGGCTGGAACTTCCTCCCTGGAGACATCATCTGAGCAGGGAGGCCCACATCCTTTAGCTTTTTCTCTTTTAGACCTGATTCCAGGCTGTTTGATTTCTTTGTAGATAATTCATTGCGATTTTTCTTTACTTCCTCTGTGGACTTGGCTTTGTCTTTGAGTTTTGCGTCCCCTGTTTTGGGCCTCAACCTCTCCATCTGTTTCATTTTCTCCTTTTGCTTCTTGATGCAAGCTCTTACCTCCTGATCTCTAAGACTCAGCATCTGACCAAAACTTGTCATTTGAAAATCATCATCCACTAACAGCTTTTCACGTGGACGAATGTCTTTACGTACTGGCTCTTTGGACTGTGGGAGCTTTTCATTTTCATCCTTAGATTTAGATTTACTGTGGTCCATTCTGTTGTCCTTCTCCAATATGTCCCGATTTCTGTCCTTTTTGAGATCAAATTTGGGACTTTGCTCCTTTGATCTTTCTTTCAGAACTGTGAGCTGAGGGCTATCTTTCAAACCAGACTTCACATCCTCTCTGGAGTGCTTAAATGACCCAAAGCCATCCATATACTTCGTTTTGTCCTCCTTAACTTTATCTTTATGTTTCTCCTTTTTCTTTTTGTCCTTCATTCTGTCACCAATCATACTAGTTGATTTCTCTTTGTCCTTTTTAGACATCTCTTTTTCAAATTCCAAAGTTTTATCAAAGTCGTCGTCGCCATCTCCTTTGCCTCCGAACGGGAATGTGTAAGGGTCAGCCTCCAGAGGCATGGGCTCCTTCTCAAAGGGTAGACTCTCTCTGCGGCTATAGGACTCTCGGTTCTCCCCAGTTTTGTCACGTTTATCTCCTTTGTCTTTCTTGACCTTTTCTTTCTCTTTGTCATGGCTCTTCTTAGACGAGGAAGATGAGGAATGCCGGAGTCTCTCTTTGTCTCTGAACCGATCCTGTGGTGTGGATATGGACAGAGAATCTCTCCTGTCCTCAGAGATATCAGTCAGGTTCAGCGAGTCATAGTAACTGGTGAGCACTGGCTCATGGCCTCGATCAGTGAAACTATCTGAGGAGATGTCGCTGTTCTTGTCATTGGAATCATCTTTGTAGTCATTCATTGCCTCCTCCTCTAGTTTTTCCAACATGGACTTTTCACTCTCACCACTGCCCTTAGAGGGTTTTCTCTCCTTTGAATGGTCTTGTTTGTCTTTATATTTGCTTTTTGTCTTTTCCTCATTTGTGTCCCTTTTGTCCAACAGCTTTTGCTTGTTTTTCTTTTCCTGGTTGGAGTCCACTGACATTCTATCTTTCCTTTCCTTATATTTTCCATCGACTGAATCCTTTTTGTCTTTGTTGTGTTTTTCCAGGGAGCCTTTTCTCTCTTTCCCCAAATCAAATGAAGCCTTATCTTTTTTCTTCTCTTTATGGTCTTTGTCTTTTGCCTTTTCTGTGTTGTGTTTTGTGTCCGCAGAAGATTTTCTCAGCTTTTCAGAGTAGAAGTGATCCATATCGTCCTGATCGGGTGTCAAGTCTTTTCTGATGGAACCCGACCCAACAATGACCGTGCTGCTGTAGCTATCCTCGTCATCGTCACTTTCATCTGTAAAAATATCAGCAATCTTGTACCATGATCTTTCTCTGATCTTCTCAGGTTTTCTCTCTTCTTTCTTGACTTCTGAAAAATCCTTCTCCCTGTCAGTATGTTTATCTTGAGAGGATTTCTCTTTCTTGTCCTTGGTCTGTTCTGAGGACAACTTTCGATCTTTCTCTTTGCTATGAGAGTCTTTGTGTTTGTCTTTGGATCCCTCCTTCTTGTCTTTGGTGCCCCGGTCTTCATCTTTTTCCTTGACAGTTTTCTCAGTGGAGCTTCTTTCACTCTTCTCCTTCTCGTGGTCAGCGCCTTTGTCTTTCGTTTTGTCTTTGTGCTTGTCGGTTTTTGTCTTTTCCCGTTTCTCTGTTGCTTCTCCTTTCTTTTCTTTCTCCTTTCCAGAATGGTTTCTGTCTCTGACAGCATCCATGTCTTTAAAGAAGGTGTCATTGCTGTATTCGTCTCCAATAGATTCCTGCTTAATTTTCTGATCTTTTCTTTCTTTGACACCATCATACGAGTCTTTACGATCACGACTGCTCTCCAGTGAGTCCTTGTCTTTTTTGTCTTTCACTGTGTCTGTGGACTCCTTCCTCTTCTTGTCTTTTTCGAGCGAGTGGCTAGAGTTCAGTTTTTGCTTTTCTAGCCAGTCTTTTTTCTTCTCATTTGTCTTTTCTGATGAGTCTTTTTCCTTTTTCTTTGATGTTGCTTCTTTCTCCGATCTTTTGTCGTTGTGCTCTGACTTCTTGTCCTTTACTTTGTTTTCTTTTCTCCTTGTTTCTTCTTTAACAGTCTCCACAATTAGCTTGACTGTGTTGTTGGATTTATATTCCTTGACTTCTTTAATGGGAACATCCCAGCTGTCATCTCCATACAGGGAGGAACCAGAAGACATCTCAGAGCCCCACCTATCATGATGGTCATCTGATGCACTGAGCTTTGTGTCCTCTAGGTTGAGGAAGCGGTTATTAATGTCATAGCCTTCATGATCAGACTCTTCTTTCAGTGTTTTATCTTTTTTACATTTTTCCCTCTCTTCTTTGGTGTTTTTCTCTTTGTCCACCTTGAGATGCTTCTCCTCTTTCTGTTCACTCTTCCTGTCTGTCTTTGAGGAGGATTTTTCCTTGGACTTTTTCTTTTTCTCCTCTTTGTGGGGCTTCTGTTTATCCTCCTTGGGTTTCTCCTTTTCTTTGAAAATTCTCTCCTTGTCAGACTTTGCAGGCTTCTCCCTTTCCTCTTTGTTTGCCTTATCCTTTGAAATATCTTTTGCCTTTTTGCTTTTCTCCTCCTTTGCCGTTCTGTGAAGATCTTTTCCAGATGACCAATCTTTATCTTCAGACTTTGCTTTCGAAAACCTGTCATCCTTTTTCGAATGGTCTTTGTCGTGTTTAGATAATTTAATCTTGCCCTCAGTGGCTGATTCGGACTCAACAATTAGGGATTTCTGTCTCGAATCATCAAAGTCAAAAGAGTAGCTCTTGACGAATTTCTCATTCATGTCCTGATTGAGCACAACACTCGGAGCATTGTCTTTTTCCTTGTTTTTGTGTTTGTGCTTCACTTTATGTTTCTTAATCACTTTTCCATCCATATCAGTTTTGGAGGCAGCACTGTCTGCAGTAGAGTTTTTATAGAGATCAGAGTTTTTCTTGTCAACAATGTTACTGTGCACAATGTTGTTCTTTTTCTTGTTCTCCTGTGCTTTCCTCTTGACCTGCTTTACCGACTCCACACTCGAATCAGAGTACTCGGACTCACTGACTGGATCTGAAAGAGAACTGACGTCGGACCACGTAGGCGACGACACCGTCTTCCAGCCATCTGTCCTCCACTGCTTTGGATGCTGCTCCGCTAACGAGGGCGCCTGTTTCTGAGAGTTTAAGTTTCCATGTGAGGAAGAGGAGGCATTAAAGGAAGGAGATTCTTTAACGTTCATTGAAGATGAGTCCTTGATGCTGTTTGAGCCCTTGTCATCTTCGCTTTCCAAATCTCCACAATCAGAGTCAGACGTGCAGAATTTGTCGTTAACTTTCCCAAATCTGACTTCTTTACTGACATTATTTTTGCTCTCCTTCTTTCGCTTCTTTTTTACTTTGTTTTTGTCTTTTTGTTGTTTCGAGCTCATGCTGCCAGAGTCTCTCGTCTTGGTGTTTGTTTGCTGGACTTGTTGCCGCGGCGTGGGCGCTGGTATGAAACACAACGTCCTGTCATCCTCGTCCGAACTGTTACTGTCGGAGATGATCCGCCTGACAGCTTTCTTTGGTGTGAGTGTGTTGCTTTTGGAATAGGTTTTAACCTCCATCTTGGGTATAGAGATGAAGCTGTTGGTCTTGCTAACAGAGTCTTTTCGGAAGTCTTTTTTCAAGAGGTGTTTATCGTCTACAGGAGGGACGCGCTCCTCCTCATCATCCTCGTCGAATTCGTATTCATCTTTGACAGGTGTGACAGCAGATTTGGGTGGATCTGCAGCTTTCCCTTTTAGCTTCAGGCCCTTCTCAAACTCTGAGTCTGTGTTATTGCCATCTACAGAGCTCGAAGGGGCAAACGAGGGCGCGTCTTCCTCCTCTGAAGATTCTGTCAGACAAAACAACCAGAATCAGCACACATCCACCAAATACAGTGACATCTCATTTAATTAAAAATAATTAGGATGTTTAAAAGATTTAAAAAAATACACCAACCTGATGAACTCTCTTCACTTGAGGTGTAAGTACCTTTCCCTAGTAACAGATTCAGCATAGTTGGAGAGCTGGCAACCTTCAGTGGTGTTTCACCTCTCCTGTTGCTTTGACGTGGATCTGCTCCGTAGCGTAAAAGTAGTTTCACAACCTGAAAGAAAAGAAAACTTTTAACTGACGATTTCTGAAGAACTGAAGTCTGTTCCCGCTGTTTTCAGACTTCCGGACTGAGGTCCTCGAATCAAATAAAAGTCCACAGCAGAAAAAGAAGGAAAATTCAAGTAAACTGTTTACGCGTTTATTCACTATTCAATACAAATAATGTTAATAATTGCAAAGCATGGATTTTATGGTGAACATTTAATTTCTGTTTTCTCATTTCAGATTTTACTAAGTATGATTGCCCATAAGTTTAACTTAGTTAGAATGTTGCATGTAATAAATTGACATATTTCCATAGTTTCCACAACCTTTTGTATACTTGTAGAAACAATATCTATTAGATATGGGTATCTATATAACTGGCCCAGAAATCCCCAAACAAAAAGAGATAATGTCAGTCTGGTTTAAAATCTCCATCTTCAATCTTTCCTTATTTTAGCTATGCAGATGTTCTTCTCTCTCTAATAATATTCGACTTTCGTGTTGCCTTGTCTCTGCCGCAATGTCTTTTGAGCCAACAGTTTCCATCAACTGAAGAGGCAAGGCACTAGTATTCCAAAGCCTTAATCACATGTAAAGTGTGATCATCATGTAAAGCAAACCTATTGGAGCTAAAGTTGAATTTTATACTAAAAATCCTAATGTCACTGCCTGAAGACTTTATGTTATCTCTGGCTTCAGTCAACATGTTGATCATATCTGTTGCAACTGAATTTCTATTTTCCACAACTATTTTCATATTGCCACTATATATGTCTTACTGCTTTGAATTTGTTATGACATTTTCTCTTCGCTGCTTATCTCATAATTATGACTGAATCCAAAAAACTGACTGTTATCTTTCCTTTACCTTGAAATGTCCATTGTTGGATGCATCATGCAGAGGAGTGTCATCATCCAGACCCTTTGTGTTGACTTCAGCTCCGGCTGCCAGCAGCTGTTTGGCCACATCGTAATATCCCCTGTTGCATGCTTCATGCAACGCTGTCCAGCCTAAAGATATAAACAATCACTGTGTCAAAAGTCTAACTGTATACAAGAGAAAAGATGCAGTTGTAAGGTGCATGGTAGAAAAAAGGAGAAACCACTCACCTGCAAAGTCTTTTACATTCACATCAGCTCCTTCACTGATGAGCTCCTTGATGCGGCGCACCTCTCCACGGATAGCTGCTCGGTGCAGTCGAGTCTCTCCTCGCTCATTTCTTTTATTTACTTTGTCTTTGGTTTTAGATGCGGAGTTTGGCGTTCCCTTCTGGCCCAGACAGGTCTGTGACTGATGCTTTGGTGTTGTGTCTGCCCACAGAAGACAAATGATTCAGTTTAATCCAAGAATAGTCTCACAATTCTTTTAACAGTTTATAAAAATGTGCAGGGACCGTTTATGTTGTTTTCTGCAAATGCCGTCAAGTAATAGGCGTTTGAAAAGTTAACAGCCACAAGGGGGCAATCACACGCCATAAAAATCACAGTTCATAAAATGAAACTACTTTCCTTGAGACTTTTTTTCATTTGCGAGATGAAACTCAAGCCTATATTGCATTTACATTATTGACTTTGTACAGCTTTTGTCCAAAACAACATTTGAAATACAATCACTTAATCTAAGTCAATGCCTCTGGGCACACAAGAAAGGAATTAACATATAAATAAAAGTGTCTTTGCACTGAGCCTCACTAATTTCATTCCATCTAAAATGTCAACAGCAGAAAAAACAAGCACAAGGTTGCAACAATAATCCAAATATGGGCACCTAATATATTTCCAGACAAATGAATCAGTCTACCAAAAAACTGAGTAAACATAATTAATTTCAATGAATAATCTCAAAGCTCAAAGGACATTAATGAACAAGCACACACATTCTTCATGTGTCTTCTCTGTCTGCCTCCATTCGGCCCAAATAATAAGATTGCATCATCAGTCCCAGAATATTGCAGTAGCTAAAGCTAATTTTATTTTTTGTACAAACTGGATTTTGAAAACAATATGTTTGCTAATGCTACATCGTACTTCTCAAAATACCATTTATCACTGACAGCATGTGCTTACATTGTTACTGCGTTTATAAGTGTTGTTGTTTATGTTTGAATATCTAAAACTGGTTGAATACAGAGGCAGGCTAAAGAGGAGGCAAAAATCAGCAGACAAAATGCTTAAGATTTCCAAAATAAACAAAAACAAAACCTGTGACTCATCCCCCATCTGGCTCACTTTAACCCCGCCTACGCATACTCCTCTCCCACACACACACAGTGTCTACATATAAAGCTCCATCCAATCGTCGTTTTCTTTTCCGCCACCGGTCCACAGAAGACGTGGCCTAAATGATAAGCACGCACCTGGACTGTTGACGGTCTTCGCAGCTGTCATTTGCATGAGCAAGGCCACCTGCTGCCGCTCAGACACAGGGTACCCGGCCCGGATCCCAGGCATCCCCATTCCGAACGGCAAGCTCTTCCTGGTGTTAGTGGGCTCCTTTTTAATGCGCTTCCTCTCTGGACCTGGTTTCTCTGTGAAGTAAGCAAAAGGAGATAAGAAAATGAAGACATTTTATTGGACTGGGTTTATGTACGTGAAGACACATGTACAAGAGTTTATCAAAAATACATTTGCCATCAGTGAGAATTTATATTCTGAGAAAAAAACTACTAATAAAAGGCATTTAGATATTTTTCTACAGTCTTTTTTTAACATGGGCAAAAAGGGCAAAGAGAAAAATATTTTTAAATGTGACAATCCTGAACCACTTCAGGGGTTTTCAAGCAGCAGCACTTTTCCAACTGTGAATGACTGCTTTTTATTTGATGACTATGATGCAGGAGTTTTTTTTTTTGACTATGATTTCTTTGCCAGATCATTAAAACACGTTCAACATGGCACATATGTGAACTGCACACCACTAAAGGACAGATCTGCTGATCTAAAAGTCATTTTGACTGCAATGCTAATAAATTAATATCACTTTCACATGCAACTCACTTTCTCCAACATTATTACGAGTGTAAGTATGCATCAAACTCATCAGTGGAGCCCCTAACTATTTAGAAATTTTATGACTAACATAAAATTAGTGACAGAGAGACTGCTGCAGCTCCCAGTCTGTCTCTGTCGTGTGTCCTGTTCAGATTTCTGACACAGCCCCAGGAAAGCTGCCCAGAGCTCAGATGAAACACCACTCATTATATTTTACAACCTCTAAACAAAGCAGAGTTTGTGAAGAAAATCACTTCTTGCGGATTTTGTCAACACACGATTAAATGCAACCTTTAGTCATTCATGCCGATATTTACCTCTCAAATGTCATCCCAAAATAAATTGAATGCAAGTGAATGCCTCAATGAGTGGTTAACTTAATGCTATGCTTCATTTGATCAACAAGTCATATCCAAAAAGAGAAGACATGACAATGTTAGCCAAGAAATACAGCACAATACTCAACGGCGAAGCACTGTCAGCAGGGGAGAAAATTGAGTAATAAAGATGTGAGGATCATTTGAAAGAAAACAATAGCTCATTTCTTAACCTACTTAGCCGTATGTCAGAAGAGCATATTGAAGCTGCCTTGGAGAAACTCCAGCTGAGAAAATATTTCTGTTGTTACAAAACACAGAAGAGAAACTGCAGCATCTGCTTTGAGCAACGCCATCACAATACTAATGTAGTGATGATAACTCTCGAGTGGTATTTTAGTTACTGTACGCGCAAGACAACCTTTTCTCCTCATTGTTGGACATGAAAATCTGTTGGACAATACAATTATTTCTATTTGGCAAATGTAATGATGGAAGATTTCTTTTTAAAGTTTTACATGCAATCACAGGAGATATAAATGTTTCTTTGTTTTTTTTAAAGAAACAACAACAACAAACAAAAAATAACCCCATTGCAGCATTAAAAACATTTCAGTTCTGCTATTTTAATCTAACTCTTCCAGGCTGTGATCGCAACAAAACATAAAAGTATAACAGTTTTATCTGAATTCAAGTTTCAATGAAACACAGTATACAAATGTACTAGAAGAGAAAATAAGCTAACAGATGGTAATGGCTTAGAGTGGCTTAGAATAAGCAACAGTATAGTAGTATGGTTTAGTGTTTCCAAAAAAAAAAGAGAAAAAGCACACCGTTTTCTCTTGTTCACTCGGATTTTCTTTGCAACACACCAAACCCCATCATTTCTCATTTTTTGCATGTGCGACTTACAGTGCAAGGGGTTTGTGGGTAGAAGTAAGTGACTGGTGTCATTAACCAGCAGCCCCTGTGGAAAGGAAGGGCCAGCAGGCAGTGTTTATGTCTGTCTGTCTCCAAGCCAATCAGCCAGAATTGTGAAAAGAGGAAAAAGGGTGTGACTTGCCAAAACTGTAGTTATTATGAAATAACTGGTGTGCATTTCAACTCAACATGGCCCTGCCAAGGTCACCACTGCCTGCCAGGATTACAGGAGACACGGTGCTACTGGACAAAAGCAGCTGCCTCATGGAGACACACCCAGTAATTATTTTCAGTGGCAACATACCATCCGATGACCCACAGAGAGTATGGTTACGCATGAGTGTAGTACTTCATCACGGAGGGGCAAAAACTCCCTGTGCCAACAGGAAATTCTCTCAGCCTTCAACACAAAGGCTGAAACTTAAACAGCATTTCGGGATGTGTATGAACAGAGGCACAATAGCAATTGCTACTTCATTTAGTCCAGGACTGGATGCAAAGCTCGAGGCAACAAACACTAAAGTACAAGGCCAAGAAGGAATGAAGCTCGTGCTTCCGGTGTCAAAAGGCCTTCCAGGAAACTATTTTTCCAGTCACATGTACAGAGGAGATAAACTTTCACTAACATCTGTGAACACTTACAGCTAATGTGTCCTCCAGCAGTCTTTGATACACTCTCACGTTCTCCAAAGTAGTCGCCATTTACAGGCATTCCTTCTGTAAAGACAGCGGGAACCACAGAAGCAGTCCAAACATGTTTTTCTTTTCCTGCAGCAGAGCAGTGAAACTGCTAGGCTAGTTTTTCCACGCTATGTTTACAAGATGGGGAAGCATGAAGGCAGTCTTACCGTAATGTCCATAGAGAGCAACAATGCTGGACAATGTACAGCATCATACTGGCTGTAGATGTATGATGCTATTCAGAGCCTATAGCTCTGGATAGAGAGCTATCACTTCTCTATTCAACCTATAGCTGAATAGAGTCCAGCTCTAGTTTGTGGGCCAAAATGAACCACACTATTTACGTACATATGTTAGAGGTAGAAATCTTTAGTCACTTCATAATTTGGCTACAATGCAGGAGGCTGTAAAGCATCTGTTCAACAATTATTAAATTGTTGATGTAACATGCCCACCTGCACACAAGCAGTCCAACCATAAATGTACAGCCAAATCTCCAGGGAAACATTTTCATTAATAACTCAGGAAAAACATACATTAAAGGGGATTATCGGGAGATATTTTGCAAAACTGACTGAGCTTTATATCACGTTGTGATGTTATTCCCTCATCAAAAGCAGACTTGGAGTGTTACTTTGATTCTTTCATGCATATTTGAGGAATCATTGAATTTCTGGGATGTCTAAACACTTGCTCATACAAAGCGCGACCCATTTACCCAAAGCTTGGCCGTAGTTCCCAACTGAGTTTCCATGCCACAGAGCAGCCCTTCCTTTCTGCTCCACTAGAATAGCGGCAGCAGCAATTAGCAAACAACTGGTGGAATTGCATTTCTGCTGAGGATAAGAACTATATGGTTCTTATGAACGTTCTGAAGAACTGTTAGGAACGAAGCCGTTCCTAAGAACGCTTGTGAATGCCATCAACGGATGGTTTGGAGAAGCATTGTGTGAAGACGTGCTGAAGGAGGAGTGTCAGAAAGGATAGAGGGTTCTTAAAGAGACAGGGGCCAATTTCAAGGTGTTAGATATAGCAATGATCAAAAGTCAAATTTATTTTCAGTTATGTTTGATATATACAGCAAAGCCCAGAATAAAAATGATTCTCTATGGTGGAAAGTACTTCACAGTTAGAGATGTCACGAGCTTTGTAATAAGCATTAATTTCTCTGAGTTTGGGGGGCTCTGACATGGCTATCTGGATGGTCTTCTTTACTGCAGGTAGGATCAGCTGCAGTGGCTCTGCCGCTGAGTGGAACTGTGTAAAATGGTTCCTCATGTTTGACATATTTTAACATATTTTAGATTACCAAGATGAAATGGTGTGGCTGCAGGATGCAGTTGAATGTGAGTTTAGGTGAACATTTTGTGCTTTGTTCTATTTTAACCTTCTTCAAAATTGCCATGCCATACATCAACAAGAAGGTCTTGGTGTTAGTTAATTGAGTCAGAATCGTCAGCATCTGGATAGATTTTATTTCCCACCCATAATGTGTGTATGGAACAATTGCTTGATTAACTTAAGTCAATAACGCCACACTTGAATTTCCGCTGCAAAAATTTGTCTAAGCACACACACACACACACACACACCCACAAACACACCCACTGAATGCTTCAACTTCTTGTCTTTCCGTTGATGTCTATTTAGGGGACAGTGCTTTCATGTGTCTCAGTAAAATGATATTCTTCAGCTTTAAGACAAGGGTGAAACCTTACTCTCTTCCCTCCTTGAAACTTGACTAACAAGATAAGAGAAGAAAAGAATAGATTAGAAAAGAAAGTGAGCTAGGGGCTGCCAGCCCATAAAAAGACCGACTACGTGAGCCAGAGGGAGAAAAACACATCAAACGTAAATGCCACGTTTTAATAGAGGTAGGTTTTCAAATGGCAGCCAGATAATACTACGGTGTGAGGTAACAGCAAAATAAAAACACTTTCTGCTTCAGTAAGCTAGCAGACGCCACAACAAGACGAACCACTCTAACCAGCCAGACCAGGTATGTTCGACTGCAGTACGTTAAGAGTGAAACATTGTTTGGGGAGTTGTAAAGGTGGCACAAACAGGAAGTTATGGGAGAACTAGCAGGATATAACAGTGTGTTTATTCAATGGTCAGGACAGGGCAAGAGAGTCACGATTCACTGTGTACAGTTTGAACAAAGGAACATGCAATATGCTCAACAACTAATATGGCTAACTAATACTAATACCAACCAGCACAAACCTGGGCAGCACACTTAGACTATTTTATGTGAAATAATTCAGATCTCTTCAGCCTCCCAGTGCTAAATGATGTGCTGACTGCAGATCTCTGCAAGATCCAATCACAGCACGCCGTCAATACTGTCATAAATGTAGGTAAACTGAAGAAGATATGGCAGCAGTGAGAACATATTTTAAACACAACACAGTGAGTCTTAGTTAATAAACCTTAGCAACCAAACCAAGTTAATGATTTGTACCAAATCAAATTAGAAAGAAGCACAGGTCAAGCCTTCTGAACGCAGGTTAGTTATAACATTATAACCACTGATGAGAAAGTGAAGAACATCAACATCAAATTCTTAAGAGGTTCTGCTGGGAAGGTCTATGTCCTGACATTCACAGGAATGTTACTTTGATAACAACCTTGATATAGATACCTAACAATTCTGTTTTCTAGTCCAACCCTTAAAATACATTAACACCACTTTATCCCTGCCCTAACAGGACAGCAGGGGGACTGGCTATTAACAGCTTAAGAATGGCTTAAAGAAAACAACAAAGCTGTTTTCAAACAAGCGCTAAAGTCTTGAAATGTTGCAGCGTCGCTGTCTGTCAGCTGCATTCGCTGAAGGCTTCAACCTACTTTAATAAAATCTAAAATAATTAATTAAATGTTGGGAGAATAATAGTCAGATGTTTAGAGAATGAAAAAAAAAGTGTGTACGTTTTGCCTATAGTGGATAAGGATCAATAATAACTATGATGAACTTCATATCAAGGAGAACAAGTGAAAGAAAAGCATATATTAAATAAAGTGGTGTGATCTGCCATCTCACTGTATTCTAAGGTTGCAGGTGACCCTAAATTGACCGTATAATGTTTACACCTGTGGTTCTTGTTCTTGTGTCGCTAACTTGACCCCTTGTGGACTGAGACTTATGTTGGGTCAACCCAACAGACTGGATGTCGACTAGTATTTTTACCATTGCTTCAAAGTCCCACTAACAAATTATGTAACACAGCCTTTTTGCTTGACATGCACTTTCCACAGGAATTTGAAGAAAAGTAACTTAATCTGACAACTTCAGAGCGTCACAGACACGGCTTTTCACAATTTTCTGTTTAGCATTTAAGTTAAAAAAATAAATAAATAAATAAAATAGTGGCGTAATAAAAATCTTATTATCTCTACAAGATAAGATTTACAACCCAAAAGAGGATGAGATGAAGCAAGAATAATTAGCTGCTTCATTGGTATTTTTGGGGGCTTTTCGGATATGGAACCATTACTTTCATGTATAAACAGTTGTTTTTTTTTTAAATAAACCTTCATAGTTACCTCCCTCCCTGTAGCCTGAACTCTGGTGTGCTACTGTGCTTTAACAGGAAAGAAGAAGAGGAAACGAGATGATCTCAAGCGGGAGGAATGCTACTGTTTAGTAATCCTCAGGACGTGGTCATGGATTGGTTAGAGATCCTAAACTCTGATGAACGGCAATTTTTCAACCCATTTTCTCACGTTTTTCCCCTCTCACATCCCTACTATCTTATACATTAATTGTGCAAAAATAAATAAAAGTCAAAATGTGTTCTTTACTGCTCTGAAATCAACTTTATATAGTTCAGAAGAAGGCAGTGGAAAGACAATGATTATATGCACACTTCTACTGCTGATTGGCAAAAAACTGGAAACACAAAAAGCAAAAACAAATTAAACCACAATAAAGAAGAAGTGTGAAATATGATAAGGAACAAAAGCAAAAGGCCAACATCATTGGTCAGACAACCACAGCACGATTCTCTCTATTTTTTAGTTGGATGGGGAACTCATCATCTGAAGTCTGTTTTTGCAATGCACTCTAAGCGGAAAGACCTCAACACTGTTTATTTATTGCAACTCGTGTCATCATAGCTTTCACCAACATTATCACATATACATATTTTCCTAATATCGTCTTGCTTTACTCCACTGTCTTCCTCTGGTAAAATACTAATCAGTTTCATGCAACTTTTATGTCCTGAAGTTCCAACACGTGCTGCTTTTTAACTTCTGAATTGTGTCACATTCTCATTCTGTGTCTCTCCCTTAATGGAAATGTGTCATGTTGAAACTGAGACTGCACTTGCATCTCCGACTAAAGAGTGAGATCATCATTAGTCAGGAAACCAAAACGTATGGTTTCTGTCGAATAGACCCCTTATAGGTCACCATTGTGTGATCAACACTCAACCACTAACCCCTGCGCTGCAGATCATTTTGTCATTTAGAAATGACAAAGTGATAGATCACATAGTTGTGTGAGCTTTCAGATCAAGATCAAGATTGTGGGCTCAAAGTGCTGAGGCCAATAACTCAACAGCTCGGACATGAGAATGCGCAATAAGAGTTGCTTTGGGCATTTCCCCAACAATACATAAAAGCCAACTCAGCAAATAAAGCCAAACTATTAAGTGAAATTTAGGTGCCATTAGTCAATCATTTGCTAAACGACAGCACAACCTTTGCTAAACACTAGTTCTGGGTGTTTGCCTTTGGCTGTTCTTGCATCCAGCAGTCTGCAGCCAATAGGCTTGATTTAAAACAATGCTTCTTCCATCTGCTGAGACTCAGGTTAGAGAAAGCTCCTCATACTTCCTGAGTGCTACACATCGGTGGCTCAAATGGAACTTGAAATGCAAAAGCAAAAGTGCTGAACTTGACTGAAGGATAAAAATGGTAGGCAGGTCAGATTTTTGTTTCAGCTCAGCTGATTTCCACACATGTATCCACTGTGTCTTTTGTACAGCTGTTATTCATGTTGCAGGAACTGCTCTAACCATGCTACCGTGCTTCTTTCAAACAATATTTAACAAATATTACTCTGCTCCGACAACAACCAACACAGGAATTGGAAAGTGTGGATGAAGGAAAAATTAGTCAGAGACGTGAAACACTGACATAGTTGAGTCAGAACATGAAAGACCAAGCCACAAGCCATAAATGAATAAATATTTACTTTGCATCCAAAATATATTCTCAAAAGCTCACTTTATGTCATCATACTGACAACACGAATGGGAAAAAAAAAGCTCATATGCAACATTTATCCAACTGATATTCATAAGGCCAACAAATGACAATAGCAATACATGTGATGTTTGAACCATTATGTAGGGAGGTGGAACAATGTTGACTTCTTTCTGGGTAAAACTGATTGGCAAATAATATTAAACCAGAAACAATAATTACATGCAACATCTGTTGAAAGATAAAAAAAAAACTAACTAAAAACATTCTTCCCACATCAGTATCAAAATTTTAAAAAGGCATGCACAAAATGACTGCTCAAGTATAAGAGTAGCAATCAAAAGACACACATTCAATAAAACACACACAATAAAATATTCTAGGGTTCTATAAGTCCTGTGAAGCACACAGTACCCAAATGCAAAACCACATATGCACTAAAAATACATTTTCAGTCTTATCAAACACAACCCTAAGCCATAACAGTCTTGTGTTGCAGCACTTTGCTTTTTTCCCTATCTGCAGCACAGAGCTCAGAGTGGTCACTCAGCATAAAGCAATGTAGCAACTCAGCCAGTGTTGAATACGAAAACTGTAATCTAAGCCTCTGTTTAGCTGTAGAATCAACAAACTAAATCCTGGGCCATTTAGACCCAAAGTCAAACAAGAATGAGTTGTAATGCGTTGTTCCCTAATCAAAAATAATCAGGGAACCAGACCAGGGCAGGTCTCTAAATGTTACAGTTTCAAAGTTAGCTGGATCATGGTCACAGTGTTTTTTTTCCCCTCCTTTCAAGAAGCAGGTAAAACTGCTCAGCTCTCCCAGACAGACAGCTACCTTAAATCTACAAGAACTTTACCTCCTAAAAGCCCAACCCAGTTTGTGAAAGCAAAACAACTTCCCATCAAGCTTGAAGGAAGTGATGCAATGCAAGTCCCTGCCTCTCTGATTTGCACTTGAAAGTCAACATGAAAATGCAGATCAGATGCTCAGACACAGTGCAACTTTCTCCTACCTGAGTCAGAATCTTTCTGGTCTCCATTTGCTCCGGCAGTGAAGGGTAGCTTCCTTTTAGGGGCCTTTTCTTTCATCTCTTTGACCCCATCACTGCGATCCAATTTGGGAGTTTTATTTGTCAAAACTTTATCCTGCAAAAGAGACAAAATCAATTACTAAGACTACTTTAAACAGCGCAGAGAACATATGCACAGATGGAGCAAAGGGAAGGCAATTTCAGCTCCTGAATATCTGTTAAGAGTAAAACTTAAAATAGACCACAGCAATCTGTGGTTCCTGGAGTCTACTTAATTTTCAGTGCCTCTTTTTGCCCCAACTTTTCCAACCTCTCTGGGGTTTTCAAACCATTTTTCCATGAAGTTCTTTCCTAGATTACCTCCCCACAGTCACAAAAAAGAAAAGAGAAGAAAAAAAAACATGGGGAAAAGAGGCCAAGCTGACGCCTGCTCGGTTCTGTGGCCTAAGGCTGCTGGAAACAATCATGGCACCAAACTTATCAGCCATCAACAGATGTAGATACCTTCATGTGCTTCCAACCTGTGTTGCTGTGTTTTATTAGTTTGGATCAAAAAACAGAAGGATCAGAAGATTTGTGGTTAACCATCCTTTCCTGCATCATGGCATATATGGCACAATGCAAAGTACAACAGGAGATTAAAACTTGACAATTATGAAATGTTTTAAAGCGTGTATTTAAAACAAATCGTGTCACCAGGTTGTTTCCTGGTGAAGTGAAAGGGGATGTACTAAACAAGCGCAAATAAACCAAATTAAACCGCACTTTTCAGCAAGTCATTATGTGCAAAAAGCAGGACAAAGTTGGGGTTTGATCTGCTGCTGATGACACAAAGCTCGCCACAATGTTGAATCAGTTTCTCTGAATAAAGAGGAAGACAACACATGCAGCACAACACTCACTGAGACGATTCTACAACTCCATGTAGATATGTGAAAGTACATTCGTAAGCCTGCAGAACAGCTTCTGCTTTGTCTGGTTTCAGAGTTACCAAAGAGACAAACAGTGGCAACTGGTTGAGGATATTTTTTTTTCCTTCTCAAAGGTGTTAAGACTGCTTTCTGTGGTATACGTCAATTATTGCACAATCTTAATTTAAAATCTGCTAAGAAAGCATGATTGCTTTATAAGGAATCTTCATCTTTCTTGGAATACTTTTTAAACCTCAGAACTGTTGCTGACAGGTTACAAAACTACGATGCAATGTCAGTTCTTTTCTGGTAATTTGGTCAAAACAATTTTATTTTTTTAATTTTATTTTCCAATTGCCATCAGTGCAATTTTACTGTTTGAAACATCACAATCATGAATGACGATTTGGATCAAATTTTTGATTATTTTTGGAATATCATATTTCACGTGAGAGTCATTGACATATGGTGTGTCAGTGTATTTTGCCCAGTTGGATGGTTTCAAATTGCATACATAGCCAGAGCAAATTTAGTGAGATGGTAAAGTGCAGAAAAAAGTGGGAAAATTGTAATGATGAAAGTTAAGAGTCAAGCCAATGTGGTCTAATTGTAATCTATATTGCCATCACAATATTTAGCAATGGAGTCACATTTACACCTCTTGCTGATATCAAATAGTTCAACGTGAGAGCCATAGAATTACTGCACCTACTGCAATGTATCTTTTGATTAATTACTAATACAAATATTGCAGTTCCTAAGCTGACCCATCAGAACACACCGTACTCAACTTTTTGAGAGGGGCGTAGCATCTCCAGTTTTTGTTTTAAAAGGAAATGCACAAATGTGCAGAAGCAATTAGCACTTTCCAGGCTATGTCCTAGGAAGTTTAAATGACCTTTCATCAGAGACACTTTAAATGCATCCTTTGCTGCCAAGTTTGTGCAAAACAGAACCTGTAAGAGCAATTTGAAAACAAATATGATAATGTTACAAAATGTAACAGATCTGCTAGTCTTCTGGGAAATATCATTACTGAAAAATGATGATATTCCTGGTGTATATATATATATATATATATATATATATATATATATATATATATATATATATATATATATACTATTTAATCAAATAAATGTGCTTAATTAATCCCACATTATTAGACACATTTAAGGACATCAACTATAGAAAATAAACTTTGAGACATTGACTAGAAAAAGTCCAAATTGAACCTTTGCTGTTTTGGAGACATGAGAGAAATAGTTACAAAGCTCATAAATATCTATAGATATTTTGCTATATGGTAAACATATTTTTTGTCCAAGAGATTTAGGATCATGACGAAGACACACGCACACACTCAACTCAGCTTAATTACCTGTCCTAGCTTCTCTTCTCATTCATCTTTAACCAAAGGCTGGATTTTCTATTATGTGTCAACTCTTCAAGCCCCTCCCACTCTCCTGCCCCAGTCCTGCCCTGCCCCAGTCATAAGACCATGACGTCATGGTACAGTAGAGACAAACACTGTCTGCTACAGTGAACTAATCTCTCAGTCTACACTCAGCTATACAAAGGCTTCTGCACCAGCACACATAGAATAAGCAAAAGCATGACGGAGATAACTGAGCAAAAGCTACATGCGAGCTGAGAGGATGGTAACAGAACGTGTAAACACTTCTCTAAAGCAGACGGGTGGGGGGGAAAGGGGCAGGCATTAAGTGCAAGTATATTTTTGTTAAATTTAATTTTAAAGCTTTGACAAGAGGTATTTCTTCTGATCTTCATTTTGTCAGATTATATCCTATTTGGTGGTCTCTTAGCAGTGACTGCTCTTTTAATCTCACATTTTTTTTTCCCACCCCCTTGCACCTTACCCCTCCTTCCCTCTCTCTCCTCCCTTCCCTCCCTTCGTGGCAGAGTCTGATGCAATCCTTTGCAGAGGGCTGTAAATCTACGCCTGCATAAGCAATGCCTCTCTTTGCCAGTCAGTGTCGGCAGGTTAACTGTTGATGGAAACCATGGCCGTCATCGCGCTGTGCAAAACATTTGGTCGATCTGCACGGTAAAGCTCTACCCACGTTCAATTGATGGGGACGCCGTCCCCATTCCAGTTCACATTAAACAGTGAAGGTGTCCGATATGGTAGAGCTCAAAGTGTACCTGTGAAATCTGCCTGGAATACATTGTTTTCTATGAGTTACTCATGTTAAAAAATTCAAGCATGAAAAAGACATTACATAACTGTGCTAATGAGGATGTGGTAACGCTGAGAATTGAGCAACAGACAAACATAAAAGATTGTAGGCGCAATACGCTACATATGACTTTGAAAGCATTTATTAAATCATCCACCGACAGATTAATTTGTATGAAGAAGAAAAAAAATACACATCTAACTGATGAGATCAAATCTACATTTGCATTATGAGTAAACAGATAGTACCAAGTGGACATGCGGATAGAGATTGTATTTTAAGCTTTATTTTTTTTATTTTGACTATATTATGCAAATGCTGATAATATGTTTTTACAGAGCTTTCTAATAATTACCTGCAAATTAAATGTTTTAAAACATTAACTTTGCATGGTTAAAGGTAACACCGACCGAAATAACCTCACTCAGTCAATGCAGAGTAGAGAATAAAGATTAAAGACATTAATATTTGGTACAATCTTTTAAAGTGACCGATTCTGCAAGATTGCACCATTTTATTCTCATGTGGTAAGCTTCTGCTTTCTTGGACAACAAGCCGTGGTTATTTTTGGATTAGGCTGTCTCGGTGCTTTCTGTCTGTTTATGTAATATCCCAGGCAGACTTTTTAAGAGAAATATACCATCTCAAAAACATCCTGACTGGCACATCCAACACCAAATTGCACTCATCAATGCATAAGATTTGAAAAGCAGCAGTAGACAGTTGGGATGACAGCCATCCCAACAGAGAAATAGTCTTACAAAATACTAATTTTCATTATGACAAACTGGGACGTAATGAAAAGACTGCAGGTTCATTTAAATTTGGTCAGTGAGAGTCAACAGCCATCCCATCGCTTTTCTGGTCAGACGCTGAAACCTGCATGCGTTTGGTGACCCAACACCGACTCAAGTGGAATAAATCTGGTGAAGTGGCCGTCTACATGGCACTTAATAGATGAAAAATGTGCACGGGAAGACAAAATAGGGAAAGAACGCAGACATTGTGTTGAAACTGTAATGGAACTATAATCATAATCACTGGATGTAATTCAGGGTAATTCCTAGGTTATTTTCTGATATTCACCAAAGGTTTCTGTGTAGTCAAGTGTTATTCAAGACAGGGCTTATAAGAACAAATATTTTATTTAAGACTTTTGCTGACCAATAAAAAATTCTCGCTTACATCTGGGGACAGCTCCAAATCATAACACTTTAAAGGGTTTTCCATACCTTTTTCCCACCCTGCTTTTCCACCATGTCGGTGTTGAGTGGGAAGTGGTCCAGCTGGGGGGTTTTAGAACCCCCACCTTTGGGCATCGTTCAGATCTCCCCACGCCAAGCTTCATTCACGCTGCCATTGCATCGTCATCGACAGTCTGTGAAAAAGACAGAAACAGAAAGAAATTGTAAAAGGCGGTTCGCACCTGGGTGTGATATGACTATTAACTTGTTCACACAATGTAATCATCAACACTATGCTGGGAAAAGTCACAAAAGTTCTTCAGAGTTTCTGTACAATTCAGGGAGTAAATTTGAGAGCTAAGACGTGACTTGGACTTTCAAGTCAAAAGAATTAGAAAATAAGTTATTTCTTGATAATCATTTGGATTGATTTAAAACTAAAGTTTGACTTTTTATAAGTCAATTCGTTAAACATAATATATCCTCAAGTTGATTTTTGTTAGATCTGACATTATTCTCTATTGCTTTTATATCTAGCCTATCCAGCTTTGCCCCTTCAATTTTTTCTTTTTTTTTTTTTTTACCGATAATGGCTACTGGCAACAGATCTAGTTAAAATATTAAAACCCTTATTTCAAAGCTAAACCATCTCAAATGCAAAGTTAGCCATGATGAAACAGAGTAAACTGATAGTAGATAATATATCAAGAACATTTTGAATATAATGCCCTAAACAAAATGCAAAAAACAGTCTCATGAGAAGAACTTGCAGGTTTACTGAATAATTTTATTATTTTAGTTTTACCAAAGTTTATAAAACCTGAATTGCTCAGCAGGCAGTGCAAAAACACCCCACTAGAACTTATTAATAAAAAAGAATCAGTGGTAAACGCAATGAATAAATATAGAAAACTAAATGTAATCAAAGATTTATTATAGAAAATCTGGACACTGAAGACAAGGGCTTAAAATTGAAATATCTGATGTACAACAAATGTCGTTTAACAAACCTACAGAATTAAATCCAACTCAGTTTGACAAATTTTAAGGGTTAGGGTTAAACATAAAAATAATTCAAAAATAAATAAACTGAATGTTCTAATGACAACGGGGCAGGCCATGCAACATGTAGTGTAACCCCATGTTTTGGGATCCAAAGGAAAATCAAGACAGCCAAGGAATGTCTTCAGAAACATGACAGGCATGTCTAAACAAAAACCCAAACAGCCACTTACATCCACAGCAAGCCAATCTTTGTAATTGTGGGCTTTAGTCTGTTCCAATTTACAACACACCTACCATTTTCACTGAAAAAGTTGGGCCACTACATCAACAACACCAATAATTCGACCTGCTTCGGTTAATGTCAGCAATTTCCAAGCAGTTAATATTGCTCTGGTTTGAGGAGCATCTTTTGTGGGGAGTGGTAGTGCAACACAAGAAAATGTGCATTTCTATCTACCTCCTTCCTGCATGCACCTCTGCTTCTCAGGGCCATGAATTACTCATACTTCTCAGGGCCATGAATTACTCATACAGTAGCTCTCTAAATTCTCCTTTCAATAAAACATTTTCTTCTCTGCGTCAAATGATCATCTCTGTGACTGAGTGAGTGAACAGATGAGACCATGGCAGCATTATTTTTCCTCTATTGAGACACCAGCACTGTCATCCCTGGCGCCACTTCCACATCCCGCCCTTCCCCCACCGCGTTCGCTCCACTCCGCTTTATCCTATTGAAGGAACGCTATTTATATCCTTCCAGTCAAATCAGTCACTTCAAGGGAGTCAGCAAGCCAACCAGATCAGCTCAGCTAAAGTGGGCGACGCATTCGCCCCATTTGCTGTTGTATGAAAGAGAGTCGCAGCAAACCCCGGGCCCCCTTCCTCTCTTCTGTGCTTCATTGTTACTCCCACTGTGTTACTGGTAGGCAATCAACTTCACGTCCTCTAAACTCCCACATCTCACCACAGCAAACAAAGTGGCAGGAAGGTCGTCTGCTCTGAGAAATAAACAAACCTTGCAGCAACACAGACGCACACCTCAAACTAGGTCAGCTGGGTTTCTAGAACAATAATGCACACTATTTTGGGACTACTATGATTGATGGTTCTAGCAGTGGAGCATTTCGCTGATTTGCGAAACACAAGAAAATGATGTTTGCAAGTAGGCAGTCACACAAAGACACACATGGAGACAAACCCTGTTTAAAACCACAAGCATCATTTCCTTTGTAATTCTATCCCAGTCAAGACTTGCAAAATATCTGCTGACATCGTGTGTCTTTGTGTATACGGTATGTGCCGAAGCTGATTTCCTCCACATGTACAATTCTGTGCATATGAGTGAGGTGGACATTTGAGAGACCTCTGCCCAAAGAAAAAGGTAGTTTGTTTGTAAATTGTCAAGTTAGATTTATTTTTAGCTCTTCAACTTTAACAAGACAGACATAAAAAAGAACACAAGTTATAAATGTGCCTGACACGTTTTCTCGTCTCGCAGAAAGACAAGAGTAGACACCAAAACACTTTGAACAGCTGTTTCCACCAACACTATAACAGGAAAAAAAAAAAAACAAAACAAAAAAACAAACATTTTTTTTATTTGTGTCACGCCATTAGGTTTAATCCTAATGCTGGTAATGTGCGAAATTTATGTAATGACATTCAGCTTGTTAAACAAAGCGTTTCCATGAAGAAAAAAAGACGGTTGAGTTTATAGACAACAAAATAACTTAAAATTATGGATACAAATAAATTAGTGACCAGTGCACAATAGAAAATGAAACAGTTTAGACAAGACATTTCGATGATAAAAAGCAGCTTCACTATGAATGAGACAATAAAAGTTCATGAATCTTTCATTTACTGCAACTACAGCTCCTTGATTCTGTCAACAGACAGAGGCTTCATGCTTGGCGTCGGTCAGATTAGTGATGCTACCCAGCAGGACGCAGTAAAGCAAGGTGAGCTCGAAAAACGACCTCTCACAGAGAAGAGCAGGACCAGCCAGTTCTGCTTTTATTCTCGTCCAAGACTAAACAGTTACCGTCGTTTATGCATCCTATTCATTTCTCTCTACACCTTCTCTATCCTCAGTGCCACTCCCTCTGCGGTCAGACAGAGGCCAACACTTCAGCATATTGCAGCATACTCTGTGTACTCTCACAGATGCACTGGCACACACCACAGGCTTACTGACGCTGGCATTATACTTCACTGCATGGCTGTCAACGCGGAGTTAGTTCAAACTTAAAGCAGTTTAGTGAAAAAAAAAAAAAAAAACATTCAAAAGGAAAACTATCTATCTGGCAATCAGATTCTCCTAAAATAATGTCCAGGTGCACAATGGTGTATCATTCTTAAAGCTGTAGCTGACAACAACAGCAGCTTTAAGACACATCACTGAGCCCACTTGGATGAACTCCTTTGCTCGTGGAAGTCCTTTTCTGAAAATACTGTGGAGTTTTTGGCCATTTTTCTCTCAGTAACAGGGAAATTCTGCTGAATCTTTTAATTCCTGTTGATCACCTTGTTACTGCTTTGTTTGTCCAGTAATACCAGCTGCCACTGGCTGCTAGACTTTATCAGGAACTTTACTTTTGTGATTTCTAAAGCCATTATCTTCAACGTCAGATAATAGCCAAGCAATATTTATCTTGTGAGAGACAAAATGCACAGTCCATGAACAAAGGTCAAATCTATAGAACTATCAAAAAAAAAAAAAAAAAGGTCTGGAGAACATCAGTTATGTTGCTTTTTTGTCACGTTTCCATCCCTTTTCAGATTCCAAAAAGGCATCAAACTGTCGAACATAAATCATTTTTCAAACAGCCTCTCTCATTCTGGGTCAGATGTCTACACGATCATTGGGAAGACTGCTGACTTGACAGCTGTCCATAAGATGGCCATCGACATTCTTCAAGAATTATTTCACTTTCTGATGCAGCTGGCAAGAAATATTACATTCAATACAATGTAATTTTTTTTTAGATGTACCAATTTAATAATGTAAATAAGACAAAACCAAGTTGACTTAAATATAATCCCATAGTCTCTTTTCTCGTCATTTTGACAAGGAAGCTTTCCTGTCAGGGCCTTCAAAGACAATGTTATCATTTCAATCTACAACTTAGCCGTTTCAGGCTTCTGTGTTACTAAAATGGGGAAAGCCCTAGTCTTCCAGTTGAAAACCTGAGGACCAATATTCACAGCGGTAATCATGATTATGCCAAAAAAAACAAAAACAAAACTTCAGCCGTGAGACACTGTTTAATAATGAGGAAGGGAAAGAGGAAAGACAGAACAAAGACCAAAGCTCACAAACAAAGTGCAGAGAAAGAGAGAGGGTAAAGGCGCAGAGATGAAACCCTCTTGTTTGCTCCGACCCGAAGCCACTCCTAGCTCATAACACTCGCTCATTGTACACACAAAAACACACCTCAAATTTTCCACACTGACAGCTGAACAACACAACAGCTGCAAACAGGGATGGGCATGTTCCTCTGTCAGGCACGGCTTGTGTTTTTGTGCGAGTACCAACCGACCCTACTGTATATTGCACAATCAGATACGAGTCAGCAGAGTGCTCACTGACAGCCGGGCGCTATATATGGGCAAAAATGGTGACAACAATGTTATGCAGGTCAAAAGTCGCATTCGACTTCCCTTGTCAGACTTTCACTCTCTAGCACCTGCTGAGAATTATAATGTAAAAGAACAAAAAAGACTTTTGAGCTTTTTGTTTTTTAATTGGGGGAATATTTAATTCTCCAATGTATTTAATACATCATGTCTTAGGGTTACCGTGGCATTAAAATATTACATTATCGTTAAACCCTAAGTTTGTGTTTACCCTACAGTCTATTGACATGCTGTGAGGGGAACAGTCTATAGAAAGAGCAGCAGCCGCTAGCTCTCCTGTTTAGCGTGCAAATAAAGCCAGCCTGGCTCAGCTGCTGTATCCTGGCAACCACAGGCCAGCTTCGCTGCTCAGACCTTGACCTGGGCCCATTCACGTTATTATGAGCCTGGGTAAAGATGAAGAGATGGACACGTCAATGCACACACACACACACACAAGTGTGATACATTAGTATAAAACATGTGAGAAAGTATAAAATGAACTCAGTTACGTGGTTTCGCAGAGAGCTGTCTTAAAGCGCAACGATGATCTACAAATTGAGGTTGAGTTTCAAAAAACTTTTTTTACTTTCACTTTTGTAGGTATAATATAAAAACTGAACTACGCAATAAACCTTGTCTAACTTCTTTGCATTCCCTGAAAGAGAAAAGATATTTTGGCAAAACCAGAATGGATAATCTTCCATTCCATATGCTGCAGATAAATACAGGTATAGGGAACATGGGAGTCTGAATGTGAAATATATTTGCCATGTGAGTGAGTGGGAGTGGTCCTATTATCTGTTAGACTCTTGGAGAGGAGAGAGCCCAAGAGCAACCGAGGAGTGAGATGTTGGGAGGAATTCAATCACTTGTTCTGATTTTCTATTCTAAGCACGTCCACTTTTCCTTACACCTCTCTCCTCCATCCAATAACAGCTCAGGGCTTGCTGCCTGCCTGCCAGTCTGGTAAATCATGCTGTCTTTGCTAGTGACCTCGCTAAGATAGTGGCAGGTCTGTATATATATATATATATATATATATATATATATATATATATATATATATATATATATATATATATATGCAGCTCGGCTGCAGGAAAGGCCAGAGACAATCTAGTGCTTTTTGGCGCTTTCCTCTCCAATCCCTCGGCTTCATCAGTGCTGTGACTCATTCTCGTTTCTTTCCTCTCGCCTCTCTGAGTACTTCTTTCTCATCTGCCTTTCCCTCTATTTTCAACATCTCTCTCTCTCTCTCTCTCTCTCTCTCTCTCTCTCTCTCTCTCTCTCTCTCACAGGGAAAAGCTTGACATTGCCACAGCAACGTGTGAGGACACACACATGCACATACAAAGAAAGCCTGTTGCCTAGCAACTAAAGGATGAGACAGATGCAGGCCTATCAGAGAAGCAGGCGAGAAAGCTGTGTACAGAAAGAGAGCAAGCCTATTGACCTATTAACAAACATCTCCAACACTGTAAAGGGGCCCGCAGAAAGTTGGGCCTTTACATGCATGTTGGTGCGATTCAGAACAGTGGCGAGTCAAGAGGATGTGCCGTTTTAAGATGTCTGTGACAAAAAGCCTCAAAACAACTGTAATCATTAGATGTACCAGGTGCTCCAGTTCCATGCCCGTACTTTCATGTGAGTGGAAACCCATTGTAAGGATTACTACAATAAAGTCAACCACTAAATGCACCTTCTAAGAGGTTGGCTGAAATCACAGAATAAATACTCTGCAAAGGGATTTAGAAGCAGCTATTGACATGAAAAAAAACAAAAAAAACACTGTTTGCATGCCAATACACAGTAACTAAATGTTTATTTACTTCTAGCTTTATCCTTGAGCTTTGCTCACACCAAGCAATTCAGTGAGTTTAGTTTTCGAGAGAAAATCACTGTTAGCATTCTGCTCCAAATACATTCCAGTACGATCTTTTCTACACACGCTGCTTGTACCTGGTCGGACCCGATTCACAACTGCCTTAGTTCCGTCTGGCTGAGATTCAACAAAGTGTTGAAAATAATACCAAAGGTGCAACAAACTGAGATCTGGTGACTGCACAGCAAACTCATCATGTTCCAAGAAACCACTTTGAGATAATCTGGCCTTTTTTGACGTGCTGCATTATCCTGCAGGAAGTAGCGATCACAAGATGGGTACACTGTTGTTTAAAAGGAATGTGCAAGGTCAGCAACAACACCCATGTGGGCTCTGGGGTTTAAATAATGCTCGGTTGGTACTAAGAGGCTTAAAAGTGGGCCAAGAAAATATTCCTCACACCTTTACACCAACACCATCCTGTTCTGTTGGCACAATAGGGGATATATCTATATTGATGTGTTTTATTTTTTGTTTACCCCTAATTCTGCTTTTCCAGTTTGTTACCGCCTAGTTTTCAGCAACACATTTGAATTGTTGTCTTAGTTTCCTGTTCTTGTCTGACAGGAGTGGATAGTGATTTGGTTTCCTGCTGCTGTAGCACATCTGCATTAAGGTTTAACATGCGCATTCAGAGAGGGGGTTCTGCATGCCTTGGTTGTACTTATAGGTTATTTGAGCTACTTTGTGTCATTTTCAAACCATTTTCTTTTTGACCAATCACCACAATAGCTGAGCAACTAGTCAGAGTGATCCTTTAATTTCAACATTTCAACAATTTGTGAGAGAATGCTTAAGATTCAATGAAAGAAGACGACAGATCACAAAACACATGGTGTGGAAGATTTGCGAGTCAGTGATTGCTGCACCGCTGAGCAACACAACAAATCTATTCAACCAGATGGGATATAAACATGTCTAAGGTCGCTAGCGCTAGGAGATTTAGTAAGTTTCATTCATTCAAGGAAAGTGGTCTTTAACTATGTTTTATAACTCATCTCAGACCTTGGTGACAAACAGGAGAGTTGTTTATTTTTATGTCCTTTATTTGACTAAATAAATTCTTAGTTATTTAAGGGTAGGCTCAAAATGAGGGCTGCATCATGGGACATTTCATGTTCAGTGAAGGAGGGATAATTTTCAATGACTGTGATCTGAATGGGCTTTTTCCTTTATCAGGTATGCTACTCTCTGGATATTTTCACTTTTTAGACTACACTCTTTCAAACTAAGATATGTTTGGAATAGAATTCGATCCTGTAATTCAAATTTCTGAAATTTGTGCTTTTTACGCTATATCAACATTAAGCCTGTTGAAGGAAGATTTACTTCAGCAGAAACCCACGTCTCACGCGTCCACCATGTTAAGCAGTGAGAGATTTAGAAACATTGTGATTATACATCAGAATGAGAGAAGTGAGAAAAATATGCCTTTATCAAAACTGATCCTGTCCTAAATCTTAAGATATTATTCCTAATAATAAAATATCTAAATTTTCTGATATTATACAACCTAAATGCCAACGTGCATTTCCAGTAGAAAAACATGTGGTTTACTTCAAGGGCATAGGAAAAAAAACTAGAAGTAGACGTTTAAATGTGCTATTTCGTATTAAGCAACACAAGGGATGAATACATGGATTTCAAAGATAAACGACACGCGGCAGAGATACCAAGAAAACAAGTGGCAACAAAAAAAACCAAAAGTTTATTTTCCAAACATTTTCAGAGGAGCAGAAAGTCCAAGTACAAACGCTGGAATCATTAGCTAACAGAGCGAGCTGCATCCATTAATCACTCCCACATAGCTCACAGTATCCAGCTGTGTTTAAACAATCAATCTGATTTCTTTTAAGTTGACTTTAAAAATGTGTGGGAAATATGTGAAGAGGCATTAATAAGTCGATTCTCTCGGGATTTCTTTCATTCACCTATTTAAGCAGACCTTTTATTACAGCTGTGAGCAAGAGGTCACTCAGCAGATTCCATTCTTGAAATCATGGTTCTGTGTTAAACTCTTTTGCAGAGATGATGTGAAGACCAAATCTTGACATGTATACTGTGTCTTACTCTGAGCATCAGTATGCCCTGACATGAGCATATAAATGACTGAATTCAGACCGACTGAATGAGTGTGTTCGTGTAACTGTTGTGTGTGCATGGTAGTGAAATGTGAGGCACTGTGGCTGGAATCTACATTAATTAAGGATTACGTGAGGAGGTAAAAATAAATGCATAGCAGAGGGAGCAACTCTGGATAGATAATGAACAGTGTGAGAGGAAGGCAAGGGAGGAGAGGCACAGAGGGTGGAGATGACCTTTCCGCAGATGAGCATCATTATGTCTCAAACACACACACAATCAAACAGAAGTAAAAATTGCCAATATCCAAAGAATGTCCAGTGTTAATCCACACTGTACATCACAAATAAGTCAGGTAACATTGCATTCAAAAACTTCAGCAGTGCAGAAAAAACAAAAGCTCTAAAAAAATGTATTTGTACTGAAATTGGCTACACTAACATCTTCAGATATCTTTCTCAGCAAGATTTGATGTGTTTGCGGATTCTTTGACAAAAGAAAATATTTTAAAAAGAAAAGATAATAATCGTAATACACAAGAACTAGCTTTTGGTCCACTGTTGGCCTTTGCACTACTCTTATGCAGACAAACACTTGACTGCTGCCGAATGACTTCCTGCTCTGTGTGGTTAAAATCTTACTGATCATTTTTAGGTTTTAGATAAACAGTTCTTTCAAAACATTACAGTACAGATGGAGAGGTAGTAACAATAAGAAAGAGAGGCTGTTCTGTGCTGGAATCATTAGCTAACAGAGCGAGCTGCATCCACAAGGCTGTTCTGTGCGAAAACAATAGACTTGGAGAATGAGGCTGCAGTAAAAGTAAATACTAAGTAAACAGTAGCATGGGATAAGGAGAGTCTATCTCTGCAGACATGTGCCAGTATAACAGATATCACCAAGGCCCTAAAACCGTAATGATCGGTTTAGACTTTACAAACCTCTTTAATCCCAAAGACAAGACAGATACATCAATGCTCTCTGATACTCTGGTTTGGAAAAGTTTAGCCCTGGATCAGGAAAACAGCTGATGAAATCAACTAAGTAAACAAGCCAGCAAAGTTGTTCCATAAACAGGAAAAATGCAACAGGTCATCTGATACATAATCATAGTTTAGAACTGGCTGAATACTACAAGAGTAGTATTCATTAACAAATATGTGTGTCTGAACTTTGGAATTAAAAAGGCTCTTCTTTACCTAGCAGCAGTAAGAGTCATATGCAAACTCATGTATTGGTAAAAGTTTCCAAACATTTTTCTGCACTTCTGTTTGTTATTACAGAAATTAGTAGCTGGGGCTGGAGGCTGATCTGGGAAATATACAGAGAAAAAGCTAAGACCTGAAGCAGACGAAATGCTTCACAAGCACACCGATCCCCATCACAACGCATCCACAAACATCTAATCTAATAGACATTCAATATAAAACCCAACTGGCTCGGCCCAAGAATCAGTCTTCAAGCCCACTACACAGACGTGGGTGAAGCATAGCTGGGACCGAGCAGAATGTTAATGCTGTCCTGGTGCAGTGGGGTGGAGGGAGGCAGGATCCCAGATGAATTATAAATCACTGGGCAGGGCCGGATGAAGGGATGGAAGGATGAAAGGCTTGTTACTGCTGTGCTCTGCAGACAGCTAAGGTGTGGGGCGGTGCCTGCTTAAAGAGGGGGCAGGGAACCAATGCCACTGGAGCACCTGGCAGCATGCGGACTTTTGCTAATACTCATTGCTTCCTAATAACATACATGGAGATCTTAGAGGAGTTGGATGATACATTAGTACATAAATACAGAAATTAAAAGTGTGTGTGTTGCTTACTCAAGCTTATAATACAGTTGATGCAGAGATTAATCCCTTTTGGATATTGCTCACATTTACGCTGGGCAGAGCTCTACTTCGTGTCAAAGTACATTTAGAGAAAAAAAATCTAAAATTGTTTCAAGTCATGGGAATATTTTGGGCGAAAACTCTTCTTGTAAAACCATCATTAAGCTCGAAAGGTAAATCCGACATGTCTGTATCCATGTCGAATACAGACATGGAGGTTAGCTTGGGTATGTTTGGTGATTTTATCATTAATAACAAAATCCCCAGATTTTCACAATCAAGACATTTTTGTCCAGAATATGGTTCCAGAAAGAATCCCACAAGGTCAAATAGTCAATGAAATCAATTCCATGTAATAAAAAATAAAAAATGAATATGCAATGTGGTGAGATAATTGTTCTTCATATCACATCTCTCTCAAAAAAAGGCATAAGCTTTTGCTCTTTCAAAATGTGCACCAGTCTTTTTGTACAATCAATGCAAACCTAATTGTCAACATTAGCACTTCTATTCTACACATTAAACACATTTTTTACACAAATTATATATGAAGTTTAAGTAACTTTGCAATTATATACTTAAAAATCAAATCATAAAACATTACATTTGTTTCTAAAGGTGGTCAGATTTGTCTCACTGAACTAGAATTTTAGCACAGACTATGTACAAAAGCATGACTTTTCTGTGTAACGTTACACCACTAATTAGTCCATCCATTACACCAAATGCCAGAGTGACATAAATACAAGATTTTGTAGTAACTCTGCAATGGCCTCTTTTCAGCTGTAACAATAACATGCATTCATGACTCAGTTAGTGCACAGATTTCAGGCTGAGTTTCAGACCTGACATTAAAATTTTGTTTGACCGTTAACATGCAGACATGTCAAAACGTCCACTAAGACACAAGCAGAACACTGGATCAGTAGGTCAATGTTTCTTTAAACCCCAAACTAAATTCAGTCACCAACTGAAATATATTATTTATACAAATGAACACAGTTCATATTCATGCTCCTATCCCAATGAAAGCACACTCACAGTGCTTAAGATTTCTCTGCAGTGAAACACCCAATGGATTCTCTTCCAGCAATTAGCAGGTTTTCTACACAACTTTACGGTAAACATGACCTGTAACTTACTTCAGATATGGCACAGATATGTTTGGAAACACATTTTATGATAGAATGACTAAAATACAACAAACACTAAACAACAACAAAAACACACTTATACTCCATAATACCCTGTTAATGTACTTATCAATATCATCGTCTCAAATCAGTCTTTTTCATGGACAAAGATTTTAAAGTAGGGACGCTCAGATCAGGTTTTTTTGCTGCCGATTCCGATACCGATCACCCTTGAGGCCGATCACTGATCTCTGCTGATCACCTGGATTGATGTTAATTTTTTTGCTTTAGGTATAAATGCTGCTGTGTGATCTGACAAAATGGAAAAATGATCTGGCAATAAATTCACCTAATTTAGACATAAATTACAAAATATTTGCAGGCACAATACAGCAACTATTCAGTCAAAAGACCAACTGAAAAACCTGCAATCAGTGCAATAATATTTAACAGTAAGGCTCTCAGTACCATAAATTATGCATAAGTTAAAGAAATGTCACAACACTGCCTATATCAAATCATGTCAGGAAAAAAGAAACACAAGAGTAGATCTTTTTTTTTTCAGAGATTATCTCAGGTTATTATATAGTGAAAGTTTTAATACATATGTAAAATCTTTTTTTTGTTTAAGTTGCATGCTGCAGCCGATCTTGGCCTATCACCCAGTGACATTAAGAGGGGAAAAAATTTTCACATTTTTTTCCCCTCTTGAAAAGCTACTTTAAGCAGATGTTCGGTGTGAGAGTTTACTGAGGGTGGAGCAGAAGCGAAGCTACGTTATAGTTCAACACATCGCTTAGGATTTGTTGCTGCGCACGTGCACAGTATGAAGGAAAGAGGAGATTAACTGCAGACGTAGGTTGCTAAATGAGATGCAGGTGATCGGCAACAAGAGACAGTGATCGGCGATCACCGATCATACACTTTTTCACGGAAATCAAGCGATTATGATCGGTGGCCGATCGATCTGCACACCTCTAGTTTAAAGGAGTTGAGTTAGCCCAGTCTCACTATATGTAGCTGATCACTGCTTAGTTTATGAACATTGAAACATGATATGGTTACCGTGTCATGTGGAGTGGTAATGGAATACTGCATACACATTAGATCAAAACAATCCCTCATGAGAAGCCTGCTGCCATTATCACATTCAGTAGCTTTCAAGGTTTCTTTAAAGAAACCGCCAACAAATCATGCAACATTAATAGAGAAACTACATTCAGTGAGAGACTTTGTCAATGCAATATTAGAATGAACATGTTTTGTGGTCATTAAGGCAATGCTTAGTGTAGCTCATCACTCTTGCTGTCTCAGCAGGAACAAACTGCTACCTGTCTTAGTATGTTTGCCTGACTGAACACCAAACAAATCTGAACACGATCCACAGAGAAGCGAAGACTTGTGCAGAATGCCAAAGATCAGCAGACAAACTACTTGTGGCAAAACTCACAACATGAGACAATCAATCAGATCGTTAGATTGGACAGATAGGTTCTAATTAGTAAGAGAGTGGTTACAGTAGTAGTTACAAAATACCTTTATTCAAGAGAATAAAAAAAGAGAATGTTAACTAAATTTAGTATGTAAGGATGAAGAATGTCTCTTAAATAACTGAGGATTTTTCCACTTTTAATGCAACAGTAAAGCTGCACAATATTATGAATCACACTTGTCATTTCGACTGAGATATATACCTATATGAAAAGCAGTAGTTGAAAAACTAGTAAAGCAAACAATTAAAAATACCCTCTATGACTTACTACAAAGCAACCAATGAAAATGAAGCCAAAAATAGTTTTTCTCCTTAGCCAAAACTCGGGAGTTTCCTATTAGTAAATACAAATGATGAAAGAAAGATCTACAGATTTCAGCCACCAAATCTTTGCACTGCAATAGCACGTAATCACAGTTTTACACACTGTGTGAAAATAACCAAGAAGCTATATCTCACAGTGGGGTGTCAATACCATGAGCATGTGTTGTGACGGTTCTTTCCAATCAAGTTAAAATCAGTCAAATGTGAAGTTTTCCCAAGGACATACTTTGTGGAGATTTGCAACAAAACATAGAATGAACTTAATTATGCAGGTTTGCAGAGGAAGTATGATAGAAGCAGCTGTTGTGTTTGTGCAAAGACACCATCAGTTTTAACACGCTGATTTCCTCAACCGTATGATGGAATGTCTTTCACTTAAGCATTTTCTTACAACTTTTTATCCCCCTCAAAATTGTATTGACAAAAATGCCTCAGATATCTATAGTATGGTTTTTGACAGGCCAGCAGCGGTATCTGATTTTAAAGTTGCTGTTTACAGAACACGTTTGTTTTATTTATTTTTTTAAACAGGAAGCAATCCAGGTAATGTATTTGTTTGAGAGCCAATGCAGGTCAGTGGGTGGTCCTTCAGTGTTTCACAGTACAAACTGCATTCAGACAGCTAAACCACTGCAACTTTCCCAGATCCTCTCTGAAGGTGGTCTTGGAAAGGCCACCCTTAAATGGTTTTGAATGTGTTTACACCTGTGCACTGTGCTGTCTGGGTGTGATATGATCATACAGAATGCCCAGGTCTGAACTTGAGATAATTTTAGCTGCTGTTCATGCACCTCTGAACATGCAGTGAAGGAAGCCACAAAAACAAATTATGAAAGTGTCGAGGAGGTGCAAGTTGGATCTTGCGCCACACGGTTCAAATTTTTTCCCCCTCTTAAAAAGCTGGAAATGCCACACATTTCTGAACAACGAGTGGGGGAGAGGAAATGGCAGTCTATTGTGAAAACACAAAGTAAAGAAGTTGCTTCAGTTAGGGACATGAGAACTGACATGTCTGTGATTAGCACAAACATTGAGTGCCTCACGTCTCCCATCTCTGACATGCATTTGAGAATGAAAGTGAGCCAACAAAACATTGAGTAACCTGCTCTACAAGAATGTTACAAGTTTCAAGCCACGGGCAAATCAAACCCCAAGACAAGAATTTTTTATGTCAACATATTAAGAAAAAAAAAATTCTTCAAAACCCTAGGTCAACAACTTTATAACCAAACCATCGTGAGGCCTTTTTTATCTCCCATAATGTGCAAAATAACACCGCACTTTAACGCACGAGTTTGTGTGCAGTTTGAACTTGGGAGTCAGTTTTCTCTTGAAAGGCTGTGTTTTTAGGTGCAAGAATGTCTGTTTGTATTAGATCTTGATAGTCGGTACATATGGAAAGAACAACAAAGCAGTGCTACCCTGAGGGATTTGCTCTTCGTTAGACAGCACTTATTAGAACTTGAACTGCCACAAAAATGTGCGCAAATAAATACGTACAAACACCAACATATGTATGCAATTTAGCCAATTAAAGCTTTAACCTGTGGTCTTACCAGAGGAGTAAAAACTGCTTTTATCTGAGAAGAGAAGACAATAGCTTATAAATAGAACTTTTATAAGCTATTTATAAGCTATTATCAATAAGTGACAGCATGTCAAACATTAGTAGTTTGAGGGTCATTTCAAGCACCAATTGTTTTTCCTGCAGAAAAGCTTTTCATGTGAACCTTGTATGTTGAAGAAATGTAGCATGAAGGAATTCTGAAGATTTGTGAATATTATTCATGTGAGACACATGTTTTTCTCCTACAACATTATAAGCAAACCACGAGGCAACACTAAAGAAAACAGCATAGAGAGCTCAAACAACTTACGGCTGCACAATGTCGCCACCACAGACGTGTCATATCAATATATCACACATTAATATATATCACAAACTGTCCATTGCGCAAAGGACAGTTTGAAGTGCAGTAATAGTTGGCTAATATATTCCAAATGTTATGAACATCTGTTGTTCAATCTAATGTTATATTTTGCCAACTGGACAGTCTCATACAATGTCATTTGGTCACACTGGACACCAATGGCATTGCTCCAAATGCTAACGGTCACAGAGTAATGGAAGTGCATAAGAAAAATGAGGAAATAAAAAGAAAATAGGGACATATGGCAATTGACGCATCATCATTACAAGATTTTCTAATATTGTGCAGCTCTTACCGTAAGAATAACTGAAATACAGACTATTTTTACAGCATTCACAAAAAGAGGTAAATGACAAGATGACAGGGATGCAAGGTGTTACTGAAGTAATTTATAGATAATTCCTGTATCAATTTATATTGATGTACTGCAGAGTTACAAAAAAGTCACAATGCCGCTTTTCTCCAATATTGTGCAGCACAAAAGACAAGTCAGAGTTTGTAGACCCTACAACTTCTAGAAAGTCTGCAGCAAAACAATCAACTAAAATGAGGTTGGAAAAAAAAATGTGCACAATTCAATAATGAGGAGGAAAGTAGGTGGCACAATATCCAATCAGTGTCATGACAGAACTGATATAAAGAAAAAAACATGAAGGGTAGAAATGATACAGGACTCTTTCCAGCTGCAGATATCTGGCGATTCTGCACTGTCGAAACACAAGTTTTCAACACAATCTTAAGTTAATACAAAAACACTGCAGAGTTCCTCTGCATCAGTGTTCTAACCATTCAAATTAGAACAGCTTTATATATGCTGGAATCTCACTCTGAGCTGTCAGTCTTGCAGAAATCAAACCACAAGCCATCAATCTGAACTCAAAAACAGTTTAATTGCATGTTTTTCATACAGATGGAGCATCATAACGACTTTAGGGTAACTTTGCTTGCTGTCTTGTTTTTGTTTTTTGTTTTGTTTTTTTTAATAGGCCTAATATACAGAAAAAAAGGTTGTGATGCAAGTTAAAATTCTATTTTATTGGCTCGGGTTTTACCTAACTTTGAAATAGATAGTATTTGGATAATATTTCAAGATGATCAATTCTGACAACCTAAGAAATGGATGTTTATCTGCGAATAAAGAAAAATAACTGCTTCGATATACTATGATTATCTTGAAATGGCTTCAAAACAGAGGCAATGAACTGCAGTCTTTCCGTACAATTCCACCAATGCAACTCAAACATATGCGAAAAGCTTATTAAGTCTGAAGGAGCAATGCAGCAAACACCACAACGTGTATCGTAGATGTGCTGCTGCAGAGTTGACACTGATTTTAATCTTCAGGGACGTGAAGGGCCTTACACAAGTCAGGCATTGTCTTAAGATATCTAAGCAATATTCAGTGGCTGAACAGAAATGTCACAGATTCCCTGGACTGACAAAGTTGCAACAATAACATAACTGTAACCCGGTGAAATGCTTTGTTCCAGGAGCTGATATTATCAAACTGAAGAGGTTACAAATTATAAAAAGTGGTTGGGTCACCCATTTATTATGCTGATAAGATGTCAAATTCAGATCATTTAACTGCACTTTCTGTCAAAAAGGAATTGTCATTTACAGCATTTTATAGAAAAATGCATGTCATTGTGGGCAAAAGACCGCTCTATTTGGTCCCTTCATTGGATATAACTCAAACTGCTTGTTAACACAAATAGCATCTCAGCCAATCAAGAGATGCGGTGAAGATGACTCGTTGAGATGAAAACCAAACATTGTAAAGAAGTAGAAAGATGATTTAACTGAGTGTGGTTTTGTTGTTGGTACCAGACCGGTTGGTTTGCGTGTCTACTGGATTTTTCACACTATTCTCTATGATCTTAGTGGTTACAGAAAATGTTCATCCACACCTTTTGTGTGGATGAACATCAGATGCAGAGAATGAGACGACTGACTTGACAGAAAGCTCACAACAGCTCAAGTCACCACGCTTTATGAACAAGCTATGTGGTACATTGTCTCTGCATGCACAACATGTTGAACCCTAAAGCAGACGAAATACAACAGCAGAAAACCACAACAGGTGCACTGTCAGCTGAGAACAGGAAACTAAAGTAACAATACACACAGGGTGACCAAAATCTGACAACACACAACATTAGCTGGCCAGATGAGTCTTTATTTCCACTTCTCTTCCATATAGTACATCGGCAGCAAAGATCCATCCTGTCTTGTATCAATGGCATTGTGATGCTGGTGGTGGTGTGATCATATCTGGTATTTGTATTTCTTGGCACACGTAAGTTCTCAAATGAGTGACATTGCAAGGCTGACGTCCCAGCTGAAATCCTTATGTTTTTTTCAACTGTCACGTTCTCATGGCAATACGGACCAAAACATCAGAAATACTGCCAACACCTTGTTGAATTTGTCTCAAAACAGAGGGCTGTTCTGACACGCAGGAACCGAGCAGGAACGACCAAGGTTCACCTACAACATGAATGGATGAAAGCGCCACATAACTGTCTATCTGACAAGATTGTCTGACAAGTGGGAACAATTAATTAGAAAGTAAAGAGCAGCTTTGTGAAACAAATTAGGCACTCAAGCATGTTAATTAAAAACAGAACATGCTAAAAAAAAAAAAGTCAGGTAAAGGGAAATGGATCATTTTAGCAAAAGAAAAGAGAGACCTAAAAGTTAAACAAAGCAGAGACAAAAATCTCTATGAAAATCATTTTAGATATTGCTCATTTGACTGCTCCAGTATAGCTCTCCGTCCGACCGAAAAACTCAGAGACCTTTGGATGCTCTCATGAAGCTGATCTTCCTCCCTTCGCTCAAAACCCTACCCCCACACTCCAAGGCTGGAATTTCCTGTTGATGGCACAGTTCAAACACCCACTCGCTTTCCGAAACTTACTTTAAAGCTGAGAATAGAACATAGAGGGAAAAAACAAACAAACAAACTGAAAATATGAATGACTGTGTCTTTTTGGCGAGATCTAGAAAATTGACAGTAACATCTCACAGCTTAAAATTAAACTTAAGGTCATTGCACAGCACTGACTTTTCAGACTGTAAAAGCTTTCAACATCTTCTCACAGCTAATAACAGCAATGACTGTACAATATTTTATGATCAACTCCAAGAACCCTGCAGAAATGAACTCTGTCCTGATCACAGATGCATCTGTGTCTGACCTGGTTCTCCACAATGACAAAGCCTGGTCATAAAAACACTGCCAGGCCTTTTTTTCCTTTGTTTTTAACAAAACTGAGCCCACATAGCAATAACACAATTCAACCATTCCGAACGGCATCCATAAATACAGAGACGAGGAAGTTTAGAACAATTCGGCAGGAAATTTTAAATGTTTAGCATTAAATGTTTAATTAAACTATCAGTGCAGTCTCATTAGTATTTCTGCAGACATGCTCAAATCTAAAACCAATTTCAGTTCAGACCGAAAAGAGTAGCTGCACTGTCGCTGGGGGAAAAGGACGAGAGAGACAAGAGTCAACACACAGCCCCAAAACCCAACTAACTAAGGTTTCCTCCACAAAGCTCCCATTTTACCATGGCACACCCAACCCCCCTCCTCATGTTGCAAACAGATGCACATCCCGTCTCAGCTTCTTGCCCTATTGTGCTCGACTGGCATTCACATTCTGCCTGAAAAGTCTCCTTTTATGGAACGGTCTAACGCAGCGAGAATCAGTTTATCACCAGTAAATCGTCACTGACCTCAAACATCAGTGTATCTAGTACGTGATGTAATGGTTTAGTGTTTTCATGGAGACGTATGAGGGGAGTGGGTTGCAAAGCATCGTTCTGATTCCCCTCACCCCCTTGTCCTGTTTTGCTCGGTTGAGTGACTCATCAAAAAAGCTCCTGTGAACTCTTTTCTCCACATCCAGGGCCAGTCTGAAAGGAGGCCTGGAAAGACGAGGACAAAGGACATACATGTGACATTCTAAGGAGTTTTGAGAACTGGGTCAGGAGTGTGAGTTGTACCTCGAAGGCTTGCTCTTACTACCGACAGCCTCTGAAGGAAAGCGGCCTCTGACAGTTTTCCTATACCTGTTAACTCCATACACTCTCAAGCTAGTGTTGTTCATACAGGTGACATGACTAAGTATAATGTGTCAACTCTGCAAATATTCTTCAGCAATACGGCATTAAGGTGCAGATAATATCCTATGTGTGCTGAAAGGAGAGAAGACAAGGCTTCCCTTTGCATCAAAAACAGCGGCACGATCCCCGAGAACAAGACATGTGAGCTCAGAGAAGCAGAGCACAGGTATGGGGCCGGAAGATGAGAAAGAGCGAGAAGCAACCGCTAATGTGCAGTGACCAGAATTTGACCCAGCTCCTGGTCACGCAATAGTTCCCAGATCAAAACCTTTAGGTGCATGAGAATGTCATTTTAGGTTCATTCGTGTTAAAGGGGCACAGTTAAGATTATAAACAAATAAAAAATGTGATATGTAGAGAAAATGTTAAGAGAAATCACAGAAAATTTATTATAAACGCCCAACTAAAATCTGGATCAGGGCCTAAGCATTTTATTTCTGACGCAATACGAAATCTGCTTGCCGCAGCTGTTGGATTCAGCATCTAGGTCAGAGTGAATGCTTTGTACAGGCAGGAGGAAAGGCAAGCAGGACTGGAGGTTGGTGAGACTCTCCTTGTGAACGACAGCAGATAACAAGTACCCCATTGGAGAATCGCAAGAAATTCTGGAGGAATACAAACACTTGTAATTTAAAGAGAGAAAAAAACACAAACAAAAAAAAACCATCCATAATAAGACTATTTTAAAAGGATGGTCATCTGCAGATCCCTTGCCAGCACATAATGACATTTCTGTTACACAACGCTGAACGTGAGAGGGCTAAAGACAGAGCAACAGAGCGGGGTTCCAGCTTTTGAAGCATAAAGGAGTGAGTCATGATGACCTACATAGGCTGTGAGGAGAGTGAGAGAGAGAAAAAGACGGAGAGAGAGAGAGAGATTCCTTCCGCATATCAAAGTGTTTAGTTGGCTCTGCATGCACCTTCACTCAGGGAGGGGAAAAAAAAGCAAAGCACAGGGTTTTCAGGTGGGGGGTGGGATAATGCAAAGGAGGAATAGAAAATGAGAAAACTGGGAAGAGGGAGTGAAAGAAAACAACGTTGCCGTTTTATCTCCCTACATTTCTGCACTGTATGACCTACAGCAGCAAGAGGGGCCAAAAATATACACACAAAAACAAAAATGCACAGAATCTATGATCAACAGTGAGAGAAGTTCAAGCCAGGACATCGTTCCAAATTTCTGTGGTCTGAACTGACGGTAAAGATAACATCGCTCAGCAACATTGTGGGCTGTGTGTGCTCAGTTTTAGCCATTGTCTTACGAGAAACTAGCACTGTGATTTGATTGGAGGGCACTCTTCATAATACTTGAGCTAAAATGCACGACATTATTAAGAAGACCAGCAACATTCCTGGCTGATCAATAAGCACTGCAGAAAGATCCAGTTCCCTTTGAAGCCGAGCCATGGATCTGGTTTCCTAATCACCCCCACCGCTGCACCCTGTACCTCCTCCTCTTTTGTCCCTCCCACAGGTTTTCCAATACAATGGAGCAGTTTTCACACTGCATGTGGGCTTGAGCAGGGTCAGCCTGTTCAGGAGAGGAGAAGAGAGGGGGAGCACAGACGGAAAGCAAAGGAGAACAAGGAAAAGCGGTAACAAAGAGCAACAGTCCCGGAAATGGGGCTATTTTAAAGCAGAACTTTGCCGGTTTGTCCAGTTAAGTTCATAGTTGCTGCCAGCTAAAAATAATCAGTTTGCACACTGACTCAACCAAGTTCAGAAAATGTAATCTTAAAATTTATGTTCATATCACAGCTAGCAGATTTTTACTCTGTAGACAGGAGGAAGGTGACTCTTCTCTCCCATCCCATTTCTTTCCCCGTTTTGTGCTGCATCATCACCATTAAAAGTGGCCATGGGAGCTCTGCCAAAGAGCTGCAAGTCTGCCATCCACAAGAGGCCGGCTGCAACCAAAACAAGCAACTACGTCATCTCTCTGAATCCCTTTCTGTCCACCGGCTCTCACAGATAATGGTTTGTATTGGGAGATATTTGTATTAAATGTGACCTATTATGCTTCCCTGAACAGGTTAGAATAGGTCTGTGGGTTATACAAAACATGTTCATTACATTTCTTGCACAAAATCATTCTTTGATAGATTTTAGTCTGCTCAGATCTGCCTATTTGGAGCTTCTTTCAGATCAAGTTGTTTTAGGGTCTTGCTTCTTCAAATCCAAACCAGCTGCTGCTGATCAAGCCACCAACTCAAGCGCTACACCTGCAGGTGAAAATAACCTCAACCAGTCATCTTTGAAAAGCAGAAGTAAAGCCCCCTGCACAACTAACAATAATCTAGCAAGTGGCTTCTGGATTGTAAGTCAACAACATGACTTATCTTTTCCAGGCGCCATTGGATAGCGCATACAGCGCTATATGCCGTACTAACTGATGTGGGGGAGCGCCGTTTGGGCTGCTAGGTCATGGGCTGGCTTTGGCTGGGGTTGCTAGGTAGAGGTACACTGTCAGTCAATTGTGACCTTACAATCAGGAGGTTGTTGAAACAGCTGGTTTTCAAGACACCAAAAAATAAGGCGGTGTTTTTAAACTAAAAACATCTACCAAATGAAAAACAATAGGGGATATCAAAATGCAAGAATGGCAAAATTTATGGAGTTCAGGGATTACAGACGAGCTTGATGTGTTCATGATGAGAGTAGGTGTGCAGAAGATGGGCAAGGCGGCGCAGATGAGGTCAGGGAAGAGGAGGTAGATGGGGGGAGGGGACTCAAAGAGGTTGGGAGACGCACTAAAAGGAGTCGTGAATTATTGATGAGAGCCAGAAGGATGGCCCTTAGTCCTAATGTGCACACACAAACACACAGATGTTGCACACAAGCATTTCCAGAGAAAATGGATACTGTTACACATTACATCAGCTGTGCCCCTTCCATCACTTCCATCTTCCTGGTGCCTCTTACAACTCTAGTCCCTTTGCCTCACCTTCTCCATCACACCAGTCCCACTGCAGTCATTCTGTTTCACCTCACACAAACTCTAAAATCTGTTTGATGTAAAAGCCTTATTAGCATCCTGCCATTATTTCAAGTATAATTTGTGGCACAGAAACTCTTCCAGTCGTTTTTAAGAAGACTATACTTGAGCTCAGAGCTAAGATGCTCACTTTGGAATGTGCTAGCCACAAGATGTGAGTTCATGTAGAGGCTAGGAGCCACGCAGAGTCACCCCCACAACAAATCTGTGTGCACACCATGCACAACACACAATAGTGCTGGACAAGCTCATTCCCCACAAACACAAAGGGGGAGACTCAACCAATCTGAGAGTCACTCCTACTCCCAGCTTAGTGGGTGTTTGAATAAAGAACATGTGTGTTACGGAGCATGCAGGAAATGTAATGTCTGAGACTTGGGAGTTACGAAAGGCATATAGGGCTGAGTCTGAAAAGTACTGAGGATTGAGAAAAGTAAAAACAGCCAACTACGGTTTAATTCAGGGCAAGATCGTTTTGGAAGAACAGCAGCAGATATTTTTTAAAGCATATGGTCAGAATATTAATCCCGATCCCATAAGGTTCTTAGCAATCAGCTCAATGTTTCACGAGATCTCTGTCACATGCAGAATTATAAACCACAAAGGTTTTCATACACTAGCACAAAAACAAGTTAAATCTATTCAGCTGAAGTGTGTACTTTAAAACTTCAAAGTCAATGTAAGTGTGTATCCCAGTGTTTTTGGGGATGAAAACTGTTAAAGAATACAATTCCATTCAGAAACTTATTTTCATTAATTATTCAAAGAAGACTATATATTCTCCATTTAACTGTTTAGTACTTTAATCATAAAACCTTCACTGTATTTTTTTATTCAAAACTATGTAAGAGATGGTGTACAACCTTTTGGAGATAGTACTGCTGCACATGCCAGTATTTTGTGGTTAAAAATATGTGTAAGTAGAGCAGAGCATGCTGAAGTGAGAAGACCAAAGCTGGATTGCATACAGAGCTGCCAGGCTTTCCTCTGGTGTTGTTGTTGCCTGTAGAGCTTCGGTCTGCCCTTCCCCCATTCTCCTGTCTCTCTGCTTTCTTTCCCCTCCCCCTGACTGCGGCAGGCAGGCAGGGAGGCAGGGCAGATGGTATCCTAGCAAGCAGAATGACCCTGGTGTTCCTGCCCCTTGTTTTGATCCTGCAGCCCTGATTGTCCAACCCTAATCCAACACTAGTCAGAGCTGCTGGGCTGCTGCCAGGCCTCTATTAAGCACATAATGGCTTTTCATTTTAGCTGAGTTGCTAGCTAGCTCATCGGCCAACACATAGTGCCTCTGTGCTGTCACACAGCTCTTCTCAAACCTTACTCTCTTCAGCTCACCGTAGTGGTCTGTTATAGCCAACTCCTGGCTTGTTGTCACAACTACATTTTTGGTGCTCCTGCAAAACATTCATACACTGTTTTGCCATGTATGACTGCATTGCCTCTCTAATTTGCTTTTAACCTGTCTAGTTTTGAAACTGTGGGAAACTGAGATTTGTAATGAGTGTTAGTTTATTAGAACAAAATATGTATGAGGGGTAATGGAGTTTAGATCTGGGAAAGTTGACCAAACTCCTGGATCATGGGACAAGTGAAAGCTTCCAACAAGCCAGAATAATAACCATGATAACGCAAAAATGATGAAAAAACAAAACACAACCAACAGATTTCCTATTGTTTTTCTCAGCTATCCACTTCTTTGCTATTATGCTCCAATAGTTGACATGGAGAAAGAAATAGTTGCTAATATATAAATATGAACCTGCATGTCAAACACTGCAACAAAACCTGATGATCTGTTTATTAGCTTTGACGCTAAAATATCATAAGGATATTCACATTATATAACCAGATCAAAAAGAAGAACATACCATATAAAGTAAAACAGAACTAAGGCTTAGTGACATCCCAAACAGGATTTCTAGTTCCCAATACTGTTTTGAGTGATTTTAAAAGAATCAATGACCAACATTGACTCCTAGCTCGAAATGTCCTTAACGTTAATTAAATCAATCACATCTATATGCCTGAACACTTGGTAGGTTTACAGTGCGATAGAATAACGATACATTTCATTAGTGTGACGACTCGCCAATGTTGGTCTAGATGAGAGAGTCGCTTCCATTTTTCTTTTTCTTCACAGAGACATGTTTAGTCCAGTAGTGGATTAAGTCTTAACAATGTGCCACTGAAAACTTAATTTAAAAAAAAATGTTTTGAAATGCATATTTGACTCCAAAATACAGCTAGAATGTTGGCCATTTTCAAAAATATCTGCATCAGCCCCATAAGTAAAACCAGACCAATGAACAATATTTGTGTCCATCTTGTCGGAACATGTTTGAATCAGAAGGTGGAAGGGGCATGGAAAGGTAGCAATAACAGAATTGTTATTGGTAATATTCATTAATATCGGTTATAGGCTAAAATAGCAATATTTATTTTGGATACTGATACTGGCATACAATTTTCATCTGTGCATCCTTAATCTTCAAATCAAATCAAATCAAATTTTATTTGTATAGCACATTTCATCAGCAAGGCATTTCCAAGTGCTTTACATCATAATTACAAAAACACAAAGCCATGCAACATAGAATAAACAATACATTGTTACATATCACATTTCAAGTACAATTCCAAACAGTGTTTTTAGTTGAGATTTAAAGGAAGTCAGGGTTTCCGCTGTTTTACAGTTTTCTGGAAGTTTGTTCCTTCAGTGGTAATCCAGCAAGAGAAAGGGCAAAAGCTAGCCTAGACATTGCCTTCCTGTGTAATTCTGCTAAAAAATATTCTCACTTCCAGCACAATCTGGGCTTTCTCCCCTTTACTCTGATTGTCTACGGTCAATTTTTGACCAGGGCAATCAGCAAACAGAAGTAGCAAACTATGACGTTGATTTTCTGCAGTCTTAGAATTGTAGTTAGCTTGTAGTTTTAGAAATGGCAGCGGAGGAAGTGAACAAAGCTGTTCAGTTCGTTTTGGAAACACTTCCAAATACTGAATTAACATTAAAAACTGCCTTGTTTGTATCGGCACTTCACTCTTTGCAATGGAGGACGTTGAAAGTGTAAGTATTTTACAATATGCTTCTTAGCGTCAAACTGGAGCATTACATACATCCTGGGGCAACTTTAGAAACTGGGTAATATATAAAACTTCAACACAGTCCACACCAACAGAAATCAACCTTTTCTCAGCAGCCCAGACCCTGCAGTACAAGGGGCTAGATTTTACCAAGGCAGACAAAAACTGGCCAGGAGATCTCCAAAAAGATTGTAATTTATTCCACAATTAGTCCATTAGTAGGAAAACATTCCTGTTTTGTTCACATTAAGGATGTCAACATTTCATTGATGTCACATAAACAACCGTACTTTAACACCCACATTTTTTAAGGTCTATGATTCTTAGAGCTTAAGTTTTGAATTCTTAAAATATGCAAACTTAAGTATCGGTTAATGGTTACAAAAGAAACTAAATCCTAAGACAGACGTGAGTCAAATAAATAAAATAAAATAATTTCAGCTACTGTTTCTGAAAACACTTGTTCATTCATGCTTCCTCTTCTCCTCACTCTCAATCTAAGAGAAAAGAAATCAAAGACTAAGAAAATTTTACTGTGTGTTGCCTGGAAACCTAGACAAGACAGACACTACTTTATGAATACATGAAGGAAATGTGCAAGAGAAAAGCATATCAAGAGAAAAGGGAAAAACTTGATCACAATGATTCCCATTTAATTGTGATATTTAGAAGGATTAAACTATTAAATCTGCGAAAAATATATTTTTTTAAATATGTAGGTTTCCAGGATCTATCTATTTGGCCTATAAGTATGTTGCTAGGTGAACATCAACAGATAAAAATAGTGAAAGGAACAGAAAGGATGTATTGTAAGCAGACACTCCCTAGTTTAAAGATAGGTTTTAAAGAGGGTTTGCTGTACACTTATCAAGTTTACTGATAAGTGTACAAAGTCCAGTACAATGGGGTCAATCTGAAGAGTTGCCTTTTACTTAGAAATATTCACAATTTTTACTGTGTTTTAAAATGTGAATGTTTTAATTTCTGTGTAAATTGCTATTTAAGTACCTGACATTTAGGTTTCTGCAAAAGGAAACAGCTTATCAGCATGAGCAGGGTGAGTCAATGCAGATGACACAAGACAGCTCCAACCAGGCAAGCCAGCCTTCTGTACTTAAGAATCCATCAGGCTTAAAGATCAATAGAAATAGGCCCCGGCTTTGTGGTGCAGCTGCCGCATTGCAATAAAAGCCTTACTGGTCCTGACCCTACAAAAGCTAAGACAGATAACAATTCTGTGCTGGATAACCAATGCTGTTTTTACACATAATCACAGGAGACGACTGGGATCACAATATCATTAAGGGCAACAGTTCACATAACCTTTTCAAATTTTTTATAGGCCGTGTTGCAAATGTGGCAAGAGCTCAAGAATCATTGCCCTGATCTCCTTCCACTACTAATCAAGCTTCAAATGAAAATGTCAGTCAGATGTTACTTCCTGATATATGCAAGTCCCTTACTACTGTGCTCTGCTACAATACCAACACAGCAAAAGACATGAAGTGAATGTATGTGCTTACAAAATAACTGCAGTCCCTTGAGTTGCTTCATACACTCAGCGTTTACTATATCCTCTCACTGCAGCTTTTACATGTCCACATTAAGCTGCTATTAGAAACGTGAAGAGTGCATTTTATTGCTGGGCAGAAAAGAAGGATGTGGAGCGTATGAGCCAAAACAAAAAGTTTCCGCAGTATGCCTCCATCCATTTTTTTTTTTTGTTTGTCCTGCAAAACAAAAGGAATAATCATCACACGAAACACAATATGAATATTAACATGAAAACAGGCATCATTTTTCCACATTACCTGCTTAATTCCAGCTAATCCAGATGTACCACACATGCCAGTTCACACGCCTATTAAAACATAAATCCTAACTGAGAAAACAGTGCAAAAACAAGAAATGTTTTTTTTTTTAAAAACAACTAATCCACAATATGCTGCTTGAAACATTGCTAAGTAATGCATATGATTATTTGGGAAGTACAATATAATGTCACTGACATCAGTCTTGATCGTTATTAGTCATTTTTAACATATCAGCTGGACTAGACTTTGGAATAAGACTGTAGACCAGGGAAACAATTTTCGAAGGGGCTCCAAAGATTATTAGAATTTATTTATTTATTTATGAATGCGTGTTTTGTGAATATTACACTTCAAATAAAACCCGTAGGGCCAAATTAGGAAAGTTATATTAATATTTTGGGATTTTTGTGAATATTAAAAAATATTCAAGTATCAGAAAATTATGAAGTTACAGTCAATTTCTTTGGGAATAACATTGAGTTATTAGCTAGAGGACGTATTAAACCTACCATGCATAAATCTATACCTATTAATTTACGGTAATTTGCATTATTAAAGTAATTACTCCTTATTGCAAAAGCACCAAAATTGGCTCCAGCCTCAGGTCCAACATCCTTTCAAGTCCGACCCGGCAGATCGGTATCGACCTGGTAAATAAAACTGGGTCCATGTTAACAACAAATATTTATTTCTATCTTGCTGCCATTTGTTTCTGAAGAGGAGTGGAGAAGGTTGGTCATGTCCACTACCTCTTATTGAGAGGCAGTGGTAAAATCAGTGGTGTGGTCGTTTTTATCAATGTGTGGAAAGGATGATGAAATATATATATTACATAAATAATATTGGTAAATATCAATTATGGACCATATTTGCAATATTTATACTGTGTATCAATGTCGGCCAAAATGCTCACATCTGTACATCCCTCGTCATTGTTGGTCAATTGATGACACTGACTGCAGCCTCCAAACCCTGTAGGTTTTTCTCCTGTTTGCTTCTCTTTGCTTCCATGGCCCGTGACATCATCCCGGCTCCAAAGACCCACTCTATATTTAGCTTCCCACACCCCTGCTGTGCCTCACTACTCTGTCAATGCCTCAGCCGAGCTCAATCTTCCTTCCTCTATGCCTCGAATGGCTCATCTCGCCCTGTTAGCTCAGGAGGTGGGCAGGCTAGGTTACTTTTTAAAAGGAAAGGAGGGGAACAAGACTAGAAAGGGACTGAGGGGAGATGAAAAGGAAGATGCTCATTGAGAGAGACAGAGGGGCTGGTTCAGAGGAACAAGCAGGACGGTGTGAATAGCTGTGTTGTAATTCAGACTCCATAAAGTGTTTGGGTGAGAAAAGCCTACTTGTTGCCTCGTTACACTACACTGATGCGATTAGTGCCGGGAAACAAATGCTAAAAAATAATACTTACACATTTAAAAAAAAAACAAAAACACAGGTAGAGCCTAGCAACAGTAGATTGCTCCAATCCATGGCTGCTCAAGGATACATTGTAAAAGACTGTAGGAGAGATGATGGGGGAGGGGTCAGTGTGCTTGTGACTGGCATTTCAAACATTCTCCCTGCACAAAATAACATCCTGGGAAGATAATCTGTGAGCGTGTGACAATTTATTCAGGCTCATGTTTCTGCAGAGTGTGAAAGCCGCTGAGCTGCAGAGAGGAAGTGCAGGAGACCAATGAGAGCGTGCCGACTTCTTCAGCCAAGAGACAGAGACAACAAAGGAAGGAAAGGACACGCCACTCCATCTAAATTGCTCCTTGGCATTCAGCACCTTACTTAATGGCTTCAGCACTTTGTCATTTATTGCTTTACACTTTTGTTGTCTGTTATTCACGTCAGAGCCAGCTCTTTAGCATACCCATCCCCCCCGTCGCTGCAGCTGATGCTCTGCCAAACAGGCTTTCATCACAGACAGCAAGGATTCAGAATTTATTTCTATATTTGTACTTCAGTTGAAAATGTATTAATAAATTTCTCAATTGTGGTTGACGATCAGTCACTCCTGCGTTTTAGATTAAAGTTCCATTATTTTTCAATCAGATTTCCTGATTTTTCTTTGTAGACTAAATGTCTTTTTTTTTTTTTTGCTCAATAATCAATTAATATCCAATTCATCAACAGTCATGACCAAATGGAATTATGACTGATTTCCAAACGAGCTCTGCTCTGCAGTAGTTACTTTAAGGGATTTTAGTGAGCTGCATTGTGACAACCAGCTCAGTCTGAACGAGTTCTGCCACACAGAAAACACAGACATTCACACTGACATGGCAGGAAAGCAGCTGGTCAGCAACTCAACAGCTGTCAGCTATCCTTTCTAGCTACCAGGATGATTAATTTATACAACTGCTGGGGGTGTTAAAGACCATGCCAACAGCAGCGAGGCCTGCTGGTTAGAGAAGTCTGTTTCAGAATAATAACAGAGGCTGTTTAAGTGTTAGTAAGTGCGGAGCAGCTCAAAGGATTTGCTTGTGCAGCTACTCAGCACAGTTGCAAAGCAAACTCGGTTATAAAACTCCTCCTTGCTCGACTCTCCTACCCTTAACACTGTAGCATTCAAACATGTATTTCTTGCCTAATCTCCACCCAGATCTAGATGCAAGCTTGTGGTAAAGCATACAACAGAAAAGTTCAAGTGTGATGCCACAAATCTCCAAATGTGAAAGAAATACTGCAGACAATCTTTGCTATTTGGTAAGAACTGCAAACAAACTTGCCACCTTTTCAACATTTAAAGGCTTTAAATTTCAAGAAGCACAATGCACATTCATCTAAACACACACCTTTCCCTCCTCAGTAATGTGGTAGTGATTGAAGTGGGAACGAGGGGCTGTACTAACAGGTGGGCACACATGCTGCTGGGGAGCTTCATCAGATTATCCCACCAGCACTCAGGGAAGGGTACCCTTCATATGCTGTGTGTGTGTGTGTGTGTGTGTGTGTGTGTGTGTGTGTGTGTGTGTGTGTGTGTGTGTGTGTGTGTGTAAAACATCGCTCCACAGGACAGGTGAGGAGCAGATCCATCTCATCTTATTCCTGATCACGTACAACATGCTATCTAATGCTTCGCCAGCCTCCCACTCATTCACAAACATGCGTCTTCTGCCATCTTTGTGTGCACTGTTGTTGACTTAATGCGTTCCCAAGCTCCTCATGCTAACCTTTGTCACCACAACTAGAAGCCTAACTCTTCTGCCAACACCAAACAACTGCTCTTCAACAAAGAGCATAGCAACTATGATTCGGAAACGACGGGAGAAGAATGCCCCAGCAAATATATAGGTACAAATACAAAGAATAATAATAATAAAAAAATCATCATATGCCTTATTCTTCTCAGTCTGACGCTTGACTCTGAACAAGGCAGTTGCTATTCGCTGTATGTTTCCAAGCAACAAGAACTGCTCCAGTGATTTGTCTCCTCCCAAATTGCATATTTTAAATGTGGAAGCTGGTTTCACCAATTTTCTCACACATCTGTTAGTGAACATTCATCTGCACTGACAGTAAGATTCATCTGCACTTTGTCAAACATGCCACAGGTTTTAACAGAAATGACTGAATCACAGACATCGTAGAAATTTTAGAGAATACAATATTACAATTTTGAAGCCTGGTAAGGTGCTACATTTGGTTAGCGACAATATTCCAGGTGCTGTGCATCAAAATGCTTGCCAATGGCATATCTGGCCAGCTGGATGGACTAATGCTGCCCTTAATGCCAACATTAAATAAAGATTTTAGTATCCACAATGCTAAAGTGCAAGGGTATAGGAAGGGGGCAGGAAGATCATAATGATGGAAAAGAAACAAGAGGGAAGAGTAAATGCAACTGGCATTATTGCAGTATTCTACATTAATATCAAAATGCAGTATTTTCTAAATATCCTACGGTTCTAATATTATACAAAACCTAAAAAAATATACTTTCACAATTATTTAAACTAAAATATGTACAATTTAAAAGTACTAAATGGGAAAAAGGTAAAATACGTTGATTAGAAATGTATTGGTAAACACAATCAGGTTTCTTCTACTTAAGACAAGTCTTGGCACTTCTAACACTCTTCTAAATGTTGATGCTATTTTTTGACAATCATGGCTATGCATTCATCAAATCCCAGTTCTTAATTGTTCCCATTTCAGGCTCAAAATAGACCTCCAGTTAACGGTCAATATCACACAAACCCATACTGTTAATCTTCTCCATGAATAGAAATGAACCACTTAGCAAGTAAGTGCACTAACATGGTTAGCTAAGAAAGTATACAACACTGCTGCCTAAAAGTAGCTCTGCCTACTCCAAGTGCTTCATTGAGAGCAACGTTAACATGACAGTAAAAGGGAAATGTTATTATTTAGGGTTTTGTTTACAGACTTTGATGGGATGTAAAAATACCATGGATGCTTGTAGAATATTAATACAGCAACACTATCCTGTGCCTAAAGAGCTATGTAAAGCAAGCAAATAATGAGCAGTCAAACAGTTCAGGGTGAAGAAATGTTACATTAAGACAAAGGTTGATTCACTGTGTTACTCTACTGGCCAAACAGTGAAGTCACAGATGACAAACTAAGAAAGAAATAGAGAGTATTACTGGTATAGCATTACCCTCTCTGTCCACCTTAGTTCCCAGAGACAAATACTGTGCTTTCTTTTCACACCGCTCCCTACGACCTCATTTCTCTCTGGCTTTGGTTTTAGTTGGCTGAGGCAGAGCACGGAGGAAAAAAAAATTGAAAAAACACAATGAAATTGGGGCACAGGTGAAGCTGGCATGAGGTCACCAACATTTCAGAAATGGGGAAAAAAGTGCAGCTTTTGAAAGGAATTCAGCATTGGCCTTAAAGAGAAGCCATGAATTGTTATTTTACTCTGCAGTAACTCTGAGGTACTTGCACTGTAGCTGTACACCTCACACTCAGATGTCTTAAAGATTTTAAAAAATGAAAAAAAAACAAAAAAAACATTAAATCTTGAACCGGGCTGGTAAATGATTTTCCCTGTATAATAAAAAACAGAGATTAATAGAATTTACACAAAATTCTTAAATCTAAGCCAAGATTTTATAGCTTTGTTTGAAACATAAAATCAACTCAACTTTATTGTAACCTACAGCTACAATAAAGTCGTCATCACTTTGTTCATTGGCACTTAATTTTTTTTTTCTGCTCAGCTCCTCATTGAGCAAGGCTAGAAGAGTAAGAAGTGAGTTCGTCAGGCTCAGACAGCCAGCCTGCACTCCGCTGCTTTACAAACCACATCCATAGCCTGCCAAATGTATTTTTAAAACAGGGCAACCTGGATAAGTGGCACTAGCAGCAGGAAATAGTTTCAAACAGTAGAAATGTCTTTCTTCCATGTAAGGAAAGCAATAGTGAAGCCTTTGTAAAAAAGTATGGCCTAATACAAATTCTCTAAAATAATAAAGCGAGATAAGTTTAATAATGAAGCAGCTTTCCCAGATAAAAAGGAGTATAAAACAAATTTAAATTAAGTACAGTATAATACATATTTAGAATGATCAAATGATAGACAAACCATAAACACCAGGGGTGAAAGACAAATAACAGATAATATTGGAAGATAGTTTTAAGCTGAAAAAATAGAACTCTAGCATCTGTTTGTTGGACGTTAAGCATCCATCACTTCTCCTGTTTCACTCATTTAAATATCCCAACTCTCTCCTCAGCCATTTGAAGTGTGATGGGTATAAAAAAGCTTTTTCAAGTCAGATTTGTAGCTACATCAGAGAAGAGTTTTAGCTGCGATTAAAGCTGTTTTAGTTTGATGATAAAGACACAAACATATTTATCCTAATCATTATTTCTATCATATGTGTGCTTTCACTAAATACAGCTGGGATCATAGAACAACTCGGCAGCATTCACATCGACATGACATTCTTTTCAAAATATGAAACTTTTTGTGGCTCAAATGGAAAATGTGTGTCAGCCAGGAGCAGGGTGTAATGTTTTTTTTTTTTTTTTTTTAAACAGACATTTAATAGAAGGAGAAACTTCTAGCAAGAACAAGGTGCTTATCTCTGTGAAGCATATGGCAGATGTTCAGGACAGTCAGGTGAAATGTTACACACACTGCCTAGACAGCCCGATGGCCACACAGAGCTTCGTCAGCGCTTCAAACTGCAATAAAAATGTCTGCAACACAGTAAGTCAGTATAGACCTAAAATAGTGTAGTGGTGCAAAATCTGCACACCCAAACTTTTCACTCTTTTTGCCAGCTACAGAAACTAAAATATGGAACTATCACTGGAAAAAAGTTAGCATATGATAAATGCTCAAAGTCAAAAGGCAGAAAACGTCTATCAGTTTGAGAAGAGTCGTTCTGACCGTTGTTTTGACTGCTTGTGCACTTCAGTTATGTTGCAAAAGCAAAATCAACACAGACTTAACTTTTAATGCCACCAGGAGATTACATGTTTTGTCATCATTTATATTAACAAAGGAGTTGCATTTCCACATCTGTTTATTCACTTGGCATTCACTGCTTAAATCTTGAGTTTAGGATTATGAGTCATCATATTATTCACAAAATAAAGGCACTATATCCAACTAAATGTATTCTGTGGGCGAGTTTGAAGCTTTGAGATGTGAATTGGAGCAGCAGAAAAAGATGGAGGGTATGAAATAGACAGTAAACACACCTCCAATGTCTTATCTGAACACATCACTGTCACAAACAAGCTACCAGCTCCTAACAAGCACATAAACTCTCTAAATGGGAGGGTGGATGAGTGTGAGTCACTCTCCCCTTCTGAATATACATGGTGGGAAAAAAGAAAACAATATCTGTAATCTACATTCTAAATATGCAGTGATAATATCAACCTATACTGACTGCTGAAGGTGGATAATGGTCCATTTATTGAAATCATTGATACACAAACCAATGTGATTTTGTTGAGGCGGAGTGAGAAATATTTGGTGAAGTCAATTGGATTTAGCTAATAACGTAATACCTCAGAAACTTGTCATCTTACAAAAACGACAAACAAAACAACTATTTTTGTACTTCTTTGCTGCTTGAATAAAGCATAAGCTGTGGTTTTCCCATGAAACTCCACTGACAATCCCTGTCTTGTAGACACAGGCCAGTGACCAAGCCTAACACACTCAGCCTTGTTTTACTGGTTCAGGAGAAAAATTATATTCCTACAAGGGGATGCAAAATATTCTGCTTGTCGTAATTATAGAGTTGAATGAAACTGAAAGAATGGCACTAGGTTATTGGGTAAATAAAAACATTGGACAAAAGACAATGGACAATGATTGACTCATGAAGACACAAGCAGTTGCAGGATAGTGGTGTTTAAACATGCCTGGCATGTGCAGAATAAGCCACTGAATGCCATTGCTACCAATAGAGTGTTGCTCTACCCAACAACGTTTCTAAATATAACCCTGACAACTGGAGCAAACGTTGAATAATGAGATGGAAAAAAAGAATACATTGCGAGAAAATTTAAGCAGCTAAAATTAAACTGAAAAATCAATTTTTTTCTCTTGGAGGGGTCAAAACCAACAATGAAACAAATATTCTAGGAATTTCTAGATTTTTTTTTTTATCCATTTAGAGGTATTACTAAATACTAAAATCCACTTTCTAACTATATATAAAAAAATAAGAAGACGACCTATTTATGCACACACTATTGGTCCATAGTGTGTGCAGTGTGTTGTATACAGTGCAGCATTCAGACTGTTGACGTTGCAGTGATAGTATGGTTTCAGTCATGATGTATCCGTGTTGGCAAAACAAGAGCGCAAGTAACTTGAATAAAGCAGTCAATAGCAGACAGATGGGTCAAAGCGGCCATGTGTAATAATATTGAATTTCATAACCTACATGTGAAGACTTAAAAATATCTGCTCGTTCAGCAACAAAGGCAGCTTTGTTCCATATCTAAAAATATGCTGATATAAGCCTGATATCAAGGGTGTGGAGCTTGTGAGACCGCCGCAGCAATGCACTTACTTACATTAGTCAAAGGTCACAAAAGAGGCGAGCTCCACTAGATGGGGAACAGCAGAAGAAACAAAAGCAGAGCTATACTGATGACCTCTGTGGAAAACTCCCTGAAAATGTACTTTGTATCTCTTTAGTGATTTGTGTGCCTAAGTGCAATCAATGAGCTTACAAAATACCTATAGAAAAGATGTCTCTAAATCACATATTTTTCCCTCTAATGCCTTTTGTTACTGCTTTTTTATAATCGTTTACATGTCTGAAACAATAAGACCAAGGCAGTGAAGGTTAAGACTCACAATTCTCTCACAATTGTCTGAAATTCATTTATTAAAACGGTCCTCCTCTGATTTCACTTATTTTAAAAGGTTTCACAGACCATTAGACTACTGAAGCTCAGGCCCTGTGAGGTCACCTCTTCCATATGCATTTTCCATGTTGTGTTTTAACCATCTCAGGATGGCATTTTTAAAATGTTCTCCTACTTATGATCAAATAAAATCTAAACTGGTATTTGGAAGGACTTGCTAAATCAATAACTGATAGTTGAGACAAGAAACCCACAAATTATGAAATTGCTGTTCTAAATTAGCTACATGAGCAATAACACTTATGACAACTCTAGTGAAAGTCATGGAGGTCTGGGGAAAACCACAGACGTCTCTGTCCTGCTAACCCTGATTCCATAATCTGTTCTCACTTTTTTAGGTCGACAGCAGCAGGAGTCGGTGTGGGGACAATGGACAGACTGTTGGTGGAAACACAAGTCTGGAAGGAAGATTTCTGATTACATCTGTTCATTAGCCCACATTTGCTCACTATAGGCAGAAATCCAGAAAAGGTAAAAAAAAAAAAACAAAACAAACAACAACAATGCAAAGTCAACAAAAATAAAAATAAAAACATTCTTCTTACACAAAATGTTTTTTGTTTTTTTTTCAGTAAAACAGGGAGACTCTATTGATCTTTCCCTGGGATTTTCTATTTGGAGTAGTTAGAATAGAGGGAGAGTGTTCCAGAAACTTTTCTTGTTGTTTATTGATTCTCCATTAAACCAGAACTCAGCACTTTCTCTACCAACGATGCGACTCTCAAATGCCTTGGATGTACACACTTGGATATGCAACCCATTTTCATGCATTTTACCTCATGTGCATCATAATGGTGATTGCTTCATTAACCATCCTAACAGAAAGTATAAAAATATACTGAAAATGTAATCAAAGTAGCAGTAAAAGCAGTTGTCTTGAGACTGAGAACTGGACTACTGTCACAAAAAGTTCCGTTTTATGGTTTCTTTAGTTTATCTTCCTTCATCTTAACGTATTAATGTTTATGTTGATGTGTTTTTTTTATTCTCACTGCTTTCAGAGAAAAACTACAATAGCAGTGTTCTCCTGGCCGTTACCAAGAAAATAAACATTTGCCAACTCCATAAAAAACTGTTTCTACACATTTCTTGTTTGTTTCATTCAAAAATTAAATATTCATACAGTTTAATGCATATTTTTTGAAGATAAGGACCCAATATTTTAGCTAATTAAATGTCTTTCAGTTGAAAAGGGAAAAATGTTTTTATATGTTTGACTGAATGCTCTGAAATTGGGTTTGGAGATAATGATTTAAATACATAACCTAGAGCAGTTCTGTTTTTGACAGACTAGATGGTATCAAATGTGCATATTCAGTCATTACAGACTCTACAATGATACTATGTCATTCTGATACCACTACATTAATTTATAACACCTATCGTGAAGCTTTTATTGGAAAATCAAGTATTACCACGTTTTCCAAGCCCGGCAGAAGTATAGATGTGAAACAACAATGCCAGAAATGGTAAATAATTTTCTCTTGAAGTTTCCTGAAACATACATAAACTAGCAAAACAACAAAGGTGACAGTGCATCTGAAACATGCCAGTGTTGTGGCTGTAATCACTAAGGAATACATTGCTTTCTACACAGCTCAAGTGTCAACTTCTGTGGCCTCCATAATGAGCTTTACAATGGTGGCGTGCTACTATATTAGCCAATGCAGGGTTAAGGTATAAAATGTATCTTGAGTTGATAACTACACAGATTATATGAATAAAATATGCTAAAAAAAGTGTTTCTTTTTACCTAATGAAATACCAAACACTCAAACACATTCAGAGAAACGAGACCGTCGCCTGGGAGGTTAAAACACTTGTAAGTAAGCAATGGGGTCTAACAAGCTGCAATGACTCCACACTACAGCATACACCAGGAAAGGTAAGAAATTCGGTGAAAAAAAATAATATAAAATAAAAGTGCTGCTTTGGCTGAGAGATCAGACAGCAGAGTGCACCAGAGGGAGATCGAGCTGGAGAGAAAAGGCAGAGTGGATCCTGACAGGCAGTGCAGAGGCAGAAACATGGCCTGTAAGCAAAATTCTGCTTAGGCAAGACTTCTTTCACTGTCCTGAGTTTATGTCCATTTTCCCTTTTTTGTAGTATAAGCATACATACACACACGCACACACACATTTGAACACAGACTTCTGCTCCCTTTGATGTCATCTGCAAAGAGCTATGCAGGTGGAAAAACCCTGAAAGAATATGGTGGCATGGGAACAGTTATGTCCAAACAGGTCCATCTGCTTCATCTGCCTTCCTAGCTGCTGGCCCTAAACTAACTTTCATACAACATGCAGCTAGTTACAAAGTACAAACACATGGGTCAAATGAATCTGTAGACGGAAAAACAAAAACAAATCTTATTTTAGAAATGTCCTTTGTTATTTAAGGCAGTAAAAAACTTCTATATACTCTTAAATGAACTTATGGGCTTACATATTGGTTGGGCTGAGAATATGATTGTACAAACTCTAGTGCACATGGTGCTGAGATCAACTTCAAACTCTATGCAAATGGGAAACATGCCCAATTAATAATGAAAAGCTCAGCCATTTCTATGTAAACAAAACCAATCTAACAAAAAATACTAAATAAAAAAAAGCAAGAAAAAGATACAGATTTGCAAATGCTAACTAGTGATTGTGCAAAAGAAACAAAAATAGTTATGAAAGTATGGGTTGATGATTATCAATATAGTTATTGAAGTACTCAGCATGAGTAACAATTTCATATCGTTCATATTTAGAGAAAATTTTAAAGTCTTAAAAGTAAGGAAATTACACTGCACATCACTGATTTATATTAGTGTGATAAGTAGAACTGAGATTGAATAAAATGTACATTATATATGAGCATCAGACAAAATGTGAAAACATAATGTAATAAAGAAGTTTCTTTGTTCAAGCTCAAGTGCATTACAATAAAATGTGTTAAAAACAACAACAAAAATCAGCTCTGTGATCCTCATTAGAACACCAATAACTGTAATATCACAGTCTTAAATGAAGATTTGGATGAAACATTTCCTATAATCAGATTTTAAGTTTGATGCATTAACACACTCCAAGCTAATAAATGTGGCCAGTGTCTGAGATGCTAGAGCACATGGAGAGTGATGGGGACATTGTGAAGATGGAATCGTTTTGTTTTTTTCCCCATACTAAATTATAATTCTGGTTCCAATATAAGTTTGTGTTGGCATTTTGATTAACAGCCATAGAATTGCCAAAACGTTACTTTGTTGACAAAATTTCTAACTATTCATGCAAATACAGATAAAGTGTTCTCCTTAGATTTACTGTCACAACAAACATCCCAAAGAATATATGCAATTTGTAAAGAAGTCCACCAAGCAACAAGAGGCTCTGGTGTTGTGTAAATGACTGAGGAAAGTAAACAAGACAGATCCCAACAGGTCTTAATCGACCAGCTCAGGGTTTTGTGACAAAAAGTAAACCAATGGTGACTGTATATAACACTTTCAGACTTTAAGCAACCAAATAAAATCCCCCACAATTTTCTTTCCAACTCTAATTTCATTTATAACTTCAGATGCACATAGTTGTATGTGAGAAAACAAACAGTCCACCAGGGAAAAGTGCATTCCGACACATCATCCTACAGGACATAGAATTATAGAGGAAGTAAAAGTGTTTCTAAAAAATAAACGGCTGTTAATTTTTTATTTTTTTTTATGTGATAGCTTAACTCTTTGCAGATCACAGTTGCCATGGATGGTTTAGTTCAACAGTGCTAATCCAGCTTCAGAGAAACACATAACCATTATAATAGAGGGGGAAACTATTCTATAATAACCATCCACCTGTAAGGCCTTAAAGTGGATAAGCATGTCTTAACCCATTCCCTCACTTACTGCATGCAAACGCACGACTGCAATAAAAAAAAAGAAAGAAAAAAAAGACATGGGCATAAAGAGTGAGATGCGAGACAACGTGCACTGCTTCACATCCTCAAACAGGGTATGCTGTTGCTGAAAGAGCAAGGAGTCTAAAGAAGAAACACCTGGTTAGGGAGAGGCCCTAACCTGCTCAACGTCCAGTTTCTTTATCTTTGCGTTTAATCTACAAAACAAAGATGTTTGCTCTCTTCCAGGACAGTTTTCCAATATTGAAACACTGAAATTGAGGCAGAATGACTTGTTACAGGTATTGATGTGCCAGTGAGTGAATAAAAGACAGAGACACAGAGGGGCGTGCAGACTTACAGTGTGTCAGACAACAAGGTCAGCCCATCCCCAGAGAGGTGTTGGCTTTCTAACAGAGTACAGCTACTTGAAACCAAGGTCACTGCTCTGTGGCTGTGAAAGGGACAGGGGAGAAAGGCCTGGCTGGGTCTGCTCTGCCACATGTGTGTTCAATGAGTACATCACCCAGTATTTTAGAATTTTTGGGTGTGAGTGCGTGCCTTCATGTTATTACACAAAAATATATTTTTTATAAGTCTTTTAAAACTCTTTGGAAACATTTTAACACCAAATACGTCGACGCATTTCCTTTTAGATTTGTCTCAACTGCGATATTTTGGTTTACGATTGAGATTTTAATCACAATACTTAATAGTGATACTATAACCATTGAAAGGGAAAGAACAATTGTCAAGTACAAATAGTTATTGGCCCCATGAGACACCAACCAAAATGGGAGGAATCACAAGCTTTTAAAACAAACCTTTAATATCTGGAAAAGGTTTTGATTATAGCCATGTTCACTAGCATTTTCATTAGTAGAAAGAAGAAGAAAAGGTCCAACGCCCTCATTCAAATATGAGGCTAGCATGTTCATGTGACATTGTGACATTGAAAGGCTTTTTATTAGGACGTACATGCAGCTGTCAAATCCTCAGTGGACTCCGAAACTCATCGAGAGGTGAAAGCATGAATAGGATTTTCTTGTAAACATACAAACAGGTCTTTGTTCACAACATCCACAGGGGGCTGAATGAGAGTTATTGGGTATACAAACAAAACCCAACCGTGCAGGGAGGGAGGGCTACTTCAATGTTATCTTATCCTCCACCACCTTGGACAAGGGCCTAGCAGCTCTAAAATTAGCCATCACATCTAAACACAGTCTTTGGTGTAGCACCTACTCTTTGATGGGAACTTGGCTCTCGACTGATGCAGTGAAAGAACACCCAATCCCATTTCCAAATGCAGAGATGTAGCCAAGATTGCATACAAATGCAAGCCAGAGACTCAGAGTCCTTGACAATCTTGTTTTTTACATTTTAGAGGGGAGCGGATGATTACCTGATTTGCATATTTACTGTGAACCGGCATAACGAGCAGTGTTACTCCAATTAATGCAGTTACATGTTCTTTTTTTCATTTCAAGATAAAAAAGGTAACGAAGGAGTCTAAATTATATTGACAAGCCTAAAAGCAAATAAGACTCAAGCTACATCACATTGAGATGTGTTGTGTCAGATTAGTTTTACAGCAATGCAGCATGAAAACTAATAGGACTATTTTATAATCTCACACCCATTTTTCAAACACAAGCTTCCAACGGAAGGGATTCAAAGAACACCAACATTTCAAGCAGTTATGAGCCTAAATTGTGCAAACATCAATAGCTACCATTTACAAGATCATGCTTTGCCATGTATTTTTGATGCTAGACAGCATCTACCAATCAATCATTCTCCAACTGCAAAAAGGGGAAAATAATCATCTAGTAATACTTGAATATGTTTTGTGTATTTTTTTTTTTTAAATGCAACAGTTTGATCAAAACCCTATGTCTTGGTAAGACAAAAATATATAAAAATACAAAAACGTGTTGGTACTTGGTTGTCTTGTTTCCGAATAAATGATCTTAACTGATCAAGATTTGTTTTTTTGTCACAGATGAGATGGATCTCTTCAGATAAGTTATTTGACAATGCCAAGTAACTGTGGTATTCCATTTCAATTATGTGCATAGTTGCATTACACAAGAAATAAAAGCATTATATCAAAACCAATTAAATGTGTTTGATATTTATTAGTAGTACAGCACCATAGACAGGGAAACATTTGCTCATTTTTTTTTAATAAAGAGGTTTTGTAATATCATGTTCACGTGATACTGCAGTCAATTTATGTGTACCCCTAAAACAGGACATTGATTTTTATAATACCACATGCATTTATTTAAATTTTTAAAAAAGGTGGCATTAAAGCACAGCATTATGGCTAAGACAAACTTCTTTATACAAAATACACTTTTAGAACAACAAGACCAAATCAGATGCCTTCTATGTAGCTGTATTAAAAGAATGTGACAATGAAAATCAGAGAAATACTTCAGATTGCCATAGCCATAGCTAAACGGGTTTAAGAGTTTGTCCTACTACAGAAATTACTGTATGTATTTAGGTAACATTTAAGCATAGTTAATTGAAATATAATGTTGCAGTTAAAATTAATTCAGCAAATCTTGCTCACCAAATGTCACCATTGGTAGTAGAGGGAACTGTGTTAACAACTGAAGCAAAGTTTCAACTAGTGATCTGTGGCAACTTTTTCCATCAAGGATTCACAGCCTTGTTTGTTGATTGAGAAGTCATGGAGCTGTAATGAGTGCTTTCATCCAGTGAACTTTACAGAAACTGGAACACAACTATACAACAATCAAATTCTAAGGAAAGTAAAGATTCATGCTTTGTTTGGACCCCAACTCCACAAACAGAGCTGAACTCCCAGGTAGAAAGAGCAAGCTCTACTCTATGAGAATGAGGATGAGATAAAAGAAAAAAAACAGCAGCCAACAGGGGAATTCTTTCTCACACTGTCTTATAGTCTGTCAATATTGAGAAATTCAACACAAAATGAACTTGTAGCCTCTGTGCAATCACTGGACATACTGAAATCCAAAGCCTTGGCAGGCAATAAAGCCAAGTGCTGCATCTCCTTGCAACCCATTTCATTGAAATTGTATGACCAACAGTCGAACTGAAATTCCCCGGCCTAAGATGTAAGCTCTCTGCCATTCAACTGGCTATTAGCGTATTCCTCCACACTCCGAGCCACAGAGGCTCGCCTGTTCCCTGCAAACAGACTGCTTTTATAAAACATCAGTATGCAGTCTGCCTCTAAGGGAAGGGGGAGGAGCAGCACAGGGGAAGGAAAAAGGGAAGGTTGGGAAAACAAAGCTTTTATGGTCGTCGCTCCAGCCAGGCCAGGCAGAGCCGCAGTAGCGGGGGCGAGTTATGTAATGTGACTGGCAGGCCCCACTTCCCAGTTCAGATCTGCTGCTCACACTAATCCCTCCTGAGGAACAAACCCTGCTTTGGAAGAAAAGGAGGAGATAGAAGTGGAGCTGTGAGGAAAAGCAGTCGAGGTCTGAGATTACAAGAATTTTAGCCTTTCATCTGCACCAAATCGAACTCACCGACATCCACCCTCTGAGCTTCACTGCTGAAAGATCACAGTCAAAATATAAGCAAAACCACTAATGACCGGCTACGGTGCACAGTTGCTAGTTCTGTGCAAACAGTCTACATGCAAAAAACTGAAACAATATATATTCACATTGCATGAAGCAGGCAAAAAAGAAATCATACTAGGGATGTGCCAATATAAAAAATATGGGCTCATACAGATATTAACAATGTAGTTGTGAGTAATAAACGAGATTCAATATGTCTTTCCCCATTTTGTTGAAACCCTGAAAAAAATGACCAGACCACTGACATTTCTTCTCTGCCCCAGTGAAAAAACACCACAATCTTGTGACCACAGAAAAAAACTACATGAACATTCTCCCCCCTCCACTTTGAGAAACATAAACAACAAATGGATATATACATCAGCTATTAATATTTACCCAATTTTACTTATCGGCCTAATACTAATGTTTAAACTTTTTCTTATTAAGATCAGCCGATAACGATATTAACGCCAATTGATAGTACATCCCAAGATAATACCTCACATCACTGATTCTAATATTATTTTGTTGACACATTCATTTATAGTTGCATTTGCCAAACACAGCTCTGATGGCAACTCTTTACAGGAAGCTATAAATCACTTCACAAAAATGTTTCCTTTAGACAAATTATAAAATTATTTTTAGATTCAAAAGTCGAGGTCCTAACCCGTCTGTAGAAATATGAGTGCAAAGAGAGTTAACAGCACTGAGCAGCACTCAGTTCTGATGTTGGAAACTGGATTCTTTCAGATGATCCTTCTTCATAAATATTAACATCTTTTTGACGTCATTTATTCAGATGTAGATGAAGTCGGAACACTAGTCCAGTCTTGGCACGTTTAGTACTCTCTTCCAAACTATGGCTTCAAAATCTTGGTGCGAAAACGGGCCACTATTAGATCAGCACAGGACCAGACTGTGTAAAGCATACACTACCAGGCACCTCACAAATACTCGAAAACTCAGCTTATCGACTCCCTCCTTCACCAACTAATAAATATTAAAGCAGAGGATCATTTCAAACCTCCCCTTCCAGCACATAAAATCAACATGAAAACAACTCAGACTTAGTCAGAAACTTAGTAAAAATAAAAAAAAAATCTGTGCTCAGTTAAACTGGTCCTTTTTAAAGATCAACTGAACTTTTTAATAACACATAACAAATTTAATTTTTCATCCTTTCTTACATCATGCCATTTAAGATTTTTTTACACATAAAAAAAGGAAAAAAATCCTACTGACAGTTGTTACCATCACAAGAGTCCAACCTTTCAAAATAATGAAAAACACCAATCTGACAGTGAACTGCATGTTAGGAATTCAAGTTAGAAAGGGTCTGTTGTGATAAAATTCAGATGAGCAGCATGTGGAAAGCGCTGGCTGTGACCGGGTAAATCAGAACAAAGACAAAACAAGTGATCACCAGCAACTTCACTCAGTTCTGTCAAACCATGAGACCAGGTTTAGGATTTAAACCAGTTAAAAATAAAACTCTGATTCTGATTTACTGAGCTGCTTGCCTGGAAAGCATGTGACTGGCATCACATGAGGTATGGGAGGAGGAGAGTGGCAGAGTTTGGTGTGAGTGTGACTGAGTGTGTATGCATGCAAGGGTGTTTATCCAGGCCCCGAATGCACACACGCAACATGTATCCAGGCTATTGGCATTAAAATAAGCTTTGTGATTAGTTTTCCTGGTTTACACTGATAGAAAGAAGATTTAGGCAATTCTTAAAGAAGATTTAGGCAATTCTTTCTGCTCTGCAGGAACAGAAACAGCTCTTGTTCCTGCAGAGCCACAAAGAGAGCCTGACGGATGGAGACGAATAGGTTAAGGGGGAATGAGAAGAAAAATTAATTTAAACAAAGGTGAGGAAAAGGTCAAAACACTAGATGTTTGTGTAAGGAGCCATTACAGAGAAACAAATATCAAATAAGACAAATTTGTCTGTTTCTAATTTTGCTTTTGTAATCAGATGTCAATATGCCATTTACGATTTATTTTTAATTAAGTTTGTTTGATTCTTACAATCTCATGGTGTCAAATTTATGAATTGTGTTTATTTTACCTTCCTCTTTAAATAACCCTGACCTCTCTCCACATTGCATCTACTTTCTATTCTCACTAATATCTCAACAACTATATTAGTAGGGATGCGATAACACTAAATGTGACAAAATTTACTCTAACTTTGCTTATGCTGTGTTAATATTCTTGACAAAGACATAATATACACAGTTATTTTATGCAAAAAACTACAACTTTATATGGAATTTCTACTACAGTCACACAACCAACAAGAATATTTGATGCGTGTTGCCATGTATATGTGAAATAGAGACTGGGGGATTCGGTGGACTTCTGTTGGACACATGCTAGTTGTGCATTACAGAGGCTGTGACCTACTTTTTAATAGACAAGCACACACACAGCCTCTGACAAAGGGACAGAAAAGCAGAGGTTAGGCACGCACTAAGCCTCATTCTTAATACATGCATTCCAGTGGATAGAGCTCAATACTACTGTGCTTTCAGCCTGCCTGCTGGTACAGGCATCTCATCTCTTGCATGTCTAACAATACAAGGTAAAAGCAGATACCCCTTTGTGAAATTAAACCATCTCTGAAAAGCTTTTCATTTACTTTTAACAGTAAAAACACAAACTAAAATTTAAATAATAAAGCACGTCACCTGAATAATATTCACTTATAGAATGATAGGTTTTGAAAATAGCCAAGTAAGACACAAGGTTTCTGGTGGCACATCACAAGGAATGCCCATACATGATGCAACACAACCCATATGCTGAAGGAAAAATATTTTAAAAAGCCTAAAAGAATAAGCTTAAATAGGAGCTCACTAAAAATGCCTCAACGGAAACAGCCTTCGAAAAGGAGCAGAAACAGGCTTGCTGTGAAATTCTCTAAAATATATTTTTGAACCTACCGATTCCATGGCTGTGGGAGAATGTCAGTGGGCTAAAATCCAACAAGAAAAAAAAAAAAAAAAAAACACCTGGTGCTGTAGCGTCCCCACAATCCTGAAAAACAAGATAAAAAATAGCATTAATTCCTGAATCAACACAGTCACACATTCCTTGCCATAAATGTGTCTATATGTGGATACAAAAGGGTCATGTTTCTCCCTCCAAGATCAGAAATTGCACAGTTTTCTGGCACAGTAAAAATGGACAAAAACATAAACATAAACTTGGGAACTGTAAAGCTATACAGCTATACAGAATCACAAACCTCAATACTGGTTCTTTCTATAAATCATATAGTCTGAGCCTCCTCAACAGTAGATGGTTGCTCTGCCATGGGGAGGGGCAGATTAACTATTCATTGATATTTATGCTCCGAGTTTTAAATGTTAAGGCTCAATTGATTCATGGTCTTTGTGGCCAATTATGACTAAATTACAAGTGGCAAACTGATGCGGATTCAGAACAACATTAAAGGGGGAGCAGTATTGGGAGTCTAGTTTCACTTTACAATGGTTTTTAAAAAATGTGTCCACAGCCAACCAGGCTTCTGTGGGTCGAAAAACACTGCGAAGTTATGGTGGCAACATTTGGAAAGGTTTAGGGTTTCAAAAGCACTAAAATCTTCTGTCACATAGTGTCTATGGGTTCTTTTAATAAGTCCCCATAAAAAGACCCGCTGTGACCAGAGTTGTCTCCCACTGTCTCGTGGATAAAAGTAATACCATTCTGCCCCACTCAGCACCTATTGCTACACACTGCTGTTGAGCTGGCTTAAAAAAAACTTGTATATTCAGCACTCTGAAAATACTTTCGGTAGCACAGATCACATCAGTCACTCTTAAGATTACAATTGGTAAAATGCAAGCTCCATGCTCGTTAGCTGACTGACTGCAAAGTCTACTTGAGCAGACAGCCTGACTAATGAAACAGCTGATACCAGTTCTGAACTCTTGGCGCAGACACACATTCCATGTTTAGTTTACTTTATTAGTATATTTTACAGGGACATTGTACAAAAAAACATGTAAAGCTCAATAACATTAAACTAAAAATATTCAACTGATTATAATGTTTAGCAAGAAATATCAGAATTTGAAGTTTCAAAAAATAATTAATCAAGCCCATCGATCACCTTTGTTTTTATTAATCCCATTAGATAAAAATGACCAGCATTCCCTATACATGCCAAAAACATGTATCAAGCTGAAAAAGGAAATGGCAAATTTTGATTACAACCAAATTAATTCTAACTTGATCTGAGCCTATCCAACTAAAACTAAACTATTATGATTAATATGGATTTTAGTTTTTAATCTCCACAGTCCTGTTGTCTACATGTTGAAAAAAAAACAAACACACAATGTTATCCAATATTAGGACTCAAAAGTGTTAAAGTACTGTACTTTAGCCCTAAATATATTGTAGTTTGGCAAATACATAAATGTGATGTGAAAAACAACAATATACACTCATTAATTTGCATAAACAAAAACAGATTTATAACCTGGTCAAATTGCTACAAGACTCCCTTGATGACATTTTCTTCCTTCAGGAAAAAAAAAAAATCATACATTTGATAATCCAAAAAGCAATAATAATAAAAAGCGTACATAGCAATGGAATGAAAATAAGGTCAAGGTAAAAAAATTTAACAAGATAAAATACGAGGCCAGCCTCAGCTTTTACCTATTCATCTTTGTCACAGGTGCAAGTATTAAAAAAGTTTTTTTTTTTTTTTTTTACTTCAGTAAAGCAGGTGGTAGATGCAATGTAATTCAATCATTTGCGGGAACCAGATAAGGTCCCAAAGAAATACAGCAAGGTTCGATTGCAGATTGATAAGCAACATCCACAAGCTACAGAGATGAAACAGTGTGGGCTTCAATCTGTTAAATTTGCGCATTCCCTCCAGTTTTTCTAAAATTCCACACAATGTACAAAATATAGGAACCCATCATAACAAAGTGCCAGTCTTATACCAGATACAATGTCTGAAGCCTGATGAAAATGATCTTTTTAATTGCGTCTTCATCATTAAATTAGGATTAAATTGGGTTAGTGAACCTCTGAATCTGCAGAGCACTGCTGTAGGAATTCAACAGTTAACAGTAAATCATCTAAACATGTTTTCCATATCTGAAACAATAGATTATACAGATGTAAGAGATGAGCAATGCACTATATAAATGAGCAAGAAAAACAGACATGGGTTACCAATTTTTAAAATCTGCATTTTTAGCTAAACCCAAATGCTGCTCCTATAAACTTGATCACAACACTCACAGCAGTTTCTCTCTGAATCCAAAAGGAAAGTCAACAAAACATTCAATTTAATGATAAATTGCCTCCTGTCTGTACCAGCTCTGCCAAGTGGGCATGTGAAATAGTTAGTAAGGCTAAATTAATTCAGATTTTCCATGCTTTGGCTTTCTATTGCTGCAGGACATTTAAATGGATTTTTTTTTTTTTTTAGGCAAAACAAATCAGAATGTGAGGCCAGTCTTGTGGACCAAATATTACAAAAATAAAAGAACAGGATGTCTTAAAGGGTGTGTATTTCCAGGTACCGTGTAATGTCATTCAGCAAAAAAGTAATTTTGTTACATTCAGTTATGGAAATGCTGCATGTCTCAAAAACAACTTAAAAGATATTTGACTTTGCATCATAGTCAAATTGGTCTCAGTCTCTTTAAGAACCGACCACTGTTTCCAACACTCCCTCTTCAGCATACAGTGTTTATCTAATCTATAGTACCTGGAACACATACCTTCAGACTTTCATAACTTTCATTAAAAGTCATGTTAAAAACATACTTGGCCACCTGAACGGTATTTTATTGTCCTTCCAACTCTGAACCTTTTGATCTTGATCTGTCAGATCTATATCAGGTGTGAGTATAGTAGACATTGTGATGAAAAGTAGTGAGGAAAATGTGGGGCTACTGTAATGGATATCATCACTGCAATATTCATCGGTATCAGCTTGTTTTTCTAATATTAACTGGACACATCCAGAAAGTACTACCTCCCTGACAATCTGCTTGGCCCCCCTTCATGCAGTGAAAATGACACGGTCAAAAACACCGGTCACAGAAAATGGCTCCAGCTTATTAAAAAGTTCCCACAGTGAAAATCCACGAGAAACAATCTGTTCTCGTCATCGTACCAACTGGGTTTTCTGTATTTAATGTTCTGGCTCAAAGAGTTCACAAAATGCTAAAGGAACATTGCTACTATGTTATTGTTGTCTTAGCACACTTGTGCTCTGATATAAAAGATTTTAAATTACTCTAAATTGAACAAGCACTTTTATATTCAATGCTAAAAAAATTTTGTACAAATTCAGTACAATTTAAAAACTTTAACTGCTTATGATCTTAAAAGAGAACATGTCAATACTTCTCACCTAGAATACAATCAAGTTAAATTAAAAGATACAACAATAAATCTGACATTGTTAGACTATCATTATTATTAATAGGATAAGTAACTTTTGAACAGTAAATACTATAAATTCACAACATTATAAAAATACATTTAGAACTCAGTGAAATATTGTAGCCCTTCCCCCTAACACCTACCCAGAACAGGGCTTTAATCAGGATTTAGGCAGGACGACATGTGAGGATATTTAACAGAGGCCCAGTGTTGGGCTGACATTCCAGTAATTATGGTTAACACCCCCTCCACCTTGGTCTGAACCCGCATTTGTTTCATCTATCTGGATTTAAGGCACCACAGAGGGATGTAAGACCACTAGCAAGTAGAATCTAGTTGTCAGATTTAGCACAGGAAGGGTGGCAGGTGGGACTGCAGCAGGATTAAGGCCAGACCTCTTTGGGGGCTTTGAGGAGTGATGATGATGATAGTAAGATGCGCTTTTGTGTTTGTACTGAAGCGAATCCTAAGGGGAGTTCCCCTATGGGAATAAGAGCACTAATCTGTTGAAATAATCAAGGCACAGGGAAAGAAAACAATTCCTCATGATTACAAAGTAAACAACGTTTAACTAAACACATATCCATAGGTGGAAAGTGTTATACATAAAAAGGTTACAATGAACTGTCTCCATGACAATCTTTGCATCTCTCTAAATTAATGTAGTGGAATCTGTAAATATGAACACGTTTCGATACAAACTTCTTGAAAAACTAATGGTGCATGCCCTAGTTACAAGTTTTCTAGGAGTACACCAATGTGAAAATATGGACTGTAAGATGACAGATAAAAAGCAAAAATAACAAATTAAATATCGGTTGATAATATTGGTTCAGTTTGTTCCATCAGACCGAGACTGATACATTAAAGAAATTAATAACAATGGCCGATACCGATGTCTGTGCAGACTTACCATGCGTTAGTAACAAATTTCCCAGAAAATAAAAGTATAGAAAACCGTTGGCAGGTGTGTGATCCAGAGCATAAGCCAGCCAAGTCTCTGTGCAAACAGCTGACAGAATGGCTACTCACTTCCAGAGCCATCAAAGAGAGAGCAATATTCAACAAAGTGCCACCCAAACAAGGCTGTCTCATTACTATATACAATAACGATGTAATGGTGCTTTATTTAACATTAATCAGCAGAAGCAAGTACCTGTGTACTGATGACATTTTAATTACAACTCAAGCAGTGATATTATTTCTGACAGTCCACCAGTTAGTTAGTAAGGAACGCCCAAAAAGCCAAAATTTGTGGTTGTTGCGTGGAGAACACACAATGGTGTCCTCTGTATTAGTTCCACATTTTTTCTGAAATACATTTTTTGTTCATACTCAGAAATAAGTCTAACCACAGTTAGACTTGGGTGTGACCTGTTTATGACCCCAAAGCAACCCAAGTGCAGAAGTAAGCAGGCATCACACAGTACCGCACTTTTCAGGGAAGTAATAATGGACGTCTACCGATCAGTTTTTAGGTTGCAAAATATTTGGAGGTAACAGTATTTTCTCAAAATCATGACATAAAAAAAGGGTTGGCATAAGATGTATTTACCAAGTGTGGTAAATACATCAAATACATACATATTTACCACACCTGGTTCCCTCTGGTGCAGAATTGTGATGCATGTCTCACGTCAATGACGTAGAAGTCGGATAAAGTGTGACACGACTGTTCAGACTGCAAAAGGTTTGAACCTTATTGGATACATATCTGACTTAGTACCACATATGGTACTTCCTGGTACAAATAGGAGTTTTTGGGGGTGAAAAGATCAAAAATTGGCTGTTCAGCCTAGTATAAAAAAATCAATTATGGGTCGCATATCAGATTTTGTAAACCAAAATCAAATTTGGCCTACATTTACCTGCTGTGTAAACATCGCCGTGGTAAGTTATAGAGGAGGGTATGTTGCCCTTCCTCCTGAAAAACTTAAAACTGAAAAATCCATTTCTTTGTCTACTTCATCACTGTAAAACAAGTGATTTTCCTCAGAGAAATCTTGGGTAAATGTACTGTTTAAAGCAAAAATACAATGTCTGGTAAGCTTCATCAAGCAGCTGCATTACATACGTTAGGGATCCTATCGTTTAAAACTTCAACAAAACCCATGGCACCAGCAAGCAATTGTTTGTCCATAGCCGGGTCTCCAGACTTTTTGTGCAAAACAAAGTGTAGAACAAGAGGCAGGTTTCAACCAGGCGCGCTCTCCCCAAGTGCCCATTCTCCCTGCAGCCTTTCAGTGGCAGTCAGCAGCAAATATCAGATGAGAGAGATGATGATGATCAAGTTTAACTTTGCCTAAAATATTCCAGAAGAACTTCTCCTCACCAAGTTCAAGTCAGAAACAGTTCTTTACAAAAAAAAAGCCTAAATGTAGCTTAATGTTCAGTTTGATATGTTTGTGAGCTGTTGAGCAATGTTGAAGCATTGCGTTAATTTTGATTTTCTTGCATTTAATCATTTTATAACTAACACATTTGAGTAAATTGTACAATTGTGCCGCAAATTACATTGTTTACTAGATTGTGAATATTTTCAAATCAATATTGACTACATGAAGAGTGATTACAAAAAACACTGCAAAACTACAAAGTTAAATGTGATGCAGTTGAGAATTTGGAAGCACCCATCTTTTGTGTGGCACACCAGTGCAACTAGAGCAAAATGTTAGCAGCCTTTCTTCTCAGAACTCAAGACTAAGACAGGAATTTCTGGTTTGTAGATTGTTTTAAGCCTCTTGTATACTTCTGTAGCAGACTTAAAAAAATAATACAACCCTGTCTAAAACTTCCCAAAACCTTTCAGCAAAAATGTGATCTGATGAAACCAAACCTGAACCTTGGTCACAGTTCCAAAAGGGATTTTTGTTTTCCTTTTAGAAAAACATCCCAGTACATAACCAAAAGAACACCATATCCACAGTGAAATATGGTGCACTTCACAACAAATGGAACGTTTTGTCAAAGTCAGTGACATCAAACCTTTCCAAATACCAGTCAGTGTTAATCCAAAATCTTAAGGTGTCTGCCAGAGAGCTGGGAGATGAAAAGAGATTTTTATACTAAGAATAAATCTAAATGAATTCAGGTGCAGCTTTTGGAATGCACTAGTCAGAAATCAAAATTAAACTTAGAAAACCTGGGAAGTCTCCTGGAAAAGGATGTGGAAACGATGCGTCTTGGCAATCTGAAAGATTTGGAAAAGTTCTGCACAACAAAATGGGCAAATACAACAACATCTGGATTTGACATGTTAACGGACTCCAAAAGAAGACTGAATACTGAAATATAACTTAAAACTTTTCCATTTTTAATGTAAATAAGTAACATTAACAATGGAAATTTAATCAAAATGAACTACACCATAAAAAATATTTTACAAAACAAAAACCTTGCATTTTATGAAGTATTGCTTTTTATTTCCATTGTGTTTGCACTTATTAACAAAGTAAAGCAGTAATTTCCAATGCCTCTCTGTTTAGATAATTTTATTCTTATGGCAAAATACTAAGTTCAATCCATTAAAAAAAAATTTTAATTAAACTTCTCAAAATTTTAGAGAGTACAAACAGACATACAAAACTGAGTGGGGAAAAAAATCATTGTCATGTGAACAAAGAAAAAAAACCTATGCAACACATCCCGAGTGAGGCAGGAACAGAGATGCTATGGATAACATAAACAGACTGTCAAGGCCCAGAAATAAACATGTGGGGTCAATGGCAAAAACTTATTGCAAATTACAAATAAGCCTGTTCGGCTACATCTCTTCAGTTTGTAGATTCTGCTTAGCATTCTGTTCCAAATGCACAAGCACTGACTTCCCAAGTTTTTACTATGAAAAAAAGATGTCTGCCTAAGTCTGTACAGTTAAACCCAAACGTCTTTATGACATTTGGGAAAATTAGATGTAAAACTACACTTGAAGCCAGTCAAATAAATAGCACATTTCTCAGAAGATCATAAAATGATATAAAGGACAAAACAATTTAAAAGAAAATAACAGTTTTTATTTATATTTAATGAAACAAAGGCAATGGCAATTTAATCGAAATACACCTTTTTAAATAACCCATGCAAAAATGTGTGGAGTTCCCTCAACACATCATCAGATCCACAAAATTAATAGTGGTTCCAATCAGAAAAGTATTTGGTCAAAATTAAAAGATTATGCTAAACCTAAATATAGTATTGGTACTATAGATATCACTGGGCTTAATGGCATCACTGTATCTTTATATATACGTAATACGAAGCCAAATAGGAATGAAAATGCATCCACTGAGTTTGTTTCTTTTTACAAGTTACAAATAACTAGATACCAAATTTAACCGTTCAAATGCCAATAAGAAATTAATTCAGGAACAAGACGTAAACACAAACTGCACACGTAATCCATGGCAGACAAAAGTAAAACCAACAATTGTGAAAAGGTGACAATACCAGTTGCCCAACATATCTGAGTGTCTGAAAAAGATAATAGAAGCATAAATATTAAATACACCAAATATTAGTAAACATCACTGCATACGTCAACACTGAATATATGACACTGTATATGTGAATTTCATCAATGTCTACATTTTCACCATTTATCCACTTTAAAGTGACTTTAGAAAAAGCATGTTTGAAGAAGAGTGTCTTCAGTTACTGTTTACTGAACAATAACTGTCAAGGCTATCAAGACAAGGTAAAAGCAAAGCAACCTCACTTGATTGGTCAAGGCACAACATTGTGGAAATAGTGATCCCTCATGTTTTATAACTGGTCCTTCAGAGTATGAGTAGATTTTGGTTTAAGGAACTGAGGGCTCCAGATAGAGTATAAGGCTTTAAAACTCCAGTGAAACAGAAAGGAGTTTAAATGTGCGATGACATGAAAGTTAGCAAATAATCAATACAAAGACTTTATAACAATAGTGATGTCGGCAGCATGTTCTTTAGCTGAAATGTTTTGGACCGTATGAAGGGCACCAAGTGATTTGTGCAAGTGTGTGAAAATGGCACTAGAATAGTGTGGACAAAAGAAAACAACAGCATTAATAAACATATCAAGTTCCTGTTCTGACACCAACCTTATTAGTCTGGAAATGTTTCCTCAATTATAATATGTTTCAGACAAGTTATTTTGTCATAATCTTCTAGGGAGATTGATGCTTAAAAAACATCAATATTTATTAGGCTTTGCCTAAGTTCAGACGTCCAATCTGCTTCCTGATCGGAGTAACCATGTCCCCTGGGGCAATACTTCCTCAGAGCTCAGTTAAGAAGAGTCGTTTTGTAATACGTTTGTAATTTCTCTCATGAACCAATGTAAATCACACAATTTAAAGAATTTCAACATTTTAAGAAGTTGTAGAGCCTCATTAAAGTGATGATATTAAATGTATTAATGATCTTTCCAACAGATAACATAGCAAAACAATAGTTGACAACTCTGTTTTGAGGAAAACATGATGGGGTTTGAATGGAGACTGAAGCTTCTGTTCGAAACGTCCGATCTCAACCTCTCAAAATGTTCCAACAGATTCCCAACAAACTATGAAGTCCATTTAGTAAGATAGCAAGATTTCCATTTTCCCCAGACTGGCTTAGAAGTTAATCAGATAATACTTATTTTGAGATGTGTGGGAATAAATTAAGTCTAATAAAGCCAGATGACTAGTTTTTACTGCATAGAAACATTAGATCAAGGCAACTAGGCAGAAAGTTTTTTGCAACAGTCAACACCTTCACTGTATGACTATCCCTTTGTGCAGACTTCAGACACCACAATACTCCCACTGCATAAACAGTGTTATCTGAAGATCAGCTTCATTGAATACAGGTGCTGTGGCTGGTGTGGATGGAATATTACTCTTTAGCAAAAAAGCAAACGTGAGAACAAACAGATAACAGCCATTCACTGTGAGGTGCGATGACTGTTTCCAACATATACATTTGGAACTTTACAGAACCAAGTCCTATTGAGCCCTTAAAAAATTTGCTAGTGTCTAGTCCATTCCTACTACAATTTTTATGCATGTAGTAGTAGTAGTAGTAAACTACCATAGCAACAGCTATAAATAGATCTGCATCAACAAATTATTCAAAACAAGGGTGACATGTTCAGTGTACAAAGACTGCTGACATTACCAGAAAAAGATCAATTGTATCCTCAAACAAATGACCTGATAAAAATATATATAATTTACGCAAAAGTCAACACAGTGCATATTTCACATTTCATGTGTCCAGCTCAAGAGTGGCCCAGTTCACATTACACTTAAAATAACTGCCTATTTATGCAATAAAATAGAGCTCATCGTGTACAAACGTTCCACACGTTCATGGTTCTCTATTCCAGGAAAAACAACTGCGTGTTTTAGGTTGGATTTAGTCACAACGCTGCAGGTGTTGTCATACACTGGCACTGATAAATGTACGCTGTCCTATAAGCTTTCCCCAACACTCCTGTAAGAGAAACGGAGCTGATGACACCAGCCCTGCCTTTAACAGTGACCTTCAGGAAGAATCAGGGAGTGTCTTTGATGCTGACAGACTATGACTGCAGATAAAGATGAATCTTTTCACTTAAACCCAGAAAATAACTCTGCACCAGGGCGACTGGAACATTCGTAAAAGCAGAGCTGAACCAAGTGCAAAATAGCATGGAAGACAACATCTATTTTCTACTGAAAGTCCCAGTATCTTTAAATTAATCAAATACTCGAAGGGCAATCATCCCAGGTGATTTTGATTGGACTTTAACCAGACTTGCATAAAATGTAATAGCTACAAATGTAAACAATTTCATGCATTTTCATATAATCTACTTATGTGCTTGCATTCTCAATAAAGTACTGTTTCAAGCTGCAACCCGAAATAAGAAGCAGAAAGGTTTGTAATGTTTTCAAATAATGACAAGACATCATAATGTTTTTGGCTCATTTCAACAAGCAATCATGAAGTGCAGTGGGCAAGGCACGCAATGCTAAAAAGGTGAAATGAGTTCATTCAACAAGTGAAAAAGCAGAAGAAAATTAGATCCCTAAATGTTTGAGGTTATGCAACAAGTACAAGCATGTAGACAGAAGAATGTATTTGGGCAGTTTTGCTCTCCAGGTTTATGAGCGTGGCAAAGTAAATAATTGAGAAAAACTGTAAAATCATTTCATAAATCACCTACAGCTGGCAACCTCTTCAGGTTTTGCTATACTTCGCTCTAACAGCTGAAAGTAGATTTAAGAAGAACCAAGTTCAACTGCATTCCAGCACAACGTCAAACTGATGTACAACATCCTGGATTCTATAAATGTTAAAACTGTTCGAGTGGTACTTGTTTATGTTCAGCAATAGTTCTTCACCAAGACAATCCAACCAGCATAGAGTGCTCCACCCATTACAATGACTAAAATGTCCCTGTTTAGCATACGTCCCAAGGCAAATGCAGCAAATGAGCGATGGCCTTAAACCTATAATACAGCATCAGAAATCAGAAACATGTGAATCTCTACATGAGGTGAGCACAGCAATGATCAGAGGACCATCAAATCTCTCACATATGCTGTTTATGATAACTGTGTCAATCTTAGATGGGAAAACTCAGACATAAAATTTGTTCATCTTCCAAACTACAATGCCAAGGATGTACAAAACATAAATAATGAATGAATACAGGAATTTGTTTTCAGCAGATAATAGCATGTGTAATAATTCAAGCTTATATTCCACTCCAGTGGCAGGCAACCTTCATTTACATCCAGAAGAACCAAAACAATTTATTACTTTCACCAGCGAGGTCCAAGTCTAACCCTAAGGTCTACTATCCTGCAACGTTTAGATGCATCCCTGCTTCTACACACCCTGCTTCAAATCAATGGCTCATTACCAGGTTAATGCAGAGCTAAGTCACCAATAAGCCATCTGATTCAGCTGTGTTGGAGAAGGCAGTTGCAGGACGTTAGACCTAAAAGGACTAGACTTGGGCACCTCTGAGTTACACACTACCCATTCAGTGGAGTCTGTGAAACTTGAAGTAGTGATTCGAAGGTAATTCGCTCAAATTTTGCAACATATCCAGATGCAGGTTTGACCGTTATCAAGATCAAGACGGTGTGTTTGGAAGGTGGTTTGAGTACATAAGGACAGGCTCAGAAGTATTCTTTAAAAATAGGCAGAACTGTCACTGCTAACACCTAACAACAAGGCAAAGAAGGTAAAAAAAAAAAAAAAAATCAATAACTACACATACAATAGAAAAGGTAAACAAATGACCCAACTAACCATAAGAAAAGCAAATACTCGCCTAAATTTAAGACTGTGCAGTTTATGATAATTTAACAACTAGAAAATTGTTATATTTATAAGCTTCATTTATAAGATATACTCTATGCTTTTGAAATGAGAGTGCTTCTGGTACTGCAGCATAACATAAGCCCTTACAACAATAACACACTGTTCTGATGCTAATTGGGACAAATAAATGAAAAAATGTGGAATCCATCTGTTTGATCAACTAAAATGCTATCTGCAAAGTGCAACCATAAAAAATGTCTACATGTATCTAATCTTTCAGACAATGATCCAGCTTTGAGGACACATCCCCCACCCCAGCTCAACAGTATTTGATTCAGCTGTGTGTTTTGACCAATAAATTAAAATAAACTCAAACTAAAACCTCAATATATGCATCATGAAAAGCATTTGAGATACAATTGCTTCAGTTGAATAAAAATAAATAGTGTATGTACGTGATAAAAGCTTCACCTTTTATCACGGACAAAAAACTATTTTCAATATTTGACATTGGGCAAACTCCTCTGTTTTCTATCTGGAGGGTGACAATCAGACAGCTCAGTGATGGGATGTGCAGTGATGTCAGTGACGAACCCCGCCCTACATTAAGACTGAACACAAAACCAAACAAACAAAAGGAAGCCACAGAAGCTCAGTAATAACAGCCAGGGTTCGGCCAGCATTATGTCAAAGCATCAGGTATCGGGCCTTATTGTAATAGCTCCACTAATTAGATTCAGTCATCTGCTCCTCTGCGCACAAACACTGAAGGGGAAACCTTACACTGGGGGGTGTGGAGGGAGAGATGGGGGAGCAGTGGGACGGGCCGGGGGAGGAGAGAAATAAAGAGATGCACACCACACTGCTGCTCTTCAAAAACATCTACATTATTGATTACTCTGGTTTCTGCAGGGAGGGACAAGACAAAACCATTCCTCCGTATCTCCAGCATGAGCGGGCAACACGGACGGGCTCGACAGCAAAGTTCATCTGCATGCGTTTATCTCCAATAACGGTATAATACTTTTGTACAGATAAGATTAAAACTAAACACAGCAATAAAAAGCCAATGAAGGAAAAGTGAAGGGCTGCACTAAAGTGAGCACAGAGTTACAAAAATAGGAGAGAGAAAAGGTGTACCTAGTAGACGGGTGTGTGTTACATGAAAATCGAAAGAGCTAAATAAAAGCCTGGCATCAAAAGAAAGCAAAAGAAAAGAGGGAAGTGGGAGCTGGGAGGGAATAGGATCTGCAATGAGAGGGCAGCAGTACTCGTGACACAGTTAGCGACAGCGCTTGTTTATCCGGCACAGCCATGCCGTGGTAGGCTTGGCTCACACGCACACTCGCTCAGCCCCCTGTGCTACCAATCTTCTGCTGTTGTCAAGGTAACAAGCTCTCTGGACTGGGGGAAAAATTCTCACATTCAAAAGATGTCTTTTCAAATACTGGCATCAAGCTGAAACTTGCATGTGCTCACAGCAAACAGCCTGTGTGTTTGAAGGTGCGTCTTTTTTGTGCACCGAAAGTCACTTTCTTCAGAAAATTGCGTGCCGTCTTTTCAGAAAAGACAAACAAAACGCTGCTGCAACACTGAATTGGATTTTATATTTTATGCACTGAGAGCAATTAATTTCATCCTTGACGTTATCAATTCATCAAAAATATTTTACATCCAATTAAATGAGGAAAAACAACACACTGCATATGGGTGATCAAAACAAGCATGCAGGGCATGATCATTTTTACTTAGAAAATGCAACTAGTAGGAGTGTAAAAAGATCACATACAAGATCTTGCGATAGTAACACATCACAATATTCCTGTTGATGTGACTGCCGTCTCCTAACTGGTCAGCAGGGCTTCACCTGATGAAGTTCAAACAAAAGGTACCCCAGCTATACGCAAGTCATTTGTTTGGCAGCATTTTGGGTTTTCAGTAGAAACATTAAATCATAAGAGACACAAACGTAACGTGTAAGCACTTTAAGTTGTTCAGATGCTGAAGAAGGCAGAAAGCATCACTGTAACGACCAAATCCTGGAGATCCAGGGGTACGCGAGTGTAACCCAGGTTAAAATAGCCTTCATTCGAATTAACTAATTACTATTTCATAATAAATAATTATAAAATGCGTAAATAGGAAAGAATAAATAGGGCAAAATAGTTTCAAATAAATAAATAATAAAAAAAAATAAAATAAAAGTTACAGTGTGATTTATATTCATGTATTTTATTTTGTTTTATTTGAAACTGTGTGAAGTTTATTTATTTTGTCAGCAGTTAGAACGGTCAAGTGTAAGAAAAAAGTATCTTATTCTGAAGGGTCATATGGTTGTGTAGTCAAGGTGACTAGCCCCATCCCTGCGCTAGGGGAAGGGAGCGAGACAGACCGAGAGAGAGAGCGAGAGCGAGGGAGCGAAGAGTCTTGCTGAGCTAAGGGAGATCAAAGCGAACCGCCGATTAGCAAGGCTACGAACAGCTGGAAACTTTTTCCTCATTTTTGGAGGAGGAGATTTTTTAAGAGTGTTGTCTGTTGGACTTGGTGAGTGAAAGACTGTATTTTATTTCTGTGATAAATGTTATTTGTAAAGTTAATCTATTGACCGAAACGGAAAAAACGGAGCAACGTATTTCCGTTAGTATACGTTGGAAGCCGTTAATGTAACAAATGAGCCGAGTTGGCTAGTGTGTTGCTTTGCGCGACACACAGAAAAGTTAAAAGGGACTTTTGTGCTTGTGGTTATTAAACCAGGCCTTTTTATGAAGTCCTACTGAAGCTGGACCGGGAATTCCGAGCAAAATTGCCGAATTGAACTACGATGGCGAGCCGTTGACCCAGGAACCCAGAAAAGCGGATCCAGAGAACCAGAAACAACCCTTCAAAATCACCATAATTTTTCTGTGAACTGCAAGAAATTGCTAAGTTAGGTGGAAGATCCTTTGAAGCTGTCCTGCATGAGCACCTGTCGAAATGTTCTCAATCGATCACAGGCAGCTCTGAGATACCTGAAACAGAGAGTTTTACTCTCGAGACACAAAGTGATCTAATGAAGCCAGTTGCCAGACCAACCCATGAAAATGACCAACCTTCTCAAAGTGAAAATGCAGAACAGTGTAAAACTACTCTAAGCAATTCTGACTCCGCTAACCAACCTCAACCCGATCTAGCCTCCAAACTATCACAAAACCTTATCACTCACCCTGAGGTGCAAAAAGTGATTGTAGAGCATATTGTGCGAAGTGAAACTCCAGTCTCTCAGGTGAGTGCCTCTTTTTGTCTGAGGCAGTTTTCAGGCAGACTACCTTGTCCTAGTCACGAGGTTGATTTCGATACATGGCGAAACAGTGTTGAGCTCATACTTCAGGATCCGGGTCTGTCTGTCTTGCAGTGTTCACAAAGGATTTTAAACAGTCTTGTGCCACCGGCGTCCAATGTGGTAAAACCCTTGGGCCCAACAGCGTTACCATCAGCTTACCTTGAGCTGTTAAATTCAGCTTTCGGCACGGTGGAGGATGGCAATGAGCTTTTTGCTAAATTTCTCAACACCCTCCAAGATCCTGGTGAGAAACCATCAAATTATCTTCATCGCTTGCAGACAGTCCTCTCTAAAGCTTTGAGCCGAGGCGGAGTAGTCCCCACCGAAGCAGACCGACACCTTTTGCGTCAGTTTTGCCGTGGGTGTTGGGATAATGCTTTACTAGCACAGCTCCAACTTGAGAGAAAAAGAGATAACCCACCTTCATTCACTGAGCTGCTGTTGCAGTTAAGAGTCGAAGAAGACAAGCATATTGCAAAGGAGAGCAGAATGAAAAAACACTTTGCTGCTGTGAGACCAAAAGTAGCTTCCCACGCTATTACTGCAACCTCTGACCTCCCTGAACCCACAGTGCAAGACAATCTTACTGAGATGCGAACCCAGATAACTCAGATGCAGAGTCAGCTGACGCGATTGAAACCTCAAAAAGTAGTTCAACCTGTGGTTCCCAAAAGTGATCTGGTCACAGAGCTAAAAGCGCAAATCGCTGAACTCCAGAGCCATCTGGCAAAGCTAAACCCACCAAACTCCACTATGAAAAGTGCTAGTGCACCTAAAGCTAGGGCAATAATTAAGCCTAAGGCACCTGAACAAACTGTGACAGTCCCAACTGTAAAGAGTAGGCCGAAACCTTGGTATTGCTTTCGATGTGGCGAGGATGGCCATATTGCTTCAGCTTGCTCCAATGAATCAAATCCATCCCTTGTTGCTGAGAAAAGAAAACAGTTAAAAGCAAAACAGTTACTTTGGGACAAACATAACAATCAAGCCCGGTCTTTAAACTAGAGAAAGCCCTCATTGCGGGACAGATGAGTGCTGTTAGTGAAGCCAGTCCCACTAAATGATCGAGAACAACCAGAAAACGGTTCCTTCACAACAAATCAGCCAGTGTGAAGTTTCCCAAAGGCCTAGTTGGAGCCAAGTACACTGCTGAAGTACTAATTAATGGACAGACTTGTAATTGTCTTCTCGACACCGGGTCACAAGTGACAACAGTGTCACAGTCATTTTATGACAGTTATCTCTCACATTTGGAGATCCATTCCATACATGACCTTCTCAAAGTTGAAGCCGCAAATGGTCAGAATATTCCATATTCAGGCTACATATGTGTTGACATCACCTTCCCAAAGAACGGATTTAGACATGAATTTACCGTGTCTTCTCTCGCGTTGGTTGTTCCAAACACACGCTCCAGTGTCCAGTCTTCTCTCTTGATTGGTACAAATACCCTTGATCTTCTTTTTGAAAGTTTTTCTCTTACTAACACAGACTCCAGTACCCTTCCTTATAGTTACAGAGTGGTGCTGAGCGTGTTACAAAAGAGATACAGGCAGAAAGAGACTAGCAATCTTGGTCTTGTCAGACTGTCAGGAAATGAGCCTGAAATCATTTCTGCAGGCCAAAGTAAAGTCTTGGAGGGGTCAGTTCATGTGAATGTTGATACTCCAGGTAAGTGGGTTGTTGTCGAGTCCACCAATACATCTTCCTTACCTGGTGGTGTTTTGGTCACCAACTGTTTACTCACCCTTCCTGAGAAACGATCGCAAAAGCTTCCAGTTGTCCTGCGCAACGAAAGTAAACATGACATAGTTATTCCTGGAAACAGTGTCATTGCTGAAATTCATGCCATGCAGGAAATTTTGTCACATCCTCATATCTCTGATGAGTCAAAGCAAACTTCTAGTCCGCAGTCTGCTGAGCTTAATTTAAACTTTGCAGATTCTCCAGTCCCTGCTGAATGGAAAGAGCGAATTAGGCAGAAGTTGAATGCTATGCCAGAAGTTTTTGCGCAGCATGACACTGATTTTGGGTGTACTAATAAAGTAAAGCATCAGGTTAAACTGAGCGATGAGACCCCTTTTAAACACAGGCCTCGCCCAATTCAACCGCAAGACATTGACGCTGTACGTAAACATTTGCATGAACTGTTAGAGGCAGGGGTAATCCGCAAATCCAAGTCAGCCTTTTCCTCACCCATTGTGGTGGTAAGGAAGAAAATGGAGACGTACGACTTTGCGTCAATTACCGAAAGCTAAACCAGAACACAATCAAAGATGCTTATGCCCTTCCTAATTTGGAGGAAACTTTTTCAGCCCTTACTGGGTCGAAATGGTTTTCAGTCCTTGACCTCAAAAGTGGTTATTACCAGGTTGAAGTCGAGGAGGCAGATAAGCACAAGACAGCTTTTGTATGCCCACTGGGATTTTTTGAGTTCAACCGTATGCCGCAGGGGGTAACTAACGCTCCCAGCACGTTTCAGCGGCTGATGGAGAGATGTATGGGCGACATAAACATTAAGGAAGTCTTAGTCTTTCTGGACGACCTTATAGTTTTTTCTGAAACCCTCGAACAACATGAAAAACATCTTCTACATGTGCTCAGTCGTCTCCAAGAGTACGGTCTAAAACTGTCACTCGAGAAGTGTAAGTTTTTTCAGACATCTGTGAGATACTTGGGGCACATAGTCTCTCAGCGCGGCGTGGAAACAGACCCTGAAAAAGTTGCTGCCGTGACAACTTGGCCAAGCCCTACGAACCTGAAAGAACTCCGATCCTTCTTAGGTTTTGCGGGATATTATAGGCGGTTTATCAAAGATTTCTCTAAAATCGTCAAACCCCTTACTAACTTGACTGCAGGATATCCCCCTCTGCATAAGAAAAGTAGCTCTAAGCTGAAAAGCGACCAATATTTTCAGCCAAAAGCTCCTTTTGGGGAGAGATGGACAGAGAGCTGGCAACGAGCATTTGAAACAGTAATCCACAAACTAACTACTGCCCCAGTTTTGGGTTTTGCCGATCCCAAGTTGCAGTATGTATTACATACAGACGCTAGTACAACCAGGCTAGGGGCAGCTCTGTATCAGGAGCAAGAGGGAGAGATGCGTGTCATCGCATATGCGAGCAGAGGTTTATCGAGAAGCGAAAGCCGGTACCCCGCTCACAAACTTGAGTTTCTTGCCCTCAAGTGGGCGGTAACGGAAAAGTTTTGTGACTACTTGTACGGCAGTCCCTTCACAGTGATAACTGACAGCAATCCTCTAACTTATATTTTGACCACCGCTAAGTTAGATGCAACAAGTTACCGCTGGTTGTCTGCTTTATCGTCGTTTGAGTTCCAGCTCCGGTATAGGGCTGGAAAACAGAATATGGATGCGGACGGCTTGTCTCGCCGTCCACACCCTGAACCAGTAAACGATCTCGTTTCCCTGAAAGAACAAGAGAGAATCCGCCAATTTGTACAACATCACTTACCTGGCACAGATCCTTTCACTCATCTTCCTTCTCGTGCTGTAAATGTGATCTTTGAAAAACATCTAGTGTTTCAGTCTTTCGATGCAGATCATTATGATTTTACCTGCCCCCTTGTAACATCTCTGTCTATGACTGCTAGTGTGGTTCCTGACAGTTTTGACCAGTGCAGCCTTTTTCCTGTCATTCCAAGCATGTCAGAAGAAGAACTGAGTCAAAGTCAAAGAAGCGATCCTGCTATCAATGAAATTATACACCAGCTGGAAACAGGTGAAACACCTTCTCCCATGGTGCGGAAAGAAATTCCACAGCTTTCCATCCTTCTGTGGGAGCTCAACAAACTTGAGCTGCAGAATGGGGTTCTGTACAGAAAAAGGCGAGTAGGTGAAGAAATCCAGTACCAACTTATCCTTCCTGAAGGCCTAAGATCTATGGTGTTGAAAAGCCTCCATGATGACATGGGTCATCTTGGCTTTGACAGAACCCTCGACTTGATCCGAACCAGATTTTTCTGGCCAAAAATGGCCTCAGATATTGAACAGAAAATCAAGACTTGTAGTCGGTGTGTTTGCAGAAAAACCCTGCCAGAAAAGGCGGCGCCTCTAGTAAACATCCAAGTAACTAGACCTCTCGAGTTGCTGTGTATTGACTTTTTGACAATCGAACCAGATTCCAGAAATACTAAAGATGTCCTCGTCATCACTGATTTCTTTACAAAGTATGCTGTAGCAATTCCTACACCAAACCAAAAGGCTCGTAGTGTAGCCAAAGCCTTGTGGGAAAACTTTATTGTCCACTATGGTTTCCCAGAAAAATTACACAGCGATCAAGGTGCAGACTTTGAATCAAAAACCATCAAAGCCTTGCTGGAATACAGAAGGTCAGAACATCACCCTACCACCCCAGGGGAAACCCAGTAGAGAGGTTTAATAGAACCTTGTTAAACATGCTGGGTACACTCACTGATGAGAACAAAAAGCATTGGCATGACTTTGTGAAGCATCTTGTACACGCGTACAATTGTACCAAACATGAGAGTACTGGATTTACACCGTATGAGTTAATGTTTGGTAGGCAGCCTAGACTACCTATAGACCTTGCTTTTAATGTCACTCTGAGCCATCGCCAGCAACAGTCCCACTTGCAGTATGTCCAAGCTTTAAAATCTCACCTTCGAGAGAGTTACCAACTAGCTAGTAAAAATGCTGCTAAAGTGGCTGAACGGAATAAGATTAGATATGACCGACATGTCACTGAATCTGTCTTGGGTGTTGGCGATCGTGTATTGGTAAGAAATGTTAGGATTAGGGGTAAACACAAGTTATCAGACAGGTGGGAATCCGTTGTCCATGTGGTTGTCAGTCAAAAAGACAAACTTACCAGTGTACACGGTTAAACCTGAGAACCAGGATGGTCCAACCAGAACTCTTCACAGAGATCTTTTGTTACCTTGTGGCTTTTTGCCAGTTGTCCCTGAAAATCCTGCTGTAGTTCGAGAAAAACCTAGCCGGCCAAACACACGGCAGCATCACAGTACAGACCATGATGAACCTGAACTTGAGAACAACTCAGAGGAGGAAGGCAACTATCATTTGTATAACACCCCAGGGCCTCTGCAGGAGATTTCTAGGGTAGTTCAGGAGTACAAAGTAGTCTTTCCTTCCAAAACTGTGCCGGAATCTGTTGTTGAGCAGCCTAAATCGGACCATACTGATGCTGCAGAACATGACATAGCGCCTGGAAATGCTCCTGCACACAATGTACAGAGAATGGACAACTTAACTGAAAGGGGCAACTCAGTGGAAACACAGAGTGTGCCTGAACCTGAAAAAAATCAAAGAAATCGAAATTCACTTTGATGAGGTGGACAATACTTCAGATCTTGGTAAAGTCAATTCTGTGAAAATGACTCAGACTGAGGTGAATGAGACCCAACCAATGACCAATGATGACAAAGAACCTGAGCTTGGGACAGAACACACTGCCAAAAGACCTTCTCGACAGAGAACCAAGCCAAATTTCTTAACCTATCCTAAATTAGGGAACCCTCTTGTCAATGTAGTGCAATCTCTGTTCCAAAGTTTAAGTGAAACTGTCACAGGTTCTCTTGAAACCCCTGAGATCCAGTTAGTCTGACTTACGTATTATGCAAAGGGACTTGCATAGATTTAAGTGGGGAGGGTGTAACCCAGGTTAAAATAGCCTTCATTCGAATTAACTAATTACTATTTCATAATAAATAATTATAAAATGCGTAAATAGGAAAGAATAAATAGGGCAAAATAGTTTCAAATAAATAAATAATAATAAAAGAATAAAATAAAAGTTACAGTGTGATTTATATTCATGTATTTTATTTTGTTTTATTTGAAACTGTGTGAAGTTTATTTATTTTGTCAGCAGTTAGAACGGTCAAGTGTAAGAAAAAAGTATCTTATTCTGAAGAGTCACATGGTTGTGTAGTCAAGGTGACTAGCCCCATCCCTGCGCTAGGGGAAGGGAGCGAGACAGACCGAGAGAGAGAGCGAGAGCGAGGGAGCGAAGAGTCTTGCTGAGCTAAGGGAGATCAAAGCGAACCGCCGATTAGCAAGGCTACGAACAGCTGGAAACTTTTTCCTCATTTTTGGAGGAGGAGTTTTTTTTAAGAGTGTTGTCTGTTGGACTTGGTGAGTGAAAGACTGTATTTTATTTCTGTGATAAATGTTATTTGTAAAGTTAATCTATTGACCGAAACGGAAAAAACGGAGCAACGTATTTCCGTTAGTATATGTTGGAAGCCGTTAATGTAACAAATGAGCCGAGTTGGCTAGTGTGTTGCTTTGCGCGACACACAGAAAAGTTAAAAGGGACTTTTGTGCTTGTGGTTATTAAACCAGGCCTTTTTATGAAGTCCTACTGAAGCCGGACCGGGAATTCCGAGCAAAATTGCCGAATTGGACTACGATGGCGAGCCGTTGACCCAGGAACCCAGAAAAGCGGATCCAGAGAACCAGAATCAACCCTTCAAAATCACCATAAGGAAAGACTGATTGAAGCACAAATTGTTCAGTATCTTACTGGATTATTATTATTGTGTTTTATTTTTTTTTTTGAATTGTATTCACGCACATTATTGGTGTGGATTGTACATTTTTTTTGTTGGGTAAAATTAGAAACCAGAGTTAGTTAAAATAGGAGATTAAAACTATATTTATATATTATAATCTCTTAAAATAAACTAAACACCTAAAATAGATTTTAAAAGAATAAAATTAATTAGATTAACCTCCTTAGTTCAAACTAAATTAGAACTATAATTTAGGTTAAATAAACAACATCCCTTAAAACCAAACATTAGGTTTAAAAGTTCAAACAGGGATTATTCTGGAAGAACAGGAAATTATTTTGAATTGATTTTATGTCATTGTTTGTCAATTGTCTGTATTTATATTGTCTATTGTTCTTTTTTTTTTCTTTTTCTTTTCCAACTAATAATAAGCCGGCAGTTAAACTTACTTTCCCTTGTCTGTGGTCATTTATATACTAGCTCAATTTCCACTCCAGCAGCCGAACCTAACACTGGTCCTATTATTGTTGTTTTAACTGTTAACACGTCGTGAGTGTTACACGAGCCACATCACAATCACAGCACATGCCAGAAATATCAACTTGGAAATGGTAAATGTTGTGCTCCAGAACATGCACAGTGGAAACACTGTTCGAAGGTCTGACAGAATTGAAAATAAAATCACAAAAAGACAGATTTCTGTTTTTAGTTTGTTGCAAAACCAACAGAAATGCAAAGTAAAATACTTTTTTGCAGCAAAAATGTGTTCTTTAAATTTGTTTTCTTGAAAGAAATATTAAAATATCGTCTCATTCTTGAGCTGTGTCGCCTTGTCTTTTGAGTTTTACATATCGTTATAACCCTAGTAATCAACCTCAATGGGTTTTTAGCAAAGTCTAATGTACAGGTGTAATCTTGTACAACCTTTACAAAGGAAAACTTTGTTGGAGTTTCATTTTCTTACAAAGAACGCCCGACTGTCTCATTATTCAGACTTAGTCTTAAGTTGGTGAAAATGGTCTCTTCACACACAAGTCCATAAAAGACACAGAAGTGCAAAATTACGACATGAACATGATAAATCCATTCAGTAATACTAACTCAACCAATATCTGTAGTTGATGCTAAAAAAAATCCCAACACTGAAATACTAACAGAAAAACCCCTTTCCTTTGAGAAAGACATAAAAATGTTCATTAAATCACCTTAAATGATTGCTGTGTCAACAACTGAACATTATGTTTGAATCATCGCAATCACAAAGTACTTCTTGGATGCAGTATTTGGTTGGTCATCATACTGCAGATTTCTCCGTCATTTGGTAAAAGAACAGATGGAAATATATCCTTACTTTTGGTCCAAGTTAAATGTAAATCCAGTCAGATCTAGTTTCATTGATTTAAACTTTTTACCATCAACCCACATTCAGGTTTTTAAACCTAATGACAATTTTACATTGCACAAACCATGGGTGTTGGTCCAGCAAGCTATGTGCATTGTTGATTAAAGCAATGACAGGAACGATGCCTTCATTCTCTGACTTTAAACTTAATTTGTTGATAATAAAAATGCTTAGAATGGTAGAATATTACATATGAACAGAAAAAAAAAAATCACTTTGCAGGTGACTAAGTGGGTGTTTTCAATACCAGCACCATACACGAGTGAAGGACAGCCAGGTTATTCAACAACACCACATTATATGAATATAAATGTATAATTGTCAAATCAAGTAAACTTGTTCTGCTTTTCAGCTTCTTCTAAAACATGAGCTTTTTTCACACTCCTGCCATTTGTCCTCTTCTGTTGCTATGGTTGCAGTGAAAGGATGAAACTCTATGAATATTGGAAATGGAGGAGTAGCTGCACATGGTACATAAACACCCGCACATGCTCTAACACCACAGCACAAGTTGACTGTGTTGGTTCTGAATGCCTACAGCCTTCCACTCACCCACACACATTTCAGCCAGTTAAAAACCAGGCATTTAATAAATACCTCCAGCTGACACACTTTGTCTACACACAAATACTAAATCATGTTGACAGCATAGAGCCGGTTCTTCAGTTCCACAAACAAGCAGTTTTATTAAAATTGTTTAGATGCACAACATAATCGAACACTATGTACATTCTGTGTTAGAAGACAGGATGTCGGACCGGTGGCAAAACAAACTTCAGTTTTGTAAAGCTGTAATTCCACCATGAAGTTGATCCTGCATAAATGTAATGGAAGCTACTAGAAAGCTCATAATGAAAACCAATGTAAAAAAAAAATATGCAAAATTTAAAGCTGAATGAACTAGCACAGAAAAAAGTGTCACCATAAACAGATCATACTCTTTATCCAAAGCCCTGCCAATAAAGAAAAAGCTCCAACAAAACAGAAAACACCAGCCAGTTATTTTTGTTTTCTCTTGCTTCAAAGACACAAATCACATGTTGGCCTGCTGCAGTGGGCTCTGATCACACAGCTAGAAACCCAAAGTTTCCACTCGTTAATCTGCAGCCACGCGCCTACTACAGCGGAAAAAATATTCTTTATAGTGGCCATTTAATACACAAAGGAAATATACTTTTTTAAACCCTTCTAGAACCAAAGATTTATTGCAGCAGCTCTATTATAGAACATGTAGTATATTACAAAATACAGTGCATTCCATGAGGCTGATTTGTTTCTTCTCATCTCAAATCCATCTATGTTTTTCTACAGAGCGTTATTTTATAGATCATCTTAAAGACTATCAAAGTAAATAAGGGAGGAAAAAGAGATGCCTTTAATTTTCAAATAAGACATGAGCATGCAAGATTGTGTCCCTTTTGTCTTCTATTTTGTTTAGCTATCAACAAGCTTCTTGCATGTTTGTATCCTGGATTTTAGTAAAACTATAGCTCATCAACAAATCACATACAGTACAAAAAAACCCCAAAGCAATATTAATTCTTTCAGAAAGTTTAGATAATTTAAAACTTGTTGAAGGAGGAATCAAGGCAAACAGTTAGGCCCAACGCCCCAAGTTTCCTGCACAGTGTTTCCTGAGGAACTACAGCTACTGCATAGAGGTAGAGGTTGGGGGATGGGGGGCTGTCAGAGTGTGAGTTGAGATGAACATGAGAGGATGCAGTATGCATGTGAATTTCCAAGCTCTGAAATGCAAAGATGAGAAGGCAGTGATGGCAGAATAAAGTGGGAGGAGAAGACGAGAGAGCAGAGAGTTGGGGTGTGGAAAGAGGGAGAGGGAGGGGGACATTAGGAGAGATGAGCCAAGTGTGTGAAAGAGTAGCATAACAGTGCACTACAGAGCTGAGTTCAGCAGCCGGCATCATCTATCCAACAAACACAGAGGGTGATATGATAAAATTGAGCCAACACTGGGGGATTTAACACAGATATGTCATGTTTGAAGTGTGGGAAAATTCAAATACAAGCATTAATTTAAAAACAAATCTTGTTTAAGCCATCAATCTTCTGCACATATTTTATGCAGCACATTTTATAAAACTGCTAAAAGAATTAAGAAACACACCAAACACTCAGCTTCTGATATCAATGGTGAAAGGAGACTAGACAGCAGGGGCTCATGTGCTTGGTGTGTTAAGGTTACCAAAACAGAGATCTGCTTTCTAATTGTCCTTGGAGAGAGAAAGCAAAAAGAAATGCCATTATTGTATCAATGTATATTTGTCTTTCAACCTATAGTATGTACCCTCTACAAAAAAATATGCCTTTTACATATTTGTTAAAGCTGTCACAAGGTCAAGCTACAAATGCAGTTTGAAAAAAAATACACCACTCCTGGTAAAAAAAAAGCAAAAACCACCAATCAGAGTCAGGAGGAAGGTCTTAGAGATGTCATTTATTCTTGTGTATGAGCTGCTCAATGTGCTTATGATGAAGAAACAACTTGCTATTACAGGAAAACTATTTATCCATCGTGGTCATCCTATCTAGTCTGAGCATTCACAGCAAGCTCTGATATCAGGAAGAAGCTATCATGTAGTCCAGAGCAAATGGAGGAGGGGAAAGCAGCATTCACAAAAGCATGATTGACAGAACTAAGCCCCTCCTCCTGGCTCTGATTCGTTGTTTCAATTGAATACTGGGAGGAGGCAGATGAGCTTGATTCTTTCATAGATTATATGTCTCATACCACAGACACATCACGGCAAAGTTATAGTTTGAACAAACAAGTACAAAAAAGCATGTTTTATAAAAGTTACAGTCAGCAGCTTTAACCTCAATAACTCTTTTCTGTAAATAATTTTTATTATGTAGATTATTCTAGATTTCCAGAGTTATGTAACATAAAAGATAAATAAAAATCTTACAGTGGCTTTATTATAATTCAAGGTGCTAAGATTGATGACAAATGAAGCTAGCAAAGCTTGAGATGATAAAATTGTATATAAAACATTACAAGGCATTCAGATCAAGAGACGAGATGAAACATCTGAGATGAGATTGACACGTGAGAAGATATTAGCAAAATTTTACAAACAAAATGTTTTTTTAAGAATCTATAATTGAGGATGAAATAGACCTGAGTATTAAAATTGAATCACAATCAGCATTGCAATTTCTGCCGACAATATTGCAGCTGTAAAGGTAGGGGTGGGCTTTCATCACATATTTATCGTAATACACTTCTTGTCATGATAAGAAGTTTTAATCATCACAGTCATGATGAAATGGAATTAATATTTTTTCAAAAAACTGTATTGTCAGGGTTATTGTTTTCACCATCCACTCCACTTTGTTCAACGACAGTGTGAAAAATATCAATACATTTGAAAACATGATTAAATGAAGTTACTGTGTGCCACAAATCACTCAAGTTTATGACTGGTGTCCTAAAAAAGGATGTTACAAATGGACTTGTTTTTCAAGAGACGTATTTATGATCATGTGTCTATGATTGCTGTGTCATGCAGCTATACAGTTACCCAAAAATGAATAGGACAGTTCTCATCGTCACATTTATCATTACTACTAGAGTACCACAAAATATAATTTTAAAACTTTCAGCCCACATGGCCCACCCGTAGGTGAAGGACTTCTTCAAGGTAATTTTTGGTAGAACAATTGAATCTCAAGTTTGAGCTGTCACATTCTGTATATTGGTAGTGTATTTGGTCAGTTAAATCAACTAACGATCCTTTATCCCAATTTACTTCCTCTTTGATGCTAAGACACATGGAAAGTGGTGGGGATATTTCTTAATGTTGAAAAAGAAAAACATGGGTTAATAAGAATCAATTTCATCACCATTTTCAGCAACAGCAATTTTCCCTGATGTCACGCAGCCCTAGAGTAGATTAATCCAGCCCAGCTTCTCCATATTGCAGATTTTATGCTTCTCTAAATGCTTGCAGCACTCTGTGCAGTGAGAAAGCATCCAGGAGACTGTATATTAAATTGCTATGCAAAGTGTGAGCTCATAGCACTTTGCATTACTCTCGTATATACTACCAGTCCTTTGAGACATTATTTTAATGCACATACTGTTATCACAATGATAATATATTGCACTGGCCTGGCTTTCACCAGAAAAAGCAGGGATGTGTGATATATCAGCAATAAGGTTCCATTCGATTCTATTTTAACCATATTTATTAACCCAAAACTATGTAAATAACTTATTGTTTCACAAATATAGCTGATATATTTGTTTCACAAGGTGTTGAAGTGATTCCCTTATTTTTTTAGAGAACTCAAACATAACATGTAAAAGCAAGAATCTTGTTTTGTTACAAAAAAAATGTCCCTTTTAAAAATGTTGAAATGGACACCAAAACATTTATGAAATAAAAAAAAAAGCTTTGTAAAAAGTAAAAGCTTGTGCACTTATATAACGATAAAGGCCTTTGCTCATTTCCGTTTCTTCCATCCGTCACAGACATCTCCAGTAAAGTAATGACTATCAATGTTTTGGTGTTCAGCTCCCATGTTCTTGAAATTGTTTTCATAAACACAGTGGAGGAGTTCACACCAAGGGAATCCTTGTAACATTGTTCAACTGGATGGGAAATACCAAATAATTCCCCACCTTTATTTTGTTTTGTTTTTTTCACTTTCTCTCTGCTCTTTTGAAAGTGGACTGCGTCGCCTAGAAAATATTCTGCAATCACAATAGCTGTTTGTTTGGGGTATTAATACAAACGGCTGTCCACTATGAGCAGCAGGCAAGGAAACACTCTAATGAGCTGCTCTGTATACAAGAGATGAATGCAGTAGCACTGAAAAACACTGCAGAGAGGGAGAGACTACAACGCGCTGCTTAAAAGGCAGACGAAGAGCGAGGTATTGAAAGAATTTACAAGTTTTCATGTCGCGTGTCTAAATCAAACATTACTTTCTTCATTCAGTACAATGGATGCTCTGCTTGCATTTCCACAGTAAGCGAACCACACCAGGATTCACGTAAAAGGACAAAGCTGCTGTCTTTACTTTGCATTATAATCACTGCATCAACCTCTGTCTGCAATCCCATCTTGCCGTCACGGCTTAGCCTGTAACTACCTCACTTAATTGAGCCGAAGTATAATATTGGAGGGTTGACTTCTAAACTCCCCCCCAATTGATGTCTGGACCAGGGGGTGCACTGATTTCTGGCTTTACTGAACTATAAAAAGGCTGACCTGCCAATTCCGATTATGGCAGGGGTTCTTTTTTGTCTGAAATATTGTTAAATATAGCAAGAAAGTCATTGAGTTGGCAACAGTAGGTTGACTATGGTTAATTGCAAACATGACCTGGTGAGCACATCTGTCAGTCAAACCTCTGAAACAGAGCAAAAGAGGACAATAGTTGATTTCTAGATCATTTTCTAGGTAGATAAGATCAGCTTCACCTGTAAGTATTGGCCTATCACCAATCTCCCAAAAGTTATAGCAAAATCTTCTGATTCGTCAACTAGAAGATTTATCGGTGCACTCCTCGCCTGGACCTTTCACCAGATCTCAATGTTAAAACAAAAATTACATTCCAAACTGGAGGGATGAATTGAAGGGAAATAATGTCACATACTGATGGCAACTATTTATGAATCAAAATTCACTTTAACCAGAAATACTGTGCCATTTAGTATCCTGCCTGAGGATCTTTCTTCCCCTCCATCAAGAACTTCTAAATGTAGCTGGAGTTTGTTAAATTATTCATCCAGAAGACACATTTCTAATATATCGCAAGATATAAATACATTTCCTCTCCTCAAAGTTTTTCAATGAAATTCAGTTTTAAGCGATAACCTAGAAAACTGAGCTCGTATTTCAAAATGAGCTTAACGTTGTACCATTTTTCCAGATTGTAAATCTAAAAAAATAAAAATAAACCTCAAGACAAAAATTCACCTAGTCCATCATGATAAGGCCAGCAGATGGACACATGTTTTACACTTCTTAAAAACTAAATAAATTGGCATCACTCATTAACTCTTCATCTATTTGGAAGAAAACTGTAAATTCCAAACAGGCTGTGCAGTGACAGCGGGTGAGAACTGGCTTTGCATAAGTAATGAGACGGAATAAAAGGATGTCCTATATCCACACCAGAGATTACACTGCTGGCTGCTGTTTCTATAAAAAGACTCATGGCAGGCAGTTTGACTGAGAGAGTCGCACACACACACTAGTACAAATACGCAGATGGGCACAAAAACAAGGCAACATATTTATAGCAAAGACTGTTCTAGTTAAAAAAAAAAAAAAACTTTTAAAGATATGTGGCAGGTTAACTTTTGCGACTCAGTCAAAGATCTGTCTATTTCCAAGCAAAAAGTGAGTGCTGGAAAGAGTAATGGCGTCTCCAAACCAACGCACATTCACTATACAAGATTTCTCGCACTTTTGAATTGGAACCCTTCTGAAAATAAAGCAATATATAAATTATGCAAGTCACGTTACACAACGCAATGTAGACACACACGTCTCATATAAAGCATTCTGTCATGTACGTGTAAAACCAGTTCTGAGCTGCCACATATTCAGGAGGAGGGAAAGTCCCTGGGCACACTGACTGGAGATTATGTGATTTTCCACTCCCTCCTGCAGGCTCTCATTATACACACTGGCCAATAGATACAAACTAAAGTGCTGTTCTCCTGAAATTATTAATGCAACTTTTACAAACACCCTTAAGACAGTGCTGTAATTATGTAATAATAAATAATGGCATTTAAAGCATAATTAGAAAGTACACATAAGATGGAATTTTTTCTATTTTATTTAGGAAGTGCAGTAAGGTTACAATGGAGGAAAAATAACAATCAGTTTTCCGCTAGGCTAGAAAGATAAAATTGTTAAGTCTCTGTGATAAAACGTTTTTCATTTCAATAAGCTATGCTGCATCTTCAATAGCCATCTTTTGTAAAAAATTGTTTAATTTTTCTGATCATGTTTTAAACTTATGTTAAAAATATAAGTGTTAGACTTTTGGGGTCTAGACAAAAATTATAGTGCACCTGGAAATATCCTCAACCACTGCAAAATGAGTCAAGCTAAACAAAGTAGCAATGACTGCAAGGCTGAAGCACATGGATGTCGGGTAGCTTTTATTGGGTTAGATGTGGGGTACACAGTGGGCTGTGGGAAGAAGCCAGAGTACGCTATGTAAAAATGAAAATGAAGATTGGGTTTTATTATCGAAATGGATCTTGTTTCTCTCTCAAAGCTAGAAGTAAGTTGGTAGCAGCGACATTCCTGCCACTTCTGGATTATGGAGATGTTTTATATATGAATGGTTCGACCAAATGTCTTCAATCATTGAATACTGCGTATCACTGTGCTTTAAGGTTCACAACCGGTAGCAGACGTTTCATTGTGAGTTGTATGCAAAAGCTGAATGGCCTCCTTTAAGTGTACGGAGAAACAATCATCTGATGATCCCGATTTATATATCTCTACTCGGCCTAACTCCAGCATAGTTAAGCTCTCTCTTACATAGATCTGTTAGCTCTCGTTCTTTACGCTCTAACAACATTTTTCTTCGGCATGTTCCACGTGTTCGAACTGAAAAAGGAAAGCGAGCATTCAGTGTGTTGGCTCCTCCAGCGTGGAATCAACTCCAGTCTGAACTCAAGATATCAGAAATGATTTCATTGAATTTATTTCAAGCAGTTCTTAAAACCAGGCAACAAGATTCTATGAAACGGTGTCGCTGCTTTTAAATAGTTTTTCTATTGTTTTACACTTGTGTATATATACCATATTTTCCGGACTATAAGTCGCAGTTTTTTTTATAGCTTGGCTGGGGGTGTGACTTATACTCCGGAGCGACTTATGGGTGGAAATTAACACATCATTATATCACATCACCTTATTTTCACACAAAACCGGAAGAGGGTGCTCTCGGCCTGCGTTATTCTAACTTTGGAGTTAAGAAATTTATTGGATTTTATCAAATAAATTTCCTTCAAATATTCAACTTTAAGTCACTCTCCGGTGCGACTTATATATGTATTTTTCTTCTTTATTATGCATTGTATGGCTGGTGCGACTTATACTCCGGAGTGACGTATAGTCCGGAAAATACGGTATTAATTGTTTTTTATTCTATAAAACAGGTTGCTGTGTATTGCAGACTTCTGCCCAGGTCCCTCTTGAAAATGAGATCCAGATCTCAACGAGGTTTACCCAGTTAAATAAAGGAAATTAAACAAATGTAATTATTTTTTTTTTTAAAAAAGCATCCTCACTCAAACACACCACCCAAAACATTAGATTCTAACTTGATTGTTGTAGGCAGTACCTGTTTGAAATTGGCCTAAATGATACCAGCAGCAACCCATTATCTTTACCAATGCACTATAGAAATTAATTCTTATTCAGTAATATCATATAATGTTTTGTATTTTGTGTGATAGCGCTCAGGTATTCAGGTTGTTTGCTACAGAAAAATGTGTTGTGTTGTAGTAGGAAGCCTAAAATCAGCATAAAGATGTTTGCCTTCCTTTTCGTAATGTTGCAACACAGCTGAGATGTAACTACAGACTTCTGACAGATTATGGCCAAGATGACCACTGGTTTGGGTGAACCACTAAGCCTCTGGCAGTCTAAATTGAAAGAGGTGCTTTCAAATGTTCCTGGGGTTTACTTAAAGAAAAAGAAAAGAGAACAATGTTATGAGTATCCTCCAGTAAGCAACAGTCAAACATTACAGATGTCAGTACACACTTGATGTTTATTGAAGCAGAGTCAATGCAGACATGATTTCAATATTAAATATATGTAATATGACATTTGTGACAAACTACTCACATGGAAGTTTGTGAGTAGTTTGATGGAATATTATGTTTGCACAAATTCCATAAGACAACTACATTAATGAATAATTGGAGCTGGTCTTCATGACCATACCTAATAGTGCCTGAGATGCAAAAGCACCCAAAAGAAGAAAAACAAAGTCAACAGTGAAAAGGTTTTCATTAATGGTATGACATTGATTTTCATCAATGGTATGACATGCTACCCTGATTTAAAGCTGCCTTAACATTGACATAAAAAAAGCACCCTAACGACATGTGATTCCCCTTCCAGTAGACAAATAAGTCACTTTTGCAAATCACTTCAAGGTGAGACCAGCACATTTTTGCACTCATAGTTATGCAGGATATCGCAGTATCTACCTGTGATTTAAAATTAGTTAGAAGAAGCTCAGAGGAGACTTGCCTCTGTGGGTTTGAGACAGAAAGGTTTTCCAAAACATAATTTCACTATAGTTATGAAGGTGCACTGATATCTGAAACCAAGATGCGAGCAGCAGACACTGGAAATTGATGGAGTCTCCATCAATAAGACTCATTTGTCCTGCACATTCAACAGATCCTCAATTGGAAATTCAGTCAAACCACAAACTGCTAGCCAAATTATTTTTGCTTCGCAGCATGGTGCATCATGCATCTGAATAAAGCTATCACAAATGTCAGACTTACTAAGAGGCACTGTGAAAAATCAAAATCCTGCCTCACAAACGATTTTAAGGGACAGAAACTTCTTCAAAGCCATTGTAACCGAGTATTGTAAGCATGCCTGACGTGGATGTTTTACTTTGCAGCCCAAATACTACTTCCTCTCTTACGTCAAAATAAGAGTCTTAAACTCAGAGAAAAGCAAATAACAAACTCAATGCAGGGTACTACCACCAAGTCAGCAAAAGCACCTGGTTCCATTAGGTCAAGAAGATCCAACAGGAAAGTAAATGTAAGCTATATTTTGATAATTGCCTCTTTAAAAGCTGAGTTCATTCAGGCAATAATCAAATTATTAGGCTGTTGGTGTTGGGTTAAAAAAAGGCCTGAGGGGTTGTCAGGATTATGTTATAGTGAAGAGGTCGGCAACTCCAGGCCTGCATCCTGCAACGTTTAGACGTCTCTTTGCTTCAACACACCTGAGTCAAATAATGAGATCATTATCAGGAGTCTGGAGAACTTTCCTACATGTTGAAGAGATAATTCAGCGATTTGATTCAAGTTTACTGGACCAGCAGTACTTCTAAACATTGCAGCACCCCAGACCTCAGGACCCTGGCTATAACTCAAAGGAGGTCTAAGAATACGTAACGTGTTCAGTTTGCTGTTGGCCCTGGAGTTTTTCTTTGCAGTGGAAAAAACTCATGATGGAATAATGGTGAATACATAGCGAGTACTACAGCTATTTTAACAGAATCAATTTAGATTTTTTTTTTGTCGTTCTTAAACAATTTTAAGTTTTATGCCTAAAATTAGATTTTTGTCATAATCCACTCGCTGCCCAAAAGCTCTTGATCAAATACCCAAAATTCAATTCTCGGGGTGAAGTCAGAATTGCAAGGAAGTAGATTTGAGACTATAACCTAATTACCATGTCACACCAGCATTTTTACAACTGTTTGCAACATACACTGCTGCTTTATGACACATGCCCCACTGCGAGCATAAAGCAGGATGTGGGAAAAAAGAACAGACATCTGGGCTCAGGCTGTGACCTTCATGCAGCTCTATGGCTTTAACAGATATCAGTGCAGATGACATGAATAAGAGTAAATGAGTCAACTCACACAATATAATCTATATCAACCTCTCTTAACAAAAAATGCTCAGTCCCTATTAGCTATCTTAGAAATATATTTTTAACACATGTAGTATTTGAGCATCTGTTTGTGTTGCAAACACAGTGTTATTATTCAACAAAATGAAAATGTTCTCTACTCACTTGCTTATTTGTATTTGCTCAAATGATAAGTTAAAACTTGAGCAAGATATTAATTTCTACCATACCTTGAAATTGACCTCACATTTAAATAATTGATAAGAGAAAGATTTAATTCCACAGACAACGCAGGAACAAGAAGTTTGTCATGAACCATTGAGTCTCATTCAAATAAATAGAGGAATGAATCACAACCTCTTTACAGCCACCAGTCTGGCTGTAAAGACCCAAAACAGCTGAGAGGTGAAAATGCATGTACCGGTCAAAAAGGATTCTTAGATCTTTTGTGTGAAGTATACTGCCCTACAGCATGCTGGGGGAAAACAAAGTATGGCTGCTTGTATTGGTGAGCAGCAGCAGAGGCCCCCTGACAGGCAGACACCCTCTCTTTGGTATTTAGGTATGCTTTTGCTTTCCATTCACATCCCATCCCCACAAGCTCATAGGCCAATCTGAGCACAGCCGTCTCCTCCCCCTTTCTGCTGTTGCATTTCAATGTAAATGGCTGAATGAATGGCTGCAGCTGGCCCATCAAAAGGCTAGCCTTGCTGAAGGGCCTTAGTGATTGAGATTCAGCCAGGCCCTGCCACCCCAACCCTCCCCCACCACACTTTGTCCTAACGCCCTTACAGCCATTTAAGCTTTGCTGATTCCCAACTTGAAGTGGATGAGGCTGCATGCAAGAGCTTTAAACTGACTCTTATAGTAGCTTGGCCTCTTAACATATTTGTTAATAGCAGAGCAAAGCAAATGCAAAACAGCTAACATGTTTTATTTATGGCTCCAGACTGCTATGGTCAAAAACAACAACAAAAATAATTTTAGGAAGCAGAAAACAATTTTGCTTTCATAAAAGTTCACGGTCCTCCGTCAGCAATGCTGAACTAGATTTAAGAAAAAAGGAAAAAAAAACTAAACATGTCCTTTCATTAGAAACAAGCTGAACGGTCCAGGTCAGTTGTGCCCAGAGGGATAGGAAACACAGTCTGCATATACCATTAGCTCCAAGACATGGCCAATTGACCTCTTCAATATTTCATATTTCATGTATGGATAATACATTCACCAGGGAAGCCTCTTGTTCAGCTGTACATCTAGTCAAACCCAACTGTTTCTGTCTGAAATAATCATGATTCAATGCCAAGACTCTGTAATACAGTCAGGCAGGCCAGCTATGAAACCTGCTATGGTTTCACTCAACATGCATTGGTGATACTTGTAGACAGTTAAAATATTTAGACAGGCCACTATTCAACTTGATAACAGAAAACTGAAAGAAAGAGACTGAAGAAAAGAAATATCAAACACTAACCATTTCAACTCTTTGAAATGACAAGAAACAATTTGTAGCAGCTAAACCATTTCAAACATTTCTGACTGAATAATTGCAGAAGTTAGAAAGACAATGACTAGACCTGCAGATCAGTACCTGTTACTATTCATGGTGGAGTGAGAACAAATATATATCTTGAGGCTTAATATGAGATTTTTTTGCATACACATTGTAATCAAGGATAATAGTAAGTTATTTTTATAGAAAAATAAGAATCCCATAATCATTTTTAAAAGTTCAGATGGAAAGATCAAAAGCTAAATGTGTAAAAGGCACATTTCACAAGAAGCAGCAGAATTTCACAGTAGAGAATGTTTCCCTTTGATGTCGAAGAGACTTAGGGAAAATATTATCAAGAACGGGACAGAGGAAAAGCTTGCAGATTCTAACACAAGTTTAAGACATCAACAACCATTAAGACCTCCCAAATCCAGGAATGAGGCTCTATACTCCCCAAGGGAAGCAGTGGGATTGGGCCCGCCATTTTGTTCCATTTCTCTTCGAGGATAGAGAAGAGGGCAATGGACTAGGCTGAATTTCAAAAGGCATCAAATGCCATTTGAGCATCCACTGAGATTTTGCTGCTGGAACAGCAGCTATAAAAGATTTACACAACTTGAACATGAAGGACAAGAGAAACCTAGACACATTAATGCAGAGGCAGACAGAGCAAAGCAAGAAATAGGAGTAGCCATGCTTGTTTACCTAAAAGGGCCACACTCTAAGTACGTGAGGGGGAGGGGTGCACAGACAGAAAGCAGTCAGAGTGAGTACTGGACTAGAAACTAGAGCATTTATTCCTCTTCAAAACAGGAGCAACTACCCAAATATCCTCCTGCCTGAAATGTCCTATTTTTCAACAATAACATTTCTGAATGTAGTATGTGTGTATCTCCAATAAGTGTATTACATAATATGTATTTCAAGATGGTACGAGGCAGGATTTTTTTTTCCCCCTGTATGTTTTTCAGAGACTAACGTGCAAATGCTGCTATAGAATTGCACATTATATATATGTCAACTTATTAAACAAAATAAAAATCATAATATTAAGTCCAAATAAAGGTAACTGAAATAGATCTCCTAAAATATATTGTTGGACACAGTCTCATGACAGCAGATGCTCACACCTGACACAAACATCACCCATAAATGTTGAAATGAAGGAGGCACAAATGAGAAAATGAGGAACATATTCCAACTGATCTCGTCATCTCAGTTTCTGCAATTATTATTGCCACTACTGTAAGATTTTCTAATATTGCGCAGCTCCAGTTTTAAAAACTAACCAGTCATTAATCAAGCAGAAATGATAACTTCAGTTTATTAGCAACATAGAGAGCAAAGCAGAACAACATTTCTGTTTAGGAAATTCCCTGCCAGTGGATTTGGTTCAGTCAGTTTCAGCTTAGAGTTGAAAAGAGTTTAATTCATTTTTGTGAATGTGTAACAATTAGGTGTAGATAGTTTGCAAACCACTTCAATAACTACCACCCACTCTTGTTGGATAAAACTTTGGAAATTTGTAGAATTTGTTACAATTACCTCAAACCTGAAGAATCAGAAAATAGAGACCCTCATGCTTCAAGAAATCAATACTTCATTAGCATTGTTGAAAATGATAAGATAGAAAATATCTCTTTCCATCTATCCCTCCAACTAGAGTCTAGTATATTTATTTTGAAATTGATTGTAGGAATACTTATTCAAGAATAATTCAAGAAGCTAATTTATTTATTTTTTTTGTCATGTTCTCCTACATCAGTCTTGAATATATATTGTGTTATGATGTTCTTCCTAATAAAGTAAGTTTTATTAGGAAGGCTAACACACTGCCTGCTGGAGTCAGTCACGACAAACAACTATTTGCATGCGGTGGCTCAAATGGGGCAACAAAGATCACACATTCTGTAGACCAACACAAGGCTGGAGCAAATAATGTATCCTTTCCATATACTTTTCATAGAATCATCATTAAAAGATTACATGTGTATTGTGCAGGTCTGCCTGTAAACATAGCATCAGTTCATCCCAAGTCTCCTTGAAATATTTTTGTTGTCACAGAAGCACAAAGCAACAGCAAACATGGCCATTGTTTTTGAGTGAATGTAAGCTTGCTGTTGAATGCCATCCTGATAAAGTCTTTAAGGTGTTTGGATCAATGCATTGCTAGGGATTAGTATCTATTGATATTGAGGAATCCAAACTGAACTGAAAGTTGATGTGGGGAAACATCAGCGAGAAATTGTGGGTATTTTAAGTGCAACATGGTGGAAGCGCAAAATATAGGCATCACATGATCACTGTTCTAATTATTTAGTTTAACTTAGCTTAACTACGTTTTAATATTAAAGAAATTATGAAAACATTTAATAGATACATACATTCCAGTTTTTCAACTGAGTGTACATTTTGTGTGTTTTGCTTTGTTACTGTCAGCAGATTTTTTAAATATTCAATAAATTTACTAAATTCTATGTTGTGTCATGAAAATGTTCTGTGCACCCATCCCTTGTCTCAATTGTTCAGGCAGGTGGTGATGATTATGTAATCATACTGGGAGTCTTTTCTTGGCGAACATTGGCATCCAAAGAACCAAGTGAACTCTGTTAAAATGCCACAACCTAACTTGGTATTTAATCCTGACCATGTTCATCTCTTTACAGTCACAGTGTACTCATCTTCTCATTGATACTTCCAGGAGGATAAAGCACCAGATCACAGAGCTCAAATCATCTCAAAACTGTTTACTTCATCGTGACAATGAGTCAACTCTATTCCAGTGACCACTGAATTTAAAGACGGACCGTTTGGGATGCAGTGGAACAGGAGATGTACGCCATGGATTTGCAGCTGACAATTCTACAGTAACTGCGGTAGAATCAATATGGACCAATATTTCTGAGGAATCTGACACCTTGTCAAATATGTCATGAAGAACCACACCTTTTGAAGCCAGAGAGGGGTCTAAGATGTAACTACTAAGACACTGAAAAAGTGGGCAGCAATTTATAAAAACTATTGATTTTTATCCCACATAAATTATAAACAACTTGAAATCAGAATCGTCTCCCCATTAATTCACCCCAAAAATTTTATAAAAGCATACAATTTTAACAGTGACAAGCACAATGTCGCCGAAATGTTCAACGATATCAGTCACATGTCTTCGTAATACTTCACAACCCTAATTGCAAAACAGGTTAGTCCCACAAGCAGGGAGAGGCAGTTTGGGGACTTTTATAAATGTGGAGCTGGATAAAAGCAGAGCAGCATTACAGAAATGCAGCTTGTCTTTCTCTCTTGAGCTAATGACCTTTCTAACCCCAGCAGAGCTCCATTTCCTGTTGCAGACAGAGGGTATACCATGATTCTCTGGTATCACTTATGGGAACAGGAGAAAAGTCTCAGCAGCACTAATGGGAACCGGATGACAAGCAGATTTGGGGGAGTTCAGTGTCTCTGTAATTATCAGCTCCTATAAAAATGATATCCTTAGAACATACCAGACAACAAAACTGAAAGTGCTGTTGACATAAATATTGACTGCACTATTTTTATGAGACAGAAAAGTTGCACAAAAATCCCTCCATACATGGCAATAGAAATCTGACTGAAGCAGCAACTATTAAGAGATAAAGTCACTTTGATTCCACATATAACAACTGCACTGTGATAAGAGTAGGGATTGAAAAATATAAAAAAATAGAGGCCAAGTTCATCTGAAACAGCGATATGCATCAATGCATCTGCAGTGTAGTAGACCCGAAGCTTCTCAAAGCTACAACACACTCAGTGTCTTAGTGAAAAACACCACCAGCAGCACTGCAGTGTTTTCCTCATCACTGCTACTGCACCAAACCAACAGGCTTCACCTCTATATTCCAATTCTTTTAAAGTAATCCTGTTATTTCACCTTCTAGACAAAACACCCATTTGCACTACTCTATTTGATTAGATTACGCATGTTACAGTCCACTGCTAAGGTTGTAAATAAATACACCTATACACCTGTTAGTGATGGATAATTTCTAGTGGCACACAAATACTTCAAAACCTTCAATTTAACAGCCCTACAATGCTGTATGACTTTTTTTTTTTTAAACCAGAAATCAACTCATTGCTCCCTTAACATCCATTTTGCTTCAGTTCTGGAACAGTCGAGCAAATGGCCAGCACTTGGCGCTTCATACTTCAAATCCACGACACTGTGCAGAGCTAATGGAAAAGCAGACAGACTGGTAGTGTGTTAGATCAACTGCCAAATGAGCACCGCCAGTGAGCCGTTTAAAATGGGTCCACATTTGGATGTTATTAAGTGCATTCCCTGGAGATCTGTAATCTTAATTATTGTCTGGGAAAAGGGGAAGTATCCCTGTAATGGGAGCATAACAGAACCCTAAAACTTAATGTGAACGAACAATATACCGCAGTGATTCTGTTCAGGACAAGCCATGTAAAATATGTGTCGATTTATTGCGAAAATCAACACCACTATCAATGCTAATCTCTTCACACACTGGTGATGATTCACTCAAAAAATAAAATAAACCTTGAAACTAAACTTACCATAAAATAATGAAGTTGTTTAGGCTTAACCCTTGTGAATCACTGCTTTTTTCAAATTCTCAGCCCTTCCACAACAAACTCAGTCTCCCACTTAAATAATAAAAAAAACAACTATATAAAAACAAGCATTCGAAGCTATGATTACATAAGAGTGAGACAGCGAATTTGCCATTAAATGTTGCAAATGCTTATTAAAAGCTATGAGTAAAAAAAAGATACTGTAAGTTGACCTTTGTCGCAACGAACATACTACAACCAGAGTGAAACCATGGGAGCCGCAGGAGTCAGTTTGTTGTTGTTAACATGTTAGCATTGCGAGGGTTAGTAACAGGGCTCTTACCTCCGTCTGAATTCGAGTTTAAATAGTCATCTGAAAGTTTAACATTTAGTCTATGCCGCAGTGCTTTCGACAGTTGCTGGATGGTCCCATTTGTCGCCGTCGGTTTAATATAAATTCCGGAGACATCCGCATAAGCTGGAGAAGACCAATGCAGCTAAACCCAGCTCACCAGTCACTGCTGCTAGCGCTAGCTTGTTAAAACCGTGTAGAGACCAACAGACGTCCAAAGAAACGAAGACTAAAATATCCAGGAAAACTTCTTCACGGCGCAGCTACTTCATCTTCAACACGACTTAAGAGCCTTTAGAGGTCCATTTGTAGAACTGCAGGATTGCTTGGGTAAACGTAAAGCATCAAAAGAGCGTATTTTTGTTTCGCTTTAATCCTCTCCGCCAAGCCATTCGAGCGGTTTTCAGGCGGCCTTTGACTTCAGTGTGTAGACGCTTGAGACGGAAACGCATCCGGGATGAAAGAAGCTTTCTCATTGGCTCCGGCACTAAAGGCGGATACTCCTACTGCAAGAGGAAACAGACTCCATTTTGGATCTGCGAAGGAAACAAACCTCCGTTAAAAGACGGGTAGAAGAAGGTTCCAACGTGGCTGAATACACTTCGCAGTTGCAAACGCAAAACACCACACTCCATTATGTAGTTGGAGGACTGAGAAAAGGAAATGGAGTTCAAGCATCGGATAGGCTTGTTTCCTATATTAGGAGCAACCGCAATAGGTGTATCTTATTTTTCTGAAATAAATGTCAACATTGTTGTGCATACAGAAACACATTTTGAATATTGTTCAGCATTCCACAATAAGTTATGTGCTGTACTATAAAAGGAGAATAAAACGCAAAGTGCATTGTTAGATGTATAACAGCTTGCCTAAAACGTAACACTTGATAAGTATCAAAGTTTGGCGGTCATCGAGTGTCGTGTTCAAAACATAAATCAGAACAGCGGTTCTACGAGGGTACTGGTCCAAAGCTAAGATTTGAGATGTGTCATTTAGCTTGAAGCGGAAGGACAGGGTGTAGAAAACAGACGCACCCTGGTCAAAATAAAAAGCGAAGCCATAATACGAGAATTCTCATTGGCTTACAGAGAAACCTATTACACATTACACATGCCACTCAAACTGACCCGTACACGTCTTATATAGAAAACAATGCGTAATTTATTTACAAAAACCGAAGGCGGGGACATGACAGACAGCGGTTTACGTGTTTTGTCATCCAATAGAAAACTCTGCTGGGCAATTTAACTTATATTTAAAGAAGGAAGTAATCCTCCATAATATGTTTTCTATAAGTATTTAAAATAAATCTTATGTGGAAATAAACCGACGTATATCCTCCAAGTTTGAGTATAGCGTGCTATTTATGTTTACAAATGAATTTGAGCTTACGTGAGAGAGTCATCCTTTCGCCTTAAACAAGGGTGCTCTCTGCTGGACGGTAGGAAGTTTTTCCAAGGATATTTTTTTTATTACAAAATACAAAAAAATGGGTCTACATGTATTTATTTATTGGGGAGCACATAGTATAATAATTCCTTTTTTTTTAGATTTTTTTTAAATCCAAACATTCAATCAAAAATCGCACCAATTTTGTTTCATTATTATTATTATTGGATGTGAATTTTGTGGTGACCACTAATCTAAATAAGTCATAATTAACAAATATCACCAATTTATAGCACAATTTTAAACAGGCAAATTTAGAATACTTTCAGTACCTTATCGTCTGCCTATATACTATCACTACTTTTAATAGTTTTATTGGTTTTACATTTTCCCTATATTTATTTTTAAAGCTGTGGAACACCTAAGTATTTTTATCACAGTACAGATACCCACACCTAATCAAATTAGCTAAGGGCATCTTATCAGAACTGTCTTTGCAGAAAGTGCTGGTTTTTACCAGGCCAAGAAGCCATAAAAAATAGCCACAGCTCTAAATGCATACAGTAACGATTGAATATCTACATTTGTAGAGTTCTCCATTGCGTTAGGTGAGTTTGGCATGAGATAAGATCACTGACATGTTTTACACTTACTGCTTATATTGTTATTTTTTTTATTATTATTTTATAGAATAAATCACAACGTCGGGCATGACGTGAAATCACGTCATGCCCGACCAGTCGCTGTGATTGCTTTCGTCCCACAGGTGGCAGTGTTGCTCGGGGAGCTGCTTGGCAACCTTCCCTACGCTGCAAAGAAGAAGGGTTGTTACGGTTAGTTGGATAACGTAGCATCATGCTAGCTACAGAGTGAGAGTTGTGTAAAAACAGCTCCTCCTAAAATCGATCTTTTGGAAAACTTCAGCTATGACTCATTTTCTGTTAAGTTAGTACTCATGTTCACCGATAGTAGGCACCATGACGTCTCTTTTATTGCTGAAAAGTGCTGGAATCTGCAGAAAATACAGCAGATGTGTGATCTGGACGTTATCAAGGCGAAACTATCAAGCTTTAACAAACAAAGTCATATCCAACGAAGGCGCTGGTAATGCACTGTCCAGGTGTGCTAAAGTCAGGAAGGCGCAGCATTTTCCAAGATCAGAGCGGACTCTGACGGGTCAGCCTCAGAAGAAACTCATCCAGGTAAGAGAGAGCGTGAATGACATGAGCGCCTTTCAAAATAAAACTCTACAACTTGGCTCCTGTTTGTGTTTGGACATGGAAATTATCAATGCTGTAAAGATGGTCCAGTTTGACGTTGCTACAGAGACTTTAATCTGCATTGTATCCCTAAAACATCTCTCATTGGGCTCTCAGAGTGTTCCTCCTGTATTTATTTACACCCCTGGATTCAGATTCATGCAGCGTTTCCACACCCAAAATTCTGTTTATAGTTATAAAAAATTTATTAGACCTGTCACACTGTTGATATTATTCCCGTTAGCGCCCCGTTAACCAATTAAACTCTATCATTTTCAGCTACGTGTTGTATTAATTTAGAAGTGGTCAGTCATTTTCATTATTTTTACATGAATGATTAATCAATCAATCAGATCAATCAAATTTTATTTGTATAGCACATTTAAGCAAGGCATTTCAAAGTGCTTTACATCATAAACACAAGAACACAAAGTCATGCAACATATAATAGACAATACATTGTTACATATTACATTTAAAAAACAATTCTAAACAGGTGTGTTTTTAATTGTGATTTAAAAGAAGTAAGGGTTTCCGCTGTTTTACAGTTTTCTGGAAGTTTGTTCCAAATTTTTGGTGCATAGATGCTGAAGGCTGTATTAGAGATTAGAGATTGCACAGCTCTAAGTAAAAAAAAAACAAACAAAAAGCTCTTAGGAGAACTTCTTTTCATAGCAGGTTCATGAAAGGTATGAAAAAGAGAGAGAACATAAAGAACAGAGTAAACAAGCAATATAATACACAGATAAATGTCAACATAACAAAGGTAATTCTTAGTTTAAAAGTTTGTTATTCTCCCTAAATTTAGAATCTTTATTTTGTATATATTTTTTTGTTTTATCGGTGGCAACACACATTAGTCAATGAAAGTTCTTCAGCCATTATGTAAATGTGCTAAATCTATCAATACAGTGTAATGTTATCACCCGGTCCTAAGAGATGATGTCATTTAGACCCCACTGGTGTTTTACTCTGTGCTCAGTCCGGTGGGGTTGTACTTACCCTGTGAATGCTTTTCCGAGTTTTGTGTGTCTGTGCATGCACGTGCTCATGGTTTCAGGAACACTCAGTCTTGTAATATTTGTTTTTTTTTGTTTGTTTTTTTTCTGTAATTTTCCTTCTCAGATTGAAACTTTTGTTTCCTCTGGTTGTCTATTTCAGAGTCTTCTCCACAAACCTTTGAGTCCTGACATGGTTGGACTCAGCAGAGAGTTAATCAGAAGCAACCTATTAAGGAATCCAGTTGGTTTATTAAATATATTAGGTACACAGTGAGTTTACTTACCTTTTTTAAGCCTATGTTTTATCCTGTGCCTGTCTTTAAATGCTGACACTTTGTGTTAAAAATGTTGTTACTTTTAGGGTCAACTAACTTTTTCAGTACTTCTCAAGCCAAAAAACAGAAAAATGAAAGTTCTGGGCCGAAGGGAAAAACTCCTCAGGAAGATGAAGGTATGTGATGAACAGATTTAGCTGCAACACATTTTTCTTTTATACATTGTTCTTCACATGCCTTTTACGGTCTGCTTTATGTTTCAGAGGAGAAGAAACGGCGTGAGGAGGAGGATCAGATGTACCGCGAGCGCCTGCGGGTGCTCTTCATTGTTGCAGCCATAATGATCCTGCTTAACTCTATTAATACCAGTGGCAGCAACATCTCCTGGAATGACTTTGTCAATGAGATGTTGGGCAAGGGTGAGGTGTCCCACGTGCTGGTCGTTCCTGAGAGTGACGTTGTAGAAATCTACCTTCATCCTGGGGCTGTCATCTTCGGGAGACCTGTAGGTTGTTTAGGCTTTAGTCATGGTTGGCATTTGAATCTGAGCAGCAGGTAAGATGTTCAGGCTAACATCTCATTTATTTCCATACTTCTTGCTTTGCAGAGGCTGGCACTCATGTACAGAATGCAGGTTGCAAACATTGATAAGTTTGAGGAGAAGCTGCGAGCAGCAGAGGAGGAACTAAATATCGACAATAAAGACAGGATACCAGTGACATACAAACGCACTGGATTCTTTGGAAAGTAAGGATATGTATTTTTATGAAAACAGACACATTATGTGCTCACACCCTAATAATTATATTAACACTAGTTTTGACATTCATTGTCATTTTTACAGAACACTCTATGCTCTGGGAATGGCTGCTATAGGGGTGGCTATTCTCTGGTATATCTTACGACTTGCAGGCATGGGCAGCAGAGAAGGCGGCTTCAGTGCTTTTGTGAGTTTTGTAAAGAACAATAGCTGCTTATTCTACCATTGTGATTTGAGAGCCTAATGTGCTAATTCTGCTTTACAAAAAAACTCAACAGAATCAGCTGAGGATGGCCAAGTTCACCATTGTTGATGGTAAATCTGGGAAAGGAGTGAGTTTCAAAGATGTAGCCGGCATGCATGAGGCTAAGACGGAAGTAAAGGAATTTGTTGACTACCTCAAGGTAAAAAGCCACACTTCGACCACACTTTTGCATTGATTTCAACTTTAAAAATCACATTTTGAGTGTTTAAATAGAGGTGGAGAAGTCTAATATTATATTCAATCTATTGTTGTCAGAGTCCAGAAAGGTACTTGCAGCTAGGAGCCAAGGTTCCTAAGGGAGCGTTGCTGCTCGGGCCCCCAGGATGCGGCAAGACCCTGCTGGCCAAAGCTGTAGCAACAGAGGCCCAGGTGCCCTTTCTGGCTATGGCTGGCTCTGAGTTTGTGGAGGTCATTGGAGGTAAGCACCAATTATTGAAGAAATAACCAGAAGATCAACAAAAAAAAAGTTTTTCTCGACAAATTACTGGGATTTAAAGAAATATGTTATTTTTATAAATATTGATTACAACTTTGGACATTTTTGCTGGGTTGTGTGCTTGTATAAGAAAATCTATTGATTTTTTTTAAGTCCATTGTATGTTTTGCTACTTTGTTGTATCCCATGACATACTTTTCAAATGTTTTTAAGGAGAAAATTATTGCTTTTAAAACTGTAGTCTTTAAAGAGATGTATTAAAGATGACTCATAAACTACTTTTCAAGAGAATGCCCTTAACAAAATAATTGCAACAACAGCTTGATAATCAATTGTGACTTGCACCGTGATTGTGTGTAGGACTCGGCGCTGCCAGGGTCAGGAGCCTGTTTAAAGAGGCCCGTGCTCGGGCGCCTTGCATCGTCTACATAGATGAGATTGACGCTGTGGGGAAGAAACGCTCCACCAACATGTCAGGTTTCTCCAACACGGAGGAGGAGCAGACTCTGAACCAGCTCTTGGTGGAGATGGACGGTGGGTGAAGTAATGTTTTATGTATTACACATTACACATGTGGAATGACTTAATGACATGTTTGAAATTATTTTCTTGGCAGGAATGGGAACAACAGACCATGTCATCATTCTGGCCTCCACTAACAGAGCAGACATTTTGGACAATGCTCTTATGAGGCCAGGCCGGCTGGACAGGCATATCTTCATAGATCTACCTACACTGCAGGTAATTTAAAGCAACACTGGTGATCTGGTGTATGTAATTGGTTCACAATTTGCCCTTGTCTTCTCAAGAATAAATCAAGGCTTTCAGCATCACATTTTTAAAGTGGCTATTTTCCAGCAGCTTTTAGTTTTCTTCAGGTTTTTCTCATAAACATAACTTTCAGAAGAGTTTCTTCCTACTAGCAGGTCATTAAGCTTTGGTAGGTGGTTTAGCTGGTGAAATCTGGCCTTATGTTGATTTTTATATTTCAGGAAAGAAAGGAGATCTTTGAACAACATCTAAAGATCTTGAAGTTGACCCAACCAGCTCATTTCTACTCTCTGCGGCTGGCTGAGCTCACCCCAGGCTTCAGTGGTGCATGCATATTATACCTTTTTTTTGTTTTTTTCTGCTTCCATTGTAAAATCCAACTGAAGGGTTTTGCCGTTTTACCTTTAAAATACTTTCTATTAAAAGTCTACACACATTTGTCACTTACATGTAGCAGTTTTTTGAGTTTATACATGACAAAGTTTATAGTTGTGTTTTTTTAGCATCACACTTGTTTATTTTTCAGGCCAGTAAAAGTTCATGCTCATGTTTGTATTGGAAGTAGTAAAAAAAGTTAGGAAAGATGTAAGCAGCATTAATGTCCTCTCTGTGATCACAAGGCCGTACTTTCCTGATGCAGGTGCAGACATTGCAAACATCTGCAACGAAGCTGCACTGCACGCTGCCAGAGAGGGGTTCAAGTCCATCGATACTTTTAACTTTGAGTATGCTGTGGAAAGAGTGATAGCAGGTACAGTTATACAAACGTTTTGTGAAAATGCCTTTCACCCCTCATTATGTGCTAGTCTGACCACAGTAAGACTGACATGCATGTGTTTGTCCAGGGAGCGTAAAGAAAAGCAAGATTCTATCTAAAGAAGAGCAGAGGGTGGTCGCCTTCCACGAGTCTGGACACGCCTTAGTAGGATGGCTGCTGGAGCACACTGAGGCAGTGATGAAGGTAGTGCGCTGCTTCTTGTAGCTATCATAAACAGTGGATTTATATCTAAATGGATTGAGACATAGCCTTTCCTTTTCAGAAATGTCTTCCTTCCGTTGGTTGTAAAACATTTATTTCAGGCATTTTTCAAGAGAAGGAACAGAAACAACTGAAACATTTTATAATTTAAAATGTAACAAAACCTAAAGTAGACACAAGGTCTCTGCCACCTTCCCAAGGCAGAAAAACAACTCCATCTTCAGCAGGTGTTACAGCAATAAATGAAGCTTAAACATAAGTTTGTTGAGGCTTGATTAGCAGTCATTAGTTTCTTACACCCTTACTCAAGGAAACACAAATAGTGGGATTTCATATATGATATTCTTTTCTGTTTTTTTATTGAGAGCTGTAAGAAAGGCAAAATCATAAGCAAGACTCTGTGAGAGTTGAGGTTAATGAGGATGTACAAATTGTGATGGCGTGTTTCTGTGCTTTGTTCCTGAGGTCTCCATTGCTCCACGAACGAATGCCGCCCTGGGTTTCGCTCAGATCTTACCCCGCGACCAGTACTTGTTCACCAAGGACCAGCTGTTCCAGCGTATGTGCATGGCTCTGGGAGGAAGAACGGCCGAGGCAATCATTTTTAACAAGATTACCACAGGTATGGATGTTATTCTTTAACGTAACCTTAAAATCACAATACCACATGCTTTTCCTGGTTTTCAGTCCAGGAGTGTTGTAAGTGTAGTTGTAGTGTTGCAATCACTGATATTAATGCAAATTCACTCAGAAATCGCAAATTTTGCTCAGATTTGCAATTTTCACCAGTCATCTAAACTTTTCTGCAAATCTTTTCTCCAGCTGAATAGAAACAAAACTGAAGTTAGTATCTTTGGTCCTAAAGAGAAGTGATCCAGAGTTAATGCGCAGCTTCAGTTATTACAACTAAAACTTAGCGGTCAGGCCCAAAACCTGGGAGTAGTGATGGACTCTGACCTGAACCTTCAGAGCCACATTAAGGCAGTCACAAAGTCAGCCTTCTATCACTTGAAGAACATCTCCAGGATTAGAGGACTAATGTCTCAGCGAGATCTAGAGAAACTCATCCATTCAGTGATTTCTAAATCACTGAATGGCTTCGCACCTCAGGTCTTCTGGCTCTGGTCTGCTCTGCATCCCCAGAACCAGAACCAAATGAGGAGAAGCAGCTTTCAGCTTCTATGCACCACAAATCTGGCATAAACTTCCAGAAAACTGTAAAACAGCTGAAACACCTTTAAATCTCGACTAAAATCCCATCTGTTTAGAGTTGTAAATTTGTAATCAATTACGAATTTAATGATGGCATTTGACTTAATGTCATATTTTAATTGTTGAGTCTATGTTGTATGATTTTGTGTTTTTGATGATGTAAAGCACTTTGAAATACCCTTCTGCTGAAATGGGCTGTACAAATAACATTTCAATGATGGATTGATTGATCTGACCAATCGTCTTAACATTTTCTGTATTTCCTAATTTTATGACTGATCACTGCAATTTGGAAGAATTTTAGCCAATCCCTGCTCCCTTCTAATTTAACTTCCTGTTTCACCTTGCGTCTTGAAAGTGAACCTACAGGATAAAAGCATGTGTGACGCTAAAAGGCAACATTTGCTTTTTTTTTTTTGTAAAAAGCATTTTGAGATATTCTCTACGATTTGCTTTTACCATGTATACAGCCTTGGGCGTAACTGATGCGGTGTGCATGTCCCCCGTACTTCCTGTATCAGTACCCTCTGTCCCCTGCACTCTCAGCTGTTATAACTGACTAATTAGTTGTTAAGATCTGGTAACTTAATTTGCAAGCTGCCTTTAAAGGCACCACCAGTGTATGCATACTGCGACACCCTGGGACTAGGCTTTGTGTAGCTATCACACCCATTGCTGGATTTTCCATTGTGACCTCAGAACAGAGTGTGAATCCTCCACCTTGTGTCTCTCCAGGAGCTCAGGATGACTTGAGGAAGGTGACACGTGTGGCTTACTCTATGGTGAAGCAGTTCGGTATGTGCGACAGTGTGGGGCAGGTGTCGTTCCCTGAGACAGAGGAGCAAGGTGCCATCGGGCGCCGTCCATTCAGCCAGGGCCTGCAGCAACAGATGGATCATGTGGGTTCTTGATTTAATGCACCATAAATATGGAATATTTGTCATCATTAAGTGCTTGCTGTTGATGATTGTTTACATCTGCTCTTACAGGAGGCTAAGATGCTGATAGCTCGTGCTTACAGACAGACAGAGAAACTGCTGCTGGACAACAAAGACAAACTGATCCTGGTTTGTTGCTCCATATTTTCTGATATTGTCATTGCAAGAATCCAAATATTTAGCATCCATTTTCTAATCCGCCCTTCTCTGTATTTATAGTTGGCCAACGCTCTGTTAGAGCGTGAGGTGGTGAACTATGACGATATCGAAGCCTTGCTGGGCCCACCGCCTTTTGGGCCAAAGAAGATCATCCTGCCACAGAGCTGGGTGGAGGCAGAGAGGGACAAGCAAGACACAGAAGAGGATGAACCACAACCTCCTCCTCGCAAACATAGAGAGGATGACGTTGATCCGCAGTTAGTATGATTTGTTTCTGATTTGTGTGTGTGTTTTTTTATTTTTTTAAGAGCTCTTTAAAAAGCTGCTGCTTTTCATCCCTTCATCAGGAGCTGGTGGAGAGTTAATACGAGCAGGGAATCCTCATAAGGCTTGTTCTGACAGTAAAACTAAAGTTTGAAAAACTCTGTTGCTGAATCACCTTCCAGATTTGAAGGATTTCTCTACAACTTCAAGAATGTTGCTGATTTATTATTATTCTCACAATATTTGCAAAGTTTGAAAGAACGCGTTCTCAATCGGGCTGTTCTTCAAACGCAGATTGTGTAAATAATGTATACTTTTAGGATGTACTGTTTGTACATGTTTATTTATACAAATGTACTGTAGTAGATTTGTGTTTGAATTTAGGGAACTGATGGCTATTCACATCTGCAAGAGGCAGTAAAGATAATATAGGGCTATTCATAAATACAAGCTACGCTCTCCGACAAAGTTTCATTTACTAAAAAGTTTGCATTTCCATAAATGCATAATTCTGCAGCAAAATGGACATCAATTTCTATGTGGGTAAATGAAGCTTTGTACAAAGAAGCAAACGTGTTGCTAAAGCAAGTTCTAAAAGGGTAGAATATAAGTTGTTCTACCCTTGTTGTTAGCAAACATGAAGTCATCCCAAATACTGTGTAATGTTATGAAAGGGTTGTGTGATTTTTTGCTTTCAAACAATAAATAAGTGAAAGGTTTTTGAAAACAATTAAAATATAAAGGCTGATATAAGAGCCCTTCTCTCTCAGCTGTCGTAAGTGAGCTATTACATTTTAATTGCAGGTTCTGTTAATCTCATTCAGTTCACCCACAAACTTCACTGAAGATAACTCACAATTATAGTGAAGGAATTATTTTCTTTTTCTTTTTTTCTTCATTTTATTGGGTTGTTTATCAAAGACTCATTTGTACGGGGAAAGGAAGGTGGAATCATTTAAAATGTTTTATTTTATGAGGCGGGATTGTAAATTGATTACAAAAACGTGTTGCCAAATATTCCAAGAAATATTTAAAAGCCGTACAACTTTCCAGGCAATATTTATTCTTGGTCTAAACAGATAAAGTAATGTATGAATACACAGGCACACAGGAGTAAATAAAGCCAGCTTTATGAGAAATAAACACTTTATTTTAAAGACACTAGTAAAATCTGAATTTAGGCAAAATTTATAGAAAACCCACTTGAACTCTTTACCTACAGGTAAGATATTTCTGAATGTTCCATGTTGCTGTCTGTAGATCTGCCTCCCTTAAAGAATAACAAATGCTGGAATGGAGGGTTGTTGAACACAAAAGCAAAATATTAAAGACTCATCTTATAAAATTACATATGTAAAAAAAAAAAAAAAGAAACATAAAAAACACAAGTATTTCATGCCTTTTTAGTTTGTCATCAGTACGCTGCAAGAAGATGGACAGACATTCTGCATTCAGTAGGCACAACTTCAAATACTTACGTCACAAAATGCTGCATTAAGTCATCTTGTAGGTTGTGTTCAAATAAACTCAAATAAGTCACACTCAATTCAAGTCCCATTCACTTTTTCTTAGGAACTTGTGTTGGACTGAAATTACTTTCAAATGTGTCCAGAAAATTAAAAATCACCTCAAGCATGAAGTGTGCCCTAAACTCCACAGATGCTGCTTTAACGTGGGTCGTACATATTGGCTAGTTTCTGAAACCGTGGTCCCCAGTCGTTGAGGTAATCGTAGTCCTGATCTCCATCTGAGCTGCCTGAAGCGATGGAGCTGAGGCTGCCAGCCACTGAGCCTTCTCCCTCGAAGTCGTAGATCAGGGCTGTGTCGTATGGAGGCACGTTGGGATCATTGTCAGCAGCCTCCAAGCCCTGAGAAGTGCAAAAAAAAAAAAGTTTACTAAGTTGTGATAAAACCTATTGGATTGACAGGTCACAATTTTCAACATATTTGTGGTGTTGTCTGCTTTATGTGCAACACCATTTGTGACATCATTTAATAATGGATGCTGTACTTTTATCGTTTATTTTTTTCCCTCACCTTTCCACAATGAACCTCATTTCCTTTATGTAAATGTAAGTAGAATTTAATCTTTAAGCAAGAGGTCAAATTCTTTCTTGATTTTACCGAGCTAACTGAGTTAATTATGAATGAAAATAAATTTTTTATCATTTTCGACACAAAATCTGTTCATTTGGTATTTTGTTTTTAGTTCATTCTTTAGCTATAAAGGCTTTTTGTCTTTGAAAGCTGAGTAATAAGCTGGAGCGTCTCACTTCATTGATGTAGTCTTTGATGTCAGTGGGATCTGCAGGAGGCCGCCGGGGGTAAGCGGGGGAGGGCAGATTGTGTGGGGCATCCTTCCTGAGGGGCTGCTTGCCTCGAGGAAGGCCAGACCCCGGGTAGAAGGACCACGGGGTGGGAGGCGCATCACGGGGGTTCCACAGCAGGTCAATGTTGAAGGCGTTCTGTCAAGGTGAGATGAGGAAGTGTGTGCTTTGATGTTGCATTGATAATACACAGGCAGCAAAAGCAGATCTGCAGCTTCGACCTCAACAGGTCACCATCACGTCTCACAGTGACCCTTACCTCATCCTCCTCACCGCCTCCCTGCTCATCGTAGTTGAGGATGTTATCGCGTATGTCGTCCTCCGACTCCCCGACAAGCAGACCTGATCCTTTCTTTATGTGATGACGTCTCCCACAGGCATTTATAGCCACAGCCAGGAATAGCAGCACTACAAACAAGAATCAGCCAGGTCATATTTGATCGTATTGCCACAACCAACCAAAGAAATCAAGGTTTACATTCATGTTTAGAGTGGACCTGAGATCCACTTTAAACTACGTATTTATATCTCATCCAGGCTTGTTTGTCACAGTTACAAGTTTCTTTTTGTAATGTAAATGAAAGTCTGGACATGATCTGTATGAAAAGCTGTTTTGTTTGTGTAGTTATCTCCTGACCTTTTTTTAAGCACATCTGCCTTGCTTGAAAGATAAGTTGTTATTTTTCTAATTTTAAAGAGTTGCTCAGAGGAATGTGCTTCTGAATCATGTCATTTATCCACTGGAAACAGAAAATCACTGTTTCCTAATTAAAGTTCTATGACACTAACACTGGTTAACTTAAAAAAGTGAAACATACATTTAAAAAGCACTTCAGGTATATGCTTAGAGTAGGAACGAGAGTAGAAATGGATACGTTTGTTAGAGAATTCAGTACATTACGCTGAGCTTCCTTTTTCTGGGATAAACCACTTCAGCTTTTGACAAAAGGAACTAGATTCATTACTTTCTTTAGAGTTTAAAAAGTATTTCTTCAGCACTGCACTTACCAAGTAAAAGAACACCAGATGCAATGATAATAATGAGAGCGATGAAGCTGATTCCCACTCTGGAGCCTAAGAAAGCCCCCGCCTCAGATCTGCAGTCCCCATAGGAGTCACAGAGACATGCTGTGACATTGACTTGACTTAAAGCACTCTGAGATGGGCTGCCGGAGTCTGTGACCTGCACCATGACTGTATACTCTCCTGCTTCCAGCTCGACAGTGGGCCGGAGGATTGCATGAGTATCTGGAGCATCAAATATGGAGAAAGAAAAAATATAAAAATATTCTGCCCCGAGAATCCGACATGCATCTACGCCCCCCACACTTTCCTACCATTGACTTTAGTGACAGTCCAGTTTAACAACAAAGAGTCAGGAATGAGAAAAATGAAGGGAGAGGCATGTGGAGAACGATCTTCATCCACAGCAGTTAGTAAAAAAACAGGAGTCCTTTTGCTGTCACCCGTGCATAAGAAACGGCTCAAAGGGAGGAGCTGTGGAGGGAAGTCGTTGGTTTCCTCCAGGATGATGCTCACCGCTGCAGAGGCTGAAACACCACCGGCATCTGCACAAGCGAGCATGAACACAAAATATCACAACAGTAGAAAATCTGCAACATAGATGTGTGTTCATTAACATTTCATACATTTAAAACCCAAATTTCTAAAGGCAGACAAAGTGAAGCATCAGACTAATGACCCACAAATATTGTCATACACTCTTAACTCCTTACAGCCTTATTTAAATTAAATTATCCTGTCAAGCAGATTCTAAACCAAATAATGGCTCTTCACTTAAATGTAGCACATAGCTTACAAAACATTTAGATATCAGTATCTAATTGTTCAGCCAAATTAAATATAATTGGCATAACTTTGGCCACTAGGTGGGAGCAGAGGCGCTTTAATACTATCCTTTGTTAATGTGTTGTGATTAAGTTCCATAAAGTAATTATTTATTAAATAATAATAAATAATTTGTACTTACTTTTGAAAGTAAGTACAACCTTATAACCATAGAGATGTACAAAATGAATGAAGCCCTTGAATTTAGGAGGAATACTTTCTCAGTTACTGCAAGTTTCATATGATGTACCTGTACTGGTTTCACTAAGTACCTCTGAAAACAGTTTGAAAGTGAATTCAAAGTTTGGAGTTTTTACTTAAGGAGGAGGGAATTTTTATTTTTACTTTTTTATCAGTTTCTTTTTTGTTGTTGATTATAAATGTCAGTGATGGTTTACTGCCTATACCATAAAAAAAACCTTCAGGGACGTCTGTGAACAGACCTGTAACCTTGATGACTGCACTGTAAATGTTGTTTTTGACATGTGGGGATCTCATGTTGAAGGATCTTCTGAGGGAAATGTTTCCCGTTTCTCGGTTGATGTCCAGCCACCCCTCAGGGTCTTTGCTAATTTCAAACCTTAGAAAACAAACAGAATGGGAAAATAAGTCAATATTTCTTATTGATATGTGGAGAATCGTCTCTTCTGAAGTGCTTTTGGTTTGTACCTCAGTTCAGAATGGTCCGGGTCTGAGGCAATGTTGCTTTTCAGTAGCTTTCCAGGTTTCTCGTTCTCGAGGACTTGGATCAGTATAGGGTTCTCCTTGAAATACGGAGCCTCATTCTCGTTGACAACTGTGACTGACACAGTGGCAGAACTCAGAGGTAAGTTGGGCGCCTTGATGCTCAGAGAATTGATATTTTCCACAGTCAGAATCAAGGTGTGCTCCCTTTTGACTTCATAATCCAGGGGCTGCAATACAGCATAAAGGTCTTATGGTTTTGCTACTGGACAGTAGTGATGTATGCAACACGTTTACCTACTGTATGTTATGTAAAATTCAATTAAAAGCTAAAAGCAAAACATAAATCTCACCAAAGAACATTGCTTGTTCAACTTTTGGTTTACATATGAGCCAGTAGATGGTAGTATTTAGTTGTGTCTGCTGTCTAGGAAAGGAAAATCATTCCTGTGCTGCACAGATTGTCACTCTGAAAATATTTTAAAGATGGTTGAAATTTGAAATTGTCTAACTTGGAGGTACGTTCTAAAAACATCTTGTGCTTTGCAAAATCTGTTCTTAGATTGTAAAGTCACAGGCAATAACACATATCCTATTTTTTCCATTTGTTTTCTCGCCAGCTAATGTGGAGTTTAATTTTTATAAATTCTGTACTTTAAAAGGAGAAGAAATCAAATATCAAGAACATGGGAGAGCATATAGCTGTAACTTATTTTTTTATTTTTCAACGATCCAAATCTAAAGCTCCCCTTAAACTTTTCAGTTTTCAAACATTTTACATCTCAAACCCAAAGTACAAATTTGATTAAAGGAAATGAAAAAAGCAATGTTTGGTTCTTGAATCACTTAAATGCATCAATGCCACCAATCCTAATCCGTCCCTAGAAAATGTTTCCTGGGTCGCATACCTTCACCACAGTCAGGATTCCCTGGTTGGTGACTGGATCTGTCTGGATGGCAAAGTTTCCAAATGGGTCATGAGATACTGTGTATTTGACCTCCCAGTTTCCTGTTCCAGGGTCGTCTCTGTCTATCACGCTCACTCGGCCGATCTCAACGTTGTAAACGTTCTCCAGTGCCTTAATGTTGTACTACAGGCAGAGCCAAAAGCACAAATCAAAAGATTCAACTAATGTCACTGCTTTCAATGTATACAATAAGAAGGTGAAAGCTCAAACTCACTGAGGTAGGGTGGAACTGAGGTGCATGGTTGTTGATATCCGATACAGTGATGATGGCTACAGCATCACTGATTAATCCGTCGCCCCCCATATCAGCAACCCGCAGCTTTAACTTGAACTCCTTCACCACCTGGAACACATTACAACATGTTGAGAGGAATCAGTCAGTTATTCAACAAAAAATGTTGGGCCGGAGGTCAGGAGAATAAATGCATTGCACATGCATAAGAATGTTTCATTTCTGCCATATTTACAGTATTTGATTAATAGTCAACATTGAAAAACATTATAGCAATAATTCATGATACTCTGGGTACAAATGTTTCTGATGTTTAAAATCCGGTTGTTAGTGTCCCACCGTGGTGCCAGATCTTGAAAGTTTTCTTAATGTGTAATTTTACTGATGTTTAAAATGAGTAAAATGGCTGATGTACAAATCAAGAAGGAATATGGTACTGCTCATCCTCAATAGAACCCTGACTGCACAATGTACACATTCAGTGTTTCCTTTTATCCATCAGTATCTCTGTGTTTTATTTACCTCTCGGTCCAGGCCCACATCTCTGGTGTAAATAGCTCCTGTTTGGTTGTTAATACCAAACATGGTCTTGTTTACAGCATTGGGAGGAATGCTCTCCTGACCAACGATGGAGAAGCCCAGAACTGCGTTTTCTGTCATGGGATCATCTGCATCTGTCGCTGAGACTGACATCACCAGTGTTCCTGTTGAGATTTGAAAGTTTCAGCAAGAGGGTGAATTGTGTGTTTGAGTAAACTAGTTAGCAGTGGAACGATTAAGCTGCTCTAATTTTTGTGACTGACGTGTAAGTTGCAGCTACATGCAGGAAGACACAACACAGGATACAAATTGCTTCCAAAATGGTGAGATTATTTATGATATGTTGATTGATTTTTGTTGTCGCGTATTGCAATATTTGCTGATAGTTCTTATAATGAGTATGATCCACATTGTCCCTGAGATGTGCTTTAAAATCAGAACCTAATTGCCATGATAAATGATCGCATGAGTGACATGCTGCAAGAGTATGTATGTGAGAAAAAAATATGAAAACCAACGGTATTAGTATTTTGCTATTAGAAACAGATTTTGAATTAAGTCCATCAGTTGAACTCAGTCTTTCTTCACCTGACTAAGTTTTGATTTAGTATTTACACCAGCACCTCATAACCTGGTGAAAATCAGCCCTTGGTGCTACATTTTGCTTCCTACAGAGGGTCCAGGGTCTATTTTTAGGTGATTTATATGTATGTCTGGTCATCTAATCTAATCAGTGTAGTAATTTAGATGTCGGCATACAACAAAAGAACAATACAATAATAATGAGCTAACATGGGCACAATAGGCTGAAAGAGACAGAATTGAACTGGTGCTTTATCATGTCACCTGACATGTCTCTTTCACATTGTTACTTTTGACCTGACATTTATATAAAACCACTTACTTAATGGATACAAAACACATAACATACAATGAAAAACCTGCCACATTTTATAAAGTACTTGTCGTTTGGTTGTACATTTTTAAATCATTTGCCTGACAATATAGTGTTTAGACTTAATGTGATTTTTTTGTCAGCCTTTGAATGAGGTATTTTCCTACCTGGGACAGAGAACTCCTGGACTGATCCAAAAAACTGCTTTTGGGTGAAAACGGGCTTGTTGTCGTTCTGATCTAGCACCACTATCTCGATGGTTGTGGGGTTCTCCAGTCTTTCTCCGCTGGGGGACAGGGCAAATGCCTTCAGCTATGCACAGAGACACAGCAAGAAGTGTTTTTTAATTACATGTGTGATTTATGAAGTTATTTCTCAGGTTTTCCACAAAGGACAAATCAAACAGCAGATAAGTATTTTTATATGTATGAGAAATGACCTGGCAGAATAACAAGCTGACCATACATTCACAAAACACTCAGATATCTCTCCCGAGATGCCCATAACAGCCCTGGAAAACTGACCTCGAACCGTTTGTGCTAGTGTTCGACACAATGATATGTGAACTTAGGCAGAAACATGAACTGGAAACACATGCAAACTCCTGCAGAACGCTTTACGGTGTATAGCGAGCTGCTCTGGGTGATCGTTCTTTAATGAGGTCTTACTGTGAAGCTGCTGTGCTGCTCTCTGTCCAGCGGCCTCTTGCTCCTGATCATTCCTGTTTTATCATCAATCTCGAAAAGGTTTTTGGGCTCCTGGTCCACCCCTGGTCCCTCTAACTTGTAGATCACCTCTCCTGAGAAGATTTTGTCTGATTTGATCTGGGCAGAAAAACAAGAAAAAGTTGCAGATCATTAAAACCCCACAGGAAACCAGGGTAGCATGTTTTCTGCTCTCTGTTCGGAGCAGAGAATATGGTCTGAACACCAGATGTGAACACAGGGGACAGCAAGTCTGGAGTGTTTAAACTCTGAAGGTCCTTTGAGATTTCAGACTAATAATAACAAGGAGTCATTTTCTGGATTTTGTTTCCATTTCTTCTGATTTGTTAATGTCACACTTCACTTTTTAAAAGTAACTCAGTGGCTCTACTTCAACTGAAAGATTTACACCAGCAGTCTGAGTCAATTCTAACATGATATTTATATTTCATCTGCCCACTAAACACCAATTTCACTCCAGCAGAAAAGTATTCATCAGTCACCTTGATGAAGCCTTCAAATAATGTAATCAAAACAAACTACAGTGAAAAAAAATAGATTTACTTTTTGATTCTGGATCAACATTTGTTACATCACACACATTATTGTCAAAGCTGATGTCATGAATGAACTTGATGTTTTCACATCTGGAAACATATAAAAATTCAAATAAATAAATTATTTCAGCTCAAATTATTCCATTAAATAATTCTGAATTTTTTTAACATTGTGACTAAGTGCTAAAAGTTAAATCTCAGTGTTTTTTTTTTTTTTTAATTTCTCAATATTTGGCACATTTTGGTCTATTCAGAGGCGCTTACCACTAAGAAACTAGAACTTAAAAATAAATATAACCAGAGTAAATGAATGGGGAGTTTTCAAATGATGACTGCATTCATTAGTGAAAAGAAAAACTATTTGAAGAAATTTGATTCTTTGCCAAAAATAAATGACATCCGCATTCTATCTGCCTTCCTTCTTAAATTGCGAATAAACGTTGTTTTAGGATCTGTTTGGCACTATCTTTGAATTTTGCCTTCCCCCAAAAAAATTCTCAGAGGAAGTTTGTGGTGAAAAATTGTAGATAGTTTGATGCCTTTGTCCTGTAATTTACAGTGAGTGCAAAAATGATTGCATAGCTAAAAACTGCTGTGATGTGACAGTTTTACCTGGACCAGGTCTTGAGGAACAACTCTGCTGTTCTCTGAAACTCGGATGGGGGGGATGATCCAGTCTCTCTTGACTCTTATCATCCCTTTTCCTCGATTTCTCGAGAGGTAAACAGCGTGAGTGTCCCGTTCTGCCTCTCCGTGGTGATACTCAGCAGAGCCATAGACCTGAAGGAAATATGGTTGGCAGTAAGTCAGATCAAAGTTGAAGCTGAAATACAATTTTAACTTCAGAGACCTATGCTAATTTAAGATAAACATCATATAGTTACACATGTTCGCAGCTGCTTTATTTCCTGCTGTGCTTCGATATTCCTTATGGTCAGACAGAATGGTTGTAATGCTGAGGATAACTAATGTGGAATCTGTTCAGTTTCATGTTTCACCCACTAAAATCAGCTTTTGCCACCTTGCTTTGATCTGGGTGCAAAAATATTTCAGGACAAGGAAACACTAACGCTCGTGCTCTTTTTACAAACTCCATCATCACATTGCTGTCAGGAGTGCAATCGCACATAAACACACACATGAAAAGCACACTCCCACAGCAGCTGTCGACAATGGATTTAGATCCTCTGCTTTCCCACCCGCACTCACAAATTCCCCTTTATGCTCAAGCTCCGCACCTGACTGGGAGTTTGGGATCACCTTACGGATTTGCTCCGCTGTACGAATTCCACAGGCACACTCATTTGCTCACTTTCTCACACCGTGGGATCACATGTACTCTATATGCATGACCACCAACCAAACACCCACTCCCACGCATAAGATCATGTCTGTGTTTCCTTTGGTCGCTTCCTGCTTGTCTGTGGGATTTCACTGGAGTCAGCATTACTTCTCATCTGTTTAACAGCTCAAAGACATAATCCTCCGGACAAGCAGAACATGTTCATTTCTGTGTTTGCACTCAGATGTAACCGAATACTGATGATTAACCTGTCCCAATGCATGCATACCCTAATTGTGAATAAATATTCCAGGATGTGGGATAATATGAATGGACTGAGATCTTGGATGTGCTGCACAGATCATCTGTCATGCGGCTGCACAGTGCAGAGAAGAACGGCAACCATGACTGGCATCTGCAGGCCGAGTCAGAGGGAGGCTAATCTTAGACCATTTTATATCCCCGACCTCAATCTATTTAACTCTTTCTGTCCATTAACGTCCCCCACTCTGACGCGTTTACACCCACATTCCAGTAGTCCCCGTCACCCTCACAGGTTCCTTCTGGTGTTTATATATTTCCATATTTAACACCTGGCTTTTATTAGTGCATATACTTCCTCACTGTAAAACATGTTCCGGATATCTACTCAGTCTCAAAGTCAATAGCAGCTCATTTCCAGTTGTGTTTGTAATTTTTAAACTTAGTGAAGCATCTTATACTTTAATGAGCACATTTAAGCTTTGAGGACCACTGTTTTACTTTGAGAATATGGATGAGTTATTGATTAAAAATAACTCACTTAATGAAACATTTACACTCCCAACACATAGTTGGGAGTGTTTATCATTGGAGATTAATTACTTCTTAGGATGATGGGAATACAATCGATTTTACATCAATATTTTAAGAAAATGGTATATTGATAATCATGTTGGACAGGTTTGAAGGATGTTTCAGATTTTTGGGGGTTCTGTGGGAAAATTCTTAGCCATCAGCATGTAATCTGAAGTACATAGCTGACTGGATTAAGTAAAGAATATTAGTTTATAAATTTAAACAAGTAATATTAGATCTGAATCAGGCAAGATTGGGAAGGCTCTGAGTTATTTTACTCATCAAACTGGATTCTGTTTCACATGAGTTGGACCGTTTTATCTTGTGAAGTGTTTTTGTTTTTTCTGAGATTTGGAGTTATTTAAATACACTCAACTAACTTAATTTTAAAATGAATGAAATCCAGTTTGACCACAATCTGGGTATGTGATGATTATATCCTGATAGCACCACAGAACCTGCATACTGCACTTATTTAAATACTTCATTTGATATCCTTCTCTATTTACAGATGGGATCCTCAAGACAAAATAAATTGTCTGCATATTATACCAGGTCAATGGCTTGGTAAAGCCTAAAAATCACAAGTCATCCATCACTCATCCTCAAACCACATACAATGGGTTCCATGTACAACATAAACATACCAATGCAATCAATCGAATCAAGTTTGTTGCTAATCTTTGATGTGCTTAAGACTTTACAGACCAGCAAAGCTTCAAAGTTTTTTTTTAAGCAAAAGTAATGAAGAAAAGTGAATTTGTTTGGTACATGTAAATTTTTACCACAAATGTAAAATAGTAATAATTTTAAAGAGAGCAGAATAAAGAGAGAAGTAAGACAGACTGACATAATTATTGACACTCGTAAAAAAGTTAAGTTCAATCGTTTCATGAGGAAGAACGCCGTTTGGAGAAATGGAAAACATGGAACCTATGTTTAACTCAATTTGCCAAAAACCAGCCTTATAAGTACAGTAAGGTTCTTCTGCAGATGCCTTGATACCTTGCAGTCCTTCTATGAAAAAAAAAGAATAATGAAGGAAACAACTCACACAATAAAAATAACTCTAGACACCATATTGTTAGGAGACTAAAGCATTTTGGATTAGAGTTACGATATGTCATGTTTCCAACCTTAATGGACGAAGATTTTCTATTATACACAACGGCTGCGGGTTCCAGCTTTTCTTGAGACACGGAAAGCAGAACAGGAATGCTTACAAGCACCAAAAAGTACCAAACATGCAGCTTGTAAATTCACACACTTCCTGTCAGAGCACCATACTTTAGAAAACATGACATTGCGTTGTGCACAGTGGTTCCTCTCAGTATCTGCACACTGTTGTAATGTTTTTACCAGACAAGGATGCAGTACCAGCAAAGTGTCACATTACCAATTAGACCAGTGAGGGTCTTTTTCTGACAGGCTGGGTGATGACACCACATGCTGCAGGTTTAACTGTTTCAGAGCTTTTCCCAGATACTCTGGCTGCTCTGCCTCTCAGACGAGTCCACATCTTTTTGGGGATGATTTGGTCTCACAGCAACAAAAGGGGAGGATTATTTGGCAGAATAATCTTTCCCAAATTCAGGAATGGCTGCACTTTCCCGGTGGTGTGTTGAGAGGAACATTAAGACAGATTAAGCTGAGAGACCTCATTCTCTTAGGGGAATACGCAATGTAGGGTTCTCTTTAATGATACACCCCAACACTTCCAGTTTTATTTGCAGTGACAGCTTTCTTGCTATGTTTCAAATATATAAAAAAACAAAATCTGGTTTATATGGTTCACATGTAGTCCAAAGTGACATTCACAGACAGCCTATCAAACATCTCTGATGTAAATTTTCTTTTGAGAAAACAGAACAAAACTATAAAATGGAAACCAAACACTCGCCTAACATCACAGTGAGGGAGCAGCTGCACAGCAAGGGGAACACAGACGTTGTGTAGCGTTATGGTTTCCAGAAATCTAGATGGTGACGATAATCACAGCAGCAGTAAGTCAGAAGACCATTCAGGATATACTGTATATGGAAATTTGACGGGAGCAACAAAGAGAGCATTAGTGCTATTTTCAGGGCACATAAAAGGGATGCAGGAACAACAATAGAAAGATGAGCCAATTGCTCACTGAACAGCAGCAGAGAGAAAGCTCAGGGGACTTACTTTGGAAAGTTGAAAGTAACTTTTTTATAATTTATAATTCCCTACATCATGATGTAGGGATGGGTGTTTGTAGTCGTCAAGTAGAAAAATCCTTGCTGTGGGTGGATTTGTGTTTATGTTCAAACTTGGTACTGTAGCTATGTGGATATTTTATTTCTTTCTAAATTTGAGTAACTGGCTTAAGGACACCTTAAAACTGTCCTGGTTTTCATTTATACTGTTTTATTAAAGTGATGCAAAACCCTGCTGCAAAATATTACTCATATTTTTTAATGTTATATTTGAGGATGTCTTGCTGATTGAAAACCCCATTCAGTAAGCTCATGTAAAAGCATCTATCACTAAGCTCACATAAGGCTTACTGATTGATGCTTTCATCATTCTTTAAAGTTTAAACAACTTGAGTGAGTTACATGACTGAGCAAAGGCAGACCGTCTCCTTGGCCAAAGGCCAAAGGTCCGACAGGTGCAGAAGCCAGTCACTTCTGCTCTTCAGGCACACATTAAGCCAGTCTGTCATTTTCTGAGGGCCCCACAAACATAGTCTTTGCAAAGTCATGTTAGCTTACAATGAGCAGAGCATTCTATTTATGGTCCTTCTACAAGTATGTCCATTTACCCTGGAGCAAATGTCTGCGCTTCAAGAATGCACAGCAAGGTCATGGCTTTAAGCTGAATAAAACACAGGTACAAAAAAATTTGATCTTCTTTTCTTGTTGCTCATATGAAAACATTAGCCATATTGAAATTTAGCTTCTTGTTTCAATAAAAAAAAGTTGTTTTTCAGAAAAAGTGGGATGTTAGCGAGGAAACAAAGTTTTTGACAGGCATCGAACTCCAAACAGAGTTTTCACACAGTTCTTGAAAGTCTTTTGATTACATATATATATATAAAAAAAAAACCAGTGCGACTGGAAACCTCATCATGACTTTGCAGCTGGCTTTCACTAATGCAGGACCTTCAGATAACTGAGCAGCTGGCCTTCCATTTCTCAGTCTGTAAAAAATAATGAGGTAACACAAAGCAAAGGAAATTAACTTCTTTGTTCATGTGACCCATTTTATGAAACGGACGTAGTTTCGGTAACCTTTTCTCCTTCTGAAACTCTAGAAAGTTAAAAACAGTCTGCAGGTAACAGGCGAGGCGTAAATTTAGACTCAAAATTCTCTGACTGACTCGTTTCGAATGAATGAGCCCACAGCGCCAGCTGGTCACTGCTGCACACTCTGGACTTATACCTGATTTCATGGTCCAGGAGCAACCCACTACTAGTCTTTCCACAAGGAGGCACAAATGGTGTCACGTATGCATCTGGCAGCAGCTGTGGGTTCTGCCCACTCCCCACCAAAACAAACACCCAACAGGCCTGAACCTCTCGCTTCAAGAGCAACTAAAAGATATCAGGTAACAAGCCTCAGCTTGACCGAGAGGTGTTAATGGCTACAAGGATTTCATTTTGGTCGTTAACTTATTAGAGAACTTATTTTTTGCTTCTGAGCCATTATTTAGAAGTGGAGCAGCAGAGAAAATGTTTTTTGTCCAACACCATCACGTATGATCCGCCATAAAAAGAAAGTAGAACGTTGTGTGGCTGAATGTTTGGGACAGTTTCTGACAATCTGTCTAAAGTTTCATTTGAACTTTTTTCTTTTTTCACAAATTTTGAGTCACAAAGTATTTTCAAAGAGAATTTACTTTTGTTTGCTGATGCATTTAACTCTCCAGGTTTTAGAGGGATTCTGATCAAAAGGATGATGATCAGAAAAAGTGTGGATCTTGTCTGCTTCAATGCACCTGAGTCAAATAATAAGATCATTGGCAGGAAGGAAAATAGAGAATTTGATAGCCAACAGAGGAAGCAGTTCAGCCATTTGATTTAAGTCTGTTGGACCAGACTAGAGGCTCATCTAAAAGCTGCAGGACACCGACCCTGGAGGACTGGAGTTGAACGCCTCTGAGCTGAAGGATGAGTCATCTTAAAAGTACTGCATCTGGCCTCTGTTGGATTTTCCCCCTTTTTCTAAAAGGGACAACTGATTCAATCAAAATGGGACAACTGGTCAAGGAATAGGTTATAAATTAATAACAAGACAACCACAGTCCAAACAAAAATATAAAAGATGCCTAGAAAGGAAGAAGAATAATGTATTGAAAACACTTTAAAGGTTCATAAGAAGGTTTGACTGCCTGGGAGAAAATCATAAAGAAATTAAGAAAGGTTTTAAAGCTTTAAGACGCACTTAGAAAAAATTTATTACTGAACAGTCTTATCCAGGTGGGAACATAATTTTTTTAATTTTATTTAGCTTTCACCAAGTTGGGCTTTATTATCCTTTCCCAAAATTTGTAAAATAACAGTACTGAAGCTTTTTCCCATTCAGCATTATGGAAAAGAGCCATTTCTTTCTTTTTTCTTTTTTATATCTGGACAAACTTAGACCAGTTAAATCTATGCTAAAGATATGTTTTAGATTAGACTATTTAAATCATATTTTGTGATCAGTGATGCATTCATTTTACCAAAGATAAAAATAGAAATTTAATGATATTCAAACCCACTCAGAAACACCTTGGGTCCAGAAGTAAAAGAATGTAGGGATGAAAATAGCTCTGAAATGTCCTTTTCAGTTTTTGAATGAAGTATATTTTTTGGTACATGAACTCAACTTGGAGGGAGCAAGTTAAAAATCCTGACTGAGAACTGAAAAGCCTGTTTATTTATACCTCAGATAAGTATTCCACTGAAGTTCAGAAACATGTGTCACTAATCTGTCACAAATGTTTTTTAAAAGTGCTTTTATTCTCCACAATCAGCCAGAACTGTGGATAACAAAAGAATAATCTGTTTTCAGTGACCTTTCACTCAATTGATCCCTGGAAAGCTGCAGGAACAGTTAACAGGCAGAAGCAAATCCGGTAACTGAGAAGACGTGAGTCACTTGCACAGGCACTCCAACATGCATGGATCACAGCACTCCCACTCAAGAGCCGTTGGAGGCCAAGTCGCTCGTCTGCTAAACCTGGACTGAATTACTGATCCAAACAGAGCAAAAGACTGATGGTATTTGGAAGTGTCGTTGGAAATAAGACAGTTTACTTCGTCATCCATTTTAAATGTCACGCTGGCGTCTGCAGACGCAGGATGCCCCGAGTCCTCTCTGAACACATCTGGGGTCTCGTCTTCTTCAGAACACTTCATCATCCCCTCTCCAGCGTGGATGAAATGTTTAGCTCAGCCGAATGCTCTGATTGCAGAGCCGGCGTCTCGCCTCCATTGATGATGTTCAATTGAGGACATCATTCAGGTATAAAACATAAATTGTATACCTCAGGAGCGCGGCAGCAAGAGGTTGCTCTTTAAACAAGATCATGCTCTGCAGAAACAGGAAGCTGAAAGAACGGGAAGGAGAGGGCAGTCGCTTCAAATGGTACAACTAAAGTGCGAATGGTTTATATTGAAAGAAAGCCGAGTAATGCCAACTGCTATATCCTGAGACTTGTTCTGTTGATTCATTGTAATAAGAAAGTCAGAAGGAATATGCTTTTCTCTGAGCTTGGACAGCTGAGCTTTAAGAAAAACAATTTAAAAAATAGAGAAAAATTTAAAGGTGTTTTATCCTTTGAATCCATACACTGAAACTTTTACAAATGATCACATTCTGTTCATTTTTATTTACAGCAGATTCACAAGAGATGTTTGTTTTTCTTACCTCACAGACCAGCAGACTCAACAAGCAGCTCATCAACCTCCACAAAGCCATCCTCAAAGCAGGTCTTAGAACCTCACTCTTCACAGACCTCTGACCACAGCCAGATCCTAGCCTCCTCTCTGGCTTTCCTGCCCAAAGAAAATGGCCACACAGGTCAATTTCCAAACCTTTCTCTGCCTTTCCTTCTCTGTCCTTCCACTGTGCAAGTCTGTCCTTCCTTCCCTCTCCCAGCATCTGTCTCCAACAGCTCCACCCTGTCAATGGCTGGGGTATGTCTCACAGTCGTGGGGTAAAAGGGGTTAGAATTTCAGCAGCAGGCCTCCAATGAACCCCAGCACATGTGCTGTCACTCACAGGCCTGATGGAAGAGAGAGAGAGAGCATGAAGAGAGAAGTGGAGCAGCTGCTAGCGATGAAGACAGGAAATGGAGAACGAGGATGTTAATTTTTTCTAAACAGCAAGACAAGAATGCAAAGAGTGGGATTAAAAATATGTCCAAAGAATGATGCTAGTCTGAGTCTGAAACTTATATTTTGTCTTCCTTCAAGCAACAATCTTTGTCTACTATTTAGAAATATGTCAAACTAAGTAAAAAGTGTAATTCAACAATTGTGGAGTAAGGTAAAATTAATTTCTTGTCCAGATTTGGATGGAGGCATTAATACTGGTGGCTAATAATATGTTGTATTTGGGCAATAGAGAGTCACACAGTAGCAAGAAGGGAGCGTAGCTTTGAGTTGGGACAGGGAAACAGATGGTCTGGATCTGTTTTAAAGTCTAAAAATATTCAGCACCTCAGAAGTTCAAAACAACACCACATTGTTTTCATTCATGAGTTAAGAGCACGGGTCACTTTTCAAAAACTAACGACAAAATCTACACAGGGTGGATACACTTCTGAAAAACCTTGTTTCAACAATAGCAATAAACAGATATTAGACTGATAAAATAAATAACTAAGCCCCTTTCAAAAATATCGAAAACACTGATAAAATTGGACATTACAAATAAAACTATCTGATATCAAAACTGGTATTTAGTAATGAATAATCATGGTGGAATTAAAGTCAGCAGCAGCTCATTAAAAATGGTTAGAAAAACATGGTAAAAACACAGTTAAAAAGAAAGAGTTTACCACCAAACCCTATTTACTAAAGAGTAAAGTCGTTGCCTCTATTTCTTATTTGACCACAAGTATCCATCATTACAAATGACATACTCCTCTTTCCTCCTTCTCTCATGGACCTTTGACTACGAAGTATAGTGGAGAGGAAAAGTGGGAAAATCAAACTGGGTTGTCATGGATCCTCTAAGGTCTTAATGGAAGAGTATGATTTAATGGAGGTGAAAGAGGAGGCAGGAACTGTGAGGATTCAACATGTAGCTATACTGGAGTGAGTACCTGCAAACTGAGACATGTTACTGGGACTGGTATGGGTTTGGTCTTTCCACCAGAATTTTAATTATTTCACAACTCCATTCCAGAACCATGTTTCCAGTGAATGTCTTCAGAGGCCTGATCTGCATTTTTGACTGCAACAGCAAAAAGCTTTGGATGAAAATCCTCTTTTGTTAAGGATGAGAGGTTTGCCGACAAGAAGAATGGGTTTGATCAGCTGTTCCTCCGCAAGTGTTAAGATTTTTGAGACGTTCGTGAAACAATTTTGAGAAATTCAGATAGTGCGGCGAATCTCGCCCGTTCAAACTCTCTACTTAGCATGTTGTGCACTTGTTCTTTCGCAACGTTCAGCTAGAACCGTTTGATCTTCTGCTATTTAAACCATGTTGTCAGAGAATGAAGATGAAGATCTATGGTGCTCCACAGGAGAGCACGTCAAAGACGAGACTGCTATTTCAGCAATGCCTAAAATGTGACGGAAGGACGTCCATGATCGATGCCGTCCAAGTGTCTGGGGAAAGCAGTTCTGCTGAACAAAAGGGCTGCTGTTGTCCAAACCAGACATGAACAAAAAATATGTACATTACAGAAAAGATGAATGGAGATAGTGTAGTTCTGATACGTTTCACTGCATCTTTGAATAACAGGTAGCTCTAATAGCACAAGCAGAGAGGCAGTAATTCGAAAAGCAAATGGTAGTGGTAGAAATCAGAGCAGTAAATTTACTGCACGTTGGAAGAATGCATGCATGCTGAGTGGGCATCAGCATGCTTGCATGTGTCAGTATGCTTAGATGACAGTGTGAGAGAGTTTTGGTATAAAAGCCTAATTTCACAGCACCTGTCTCTGTCTGTCAGAGGCGATGCAGTTGGCAGCAGGAGCCGTTCTGATTTTTCACGTCTTTCAACCCGCCCTCACAGATTTGCAGTTGGCTCTAGCCGGAGCGCACAACATACATCTCACAACGCGGAGCAGCGCAGATAGCAGTTCTTTAAAGTAGGCTAAAGTTTGCTTCTCATGAGTAATGCATGGCTCAAAGAAGATATTTGTAGTTGAGCCAATTTAAATCTGGCTCCTAAAAGTTTCAGCTTCAGAAGCAGGGCTCTGCTGCCCACTGCTGGCAGCAATCACTTCAACTCTGAGAAATATGGCAAATTTTTAAATAGCTTCTTAAACCTTATTTGTATTCATCACATTTTATTGAGGCTTGATGCTGTAACTGTTCTGTTGTGATGTCTTATTTCATTTCATGTAGTTATTATTATTATTATTATTGTTATTATTATTATTATTATTATTACTGTTGTTATTGTCACTACTATTTTCTCTTCATTAAATTATTCTATTGTTCTTGGGTTTTTTTACAGCTTCTTGGTGGAACTTTAACCTTTTTTTTAAACGATGTACAAATAAATTTGACATTTTGACATTTACAAAACCTTCACTGCTGTTACACAAAAGTCTAACAACTTATTTGGTGAAAAGAAAGAGAAAAATCCTCTACTTTCTATTTCTTCCTAATGGGGCATGCCATCAAAAAGACAAAGAGAAAAAACAACATCTACTGTATTTCAACCATCCAATGTACAATATGAGGTTTGAACTGTATTTGTACCTAAAACTAAAGTATCTAGTTTAAATCCTTGACACAAACAAGAAAGATGAAAGACAACGTAATTAAAAAACCATTTCTTATTATATTAGTAATATTTAATAGGGCAGCATAGCATGGGAGTGTCAAAATAACTAGAAAAACAAAACCTCATTAGTTTTACCAACAAAATTTTACCACTCTGTGTTTAGAAGCTCATTGAATATGGCACTAGATATGTTTATATTTCAAAAAAATAAAATATTTAAATTTCTATCTAAAACCTCAATGAGATTATTCTGCGCTGAACAGAAATATTACATTACTGTCTGTTGCTATAAAGTTGGAGCTGCACAGCAGTGGGAAGGTTCTGGGTTCGAATCCCAACCTGACGTTTTTCTGTAAAGAGTTTGTGTTTCTCCGAGTGAATATTTGTGTTTTCTGTGGGTATTCTGGCTTCCTCCAATAATCTGTTAGATTATTCGTTCTCTTAAATTTCCTTTTGTTGTGTGTGTATGTGCAGATGATTGTTTGTTGCCCATTGAGAAAAAGGCACCAGCTTCCACTTGACTCTGCATGGAAGTGTGGATTTGGACAACAAACAGATGGATCACCATAAAGTGGTGAAAATTAAAGTTTAAAAAGAACGTGAGTGATTTATTGTATGTTCATATGTGGCAACTGTGTGAAAGAAATGCCCTCCTGACACTCCCAAAACATAAAAGAACAATTCTACAATAACACTCAGTGTAAGAAGTAGTTTGTGAAATGAAAGGGGCGCTCTAATGAAATGCTCAATAATGATAAAGAAGTACAGTAGAAAAAGTATTAATCAAAAACAAGGAATAAATATAGAAATACTAGTAGCCGATCACGAATGAAAGTTTTTAACAGCTTCATCATCGACTTTGTTGGACTTTGATCATCTGCTGAAATTCTCTTATCCACTTTATGAGGTTACAGTGCAAACTGCTGGGTTTTTGTACAGCAGTTTTCTTTGGCATGCAACACAAGAAAGCAAAACTAACAGACAGGTTGAAACCAAGTCCCTCTCTGCAACTGTATGCCAACCGTTGCTGCAGATTTACAGACATTGCCAACAACTTGAGACCCTGTTTTTTATTAAAAAACAAAGTCTTGTGGAAGGAGCCTGTGTGAAGTGAATGACTCTACCATCTTTGAATTGCAGAAGAATATCTGTCTGACCAGGATGCGATGAAACAGCATTCTGAATTTCAAAGGCTTGTTCATGCACGGCCCCACTGAGGCGATAATAGGGAAGAAGCCCTGCAGTGTTTCAGAAGCTTGAGTCAGGTCATGATACAATGTTCCTCTGAACACACAGGTGGCTGGGAGCCCCACTGATCGGGAAATAAGAAACCAACCTGCTAGCTGTCAGGCTCACCAGGCAGATGGTAACACTATTAATGATGAATGGTTGGAAGGAGACAGAATAAATCTGTACCTGGTTGTTATGCTAGCTCTTGCTAGCAGTGGTCGAGCATCTGGGAAAACATGTTTATCAAAAGTAATTTTCAATAAATAAAGAATTTAATCTCTACCAAACATTTTTTTCCTGTCAAACTTTTGTTGGGTTCAGCCATTATTTCATTCTTTGAGGTTCTCTTTACACCTGATAAAGTGCTGCATTATGATGGTAAAAATCTGTGATATGTGATCTGTGCTGGGCCTGGAAAAGGTTTTTGCCAAGAGCATAAGGACACAAAAAATGTAGAGTTATATGCAGGGCGATAATTGTGGTTTACTATCATTGTAAAGTCATATGACGGCTGTAAGGCACAGGAGGGCAATGGAGGCATTTTCTTTGGCTGGTATGCAACTGTATGACTTCTTTTTTGAAGATGTGACAACATGCTAAAATCCCTTGCACAAAGCAAGTGGTAAGCACATGGGCTGTCCAATGTTGTAAGGCACACCTCCAAATTAAGCCCGCCCGTGCTCAGCTGTGCGGGTTTCTGGGAGACTAAAGATCACCTGCATGTTTCTCAGGCTGTGATTTAAAACCAGAATGCATCCATCTGGCTGACATACCTAAATACCGAAGAACGAGGAAGAAGGCGGTGAAACAGTGCAAAATGTCTTTTGGATTTCTAAAAATAAATTCTTAATTTAAAAAAATAAAATATGTATTACTCTTGTTGAATATTTAACAAATCAAACCCATTCACATATTTAAAGTGGTGTGGTTCTGAAACAAACCTGGCTAACTCTACTTGGTCACAACTTTAACTAACCTTTTGTGCAAATTGCAATCTCGCACTCTTGATAATAATTTATCAGTGCAAATTTATTCAGATAGAACATAAACTTGACAGCAATAACCACAGGAAAGCCAACAACACAACACTTGCCGAGTTTAGGATCATAATTCAGTTGACAGAAAATCCATTGTCAGTGTGGGCGATCTATAACAGTCTCTTAATTAGGCACCCAATTATTGTAAACTCCCAAAGTGCATCACAAAGCAGAAATATGTATAATATGTATAATATGAATATGTATAATATGAAAAAAAATCCATAATTTCACAAGTAAAAACATTTACAAGTTACTCTCAGTATCTTTAAAATGCTCAAAACAACAAAAAAATGCAAAAAAGTAATTTTGCAACCCTTTTTTGCAACTTGGGTCACAGTTATTAACACAAATTCAGAATAAATGGCAACATTCAGAAAGTAAAAATGTATGTTTATTGATGGGTTTATGACGGTAAAACTCAAAGTGTAGAAAATTTCCTGTTCCTTAAAGTCTCAATCAACACTTCCAGTTTAAGTTAATTTAGGTCCATTTATAAATTGCTCAAATTTAAAGTATCTTTTATTTTATCTGCCTAAAATCTTACTTTTGATTATACATTTGATATTTTCTTAATTTTCTAAGCCTTAACTAGAGCAAAAAAATGCATAAACATTTTCTCTAAATCATATTACACTTTTTGTATCATTAGACTGGCACAAAATTAAAAATACTTGGAAAGGTAAAAACATTGTTTTCATAATTTAAATAAAAACAAAACTAAGTATGATTTTATTTTAGAAAATAAGAAAATTAATTATTTCTGTATTAAATAAGGAGAACCATCACAGAAGGAAATAGCTTTATTGACTTTAATGCGAGTAACATTTAGGAACATTTATTGAGCTTAAAACCATGATTTTAGTTTAATGATAAACCAGCGAATAATTATTGATGACAGAAATATATAAACATTAAAAAAAGTTCTTAAAGCTGTCAAAGCTAAGAACAACCTCATTTCACTGTTTAGTTAAACGTGTAAATATTTCATCAAGATTTACAAAAAGAAAAAAAAAAAGCAACATTTTAACCCAGTCCAATAAATAATTGTTAAAATTTGTTTTTTACACATTGGCATCGTGGAGGTGAAAAATAAAAACATTTTATTTTTTAATTTTAAGACCTATTCACTATTTTGATTAAACGTGCGCCTTTGTGTTGCAAATCTTTTCTCTTTCTGGTCCTGCAGAGGGCAGTAGCAGGCTACACAAACACTCACCTGGAGAGAGAAAAAGTCCATGAAGAACAAAACAAAAAGTAACCCTAAGGACAGAGCTCGGTAACAAAGGTTAAAATAAACAGCAGTGAATTTAAATAATGCAATCAGAGGCGCACAAACCTGTTCATTAAAGTTGCTGCCAGCTGCGACAACAAGGCAGATTCTCCTGTGGAGCCACTTGGCCACCCAGTCTGCTGTCGTTTTCTAAGAAGAATATTAAAATCCCCCTTGTTTACATGGATAACATACCTCTGCTAATGTGGGGGAAAAAATATCAGCTTTGAAAACTTGAGCATTACAATGTAACATTTCTCGAAGGTGAGGGGTGTTTGGATCACTGCAGCTCGGCCTTCACCTCAGCTCAGCCTCCACCAGGAGAGGTTGCCAATTAGAGCCTGCACATATGACACACTTGACTCCCTCGCTTGAACCATGGCTGGAGATAATAGGCCTCTTCCTGCAGCCCGATCGATGGCTCACCGTCCCAGGGTGGATGTCTGCCTCACTGTACGTACAGATCCTGCCAGCACAAATACACACACTTTCTCTCACTTTCTCTCTTCCTATATGTCGGGGAGTAAAATGTCAGCATTCAGTTTCTCAGACACAAATATAGGGCGGATATATAAGCAGCGCGCTCATATTGTGTTCTCTTACTTTGAAATGGAAACAATAAAAGATGGTGAGACAGGCTCCCTGCAGAAAACCTTCCATGCAAAGTGGAGTTACGAACAATATTTATAGAGATAATGCATTTAACCATCCGCATTGGTGAATTAAACTCGACGTGAGGCATCAGGCTTCCATGGGAGTTTGTGACTCTCGGATATTTTGTTGTGTTCAGTAATAGGATGGCAGCTTGAATTAATGTGCTCTCAGCAGTCAGGCCACTGCTCTTCCAGACATCTCGAAGCAAAAACATCACCATAAAGTAACAAAACTAGACCTCCAACTCACTTTTCCCACTTAAACAAGTGTGGAAATGAAGGATTCTCGTTCTGGTGGAAGGGGGAAAGTTTTCGGAGAAGATAAACAGAAGAGACAGTGAGAGAAGCTGCAGGTGAAGAACGGAGAGGAGTTGATGAAGGCTTCTCCATGCCTCTTCACATGGGGCGAGGTAGAAAAGTGCGAGTGTGAGCCTAGACCGCCTCCGTCAGCTGTCAGCGTTCTGGATGTCAGGCCTACCCGAGGCTCCAGGTCCTCCCTTTCTTCCCTGGCAATGTCATGTTGTCAGCCCACATATGCTTGTCTGCAGAGGAGAGAGGAGGAAGGGGGCTGGGTGGAGGAGCTGGAGCACGCGGGCAGCCTCCGTCTTTTTCCTGTCGCTGTTGACACTCGTCTTCTTTCCTGACGTTGTTCCAATTTAACCCCTTCAGCTGCTCCCTCAGTCCTCCGCCATTGCTGCTCTCTTGTCTCTGAGCTTTGATAATGTCAATTACAATCATCCAACTTTCACTTGCAGCATGACTCTGTCCTTTTGCCATTTTCTGCTCGGTTCTCATCACATGCGTAGTGGAGCCTCTCTTCAGGTTGTGACAGCTTGATGCCGTCCTGTAAAGTCGGTAATCTCAATCAACTAAAAATGTTTTTTTTTTTTTTCTTTAAATACCAGAATCAAAGTTTTTGTAATCTGTAAACCAGAACATGTTCTGGGGAAGCGAACATGTCCCCTCTTTTCTTTATGAACTGCCTTTAACTTTGAACTTTAAATCATGAATGCTGTTTTTTACTTTTATTAACTGTAAATTCTCTAGCTTTACTAAAGCATATTAATATTAGGGAACCTTTATTTAGTATTTAGATTAGTCTCAGACATTTTCTAGAACAAAAAAACAAACATTTTAAGTCCCAAAGGTTAAATGGCCTTGAAAGAAACGCAAAAGTATCATCATCCACACTTTAGCCCCTGTTTCTGTGCTTTTATCCAGATGAGAAATCACTGGGATTGGTTAGCAATGAGTCACTTGTATAAAATCAGCAGGCGGCCGCCTATATCTGTATGGG